>NC_136059.1:1134254282-1134854282 GCF_964261635.1 Lissotriton helveticus | reverse complement strand
CCTCTAAAGAGGAAGAGCAGCTCCACCGTCTGGACCCAAAACGTGCGCTCTCATTTTACTTGGATCGCACGCGCCAGTTCCGGGTGGATGACCAACTCTTTGTTGGTTACGTGGGCGCTAAGAAGGGGAAAGCGGTGCACAAGAGGACCATCTCCCGGTGGATCATCTTGTGTATCCAGGCATGCTACTCCTTGGCTAAAAAGGAGCCCCCTGTTGGATTGCGGGCTCACTCTACCCGAGCCACGGCGACTACAACTGCCCTGGGCCAAGGAGTGCCCTTACAAGACATCTGTCAGGCAGCTACGTGGGCATCGCTGCACACGTTTGCAAGACACTACTGCCTGGACAGCCAAGTCTGGAGGGATGGCTTCTTTGGCCGTTCTGTCCTCCAGGACTTTCTGGTGTGATTATTGGTTGGCAGACCCAACACCGGGGTTGGTATTGCTGGGTCATCTATTCTAAGGTAAGGAATCTAATACTAACGTGTCTCTTTCAGATGCACAAGTTACTACTTGTGTAACGATATATCTGTAAAAGAAATTAGTTAGTATTAGATTCCTTACCGACCCACCCATCCTCCCCGTTCTGCGAAGCGATATCTAGGGTTAGGGTTACCCCCTTTCAGGGCCCTAGTTTTAATGGCACCAGTGTTGGTTTTTAACATGGCTCTGCGTTTCTGGCGCGGAAAAGCTGTGTCTAAGAACTGACGTCAGCACGCGGAGGCGGCGTCTAAGTACTCCGACGACGTCATCACGGCGCCCACGACGCCAACGACGGACGCGGAGCTGCAGACGACGCCTACCGACGCGCAAGGGTACTGCTAAGCAAAAGTTTCCGGATCCAGTCTGACGTCTGGGGATATTCTAAGGTAAGGAATCTAATACTAACTAATGTCTCTTACAGATATTTCGTTACACAAGTAGTAACTTGTGCATCACCACTTGCATACATGTCATGCACCAGATCTCTTTCTATTTAACCAAAAAGGTTGCCATTTTAATATTGAGGTTAATTTTACCCACCTTAGATATGCTCCGATAAAATGAAAGTCATTTAGCACGTAGATTTGTCCCTATTTCAGTTTTGGAAACTTTTTTAAAGATTCACATAGGAAGGTTCTTGTGGGCATCCCGGAAACATCCCCTCTTCTGAAGGAACCCCCTATAATTCTAGGCTGTCATTGTTTTACTTACCTATTTATCCATCCATGATTTTGTTCTTTCATTCATGTATTTGCTCATCCTTCCATTCACCCAAACAGTTAAATATCGATTCAAAAATCTATGTACTTATTATCTCATTAATCAATACACTCACTTACTCATCCATGCACTTGTACATCCGTAATCCCACTGATCCATCCATTCAATCTTGCATTCACTCACTCACCCATCCACATGCACAAACTGTCCAATCAATGAAGACGTTCTTTGTTATAAACCACACCAGGCCTTTTGGCTCTGCCATTTCTGTTTTTTTTTATAAAGACTAACATCGATTGGACATTGGTATTATTTTTATGTGTGCTGTGTCTTATTATATCTATGTTCCAAATCTACCACATCATATTCTTATGCTTTGCTAACCCTGGAGAGTGAAGAGTAGAGAGGGAGTCTATGATTCATAGCTAGAGCGAAATAGTACCTGAGGCCCTTGGATACGGTTGATAAATAACAACACTCAAGAATGACATTATTAACACTTACTGACCTAGGACCCACAGAAAAGGCTTCATGTGATGTCTGTAAAAGAAATCACACATCTATGGAACTCTGGTCCACAAACAGAGGTTGAATACCTTCACCAAAAGCACTCTAAAGCCTGCAGGGTAACCTACATCAAATAACAGCAGGTGCCTTCAGACCTCACGAAACGCCTTTCACACAAACAGTGGGCTCAGGTAATCGCAACCAAGCAGTGGCAGCGTCTCCGCTAAGGTAGACGAGTGTCACCCCAAAGTTTTTATCATTTTATTTTTTGGTGCTGCAGGGCTTGAAGAACTGAAATCTTCATTCTCAGGGGTCTCACTAATACAAAAGAACTTGGCACAGAAGCTGAAATATTAAAAGGCATCTTTAATAAATTTAATAAGTGAGACTACGTCACACAGGAGCCTTTAGCACCTGAATGAGGCAGTCTAAAGAATACAGAACACAGAGGTCTTTTATATGCTTAGGATTACAATCTCAGCATAAATGAAAGGGGCAGTCCTAGCTTCTGCAAGCATACAAAATACCTAATATGGACATACAAGATCTGCAAAATATTAGCCAATAGAAAAACATCATGTAACCAGAATGTCCCCCTTACGTTGTGTTTCTGCCCAACCCATAAGTCAATCAATTACAGCACTTATAAGTCAATCAGTAATGGCAGAACATGTCTGTATGCAGTTAGGCCAGCTAGTGTCTGAGATTGCTTTCAAAGCAAGGACAGAGGGGGGTTTTCTACACGTCGCAGTTCAAAGGGCAGAAACACTTCATGAATAGAGCAGTCTGTGTAAAGGCAACACGAATTGAAGACAAATGTAAGATGGAGTCAAAATTAAAGAACCTCAGACCCCCCTTTTGCCATTACACAGGCAAATCCTAAAATTATTTTGCAAGTATTATGTATTTCAGTGACTATTGACAATGCCAATAAAACAATAAGAATCAGTCTCCTAACACGAATTCTATACAATCGCACGGGAAATACCCAGAGTCCGTCAAAGCCTCTTCTGGCAGGCTTCTATTGTCCATCAAATCCTGTTTCTGTTGTTTTCTTCCGCATGGGCCTCTTCATTCAAGCCTTTCATGAAAATGATGTTACTCAGTATCCGTTGGAGTGCCTTCCTGGCAAACACTCACAGCTCACTTGAAAGTCTCAATGTCTCAATGCAGTGCACCAATATCTCTCCTCTGCGGCAGGTACTACAGATAGTGTGCTCTTCATTGATCAAGGGCACAGATCACCTCATGCAGACCCAAGTACTATTAATCGGGGAAGAGCAACAGACTGTCACTCTCAGCAACACTTTCAGGCTCCAACACTCTCTATTTAGTGTCAGAGGATGCTCGGGCTGCTCTTTCATGGGCACCATAATGTAGTGCCTTTTGCCAATCTCAAATCCTCCGGTGCACTGCACTTCCGTTGGAGCAAAGAAAAAGGGGTTGTGTGGCCAAAACTCAGGCCAAGGGGCTCAAGGGACTGCACACTGTCAGAGGTTAACCAGCACATGACAGGTGGGTGGAAAACTGAAGCCTCAAACAACAAGAATCCTTCTCTTTCGCTCTTTGCACTGAAATTCTGGTTCTGTGGCAAAACCAGATCCTCCTTCTCTGATGTTCAACGCCTTCTGATGAAGCAAGCACAATACGTTGGAGATATCACTGATGGCACGCTGGCGATCGCTGTCTGGGTGCTGGGACTGTAGGGTCAAGGTATGTAGCCCTCATCTGTAGCTGACACTGATGAGAATTAGAACTCATCTTTATCACTGTTCTGCAGGGTATCATTCTTCCTTTGACTCTGGAAGATCCCGCAGAACCTAGTGACGTAGGAAATGTGACACAGTTTCCTTCAATTAAGTACAAAAACAGTTCATTGTACAACAAGGGACTGCAAGCAAGTGGCCTGCAATCTTTAAAGGAGTTGCCATACGTCATGGGACATTTCTGGTCTAGAACACACTGTCATTCTCAAAGGCAATACAAAGACAAAGACAGTAGGCAAAACAGTGCCTCTAGCCTCTTTAATTGGGTTTCCATGTGAGAGCATATCCCCTACCATCTAAGGGTAGATAGCGACATGGGAATTCTATCTGAATGGATGTCCTCACACATGGTGGCATTGTCTAATGGGGCAAACACATTTCTTTTTCTCTAAATGATTACATATAGGTGTTCCTAATTTCCTTATCTAGAGCACCTCAAAAGAGAGATCACATAATACATTTTATCAGGGACAGGTAGATACCTCCCTTTAATAATTGTGTATCAGGTGGACTATGCAATACAAAAGCTAATGATCAAAATGCGGAAACAAAAGACAAGAACTAGAGAGTCCTGGTATTTCCATTATTTAAAATACATCTGGTCCATCAAAAATTAAAGCAGCAGAAAAAAGGAACTAAAAACCAAATTAGAATAGGCATTGAATTTGTCATATTCAAAAAAACGTAAGGTGTCTCCTATTGAGGTGGAAAACGTATCTTACTATAGTATTGAGTCAGTTAACCAGTCTATCACTACCCTAACAGTCAAACTGGAAAACATCAGAGTAGGCCTAAAGAAATTTTTTGAAAACCAGTCTGGTCATACAAAAGGGAATTATACATAATATGGGGTCTCTGGTACATTACTGCAGTCTGGAAGTGTGAACCTGAGCAATACACCAACTGGTGAAAGGAATCTGGAAAAGGGAAATGGGACTAGGTAAAAATGAAGCCTTGTTTCCTTTATGGTACAAAGCCATACACTACTTAGGAAGCAGAACAAAACTAATGTAATATAGAAATTAGGTCACCATGTACAAGAGTCACAAATCTATAATTTATCCTTATGTCCAATCAGGATACATACATTTAGGGCTGCCTGTTCCTTTAAGCGAAGAGGACAGTATCGTGACTAATTGCAGATGACACACTTTGATTCTGTATATCTCTTTTTTATTTTCCTTCAAATACCATTAAAGCCAAATTTGACATACACTGATGAAGTGTTGTCTGTCTTTCTGTGAAATTTAGTGTCAGAGCAAATCTACCCAACTGTTGTACAGGATACACATCGTCCTGTATATCCCTTCACAACACAGGTAAACTTGTAATAGTATCAAAAGCAGCAACATGAAACAAAAGCATGCTTTAAAAAAAACACACAAAACGCACATGTCAAGCCATCAGATATACTTGCGTATATCAAGCACAAAAAGCATAGACAAAACAATAGCATATGTAAATAAGCGGTGACACACAACACTATTGCATGCACTTTTATGCACTGTGAACCTGCAGCCCAAAACAGAATATTCAGGCCTGCTTAATTTGTGAGGCTTAAAATCCTCACCCTCCTTTTGACAGCAGATCACCAGTTAGTGGACATTTGGCTGTCAAACACAACTAACTGTGTCGCTTCTGACACACAGGACCAGCAGGAACAATTCATAAAAGGATAAAATGCAAAAATATGTAAAACGCACAAACATTTCTGCACATAACACACAAAATATCAACTGTAACAACCATCTTTTGAAAACATGCTATACCTTTTTAACTTTCCAAAAACTTTTTCACAGACACTCTGCGTGTCCCGTGCGCCAACACCCTTTGAGGCCCTGCTTTTCCAAGCAATAATTTCTCCATCTGTTTACACTTACTCCTATCCTACCTCACTGACCTTAAGGTCAAAATCTGCCTTGCAGGCTCCTCATCCCTCTATCTCTTCCTCACTCTAAGGCTGAAAAAAAGACAAAAAACCTTCCCAACTCTTTCTAACCTGCAATAACCAACCCTATTTAAAAACACATGATATGTATATTACTCCTGTTAGGGGCTACAATTTATTTCTATACTTAGATTATTAAAACAGTTACTGTGAATAATTCGCAGAACATAATAACACAAATACCAGTTTTTAGAACAAATGCTTGTTTGCAATGGTACTCATTTCATCTACCTTAAATGGATGAAGGCTCAGTAAGGTCCAGCAAAAGTTAAAACCTTCCACCCTGATATTAAACTCAAACCTCTGCACCAGGCACATTGGCTCACTGACCTATTTAAAAGGAAATCCAAATGGGAACAATCTGCAAATTTGTATTGTACCTAAATGTATGCATTTACTGAAGCCTAAAGCACTTTAAAGCTATTGTAAATGGCAAAAATGCCTAAATTTTACCCAAATTCGACTTTGATATTTGGGGCACTAAAAAATAAAGATCCTATAATAATGTTACATATTAATCATCCTCAGAATGTTCTTTACAAATTGCAGAGATTGGACATTTGACATATCTCCTGCAAATCCTGAGAAAAATGAGTTTTTCACGCCTGGTCAAGTGAAATTCTATATGCTAATGTCCTTATTATGCAGTATACCATACCTTAAATTAAATTATAATGCTAGGTCACAGTATAAGTATTAAGCTTCATGAATAGTAAAAAACGAATTTTGTAGCACTGATTTTTATAACCTAATCAGTTTTGATAATTCCACATATTAAGGCTCTGTAATTCCTTGAATCTGACTTCATTTTCTTTTTTTTTAATTTTCTCTGTGCCACGTGGGCCGACGAACAAAGTGGCCTGGCTTTCCCAGGTCATGTACACATTAACCAGATTAAACTGTAAGAAACTAACTTTCGTCACCCGAAACTGACCTGCAAAGCCAATTTCCCTGATTGATCTTTATCTGACATTGCCAATCAATGTTCAAGACATCGTTAACTTTTTAGTTTCCTTGGACTTGCCCTATCTTGTTTCAGCATCTGGTACGGTTTCTTTTTTTTAAAATGTTTCTTCATTACATGGGTTAATTATTATTTAGCAACTGAGCCAAGAATATGCTTTGAGAAATGCTTAAAGAAAGGAAAACCCTTAATTGAAATGTCTTCCTATAAGACAAAATAATGAACCTTAGTTTTAGAACCTTTTTAATACAACATTCTGAAATGCAACGTTTCACCTGTGCAAATGAGCACAAAGTCCTCAGTAGCTTTCTGTTTCCTGACAATATCACTCCCACAGAAAGTCACTTCTCTGATGAAGCCCGCGTTGGCCGCGCCATCTGAAGAACTGAAATCTTCATTCTCAGGGGTCTCACTAATACAAAAGAACTTGGCACAGAAGCTGAAATATTAAAAGACATCTTTATTAAACTTAATAAGTGAGACTACGTCACACAGGAGCCTTTAGCACCTGAATGAGGCAGTCTAAAGAATACAGAACACAGAGGTATTTTATATGCTTAGGATTACAAACTCAGCATAAAAGAAAGGGGCAGTCCTAGCTTCTGCAAGCATACAAAATACCTAATATGGACATACAAGATCTGCAAAATATTAGCCAATAGAAAAACATCATGTAACCAGAATGTCCCCCTTACGTCGTGTTTCTGCCCAACCCATAAGTCAATCAATTACAGCACTTATAGGTCAATCAGTAATGGCAGAACATGTCTGTATGCAGTTAGGCCAGCTAGTGTCTGAGATTGCTTTCAAAGCAAGGACAGAGGGGGGTTTTCTACACGTTGCAGTCCAAAGGGCAGAAACACTTCATGAATAGAGCAGTCTGTGTAAAGGCAACACAAATTGAAGACAAATGTAAGATGGAGTCAAAATTAAAGAACCTCAGGCTGGATTAGGGCGGGCAGGGCTGGTGGCTCAGGGAGGAGTGGACTGTGTACCCTAAATGCGCATGACATGCTTGACCTGCCATCTTGGCCCGGCCAAACAGTCATGCGCAATTTGCATATTCCTCATCAGGCTGTAATGGGCAGCCTGGTAGGAAATATGCACAGGCTACCTGTCCCCATCTGAGTGCTGATCCACAGCGCTAAGACCAATCACAACGCCGCATTGCAGCAATATGATTGGCTATGGGGAGCCTGGGTGGTTCCTGGTTTCCGGGACTGTGGAGCAGAGACGCAGCGGGCGACCGGTGGTAAGTGTTGAACGCTGCTGAAGCGGCTGCTTGCGCCTGTAATGCTTACTTCAGCTGGTGTGCGTGCTCAGTGACCGCCCTGCAGGTTGTGTGACTTGCCTCTCCACGCTGTAGCCTGTACTTCCTGTCCACAGGGAATGTGGAGATAAGGAGGGGAATGCCTTGCAGGCTATCTAGCTCCCTGAAGTGGCGAGGTGTGTGGCTTTCAGAATCCTGCTAGGCAGACATATATCTGCCTGATAGGAGCTTGAATATAAAACAAATGCCTGCTAAAAAGTGTGTTCAAACAAGGGCTCAATTGGAAAAGTTACACTCCTGACAGTCAAGAGCGGCTCTTCCGTAATGGCGGAGGAGCATCACCCCACTGATCAGTCAGTCAGCGGTCTAGCAAAGACCAATGACTGATTGAGCCATGCCAGCAGTGAAGGCGGGGCGGGGCCAGGCATAGCAGGGTGGAGTGGTAGGCGCAGTGTAAGTGTGCATGTTTGTTTTGCCGGCTGTCTTAGGCAGACAAAAATAGACATGCATACTTAGGTTTCTCCAACCCAGCTGTATTACACAACTGGGTTGGAGAAACATCACAGGGGCCTAGGCACTGTCTGAGCAGCGAACCACACCGCTCAGACCAATCCTGGTGCTGCTACCATTGCATGAGATCAACGCCAGGATTAGGGCATGGAGCCTGTGCCCCAGTGCATTCTGGGAGTCAAGGAGAACAGGACAGAGGAGGCCGCCACATACTCAGGTTTAAAATGTACTTATTAGTTTCCTGTTCTGTGAAAGTTGGCCTGTACACCGGGTTATGTGTATGTTTCCTAAATGCTATCACACATTGTTACTTAATAGATTGATAAACACAGTAATATGTGAATTTATAAAACTTCCTTTTAATTGTCTTTTTTCTTTTTTCTCTCACAAATACTATATTGTTTTTTCCTTTTTTTTGACAATTTGTACACTTTTTCTTAACAATAATTCATAAAAATGCTAAACATAAATATGCACCTAATCACAATAGTTTGATACATGTTCTAGTACATATGTCAACAATTGATTTTTATCGCCAAATACAAAACCGAATCCTACGCGTTTCGGCGAGTGGCCTTCATCAGGAGTTCTGTATTTTCAATTGATGATTAGATACTATAATAGTAGAAAATACTCAATTAATACTTCTTGTAAACAAAACAATCTATACTGAACAACATGTGACAATTATTATGTCTATATTTGGCTAACATTTTCATCTATATAAATTATTCACGAACACCCTCTCCTAGTGCCGATAGTTCTCTACCCTAGAAACTATCAAACTCCATCTGTACATATTTGTATATATCATTATCTACATATTTACAATCTACATTTACATATATTTACATTTTTATTTTCATTTCATTCAACATTCCCTTTATATACATCTTTTCATTTTTATTGCAATTATCTTATCTTAGTCCTTATTTGATGTAGGTTTAAATGTCTGCAGATTGACACCAGAATTAAGGCCAAAAATTGTGGCCGCTGATCTAAATAAAGTAGATTTTTGTAAGTCATACCTTAAGCGTCTTGTAAATATTTATACGCCGTATCTAAATGTTGGCAGTAAATAGGTCCTGGATAAGGTTAAAATCTGTGGCAGGAAAATATGAGACTAACATCAGTACCCATATATGTCTCTCTATGTGCGTACTTAGGTTATGATCCCTGAATAAATCCATAGTACCTTAGTTTCCTGCCCTGCCCCCCACTTCAGTACTGCGGCAGCCGCCACTGCTGACAGTTGCTACCAACTTGCTGAGTCGTTATATTCAAAATGATGCAGGATTGCGAGCCTAGTGGAAAGTGCAATTTCTAAATTGTCTGCCATAAAGGGCTGGTGAGCCCGAGAGATGGAGGCATTGGACCCCTTCTAATTCCCCTTGTTAAACATTATTGAATATTGAATTCATTTAAATACGGCTATTATGTGAATAAGACCACAATAAAAAAGTGTAAATGCGCAAAGTGAAAATGCTAAGTATTAAGCACTGAATTTCTGATAGATACATCTGCCAGTGGATTCCTCACCTTGTGAATATCCCCCTTGCGTCAGCAACATTCGGAAATTCTTTTGTAGCTTTGCGCTGACGTGGACGACGTCATAGAGGCACGGCATCGCACGTGACTCCGCTGATGTCACCGACACTACAATATGTCCACGCCGGCATGATAACATCAGTTCCCTTTTTTCCGTGTCGTCGACGCTAACGGTTTCGGGGAATCTCAGTAGCTATCTAGTGACTTTGTTGTCTTTATCTTCGCTTTTCTGCTTCTTTGTTTCAACACGATGTCGACAAAGAAGACCGGTTTCAAGCCCTGCAGGGAATGCGGGAAAATTATGTCCATCACGGACCCGCACGAGGACTGCATATGGTGTTTAAGTTCTGACCATGATGTGGATGGATGTTCATCTTGTCGGAAGATGAACCCGAAGGCCCTGCGGGAAAGAGAGACCAAACTTCTAGTGGCGAAGCTGAAGGGTGACAAGGGAAGAAAATCTTCGAGATCTCGTTCGAGAAGGTCGAGGTTGAGGTCGAAGTCAAGATCCAGATCTCGAGAGGAGTCGTCTTTGAAGTCCGCTTCAGACCATGCTTCGAGGTCGAGGAGGAGACATAAGAAGAAGAGACATGAGTCCCGGCGTCATTCCGGTAAGGAGTCGGTCTCGAGGTCGAGGTCACCGAAGAAGGTACGTTCCAAGGTGGTCCCGATGGATGTCTCAGATCAGGAAGGTGAGGCTTCGCCTTTGGAGTCGCAAGCACAGTCGCCGACTTGGGCTTCAAATCCGTCTCCGGCGCCGTCCCCGGCCCGAGATGAGGAAGAAGTTCATGTGGATGAGGATTCTGCGCCTGTCGAAGAGCCGAATCCGAACCCTCCACAAGACCAGCCTGAGGGTCTTCAGCCACCTTTTAGCCCCCGGCCAGGACCTATCAGCGTTTTTAAACGCTATGTATGGTGTCTTTTCAAGGGTGTGGTACCCCTCTGGCGCACCTTCGGGTCCCATGGGTCCTCTGGCCTTCAATTTAGGAGTCCCTCACTCCTATGCTCCGGCTCCGTTCATGCCGGCTCCGACGCCGCCATGGCAATACCCGGCTCCGCCGAGGTCGTCGACGCCGGTACCGGCGTCGCCCGCTCCAGATCGACCTCGAGGGCAACCCACTGGACCATCGGATTCGATACCGATGTCGGTTCCGGCTCCGTTGGAGTCGTTGGTGGATCCGGCGGCAAGGTGTGTTAAGGAGAGGTCCAGGAGGGAGGCACAGCGCCTTATGGAGGAGCGGAGATATATGGAGTCACATCCTGATATGGAGGAAGGTGAACTGGAGGATGACTGTTTTGAGGATCTAGCCGATGCTAGTAGCCTGGATTTTTCTCCAGAGTGGGAGTTACCATCCGGTTCTGATGCGCCTTCAAAGGACGTCCCGACTTATCATGTGGTGATGAGGAAGGCAGCGGAACTTATGCAATTGACTTTACCAACAGTGGAGTTTAAGTCCAATCTTCTTACAGAAGTTTTACATTCGCCCAGCTCTGTTGTGGAACCATTGCTTCCGTTTAATGAGGCCTTAACGGAGCCTATTATGGAGGTATGGAAAAAGCCACTAACAGCACCGGCGGTTTCCAAGAGTGCGGCGAGAAGGTACAGGGTTGCGCCTGAAGACCCTGCTTTTCTGACGTCTCATCCTTCTCCTGAGAGTCTGGTCATACAAGCAGCCTGTTCCAAAAAGACTGTGAGTGCGTTTCCTCAGGTGCCTGGTGATAAGGATGCCAAGAAACAAGATCAGGTGGCTAAAAATACCTTCTCCTCTGCGAGTATGGCGCTGAAGTCAACTATTTCCACTTGCCTTATGGGGAGGTATGTACATGCCCTTATGGATACAATGCATTCTTTGGCTCCTAAGATTCCTGATGACAGCAGGAAGGATTTTGAGGAGGTGTTATCAGACGCACAGGCAGCGGCACGTCAAGTGATACAAAGTGGACTGGACACTGCAGACTCGGTGGCACGTATCATGGGCACTGCGGTTGCCACAAGGAGATCGGCTTGGCTGAAAACCTCAGACTTTTCATAAGATGTTTAAGCTGCTTTGCTGGATCTGCCGTTCGATGGATCTGGTCTCTTTAGCAAAAAGGCTGATACAGCCTTAGAAAGATTTAAGGACAGTAGGGCTACTGCCAGATCTTTAGGGCTTCAAATCAGAGGTTCTACAGCCAAGAGGTTCAGAGGTTTTGGACGCTCTTCCTTTTGCAACTATTGGCAAGGTCAGCATCAGCAGCAGCAGCAGAATCCCTTGTACAGGTCATATAGGGGAAAACAAAGGGCTCGGCCTCGAGGCAGTCAAGCCTCTTCCTCCTCTACCTCCTCCAACCCCCCAGCCTCAGAAAAGCAGCCCTAGATCCGCCATTCAGGATCATGTGGGTCCGGTGGGGGGTCGGCTTACCTACTTTCTACGGGATTGGGATCGGTTACATCAGATCTTTGGGTTCTCAATCTCGTAGAAAATGGGTATGCCCTTCCCTTTCGGGAATTCCCTCCCAATTACCCTCCTTGCCAAGGTTTTTGCATGGAGGAACATCTGTTACTTCTACAGGAGGAAGTGCAGATACTGTTAAGAAAGGGTGCGATAGAGGTGGTCCCAGAGCAGGAAAGGGGTCAGGGATGCTACTCCCGGTATTTTCTGATACCCAAAAAGGATGGCAGGCTTCGTCCAATCCTGGATCTCAGGATCTTGAATCTCTATCTGAAACAAGAGAAATTCAAGATGCTCACCCTTGCACAGGTTCGTCAAGCGCTGCTGGAAGAAGACTGGATGGTGTTGCTCGACTTGCAGGATGCGTATTTCCACATCCCAATCCTGAAGTCGCACAGGAAGTATCTCCGTTTTACAGTGGAATCGCAACACTATCAGTTTGCGGTCCTTCCTTTTGGAATTACTACTGCACCTCGAGTCTTCACCAAGGTGATGGCGGTGGTGGGAGCACATCTCAGAAGGTCGGGGATTCCAGTATTCCCCTATTTGGACGACTGGCTGATCAAGGCATAGTCGTCAGAGAAAGTGCTCCAGCATCTGCAGGAGACAACTCAGTTGTTGTACCGGTTGGGTTTTTCGATAAATGTACCCAAGTCTCACCTGGTGCCCTCCCAGCGCAACCGGTTCATAGGTGCTGTACTGGACACAACTGTATGTCGTGCATTCCCTCCACTTCAAAGGATTCGCGACATACAGGAAATGATTCCTTTATTCTACAATGGAGCGGTCGTTCCAGTCCAGAAGGTCCTTCGCCTGCTCGGTCTGATGGCTTCCTGCATTCTGTTGGTCAACCATGCACGCTGGCACATGAGGGCGCTCCAGTGGTGCCTCCGCAGGCAGTGGTATCAACACAACGGAGATCTCAGGGAGTCGGTGAGGATCTCCAGAGAAACTGCAGTGGATCTGTCTTGGTGGAGTGTGGAAGGCAATCTATCTCAAGGAAAGCCTTTTCATCTACCTCCTCCAGGGGCCACAGTGTTAACGGATGCATCCACTCTAGGGTGGGGTGCTCATCTGGGGGATCTGGCGGTCAAGGGTCTTTGGTCTCCAGAGGAAAGGTTGCTTCACATCAACCTTCTGGAATTGCGGGCGATACTTTTGGCGCTCAAGGCCTTCCTCCCTTCCCTTCACGGTCTGTCGGTGCAAGTCCTGACGGACAACACGACCGCGATGTGGTATATCAACAAGCATGGAGGAGTGGGGTCGCAGTGTCTCTGCAGGGAGGCTCTGCGCCTCTGGTCCCGGGTTCAGGACCACCAGATTTGTCTGATGGCAAATCATCTGGCCGGAGTTCTGAAAGTGCGAGCAGACAGTCTCAGCCGGGAGTTCTCGGCCGACCACGAGTGGAGGCTTTCTCCCGGAGGTGGTTCGTCACGTCTTTCGGACGTGGGGAACTCCTCAGGTGGACCTGTTCGCCACTCGCGAGAATGCTCACTGCCCGTCATTCTGCAGCCTCCAGTTTCCGATGCAGGGAGCCTTGGGGAACACGCTTCAGTTGAGTTGGGACTCGCAACTCCTTTACACGTTTCCTCCCATACCTTTGATTCCTTGGGTTTTGAGGAAGATTCGCCAAGACCGGGCCCAAGTTATATTGGTCGCCCCGGATTGGCCAAGAAGGGTGTGGTACACGGATCTTCTCCACCTCTCCTCTCGCCTGCCGCTCCGTCTCCCGTTCAGGGCAGATCTCCTCTCTCAAATGGAGGGGCAGGTTCTACACCCCCACCTCCAGACATTACCCCTTCATGCCTGGAGATTGAACGGGGCAACCTGAACTCCTTTTCTCTCCCACACGATGTGGTGGATGTCATATTATCAGCTAGGCGTGACTCCACTAAATCCATTTATTCTTACAGATGAGCTAAATTTGTCTCTTGGTGTGGGGAGAAGTCTGTTGACCCTTTGAAAGCCCATTTATCTGATGTACTACAGTTTGTTCTTTCTTTGACGCAGCAAGGGTTTGCTGTTGCTACGGTAAAGGGTCATCTTTCGGCATTGTCGGCATTTCTCTGTTTTCCGGACCAGCCGTCTCTTTTCAAATCTCCTGTGGTTTTGAGGTTTCTGAAGGGCCTCACAAATAAGTTCCCTCCTACTCCTTTTATTGTTCCTCAGTGGGATTTAAATCTTGTCTTAACCTACTTGATGGGTTCTCCCTTCGAACCCTTGCACAAGTGTCCCTTGAGACTTTTGTCTTTTAAGACAGTCTTCCTGGTTGCGATCACCTCGGCAAGGAGGGTAAGTGAGCTTCAAGCTCTTAGTTCCAAGCCCCCGTTCTTGACCATTCATGCTGATCGAATGGTTCTTAGGACCAGGGCTGCTTTTCTCCCTAAGGTGGTGTCTCCCTTCCACCTAGGTCAATCTATTACCCTTCCTACCTTTTATCTTCCCCCTCACCCTTCCAAGGAGGAGGAGAGACTACACCGTCTGGACCCCTAGAGGGCAGTGAGTTTTTATCTTGATAGAACTAAAAACTATCGAATGGATGACCAGATCTTCGTTGGGTTTGCTGGCTGCAAGAAAGGAAGAGCGATACATAAAAGGACTCTTTCAAGATGGATCATCCTCTGTATAAAGATCTGCTACTCTTTGGCCGGTAAGGATCCTCCAGAGGGTATAAGAGCTCACTCTACTAGAGCTAAGTCTTCGACTTCTGCACTTTCAAGAGGTGTGCCGGTTGAGGACATTTGTAGAGCGGCGACTTGGGCCTCCCTCCACACTTTCGCAAAGCATTATTGCTTGCACACTGAGGTGAGTAGGGTCGGCCACTTTGTGCCCTCTGTCCTCCAGGATTTTCTGGTGTAGAGGAGTGTATACCCTCCTCCGGGAGTGGGGACTGCTGTGGGACTCTATTCACAAGGTGAGGAATCCACTGGCAGATGTATCTATCAGAAGAACAAGTTACTTACCTTTGGTAACGCTTTTTCTGGTATATACAGTATCTGCCTGTGGATTCCTCACTGACCCACCCGCCTCCCCGTTGTCCACTCTTCTATACCAGAGTTACTGTAATGTATTTACTTTATTGTCAAGGAGTTGTTTATTTCAAATGTTTTATTGCATTTGCTTCACACTGTGTGTGTTACCTTGATATTTGTACTGCGTATACTGTGTATATGTCTACTGTCATTGGTCGTCCGTGTGCCTCGAAGGCACGGAAAAAAGGGCGGAACTGATGTCATCATGCCGGCGTGGGCCTATTGTAGTGTCGGTGACGTCAGCGGAGTCGCATGCGATGCCGTACCTCTATGACGTCGGCGCGAAGCTACAAAAGAATTTCCGAATGTTGCTGACGCAAGGGGGATATTCACAAGGTGAGGAATCCACAGGCAGATACTGTATCTACCAGAAAAAGCGTTACCAAAGGTAAGTAACTTGTTCATTAAGTGCATATGGAAATTGAATACTGAAAATGGCTATCATCGCTGATAACACAGAAAATTGGGCAATTTAGCACATCTATTGGGACTACTGGGCCCGACTCAGAACTAACTTACTACAAAATCCTAAACTTTCTACCATTTTGGTATTCATAGAATGCACTTACTCATTTTGGTATTCACAGAAGGCACTTACTCATCAATGAGTAAGTGCCTTCTGTGAATACCAAAATGAGTAAGTGCATTCTGTGAATACGAAAATGATAGTAAGTTTAGGAATTTGTAATAAGTTAGTTCTATGAATCAGGCCCACTGTGATTGGATAAGATGTGGTTAAAAGGTGTGCAAATGAATAGATTTCACTTTTTTTGTACCTGCACTCCTCTAGTTTTCTATGGTGTATAATACCAATTATTAAAATAATCAAATGGACACTTTGGAAAAATATCTACTTTGACAAAGTTGATGTGTGGTGGGGCCATTCTGCGAATGCTAAGCAAAATAAGCATGAACGCACACAGCACGGAAAGTACCAGCTACCTTTGTAATGATAATCAGCTCTACCCAGTTAAAATCCAACATGTTGGTGACTGTCAGTTAACCCTACAATTAACAAGAAGCATAACAAAATGAAGAGGAACTAAATCTGAACAAATCGATCAAAACAGCTCTTCAAAGAAGCACGCTCAGCCCAAGGTAATGCTAAAAAATCCATCTAAGGGAAACATCCCAAAAATATTTAAAAAACAGAGAAGGTCTAATCCACGTTAGATTGCAAATTACAAGACACAGATACCTATTCAAGGAGGTCCCCGTGGCACTTGTACAACCAGTACACGCTTGCAGCTTATGCTACATGGTCGTTTCTACCTAGCGCCATACTGGAAACTCATTTTTCAGCTTTGGTACAATCAAAACAAATGTCCAAAACAGACTTTTTAATCCAGAAAAGCGAAACTGTACCACCAAAAATGAGTGTAGGATGTCTGAATCAGCAAATTAAAGAAAGTAAAACTTTAAAAAAGGATTCTATCCTGGCCTACACTAGATCAGGAGATGCCACTGCTACCATGCTGCCTTATAGATCATATGCTGCAGCAACAAATGATGGACAGAATGCTGAATAAATCAAACATTCACCCCCACTCAAGAGATCTGGGTTAAATCCATTGTTCTTTTGCTCACTACGCCACCCCAGTTTGGACCCAGCCAAATGCAAATCACGCTTGACCCTGCGCCTCATGGGAACAGTCCAGCCTGAACTACCAAGCTGGGTCCTCCCTAGACCAGAAACAAGCATCCTAGGACCCGTTTCAGGGTAGCACCCCTCATCAGCCAGGCTAGATGGATTCCAGCGGCACAATGAGCTTGGGACCCACGTCTGGGCATACCCATCCCATGTATAGCAAAAAATGATGCAGCGACAAATGAAAGATCATAAGCTTTGGCAATCCAACAAAATTCTATCGGATTGAATGAATCCACTAAATTCCCTCGTAAATCAGGAGCAGGACAAATGTACAAATGCAATATGTTCTTGTTCGAAAATTTTACACATACTATCCAAAATACCCAATAATTAGCAAATAATGGTAAGGACTATAGCAGTTATTTCTCAAGTGACATCTCTACAAAAGCCTTGCAATATAAATCAAAATCAGTATAAATAAACACAACTATAGAACTTGAGTGAATTCACCAAAAAGTGATTGACACTGTAGAATCAGCAAAGGCAGTGGATATAGGCATAATCACAATTAACAATTTGATTGTACAATCCAGGAATACTTTAACAAATGGTAACCAGATCAAACAATCCTCGAGTATAGTCTGCGTATACTTGAGGGAAAAAAAGCAGTAATCACCTGCAATACATCCAGACCATACATGGTCTGTATGTATTGCATACAGTCAAGTCAAAAAAATAACCAGAAAAGATTGAACACTTCAAATTATCAAATGCCCGAAACCATTGATAAAAGTAGCCCATTAAAAAGAAGGGAACCTCTGCAGAAGGCCTATCTGATCTTTGCAATATAAAACACTTGCCAAAAACCTCCAGGGCTAGCAAGTGATACACCAAACAAGATCACCAACTCAAAGGCCCCTATATTCCAGTCAAAACCCTGCCTCCATGCCCCAAGCCATTCTATTACCATGCTGGCTTGCCCCACCATTAACCCCTCCCCCCATCCACTCCCCTCCTTCCATTCATTGTCCACGTTGGTTTGCCCCAACCCCCTCCCTCCGTTGTCCATGTTGTCTTGCCCCTCCTTCCATCTTTCCGTTGTCCGTGTTGCCCTGACCTCTTTTTTCCTCCATTGGCCACGTTTGCCCTGTGATGCGGTCAGCGTGGTCTGTGCCATAGCGCTTATTTTCTTTCAATTTTTTCTTTAAGCCGTGCTGTACAGCAGTCACACTGCTATACAACATGGCAAAAAAAATTACAAAGCTAATAACTATTGGCTTAGCCAATGCTTGTTATTTAAAGATATCATATACTTTGTCTATTCGCTGTCTGTAATAGTTTTGATCAACTGCAAATAAATTTGACTTGACTTGAAGATCAGCACTTAAACACTGAAACTGTCATTGCTGTGAATACAAAGATCCCATTTTAGCTTCATTAAGGCAAAAGGAAAAAGTAGTCACGACCAAAGATTAATGAGGTTTCAAAAACAAATGTATACTCAACAAAAAAATGTATCAAACCTATGCTCAGAAAATAGAAAGCACTACACTAAAAGCTAGAACCAATGACAAAGTGAAGATATTTAAAACTAAATCATCTTTCATAAGAGCATTGACGACCGACTCCAAAAGATTAAATAAAAATTCAAACTTTAATGGACCTTTATAGTACGAGAACCAACCAGCGAACCGAAAGTGGTATAATACCCACAAATCAAAACACTACTATTGTTGCAATAAAGAGTTCATTGTCTACACAAACAGAGCTCTCTCTCCAGCTACTTCACTGTGAGCAAGATCATAAAGACAAAGACAATTATTAAATTCAGCAAGATTTAGTTTCTTAAAAAAAGGATTGATGATAACAAGAATCAAATTAAGTTAATGCTTCATAGAAGGAAATTCTTCGTCAGTTTGAATAAATAGCCCTTAAAACAACCAACAAATTCTCAATATGCAATAGTACTTCTAAATTCTTAATACACTTCTAAAGGTCCACATGACTATTTGAATAGAGGAAATATCTAAGACTCGTAAAGGCTGTACCACAACACCTTGTTTTTTCCCAATTCTTTAATAATCAATGTTTCTTTTGTTCCACCTCAGCTTGGAGAGTGTCATGAATATACAAAATTAACACTGAGTACTGAAGAGCTGAATCGAAATGTTTACTACATTATAAGCATATATTGATGGGTGGGAAACTTTGGTATCAAGGTCTAAACCTGAACAATATCCCACCATTCTCAATCAACAGGACTTCGGTAAATCTCAAACGGATCTACAGACTCCTGTTATAAATGAGAAATTAAATCAATTGATGAGAGGGGAGTTTAATGAGAACAGGGTAGAAAAAGGTTTTGGTTAACCTAGCAAAATTTTAAACTGAAGACCTTTAAAGCAGCAGTTGGTCCGAAATCATTAAAATATATAGGAGAAGAGAATGTGGTTAATATTAACGGCCAGTTAAGTCGCAGTTGTAAAGGTAAATAAACATTCTTTTCAATAACACCTAGTTACCAGTGGCATTGTCCAGTTATGAGTTTTCTTTAGGATCCTAGTAAACCATTTTATATCGTTCCTAAAAGAAATAATAAAAAAACTCTGAATGGTCAATATCACAGAGTTTATTTAATTAATGTATGTTCTTGGAATATGGCAGGATGGGCACAACTCTTAGTACGAGAAGATACAAAAATGCAGGTCTCTAATTTGAATGTTAGATGTTTACAAGATACATGGAGTGACTTGCCAAACTTCAGTGGTAATATACCTTACCACAGTTCAGCAATGAAACTTTTACAAATGGACGGACCAGCTGGGGAACTACCAACCTTTGCTTCAAATAAAAACTGAAAGAGTTGATACAGGTATGGGTTGGCTATTAGCAGTAAAATTGGGATTGCTGATACTAAACATGTATCTACATCCCAGATCCATCTAATGAACATTGAATGTAAATACAATAATTAAATACGTTTCCATGACTACATCCAACAAACAAAATTATGGGTTTAGATGTAAAGGAGATTTTAATATATATCTAATGCTCAATAGTTTATAAGCATGCTTTTCACAAAGAAAATATGTTTAAGGTGGAGGCTATGATAGATGAGTTCCTGATGATAATCTGCAAGATGTATTCAGGTTTTGAGAACAAGAAAAGCAGTTCTTGACTACACCATCACCGCAATAGAATTAATTATTTTTTTCACACATGAGATAAATCATCAACCACCATCCCCAATCAATGACCTTATTAATTAAAGACTATCTGGTTTTGTGCTGAATAGCTACCGGGAATATAGCCAGACTCCAAAAAATATATAGGATAAAGTTGAGGATAACCAAAAATGCAAAACAAGAAAGTTGGATTGAAAACATTGCTCCCAATCTTGCAGATATTCTTAACAGCATTGCAGGAAATTTGGAGACTTATGATCCTTAAATGTGGGATCGTTTTATGAGCTAAGAATCGCCCACAATCAAAAGCCATCCACATTTCAGCTAACCACCAAAGACCACTAATACGTGGTACACAGCAGAGTTAAAGCTGGAGAAATGGAAACTTTAAAAAAAATGTGATATTCATCACACAGTAAAGAGAATGAGGTCCTTCCTTATTCAAGAAGCTTAATCACAGAGGCACCACAACAAGAAATTAATTTGGAAATCAATAAGAGCTGCAAAAGAGTAACAATGGATGCTCTTATGTAAAGCCGCTTCTTCCAGTAACCAGAGAGATTTCTGGCTCTAAGTGGATAAAATCAACAGATCAGTGAATATATGTGTTGGGGAAAATGTTACTTCTACTTCTTGGACCTCTTAGGGTAAGTGGTTTTATGTATCGGAACAAGTAAAAATCCATGACATCCAGCCATTTATAGTTAATTGCAGTACATGACGCCCTTCAAGAAGATCCTACTAGTAAAAGCAAATAACTTAAACAATTTAATCTGAATTTAATGATTCAACACTTAACAACTAGAGTAGAACTGACAAAATCCTGAAAAAGATTAACAAATGAAGCAAGATGCTGCATCAGGTCCGAGTTGGTGCGAGCTGCAATCTTTAAAACTAATCCAGTTTATTGTTTAGAATTAATGACAAGTCTGTTAACCCCTTCCGTGCTCCCGTTGGCCGTCGCGAGCACTACCTCGCTGTTGCTGCGAACGGCCCTGCCCACTCCGTGGAACGCCCGTACTGCGGAGAAATAATCGCCGCAGTAAACGGGTTAAATAACTGTTATTCAACTAGTAAGGTGTATGAACAAGGAGAGGATAACTCATTTACATGATGTACAAGAAAGATTCCAAGCTAGATCTTTCTAGCTATAGCTTTAAAGCCCTCATTGATATTGATGACACGTATTATGCCAGCCTGCTATGAGAAGAAGTTCAAAATTGGGCAACAGGACATAACGTTCCACCATGATTCCAAAATGGTTCAGGGCAGATTGTGGAACTGCCAATAACAGTTTGGCCTTTCCTTATTGGCATGCAAAAGACTACAAAAACATAGTCACTTATGTGCTTGCTTCATTGATTTTCAAGAAAGCATTTGACAGCATTAACAGAAGCTTGCTTTGGACAAATTGTATCAAATAGGACATAAGGGTTAAACTTCTAAACTCAATATTTTCTTTATATTCCAAAAACTGTTACTACAAGTTGAACAACTTGACTATCTGATGTTAATAGAAAAGATGTTCAGCAGTAAAGGCCTCATAAGGATTTGTTTTGCCACCCCTTTTATTCAGTTTATATAGGGCTGATATCGAGCACACATTAACCAATCATAGAGCCTGCCCGCCAAATTAAATAGATGTCATTCATTCATGATGCTATTTGCTGATCATACTGTACTTTTAGGTTCTACCAGTATTGGCTGCAACATTCTCTAGATACAAGGAATCCATACTGTCAAGTAAGTAAACTTGAGGGTAATTATGAATAGCAAGGTGTATTGAATTTTAGTCATTGTAAGAGTCTTCTACCGATCTGGAGTTTACAAGGAAATCCTAAGATGAGTGATCAGTCATAAAAATGTCTGGGGTGGAGTTTCAAGTCAAAGGAACATCCAAATTACACCAACAAGCACTGGAAAATAATGCTGCAATATTAAAGTTTGTACTTCTAAAACTAAGTCTAAAAACCTTGATGGTCCACGAATATAACCACTTCTCAGGGTAGTTAAAACAAAGTTTATTCCCTTGCTAACTTAACAAGTTAGAGGCATTTCTAAGTGTATTTAATACCTACCTAAAGTAGAATAATAGTACGTTATTTAGTTCAATCTTTTGACTACCCAATCAACAAGCCATGACCAAACACATTTGAAGTTTAAATTGATTAATCATCCATTGGCATTGAAGATAACCATGTTAAGATATTAGTTTAAATTAAAATGTGCTAACAAAAGGTATTTTAGACGCACTCTCAGTAAGGAGTTTGACTTGTCAAACTATTATACCAAAATGCTGTGGCATTGTGTAATAAAATCTGACACTCCAGAATCTTGGTCTCAAATCACCGTGAGAGCACAATCTTAAATACCAAAGTTTCAAAAACATATTGTGAAAGTATGTACACCTTACGTCAACTGAAAAGCCTTTAAAGATAGATTCCACACGGCACATATGAGCAAAACAAGCCCCAAGCATTTAAGGAACTTTGCTCTCATGGGTGCCTAAAATCAATATCTTTGTTTTCGCTTTGGCCTATTTGGTGTGGGGAAGTTTTCTGCAAAAAATCGAAGCATAAGTAGCCTTAACATTCACTGCAGATTTTGTAAATACAAGAATGAAAACCTAGCTCATGTGATGTGATGCTGTACAGTTCCTCTGAGTGTAAGACGACGTTAGCATCTGTTTTTCATTGCTTAATTATAAAAACTCTCAAAAACCAACCATTTTTGCTTGTTTAATAGCTTTGATTGCACTGTAATCGGAGGATTCATAAAATATATGAATTCTGTACCAAGACAATTGGCAAAATATATGATTTTAGTAAATACTGAAATTCCTGCCATTTTTATGCATGAATAATTAAAATGACTCACATTTTCATTGATTTTAAGTGCTCCGGTTATATTTTCTGTAAGGAAATACCTCTTTTTGCATGATCACTCCTAGTTTTGGACTGATGCTGCTGGTTCTTCGACACAGAGTGCACTTAGGACTGTTAACCAGACCATGGTGCCAGTGCTCTGACTCTTAAAACACATATGTCTGAATTGTTCACCCGAAAATGGCATAAGTTACTTTACTTATAAATCCTTAGTATAAGGTATGAGGGGTACCCAGGGCTTGTAAGTTAAAGAGGCCCTCGTGGATTGCCTCACCTATTGTGCCACAGTGATTTATTATTAGCTTAATAATTTATATTTGTAGAAGTCTCAGTTGGATTTTGTTCATTTTGTGTCTAAAACTTCATAAAAAGAAGCTATTTTTATAAATTGATGTCGGATTATATTTGTGGCTTCTTTTTTAGTAAACTGTTTTGGTACTTCTGAATGCTTTATACGTTTCCCTTTGACAAAATCTGACTGCTTTAAGCCTCAGCTGCCCAGGGTTGAGTTCGTTTTTACAAACGAGCCTGACTGGACCCAAAACAGGGTTGTGAGTTTATTACACCGTGAGGTTGCGCAACCCTACAGTATATTAAACCACTTTCCTCACAATTTCTTTCTCTAACTTGTTGGACTATTGAATGTTTTTAATTAACTTCCTATATAATGTATAATATTGTATTCCTCACACCACACATATAGGAAACCCAGGTTACTAGGAACAAGCATGTCAATGATTGCATACCTCTCTAAAAACACTCATTGTCCCGAGCATGATCTGGAAGTAAGTATATGACTGTGGCCTAATTCTGCAGTATGGTTCACCTAAATATCCAAAAAGAATGTGTAAACTATGTGGTAAATTGTTAGGACTGAAAAGTCCCATGCATGGTAATGGACATACACCCCTGCCCTGAGTGCCCCAACTGTACTCATGTCTGGATCCAAATGCTGATTTTTGTTGTCATAGGCAAAAAACGGATCAAGCCTTGTGCCATGACATAGGCCTGTCTCGCGAACTGTGGTCTTGTTGGACAAGGAGGGGCACGCGAAGCACTACTGTCTTAGTGGTGGAAGGCTACTGCCTTCACCGGGAGCTAAGTAGCATGAGTGCAGTGGTGCCAGCATGCCATATAGTAATCAGTAGGAGTGACAGGTCCTTTTCAACCTGTGTCACTTGAGTGAGGCCTACAGGCTCACTAATTTTAAAGTTCTGCTTCTGTGTGCTTAACTCACCCTTGGCCTACATCGGTTTGGTGTGCCGTGCTGCACAGCACATGAGGGGTGTGTCTGCGCTGGGTGTATGTGTGCCTGGGAAGCGTACAATACAGGGATAATGCAGTACTGTTTAGTGTATGCATGCTGGATGTGTGTGTGCGCCTGTAACTGGTACAATACATAAATGATGTAGTGCTGTGCAGTGCATGCAGGTTAAATGCCTAGCTAGGTGTATTTATACCTATGAGTGGTACAATACATGAAGGGTGTAGTGCGTACATATTAAATGCATATGCTGAAGGTATGTGTGCCTATGAGTGGTGCAGTACAGGATGGATAATGTGCTGTGGAGTGTGTGTATGCTATATACATGTTCTGGGCGTATATGTGCCTGTGAATGGTACAATACCTGGCAGACTATGGGTTCCATTTTGGGGGAACCAGGCCTGTAATGTGAAACATGAGAGAAGGTAGAGGAATCCCCCCAGACAGATTTGTGTATTGCTGCATTCCTGTAAGCTGGGTGGGACGCATACTGGAGAAGCGAGAGCCAGTCTTCCCCTGTGCACTTCAAATGGTGCTCTTTGATTCAGTGAAAGGTCACAAAGATGGGCCCTGGGCGCATCTCTGGAAGGTGATGGGGCTGATAAAAGAACCATAAAGAGTAGATCTGGGGCCCTGGACGAAACTTTTAATACACATATCACTGTGACTGACATCCAGGTGTGAACTCTGGTCATTTCCATGAACTGTGGTGTGAGGCTATCAGCTTTGGCATCACTCCTGCTGGCATACCCTGCTTCAAGAAGAAGAGAGGGCAGAGGAATGGGCAGTAAGCAGACCCCAAACATAAACTTCAGAGAGTCAGACTCTGAATCACATTTGCTATCTGGAATTTGGGCTATGAGAAGGGGAGTTTGAGACCCCAAAAAATGGTCATCTGCCAAGCAGTCAAATAGGCTGTGTAATTAGGGGAAGCTCTGCAAGACTTATGTATGTGACCAGGACTGGGACCAAGGCCTGTTAGTCTTCCTGCTGGATGAGGGGACGCCATCCAGGGCATCCATGACCACCTGCCCTGGAGCCTGTAGCATCAGCTCCTACCTGCTTGCCAAGACCAATGTGCCCTGTAAGGATGAGGAGAGCGTTGGAGGGAGTGAGGTCCAGTTGGGAGCCCTGTCGAGTTGACTCTCTTTACAAGGTGTAAGGAAAGGCCGCTGCACCGATCAGGTCATTGCCTATGTGTGCAAGATGAAGTCTGTGATCCTCATTTGCTAGAGGAGGGCTGCAGTGAATTGAGCCATGTGCATCACTGCATCGATCGGACCAGAGCCCATGCATAGTGAGGATGCGACACGTATGCCAGAGGGGGCCGTCACTGGAGAGGTGGCTATGCCAAGTGAGCCGGAGCCCATGAAGAGGGAAGGTACAGTGACCCTGTATGCCAGAGGGGTTCACCGAGACCAACAAGACGTGCAACCTGATCTACAACCCCCAGCTGAAGAAATGGGGCAGCCATAGGAGAACCGTCACCAAGGCGAGGCACTGCATCAGGATTATTATTGTTATTAATACTTCTGTAGATCGCACAATTATACAAGATTTCTTGGCGCTTAGTATACTAACACACTTTGTACACCGGATGTAAAAAATCAAGAAGAAAATAAAATGGTCCTGAATGAGACACTTAGATGAAAAGGTATGTTTCTAAAGCCCTATGAAATTTTAAAATATTAGTTTATCACCGTAATTCAATCTGCAGCTCATTCCAGGCCTGCACTGTGACCCAGTCTTGTTCTCTTGATATTTGAGTACAATAATTATACAATCCGAGGTCTAGCAGAACTGTCTAGACTGAATGTTTTTTCAAACATGTCGGAAATATAGGTGGCCCAGACTGCTAGAGAGATGATCCTATGACACCGGTAGAGAGCTTTAAACCAGTATTTCTTTTGCCCATAAATCCATTGCAAAATGACGAAGATTGTGATGTATTCCTATAGGTTCTGTATCGATCCCCCTATTCCTGACCCTATTCTGGTTAACAAACTAACAAGTTAACTAGCAGCCATCCCATGAGGCAGAAAACCCTCATGATGCAGGAACCGTTATCTGATAAAGCCACACTACGGCACAGGAACGTGTTATCTGATTAGGTCATAACGCTTGCCATCTAATTAGACAAGCGATATTCCTCCAGCCCCTGATAAGGCATACAGAGTTCTCAAAACAAATCAAACCTATGACAACCTGGGAAAAACCCTGCTGCCATTGTTTTGATTTCACCGAGAACTTCAGCAAAAGAATGTGCTAACGACCTGGTCGTATGACATCCTTATTGACGTATCTATGTCCATCCTTACGTCAATCTCGGCACCTTAAAGGTATAAATATTACCGATATTGCCCTATGCAAACACACGCGGTGGTGACGAGATCGGAGCAGCCAGACTTGCCGAAGCCCAGAGCAGAGCAGACCCCGCTGGCGCAGCCCCGCCTTCCTGACGCTCTGAGAACGAGAAGCTGTCTATTCTCCTGCCGAGAAATCCAGCTCCGGCGCTTCCGGGTAGCCCTCGCAGGCAGCCTGGAATATCGAGGCCAGAGACGAGAGATACCATCCCTCATCCATCCTAGACTCCAGGTACAGAACTGAATAACCCCTCACAGAGAATTCTTTAGTCAGTCACTTGGCAAAACAAACTTAACTTAAACTGTAACTTTCTATTCCCGCCCACGCATTAGACTTAGGTCAGGTACACGGGGTAGGCGTAGTTAGAAACACCAGTTGAGTACGAGTAGTCAAATGTATATGTGTATGTAATATATCTTATTCATTTTAAACCTTCATATGGCTTAGAAACCATATCAATGTTTTTACAGTATTATTTTATACTTCTGCTTTTAATGTATGCACTTTACTTAACCATAAGTATTGCAATAATATCGATCCATTTCTCTTGTATGAGAAAAGAGACTGATCAATAAATAACATCTTTTATTGAACACGCCCGTCTCTTCCTTTTCTCTACAATCTGATGAGACTAAGAATGCACGTACTGACTGAGTAAAATAAATTGCCTTTTGTTCACACGACTCTCGAGATACACTCTTGATTAGGGGAGAGCAAAGTTGTCATGTTCTATGGTTGTCAGAAACTAAATCCCTTCTTGTCTATCCAGGGAGGTTCAACTCCTCCTTGCCTATTCGAGAAAGTTTCTAGTGAACTCTGAGCTAGCTGGCAAACCCAAAACTTTAAGTCTAATATCGACAGTAGTAGACCTAGTTAACGTCTGGTCTAGGCCTATACTATTGAAGGTATTATTCCAATGCGCAGAGCCTATTGGGATAATAGGAACTACACTATATGGCGCCCAACGCGTTTGGAAGGGCGATAAAAGTAACGTAAGACATTTAGAGAAACTCAGTCGTGCTTTCTCACTCAGACCCCTTTTCCCATAATACTCCAAAGACGTCTGGAGTGGGTGAAAGGTAATATCCGCCAAACCTCGCAGGAGGAAACTCCTATGTATGGTACTTGGTTTAGTCAACGTTGAAGGATAAACCGTTCCAAAATATTGTGCATCTAATCTTTGTTTCCATAAGAAACCTGATCTGCAAACAAACAAAGTAACCATCCTGTCGGTAAAATGGTAGACAGTGATGATGAAAGAGAGGCAGTTAGATTAGCAACTGAACTCGCAGCAGCTGATACTGCACTGCAAGAAGCAGACCAGGATATAATACTCATCCCGGTCATCAAAAGGAAATCTATAACCTTAAAACTTATAGAAAATGGACTGACACCTAGAGGTGGTACAGTCATATTCGTAATTGAGGCACACGAATATCGGCAGACAGAGGTATACTATTCATGGATACATTTTCCAGCAGCAAATGCTGTAACAAAGTACTTCCACTATTACAAAACAGAGGAACCTCCTGAAGAGTATACTCCTTTCGAGGAGGTGGAAGTACCACTTAAATTTCAAGAGCACCTGCTCTTATTTAATGGCGCCCTAAAACACAATAATCACATCACCAGGCTCGGTCCTTTAGGTAGACCAGGAGCAACGTGGCCGGTCCTAGCCGGATACACACCACATCCAGAGTTCGAAAGAATGCCTGCAGCAGATCTTTTAGTACAACTAAAACCATTAATAAAGATACATAGACAATTAGTCCAATATGTGATGCGGACTTCAACAATTCAGCCAGCAATTAAAATTCCACAGCTGACCCCTCACCAGGGGAACACAAATAAAATTACACCACAGAACATACAATCCTGCCTAGGTAAAGTACCAGCAAAACGGGAACAAATACCATTCTGGTTAGCACAAAAAATCACCCAAATAGAGGCTGTGTTTCGAGACACGACCCCGTTAGAAAAACACAGGATTCTGACTATCTGTCTTCCAATGGGAATCGCACCACACATTGAGGACTGTGACACTTGGGGTACAGTCTTTGCTTCCATCTACACAAAAACGCACGGTGTTCCATCCATTTCGGTAATACCAGATGTGCTAAAACAAATTCAAGACGAATATGGTCCAGAACCCGCTTTAACTCTTGGTATGAAATTACTAAAAGACTTCAAGCAGGTCTCGGCTATATTATTAGCCAACATAAAGGGAGAAGCAGCGAACGTGGCGATCCGCCAGAGGCTAAAAGAGACAGATATAGCAGACCAACCAGCTGAAATTGCTAGAATCATAGAAAAATCCTATGAGGAACTAGGTAGAGATAGTTTAGGTGGAATACCAGTAAAACCACAACTAATTGAAAGTCCTGAAAAAATATTTTTTAATAATAACTCAACATCACAAAAAAAGAGCTGGGATGGAAACAAACAATCCAATCCTAAAGAAAAGAAATTCCAGTCCAGAGGAAGGTCTCCTAGGCGAAGAGAAAAATCTCCGAACCAAAGACACAGGTCACCCCAGAGTGACCCCTCTGGGAAAAGATATAACCTTAGAAATAGGGATAATATAAAGAAGCCTGATAGATATCAAGACATTGATACACGTCCCTCTCAATCTTTTCAGACTTCCTCGCAGAAATCGGAAAGAAGAGGACGATCAGAACAAAGAGAAGAGCACGCCAAGTCCAAAGACAAGGAACCTGCTCAGCTAAAAAAGAAATTACAATTTCCAAAAAAGAAGGTAGCCAGTATCAAGGTAGTTAACAATGCCGAGAATACTGAGGACACAACTGAAAAACGGAGAATGGGCTCAGACAATGCTAGACAGCGCAGCAGAAGTGAGCATAGCTCGCAAAGTCCTTATGAATCATCTGGAGACAGTGGACACGAATGAATATCTTCAAGTGGAAACTGCAGACACCAGAGTTAGCAAACCTCACAAAATATATGAAATAACTTTACGTATAGAGGGGGATAAGACTAGAAAAATAAGGGGACTATTTTGGGATAATCTCTCCAAGGGCTATGACATCCTTCTAGCTGAAAAAGACTGGCCACCAGAGTTTGTCAGGGATTGCCCTCATGGCGAAGAAATAATTATGCCTGCCTTCTCAAATCACATCCCAATTCATAAAAAATACACACTTGCTAGAAAGTGGGCAGTAGCCCTAGCTCCTGCTTTATATAAAAATCACGTAGGATGGGATGAGGACTCTCCTCCTCACAAAATCCAGTTAAAATCACAACCTACTGCACAGAGACAGTACCCAATTAAGGAAGAAGCAAAAAAACAGGTAAAAGAAATCCTAGATCAGCTAGAATACCAGGGGGTGATTGAAACTTGCACCTCACAAATGAACAACCCTTTGTTTCCGGTCTCCAAACCAGACAATTCATATCGTCTAGTTTTGGATTACCGACACCTTAACTCATGTTGCAAAACTTTTGCAGTGCAAAACTCGCATAGTGCTGCACTAATGAATAACATAGTGCGCAAAAAATACAAAACAACATTAGACATCTCTAATGGATTCTTTTGTCAAAACATAACACCAGAGAGCAGATATTTGTCTGCATTCTCAATAAATGGCACTCAAAAACAATTCTGTCGGTTACCCAGGGGTACAAGAACAGCCCGGGAGTATTCTCAGCGAGAGTAACAGAATTACTACAAACATATGACGACGAAGCATTATCGTATGTCGACGACATATACTTAACAGATGATGACTTGGAGACTCACTTGAAGAGAGTGAACACCATAATACTTGGGTTCGCAGCAGAGGGTTACAAATTCAACTTTAAAAAATCCAGAATTGCCCATCTGACAGTCCTGTTCTTAGGATATGAATTATCAAGTGAAGGCAAAAGCCTGGCTGACAATTTTCTAGAGAAATGTGCCGTACTACAAGCACCTAGAACACTAAAAAACTTACAGTCAATTCTAGGCTTCCTAAATTTCGGAAGAACATACATTGCAAATTACGCAGAAAGGGTCAAACCCCTTTATGATCTAATAAAACCAGATTTTAAAAGAACCAATTGGACTCAAATACACACAGAAATTCTGAGATCCTTACAAACAGACATGCTAATTAAAACAAAATTAGAAACACGTGATAACACACGCAATCTTGTGATTCGAGTCATCCCAGGAAGATGCGGATTCACATACCTGACCTCTAATGAGGGAGAAAAGGTACCAATTGCATTCAAATCACACTTGTACACAGAAGCTGAACAGAAATTCAGCATTAAAGAAAAAATTGTTCATGCAGTTCAAACCGCAATAGCTAGAGAAAAAGATCAAGCTGACGGTAGACGTATCACAGTCAGAACAGCAGAATCAGCCTTTGAGGCATTAACAACACTGTGTAATTTACCAACAACAACATTGGATCCGGAATGGATATAATGGGTGAATTCCATTACAACGGACAAAGTATACTACTACTTTGATCCAGAAGTAGAGGAACTAAAAAATCTAGAATATGAAAGAACATTCCCTCTGCCAATCGACATTCTGCCCTTACGACAATACGCTTGTGTAATCTATACAGACGGACATGCTCAACCCTCCGTTTGGGGAGAACAAGCATACAACCCAACATGTGAGATTACAAAAGAAGTGTGGCGCGGAGGTAAACTAAGACCTCTATTAACAAAAACACACTCAGTAGAAACTAATTCAGAACAACAGACTGAAATAATAGCATTGAAAATGGCGCTAGATAATGCGGATCGCGAATTCCCGACACTTATAGTGTCCGATTCATATTACTGCGTCAAATCATATAACAACGATTTGCAGACATGGATTCAAAACGGTTACAAAGATGACACAGGTGCAACAATAAAGCAAAAACTGCTTTGGGAACAAATAGCTCTTTTACAAAAAGAACTACCAAAGACTCACGTGACACACTCACTGAGTCATCAGCGTGATGGCGTTCACTTTGCAGGGAATTCATTGGCTGAGACAGCCACAGCGGTAGCAACTAAATCGGCTTCCGTAGTTCGAAAAAAGCGTACAGTGAAGTATATTGATGGTGAAACAGTGCTGGCAGTAAAAACGTCATCAAAAGGTGACTGCTCAGCGCTACCGATCAACTATCCACTCAATTATACATACATAATCGATGCAAACTCCGTCCCTTTTGCTCGAATCCCTGGAGTGGGGGATAGAGTGATTCCAAACATGGACAGGAGAAACTTGTTAATCGCAGACGCACATATGGGCGAGGGTCTCAGACACCTCAAACTAAAAGATTCTCTGGAAGAATTACAATCAAGGTACTGGTGGCCAGGCATGAGCCTGCATCACACCATGTTTGTCAAAAAGTGCCCCAACTGCAACAGGAATCGCAGTGGTGAGAGAAACGGTGTAATACTGTGTCGTTTCACTCCAGAAAAAATCAACAGTAAAAAGCAAGGCTTGCGATTAACATATACAGGCTAGTTTCCACTTATAATGTAGATCACCAGCCCTCGGCTGACGTCTGGACTGTTATACAAAGATTTGCGAGTCTAAATGGCATATACGCTAAGAGCATGCTACGTTTGACCATTGTTTTCACTCTCGCCCTCCAGCCTGAGGGGAAACATGGCCAAATGAGCATAGCACAGCGGGAATCTTCTCACTTCCTTCCTGAGGGATACGGGATGGTGTAAAGAAAAAACCAAGGCATAAAGCAATCTATAACGGAAAGGATATTAGGTTCGGGAGCTGGGTGAGTCAAGCATCTAATAAGTGTCCAACGTAGTCTAAATAACCTGCCAAGAAATTCTCTGAAGGGATTCAGTCCGTACGAATTATTATTTGGAACTAGGATGTTAATCTCTGACCTTGACAGTCAGACTTCAGTGGTAAAGGAAAAAAGCTTTGATATCAAAGATCGTTTGGCTATTTAACAGGACTTAAACGAAACAAGAAAAGACCTGAGCAACATAAAGTTGAAACAGCAGCCAACAACCACTGAAGAACCACCACCTGTCCCAGCAAGACCTGTCTGGATTCCAAAAGTCGGGGATCTAGTCAGAGAAAAGATCGCGGTAAAGAAGGAATTTGGGCCATCTTACAGAAAAGCAGTTCCTGTCTTGTCTGTCAACGGGACAAGATCAGTAGTACTACCGCCGCTTGCTGGTAAAAAGGAGAACCGAGTTGTATCCATCGACCTGGTAAAACCACACTCATGTGGCCGATAACAAATAGTAGGCCAAGTGGACTCCCCATAAGTAGCAGAACACCAAGGTTCGCTACCAGTACAGAGGTCCTAACAAAGAGGCTAATCACATTCGAAACGCCTACAGAAAAACGACAAGGACTATGCAACAATGCAATGGAACTTAGACCTCTGAACACCCAAATAAAAACATTTAGCAGAGACACACCAACCTATAATGAAGTAACAAACGACTATGCAAGAAACAGTAATCCTGAAGCAATTGGAACAATTGACAGAACCGCATCCGGCTACTTCATAAACTTCGATGATTCCTCCGAAGGCTTCACTGAATCAAAAACACAGCCATCATCAAAAACCTTTAAAGATAAAGCTAAAGAACTTTTGAAACAACTGAAAGAAACATATCTGATTTCTCCATGGATTGAATTTTGGGTGGGTTTTGGTGCATTTATCCTCATACTTTGGCTCATCATGATACTAACTTTGGGACGCTTCATTGAGGGAAAATATGCTAAAATGGACACAGCAAGTCAGAAAATCAACTTGATCCTCAAACCACACACATCTTCACACGTCGAGAAAAGAGAACTTTCTTCAGTCAACTTCACAGCCAATCCTATACCGGGTGGGGTAGCATGGGACAACACTGACTAGGAAATCTATGGTCCGGTTGAAATCCTGAAATATCCACACCAAATTAAAATCTCATTGAGTGACTTCGTAAAACCAAGCACATTTGCTGATGACTGGGACTTTGAAAGTATAAACAATATGATGTCTGACTTAGTGATGTCTGCTAAATTTACCAAACATGATTATTTGCAGGGTTCTACAAATTATGATAGTATGTATTGCTACAACCACTATGGTAACCATTTTTTACATAGATCTGCACAACCTAGAAATGTTTTAAATTATAATCAATGGGAACATTGTGCAACCCCTCCAAAAGGAAGCTCAAGAACCGTTTATGACAAATATTCATACTTTTCAGGTTTTAACATAAGTAATGCTGAAACATTTTATTTCAAATTGTCAAATAAGACAGGGACAAAGACCATGATAACCAACACAAAATTGATATATTCAGACTCATTCTTTGAACAAATGAATACTTTTGGTTTTGATTATTGGGACAAAAATGTTGAATTGAAAAGTGTTTGGGGCACAAAAGAATGGCAAGTACAGGGTATAGAATCTTTGTTTAGAGCCTGCATGATCCCAGAACAAATTATATTTTTAAATGACACTGTTCAACAAACTACCTGTCTTGGCTTAGCCAAAATTAAAGACTTAAATAAACCGTCTATTCCAAAACCAACAATGAACAGCAATTGCTCTACAGATGAGGAGATAGACATAAACTATGTATTAAACCAAAACAGAACACATCCAGATTGGAAACAGTGGTTGATCTGGCCCACAGATACTAATAACTGTCAAGACAGATTCCTGAACAAAACACAGGGGTTCAAAATGACCAGGCCAGACCCTAGATATCCCCAAAGACATCACCCAGGGATAATAACCACCTACAGTGTGGGCAAATTATGCCTTCAATGGCTACAAACTTCCACACTGGCAGAAATTAAGCAACACCTAACTTTACTTACTGATGGTGCTGACTTGCGTGATTTCACTATGGGACCACGCAAACAGCGTCAAAAGCGTTTCATAGCAGCCTCTGTATATGCAGCATACAATGAGGCCTGGAAGGTTACTCAAATTGAGACAGCAGAAAGGATACGGGAAATTGACCGTATTAATTTGGAAAAATCACTTTCTGTAGTGGACAATGGGTTAATGACTCTGTCCTCCAGAATTTTTTCTCTGGACAGCATTGTGTCTTCAGCAATCGACATAATATCGCAAGACTTACTGTTGTTACAACATGGTCAGTCTCAATTGCGTTCTATTGTACAGCTTGGCTGGACGTTACAAAATCTGCGTTGAGGCTATGTGCCTTGGCGTTTAATCAACACAACGTCACTTTTCAATATCTTTAACCTTACTGATAAACAAATCAGTATGGCCCAGAAGGGTGCTGATTATACAATCCTGAGCATTGAGAAACTCGAAAGATTACCAGTGACAATGTCAGAACGACCTGTCAGTGAATGGATAATACATGGGATAATTAATATTCCAATATCAACCTTCAGGTTTCAATACTGCCAAAAATATATACAGGCTGGCATGTACGACAAATTGGGAAAAGGGTACATTAAAACAACATGGAACCTGCCCTATTCACATGCATGTGTCAGTAATAAAGGACAGAAAGTGTTTCTTAGTGGCAATAATTGTGCGATGTCACTAAGCGGTACACTTCTGTGTAACGGAATTAGTTTGCATGGAGCCTGTGAAGGGAACTCAAATAACCTTTCATGTCACCAGCTAGGCAAACCTGCTACAGAGATAGAACCATTCTTTCAAAGACTCTATAATGGGAGTTACATTCTAATTGTGGACCGCAGATGCTGTAGTCTTATGCCCGGGACTCCTTATCTCGTAACTACGACTGCGAAGGTCAAGTGCTGTGGACGCTTATTGTTCCCCAGCTCCTTTCCAGACAGGGAGACAAGGGCATGGCCCAACTTGAAAATTACTTCTATTCGAATAGATACTTTAAGCAGAATGAAAACAGTGCTTCTTCAGACGCCGACAAGGCTCACGTCATCAAAAGAAATGTATGATCTCCTAGTCGCAAGGACGACTGCAGAGATACATTCATTGTTATCGACTAATTCCCCCATACATTTCGCAGAAATCCTGAATGAAATCTTAAATATTTCTGATACCAGTGGAGTCTCAAAAGTATTTAAGACAGTATTTTCGATGGCATTAACACCATTCAAAGCCATACTGGGTATTTTTCCAGATTTCGTCCATACGATTTTTGGCGGACTTCCCCTCATTTTAGGACTAATTGCAGGAATCCTATTCTTGGTCCTTATATTTCGTTATGGCAAACCATGTCACAGACAAAACACCTGCGACAAGGGAAGAAACAATCCTAGCCATTGGATACCGGGACCGGATATCAAAAATCCTGGGACTATCCCGGCTTAGAGACCTGAACATGACTTGGTTTCTTTCATTTCGACCAATGTGGCATCGATGTGTTTTACCTGTATTAAGGTGCCTGCTATGCGGAGAAGAATGCGTGTTAGACACCTGTCTGACGCTACAATCGGATGCGCCAATGGATGCAGAAACATTGTTGAGTCCAACAAAGGCTCATGCTTTGTGCTGCCCTCAACGGCTACCAATCCTGATGACGGCATTCGTGGAAGCTTCACCACTACGATTAAGGGGTAGTGAAGTTCAAAATGAAAGCAGCATCGATCAGGTACGACCTTCTGTCAGCAATCCAAATCAAAATGTCAATGGAGACAATCATGCGCACGAATGCATGGTTACACCTATTTCCGAGTTATTGGAACTCTCCCAGGAAGCTGTTGACAACTTTTTCGAGAGTCTAAATGATATGATGTTCTCCCCAGAGCAGAAATAGAGACTTTTGAGCAAGCTCGTACACGGCGTTCCCTGAATTTGGCCTTCAACTAGAAAAGCTAAATACCATGAACATTTTTCCCTCCAGTTCACGGACAGCAATTTTTTCAGCAGCCCCAAAATATTTTTGCATATTTTTGGGGACACTATCTTCTGCTTAAAGTAAGAACTATTCTTAGAGAACTAAGATTTCTACTTTTTAGATAGCTTATAGACATTAGCTGCCCGCTGGTATGTTCATAATTATTTTATTCTGTGATGGAATGGTCTCGAACTTTTTTCTGTATTAAGAGCCATTTCATGTGTAAATTCTCATATACCATTTAGCAATAATGTATACAAATGCGTGATTACTTTAGCATTATTTCACAGCTTGAGTGCATACAATACATGTAAATGCTTTTTTTTCCGTATATTTGATAATTTCAAAATGCATTTATGTATTTTGGGGTGGTAAGGTATACACAATACTCTACCGTATGTTTTACTATGCATAGATTTGTAAATATGTCCATAGTTAGCGTGGAGTGGGTGTGATGTATTCCTATAGGTTCTGTATCGATCCCCCTATTCCTGACCCTATTCTGGTTAACAAACTAACAAGTTAACTAGCAGCCATCCCATGAGGCAGAAAACCCCCATGATGCAGGAACCGTTATCTGATAAAGCCACACTACGGCACAGGAACGTGTTATCTGATTAGGTCATAACACTTGCCATCTAATTAGACAAGCGATATTCCTCCAGCCCCTGATAAGGCATACGGAGTTCTCAAAACAAATTAAACCTACGACAACCTGGGAAAAACCCTGCGGCCATTGTTTTGATTTCACCGAGAACTTCAGCAAAAGAATGTGCTAACGACCTGGTCATATGACATCCTTATTGACGTATCTATGTCCATCCTTACGTCAATCTCGGCACCTTAAAGGTATAAATATTACCGATATTGCCCTATGCAAACACACGCGGTGGTGACGAGATCGGAGCAGCCAGACTTGCCGAAGCCCAGAGCAGAGCAGACCCCGCTGGCGCAGCCCCGCCTTCCTGACGCGCTGAGAACGAGAAGCTGTCTATTCTCCTGCCGAGAAATCCAGCTCCGGCGCTTCTGGGTAGCCCTCGCAGGCAGCCTGGAATATCGAGGCCAGAGACGAGAGATACCATCCCTCATCCATCCTAGACTCCAGGTACAGAACTGAATAACCCCTCACAGAGAATTCTTTAGTCAGTCACTTGGCAAAACAAACTTAACTTAAACTGTAACTTTCTATTCCCGCCCACGCATTAGACTTAGGTCAGGTACACGGGGTAGGCGTAGTTAGAAACACCAGTTGAGTACGAGTAGTCAAATGTATATGTGTATGTAATATATCTTATTCATTTTAAACCTTCATATGGCTTAGAAACCATATCAATGTTTTTACAGTATTATTTTATACTTCTGCTTTTAATGTATGCACTTTACTTAACCATAAGTATTGCAATAATATCGATCCATTTCTCTTGTATGAGAAAAGAGACTGATCAATAAATAAAATCTTTTATTGAACACGCCTGTCTCTTCCTTTTCTCTACAATCTGATGAGACTAAGAATGCACGTACTGACTGAGTAAAATAAATTGCCTTTTGTTCACACGACTCTCGAGATACACTCTTGATTAGGGGAGAGCAAAGTTGTCATGTTCTATGGTTGTCAGAAACTAAATCCCTTCTTGTCTATCCAGGGAGGTTCAACTCCTCCTTGCCTATTCGAGAAAGTTTCTAGTGAACTCTGAGCTAGCTGGCAAACCCAAAACTTTAAGTCTAATATCGACAGTAGTAGACCTAGTTAACGTCTGGTCTAGGCCTATACTATTGAAGGTATTATTCCAATGCGCAGAGCCTATTGGGATAATAGGAACTACACTACAAGATGAGAGGAAATACTATCAAACTTCCTCATACCGTCTATCAGTCTGGCTGTTTCATTCTGAATCAACTGTTGTCTCTGCATAAGATAGGCCGGGAGCCTAACATTTAGTGTGCTACAATAATCAAATCTATTAGAATCACAGCTTGTACTAGCAGCTGCCTGAAGTATTGAGGAATAAATGGCAGAATCGTTTTTAGTTCTTTTATAATTAAGAAACAAGTGGTCATTAGCTTATTATTGTGCTCAACTGAAAGTTTATTATCAAATAAAACACATTGCGGCTAGTAGTCACTGGTTTGGGAGCACTGCCCGAACGGCTGGGGCCACCACATGGGGTAGCACTATGAGGTATTACCGAATATCAGCCCCTCAGTTTTATCTGAGTTTAACCGGAGGAAATTTGCATTTATCCACTAAACCACCTGTGCCAGGCTTCTTTTAAATTGATCTGGGATTGTTTTTTAGATTGTCCTTCATGTAAATGATAATGTGAGTACTCTCAGTATAACCATAAAATTGAAAACCAAAAGAGGCAATCAGATCTGCCAAAGGAGCAACATATATGGTCAAAAAAGTTGGACTGGGGGTAGAATCTCGGGAAACCCATAGGGTACGTCTATAAAATCTGAATGGAATTCAGCAATCTGAACAGCCTAAGTTCTATTTTTCAAGGATTCAAACCATCTAAGTGAGTTGTCACACAAGCCAATAGCATATAGTCTTTCCAGCAGGACAGCAGGTAAAACTGCATCAAAGTCTGCCGACAGATCAAGGAGGATGAGAGCAGTCGAACTCCCTCCATCCAAGTTCATGCAGATATCATTGAGAGTCTCCAAAAGTACAGTTTCTGGGCTTAGTAGTGGTCTGAAACTCGATTGATATTTGTTGAGGACCTCCTTTTCCTCAATATAAAAGGCTATTTGTGTGTACACCCATCACCCATGGATTGTCACATCCCTGCTGCACACCCACACCATGGGACAGATCAAACACTTTTTTTGCCAGGAGGAGTTGCAAAGAACCTTTGAATGCTTCGGTGGTGCGACCACGTGTGAGGAACATTGCACCTACTGAGTGCAGCCCGCCTCGCCCACATGCAGCAAAACCCACCATATTCAGCTGCTGCCCTTCAACTGCCCACAGGTAGCTCGCGCTCAGGAACTCCGGATGTTCCAAGCCTGCTGGAGTGGTTAAGAATCATCCCAAGCCAGACGGCCCTGTGGGAATTTGCTTGATTATTAGCGCTGGAACACTGTTGACTTTAAAATAGAGTCAGTGTGGACTCTTGAGACTGGGACTATTAGTGAGGCATGCCCTGGATGTTACCGATAGTGAATGGAGAATGACCACTCATTAGGAGGGAGTAAGACCGAGTAATAAAACAATAGAGCCCTGACCTCAGGGGCACAGTGCAGTTGTTTGTGAATGTCATATTTTTCCTTTGTGTTGATAGTGGTAGAAATTAAATACTTCACTTTTCTCATAAAGTGAGTATTTGGCTGCACAATGATTTATTGCTACTGCACGCATGTTCCGTTGTGAGCCCATGTTCACTCCCCTGTATCCACCTCTCCCCTAGGGAGCTTGGACTGCTCAGACCAAGCTAACCCTGAGAGTCAAGTGCTGAAGTGGTACCTCGTCCAGTTACTCGGAATCCATAGTAGGTCTAGCACATCAGGAGTAAAGGGCCTTAACCCCCATGGTGGGTGCCAGTAACACCCCCTTGTGTTGTGGCCCTCTGAAAGTGGATCTGACATAAATTTTGTAACAATCGGCGGCATTACAGTTTACCTATAATGACGTTTTCATTCATAGCAAATGACGCAATATGGATCCTAAAGCTTTAAAATGCATTGTTTTGGAAGTAAGAATTCTGAAGATGCTGTTCGGAATGCTATTTGCCAAAAATGAATGTTTTTACCTTGTGAGGAAGCACAGCAACACACTCTTATCAATATTGTCCTCTACATCCTAAAGTGAAATATTATTTGCAAAAGATGTGCAATGTTGCGCTCGACAGTGTAGTGGGCCGCTGCTAGGTCCCACTCGTGGTCTCTGACACCGGAATGAGGGACACAGACACAGTAGATATGTGGTAGCCGGAAAGACCCCGAGCAGTCTTCCGCTTTCTTTATTTATACCCCGGCGGGAGCCCGCCCCGGGGTGTGCGTGGACGCGTGTGAAAATGGCAACATTGTTTGGGAGAGCCCGGGTGGCTCTCTACATCCCTCCTTCAACTTAGTCTGTCCTTTCAACGCCAGCCTTCGCCTCAAGGTGATGTCCATGCAAAGTCTCTCAATCTCTGGCTGGGTTGTGGGTTGGGTCGTAGGTTATACCTCTGGCTTCGTGCACACGGGGACGTCACAGCCCCAGCTGGGGCTGTTTCCGCACTGTCACCCCCGGAGATCATGCCCAGTCTACTGGGGGTGATCCTGGTGTCTTGACTCATGGCCTGGGGTGAGTTTCCTCTGTCTTGCCTTGCCAGCGGTGATCTGGAGAATGATACTCCGAAGTCCGGATCCAACTCCTCCTCAGCCTCTTGGTCTTCAGCCGTTCTTCGGGCCGCCGCGAGTCCTTTCGCCTCCTTGAAGCAGGATACGTTGCGGGTAACCAGCTGTCCTCCCCGCCAGGTGGTGACCATGGTGCCTTGAACCTTGTCCACAATCCACACTTCTGGTTCGTACGGGGTTCGGAACTTCCACCCCGGGTGTCGATCCTGAACCACCACGGTGTCACCCACTTGCAGGGTCGGCTCTTGGCCATGTCTGGCCTCACTCGCTTTTCGATTTGTGTCCCGCCTCCGAGCTTGAATGGCTTCGTCGTTCCTGTCTTCTGGCACCCACGTATGGTCAGTCAGGATGCTATCGCGGGGCGCCCTCTTGAATAGGATGTGTGCTGGAGCACATTTAGTGGTGCTGTGGGGCGTCTGCCGATAGGCTCCCAGGAACTGATCTAGGGCCGCTTCAGGATCCTCCCCGCTGTCTACCGCAATCCTCAGAGCTCGCTTTAGGGTCCTCATCAGTCTCTCTACTTCCCCATTTGCCTGGGGCCATAGCGGGGTGATCTTCCGGTGTGCAATCTGGAGGTTCTGGAGAGAGCTCTGAAATTCTCTGCCCTGGAAGGGTGGCCCATTGTCTGATTTGATTTCTTCTGGGAGCCCCATGGTGGCGAATATGCGATTCAGGGCCCTCTTGACATGTGGAAACGCCGTGGAGGATAGAATTTCCACTACCGGGAACTTAGAGAATGAATCAATCAGGACGAGTGTGTGCCGGCCATCTGGGAAACTCCCGAAATCAATGCTGAGTTGGGTCCACGGCATCTGGGGGCCCTCTTCCATTCTCACCGGCGTTGGTGCCGGTTCGCTGCCAGTAATGGTGCAGGCGTGGCACAAACGCACCATCTCGTCTACCATGCTGTCCATAGCTGGGAACCAGACCTTGCTTCTCAGGCGTGCTTTCGTTTGGCCATTCCCTGATGACCCGCGTGTGCTAGCGCCAGGATCCGAGGCTGGAGGATTTCGGGTATTACAATGAGGTGTCCCCTTAGGATGACTCCTTTGTCTCCTATACTCAGCTCACTCCTGACCTGCCACAGTTGCTGGCGTGTGTGGCTGACCTCCGCTCGAAGGTTTTGTGCTCCATCCAGGAAGTGGGCCCATCTGTTCCCTTCTAGAGCGTGGCAGACTCTGGACAATGTTTCATCATTCGCAGTTGCTTCTCCTATCTCTCTCAACGTCATCGTTTCCAGGCAAGCAGCCTGCGAGATCATGTGGATGAACGCCTCAGCTCCCGCTCCGTCCTCCAGCGGTTGGACCGGATTGTCGACGTCCGGATGGCAGGACAAGTAATCAGCCGGGTTGTGAGCCCCGGGCCTGAAGACGGTCTTGAAGTTGTATCCTTGCAATTGGACCGCCCAGCGTTCAATCCGTGGGGGTGCGAGTCTGGCAGATACTGCAAATAGGGGCAGTAGTGGCTTGTGGTCAGTCACCACGCTAAATGCTTGACCGCACAGGTATAGGTGGAAGTGGCGGCATGCCCATTTTATTGCGAGCGCTTCCCATTGGATCTGGGTGTATCGGGTTTCCGTGTCTGTCAAGGCTTTGCTGGCGTATGCCACTGGCTTCCACACCTCCGGCCCATGTTCTTGAAGGAGCACCGCTCCTAGGCCCACCGGGCTGGCGGCGACTATGAGCTCAGTTTTGCGACGGGGTTGAAAGTATGCCATTACTGTCGTGTCCAGAAGATTTGCTTTTATGTCTTGAAAGGCTTTGTTTGCTGCTGCCGTCCACTCCCACTTGTGATCTTGCCGCGTGAGTGCTCTTAGTGGTTCCGCCAGAGCTGCCAAGTTGGGGATGAACCGGCCACAGTAGGTGGTCATGCCTAAGAAGCTCCGCACTTCGGTGGGGTTCCGCGGGGTGCTGGCGGCCTTGATCGCTTCTGCTTTCTTAGGGTCTACCTTCAGACCTTCTCTCGTGAAGGTGTATCCAAAAAAGTCGATGGATTCCTGGTAAAAAGAGCATTTGGACCGGTGTAGGGTCAGTCCACTGTCTACTAGTCTCTGCAGTGTCGCTCTCAGATGTGCATGGTGCTCTTCTAGGGTCGCCGAGTATACCAAGATGTCGTCACTTAGGTTGATTACTCCATTCAACCCCGACAGTACTTCGCGTATGGCATTTTGGAATACCTCTGCGGTTGAGGACACTCCAAAGCTTACTCTCTTGTAGCGACGTAGTCCTACGTGGGTTGAGAAGGTGGGTATGTATCGGCTCGCTGGTTCCAGTTCGAGCTGATGGTATCCAGAGTTGAGGTCCAGCTTCGAGAACCATTTTGCCCCATTTAGGTCGGCCACTATGTCGTCCATGGTCGGGGTGATGTGTCGCCCCCTTTTGACGGCCACGTTAGGCAACCTCATATCTACACATAGTCTGATGGCTCCTGGTTGCTTTGGTGCTTGGGTGCTACTACTAGTGGGGACACCCACGGGGTCGGGCCCGACACCTTCTCTATCACCCCGAGGTCTTCCAGCTTCTGGAGCTCCTCCTCCACCTGGGGTCTCAGATTGAATGGCACCCGCCTATGTCTCAGGGCGACGGGCCGTACCGATGTGAAGTTTGAATCTTTTTCCTTTTAGTTTGCCCAGGCCATGGAATAGTTCGGGGACCTCCCTCAGTAGAGTGTCTGCATGGGCTTGATGTACCTGGTTCGCAAAGAATACGAGTCCTAGGTCCTCGCGGTGTGGCAGCTTAACAGAGTGCCTTTCTTCCCTTCTGTGATGTGAAAACGTGTCTCGGTGGAGTAGTCTCCATTCACGATGGTTGTCTCGATGACGCCTCTCAATGGTAGCGGGTCCGTTCCACCATAGGTGTATATCCTGGCATTGGAAGGTGCGAGGGGGGGGTTTGGGTGACATCTTGTCGTACTGATCTGAGTCCATCACGTTTACCGATGCACCTGTGTCAATGAGAGCCTTCACTTCGGTGCCCTCTATGGAGACGGAGCACATGGGCAGTGGTCTCTTCTTCGTTGACACTCTGCTGACGTATGAGATGACGTATACCTCGTCATCATCGTCATCTTCGTACCGTGGTCGTCTCTCTTGGGCCTGGTTATCCGGGGGGATGGTTCTTGGTCTATTGACAGCTGTCGGATGCGCTGTGTTACATTTTTGTGCCTCGGGCCTGCTGGTCGGTAGTATCCCCCTCGGCATACGGCTGCAAAGTGGTTCAGCCAGCCACACTTTAAACACGTTTTGCCCTTCGCCCCACAGGTCGCGGTCGCCTGGTGGTCTTCGCCGCAGTAACCACACTGATTTCCTCTTATGGTCGTGGTACGGTGGCGGTTTGCCAGCGGTCTTCTCTGGATCGCCTCGACCCATTCCTCCTTGATGATTGGCGGTGATTTGGTAGGGGCCGGCGCTGCTACCGGCGTTCCCAAAGCGACCTCCATTTCCTCCGCTCGTGCGTCAGAGAGTTCGTGTGAGCGGGCTAGCACTAGTATTTCGTCTAATGAGATTCCGGGTTGTTGGAGTATGAGTTTTCTCAGTAGTTTAGATCGACACCCCACGATGATCTGGTCTCTGATTTCTTCCATCGGGTTGGTGAAAGGGCAGGAGCGGGCCAGGCGGCGCAGCCGCCCGTAGAACATGTCTACTGATTCAGAATCTGTCTGCCACGCCCTTTTGAATTTTAATTTTTCGAAATCGTGGTTGTGTTGGGGGTCAAAGTGGGTGTCAAGCGCAGCGACTGCTGCGTCGTAGTCGTCTTCCCGCCCCGTGTTAGGGAGTGTTTCGAAGAGATCATAAATTTCAGGCCCTCCATAGAGGATGAGGAGTGACCTTTTGACCGTCCCATCGGTCTCTCTTGTGCCTTTGAAGTAGAGGTTGAGCCTTCCCACCCAGGCTTTCCACCTCGACGCTGCCGTTGCTGGATCCGCTGCCTCGCTGAATGGGGGGATCGGCGCTGCACCCTTGTGTGGGTGGCTGAGTGGCGGTGGTGTAACCGCCACGGCTTAATTCTGTGCAGGCGGTGGTGGCGCGGGGGCCGCTGCTTGGTTCTGGCCGTCACCAGCTTGGCCAGGTCCTGGCACAGGGACAGACATGTCCGTCGCTCTCTTCTTCGGTGAGCCTCACTGGGCTACCTGAACGATGGCTTGGGGGTGAATGGTTGGCTCTCCTCCCTGTGGCTCTGAGCAGGCGCTGTTTGCTTATGCTGCGTTCTGTGCGAGCCACGATTCCACTGTGTGTGGCAACCTGTCCCTCGTTGGAGCTATGGGGGTATGTGTGTGGTGATGGCAGACGGAATCGGGCTGTGAGTCTGCCGAGCAGCCTGCAAGGCCTCTGGGTTTTGCCAATGCTTGTTGGTGAGCCCTTCGCAAATGGGCCAGTGAGCAGAGTAGAATTCTCTGTCCGCCGGGTCCTACTCGTGGGCGTGCAGCCTCGAGGTGAGCCGGGCCTTGTGAGTCAATCGGGAGCTTCGACGCACCTCGCTCCGAGTCACCCCTCCCACTGGGCCTCGAGCATGCCGCCGGGTCGTGCTGCGGTAGGCGCACACGTGTCTTCACGCCGTCGGCAGCACACACCTGATCCGGGGGTAGCAGAGTGCAGCGCACGCAGGGAGCTAGGATGATAGACTCACCCACCGACGTGTAGCACCCGGCGAGTCCCGCCAGCTGGAGGCGCTCCCAACGGGGAGGTGCGTGGGCGGGCCTCGAGCCTGGGCGCAGGCAGGTCGACAAACTTCGCTGCAGGCAGGAGCGGCGTGAGCGGGCTCCAAGTGATGCGCTGCTTCACGGCAGGCAGGGGTGGTGATCAGGCACACATGAGCTCAGACCGCCCTCGTCGCCAATGTAGTGGGCCGCTGCTAGGCCCCACTCGTGGTCTCTGACACTGGAATGAGGGACACAGACACAGTAGATATGTGGTAGCCGGAAAGACCCCGAGCAGTCTTCCGCTTTCTTTATTTATACCATGTGCGTGGATGCGTGTGAAAATGGCAACATTGTTTGGGAGAGCCCGGGTGGCTCTCTACAGGCAGGACACAAACTGCTTGTAATAAAAGGTTTGCCTCTTTTGTTTGTTAAACAACCTTCTCTAGGAGCTCATTATTCTTTGTTCACACTTTTTGAAATGCTTCCTTTCCTTCAGCCATGAATGCTGCAGAATAGTATTTTACTCACTTCTGCTGCCTTTAACATGATGGAACACTCCATTATCTCCAGGCCCATGTCTGTGACAACTAAAATAGGTCAAGTCCTTTCTCGCACGCTGCGCTCAAGATTTGGAGGTATTTACATTCCTTCCCTGCCCAGTGATTTGCGGGTTATAAGAAGGAGTTCGTCTTCCCTGTAACCAAACACTTTGGAACCTAAACCTAAACCCATGATGGGGCTTCTAAGATCTCAAAAACTCCTCTTCCACTCCTGTGCTGAAGACGTGCAAATCTACCTGTGCGTCACGGGGTTCAAGGTTCATTTTAAAGAAAAGTCTCAAATTGTCTCAAAGCAGTAGAAACGTGGGTGAACTATAGCAGTTTACAAATCAATATATAAAAGGTGCAAATCCCGGTTATGGGACCACTGAAGTTGCTACGGAAAATCTGCCCCTCTCGAGCCCTTCTATCAAAGTGTATTTCGGTAACTTTGGTAGTATCTGCGTCATAGGCCTAGGTCTAAACTCCAAAATGGAGGCTGTGGTTTAATTCAAGTGCCACCAATTAAAGATCCTCAAAAAGACACCTCGTGATTCAATGTGAACACTGCCACATGGTAGAGAGTGCACTTGTTAACTCCAACCTCGATTACGGCGTTGACCTATACAGTACCTTACCACTTGTACAAATCTACAAACTTCAAAAAGCTAAATACGTGACAGTTGGGTAAAAGAGCATTTTACAAAGTTGCATACATGTATTTCATTATACAGAAGTGGGCATGAAAATATAAAATAGAGATTACCTCCTTGCATATATAATGACAGTGGGTAGTAGAAAACAATTAGGCAGCATAGTGTCATAACTCAGGAGAGAAAGTAAGTGTTCATCATCATCATCAAGTTTATTTCGGGCACTTAACAATAAAACACTACAAACCTAATTAAAAATATATTGCATGGATAAAAAATGTTTGTTAGAAAAAATTACTCTTAAAATGTACAGCAATTCAACATTGGTTCCGGGAGTCACATTGCAAAAAGAATTAAAAACATAAATATAGCAGCATAATATTTTTATAAAAACAGTTGTATCTGATAAAGATATCTAGCCACAGATTCCTTACTTTAGAATCCTCCCCAGGTGCGAGACTGGTTCCAGAATTTTTTTCCCACAGCATGTCCACACACCGGCCGAGGGCATTGCGCGACTCCGTATCGATGTTGTCCACCGGATGTGACGTTGGCGGAGTCCATATAACTCGCTCATCGAAGCGCTGACGTCAGTTTCTTCTTTTCCGTGTTTGCAACATGGATTAGGAGCGGTTAAGGGGCTGTTTTTCAGGCCCATCTTGTCGTCTTGTCAATAGAACAGTGTGCTTTTTCAAGCAATGTCATCCGGGTTTATACCTGTGGGTCTTGTGAAAGATAAATGTTGAACACAGATCCACATGCCATCTGTTTATGGTGCCTTGGAGAATATCATGACTCTGAGGACTGCGGTTCCTGCCAAAGTCAACCAAAGACATTGAAAGAGTGCTGTATGAAACCCATGGCGGCGCGCTTTTCTGAGAAACTGCGACGCCGTCACACCTCACCGAAGACCAGGGATGGTTGAGGAGCTGTTTGGGTGAGGAGTCGCCTTCATCGATGTCAAGGAAGGCTCTGAGAACCCAACGGTCGAAACATGAGTCTGACGCCGTCTCTCAACCGTCAGGAGAGGAGCATTAACATAACTCTTCCCCACTCCTCCCTAAATATTCTGGAGCCGGGGCTACTCTAGCCCAAATGTGGTAATATTATTTTTCCCTGTAAAAGGTTTTTGGGCATCAGTTTCCCTCTGGTTCACCCTCTGGCCCCAAGTAGGTAGGAGGTGCCCTGACTGGATTCTCATAAGTGAGTTCAAATGTAGGGTCCACAGTTCCTTTGGTGAATATTCTCCATTAAGACGAGACAGGAGTGGAGCCTATGCTCCCTTTTAACAAGTCTCTATTTGAACTGTTATTAGGAGCTAGGGCAAAACCCATGACTGGAGCTCCGGTTGACCGGCTGTGGGCCATAGGCGTTGACCCACCCCTTGGGACCCTCAATGTCTCCTACGACATCCCACTACAAAAGGGCAGGTGGGCCAAGCTGCTACCGCCTCTTCGGACCCTAATGCCCTTCCCTTAGGTTCCATCAGGCAAATAATCCAGATGGTTAGAATGTTGTGTGGGAAATATATTTTCTTCTGTAAGCTCAGCTTTGAGGTCTTTAATACTACATGTTCTATGGGCATATTTCCTCATGCTTTATGGGACTCTGTGGCACAGAGGCTACCTTATGTGCCAGCGGAAGCCAGAAATTAGCTATTGCAGGTGGTGCAAGATGTCCGGGAGGCGTTGGGATTGACCATCATATGTAGTATGGACATCACTGATTCTGTAGGTAGAGCTATGGCTCAGTCAGTTGCTCTTCCCAGGCATGCGTGGCTGCGTCAGTCTGAGTTTTCGGAATCTGTGCAAGAGCGCCTACAAGGTATGCTGTTTGATGGTCGTCATTTATTCAGTGAACAGGCTGATTTGGTTTCAAGACACATCAGAGCTGGTAAAACTGATAAGACCACTTGAGTGATTTTTGTAAGCTTGAGTTTGGTTTTCTGTCTTGTGTGGAGGGGTATCTACATGACTGAGTTATGATATGTTTCCTCTGGTATTTATTTGATACCTGATGTTTTTAATCCCAGGCAGTTCGGATTACAGAAGTTGTGTTCCACAATAAGTGGCTTTCGTGGTTATTCTGCTAGCTGCAGAAGTGCTGGACCTTGTTGATGACTGTTTTTCAGTGTTTAATTTGTGTTAAACATTTTATTTGAGCCCTTTTGTAGGTCTTCCAGCTTGATTTACTCTGGAGAAGAGTTCAGGTTCAAGAGTGATACCCTTACGGTATATACTATTCTCTATGTGGAGTATTGTTTGTATGCTGTTGTCAGCATTTTTAAATGTGCATTTATACACACACACATATGTATATGTGTGTGGTTTTTGGTCTTGTATATATGTGTGTATATATATATATATATATGTGTTTGTGTGTGTGTATGTTGAGCAGGTTTGCTCATCGTATGCAATTTTAGTCTCACATTTGAGTGGGCTGAGTTCTACTCTGTGTACAGTTAGTTCTCTGTAGTATGATCTGATATATATCTGAGAACTTTGGTACCCCTTGTTAGGTACTTTTGAATTTGTACCCCACTGGAGTCTTGAGGTTTATGGTGTGTCCTTCAATGAGAGGTTTATGTGCAAAACCCTCATAATACGCTCGGGTAATATGATAAAGTGTCTATTATGTGTTTGTATCGTAAGCCTCTAGAGCGTCTAGCCCAAAATTCCATCTGATATTTCTAAGAAGGTATTATTATTAATGTGGCTTCTACTTGTTCCCTAGTACTTGCCTTACATTCACGTGATAGATGAGGTTCTCTTCGTCTACCAGATGTAGAACATTATTAATTATTAATTGCTATTCAGGTTCTGTCCTATGGCTAGTACTATTGAGCATGTTCATGTTCTCTCAGCATGATTGATTGTTTACTTTCCTGGTATAATATCAGGTTATTATAGGTCTTCAGGCAGATATAGTATCTTAGGTGATTCTATTCCTATTGCAAAATGTTATTTAATGTGTTGCCTCTTTCTGGTTTGTCATAACGCTGTATGTGATTGCTAAAGATTGTCTTTGTTTCTGAAGAACATTTCCCTCTAATGGTGTACCATTTCTTCTCTAGGAAGAATTAATATAGGTTGATCCTTGAGAGGGAGAGGCATGGGCCTCGTAGTTTCTACCTTTTGTAGAAGACTTTTATTCCTGACAATCAGGATCATTGCTTTCTTGGAGGTCAATTCCTTTCATTATCTACCTGTCTATAGTTGCTGGTAAACAACTCATTTCCTTATTTCCTGCCGGTAGGGGCTGTAAGTTGGGTTCACACATTGCGAAGTGTGGTTCCTAGAGGGTTAGACAAATTAATGTTCGTCTTTCTCAGTGGTCGGATTCACTTTATTTTGGAACTCTTTTTAAAGTTTTAGGAGTTGGTCTTTTACCATACCTTCATAAAGCAAGGTCTTGCACAGACCTTGGTTTTAGTTAGACTATCAAGTATCTTTTATTTTATATATATCTTATTCAATATTATACTACATTGTTTATGGTGCTCTTTTAGGCAGCTTGCATTACTTTGACGGGGTTGGATGCTGTTGCTTTTCTTAGGGTATGATTCCGCTATAATCACATATTGTTATGCCATTGTTGCTTGCAGATTATTTGTCTCTATTATCCATCTTTTAATTTAAAATGTATTTTGTTGATACAATAGGCGCTTAATTATTTTACTCCTCTGTCTCCATATATATATGTACTTTTGTATATATGGGATATTCTAGTTCTTTTTCCTATGGACGACTGCTTCTATGGGGCCGATTCACAGAACTAATCTGAGACAAAATCCTGAACTTACTCATTTTGGTATTCACAGAAGGCATTTAGTAGTAGTAAAGTTAGTATTTTGTCTTAAGTTAGTATTTTGTTTTAAGCTAGTATTTTTTCTTAAGTTAATATTTTGTCTTAAGTTAGTATTTTGTCTTAAATGAGTATTTTGTCTTAAATTAGGATTTTGTCTCAAAATAGGATTTTGTCTTAAAACCGAAATTCTATTACTTAGCAAAGAGAAGGGAGGAGTAGGCCTACCCACCTTGGGCTGCTTTACATCAAGGATATGCAAACTTCACATCAACCAATCTATTAAGCTACATTTCTTGAGCCACAGAGGAGCGCCAGTCCACATGAGGCCCCCTGGTAGATAAGGAATTCACAAAATTAGAAAAACTAGATGGCATCAAAAAAGTTTGCCACCCCAGGTCCCAGATCTACCCATGATAATTGCCTCTAAACCCCAACAACCAGTGGCAGTATGGATCTGCATTGATATGAGGCTACCTAAGAAGGCATTTAAGAGAGAGCATCACCGGACACTGATGATGGATGCTATCCTGACTGACCTTAAAGGAGCAAGTAGATTTTCATTGTAGACTTAAACTCTGTGTACCACCAACTACTCCTCTGCAAATCAAGCCACTACATAACATTTTCCACTTGTGTAGGGCTCAGGCAATACAAACGGCTGAATTTTGGAAAATAATCTTTGGAAAATGCTTGGCTGCTGAGGTATCCCAGAATGCCATGCACCAAGCCCTGGGCTTTGAAGGTGTCATGAATATTAGTGAGAACATTTTGATTTTCACAGAAACAATGACGGATCACCACTGGCGCCTGAGGGCTACCCTCCGATGAATCAGTGAAAGTGGGCTCAGCCTACACCGAGAAAAGTGTGATTGCTGCAGGAATAGAGTACATTTCTTCAGCTATATGTTTTCAGGAGGAGGCATCAGCATAGACCCCTAAAACATGGAAGACATGGAGAACGCCCCTCCGAATGTCCCTGAATATTGCAGTTATTTAGGCATAATAAACTATTGTAGACGCTTTAGCCTGAATCTTGCATTCCTGAGAGAGCCACACCCCCAGCTCCCTAAAGCCAGTCCATGTAGTGCTGGGCACACTAGCACCAGTGACCATTCCTAAACAATAAAATATGCCTTAAATTCGCAACTATTAGATACTTTGACCCTCAGAGAAGAAATGAAGTCATTATCGATGCTAATTTGCATGCCTAAGAAAGGTGCTACTTCCGGAGCAGAGTCAAGGCAGAGTCAAGGCATCCAGTGGCTTTTGCAAGCTGATCTCTTACAGAGACTAAATCCAGTAAATGCCAGATTGAAAGAGATGCACCGGATGGTGTGCTTTCATTTTCACTTTCACAGTAATCGCAGACCACAAGACTGGTGTAACTGTTTCAGGGCATAATGAGGCACCCACACTCACCCATTAAAAATTGAGCTTTTCAAAGACAAAGGTATATATCTATTAATCATAATGTGCTGACCTGGGGTCAGAAATCACGCAGACTCTCAGTCAAGACACTCAAAAGTCTGGAATAAAACAGCATAATGACAAACAAAAAACAAATGATGTGGAATAGGTCAACTTTGATGGTCAAAGCTGCATGCTCAGTCGTGCTGAACCTTGCAGAAATCGAGAGCGCATGGAAATTTACGATGGGTTGTAGCTGCCTAAACCAAGAACAATTCATGAAAAACAATCATGTTAGGAACCGAAAGCTGAATCATGGGAGCTCAACATGATGTGTTAATGATGCAGAGAGTCTGCGACAAACTCTGCATCACCAATGGAGCCCTCATCATGCAACCTCCAAGAGCAAGTAGTCAAGCTGGACCGCCAAGGTCACCAGGGGATGTCCAAGACTTATGCCAGGCTATAGACACAAATATGGTTTTCCTTAATGGATGATGTTACCGTGCAAAGGAACAGAGAATGTCAACTATGCCAAGACCAATTGAGAAGGCCCAACCGTTCAGTCCTTATAATCATTGTTTGTCAATGCGCCTGCTCAGTCCCATGGATAAAAGGCGGTGCACACTATTGTATTCTTCTCAATTGGAGATGTCTGTTGCTGCTGAGAGAAACCTCCACTAAATATACCGTAGCACAAATAGTACAGCCAGTGGCCTTTGAGAAGGACCCACATTCTAATCCCAGCGGGATTTAAGACTGACCACGCACCCAGTTTCCAGGGAGGCGAATTCCAATCCTGCCATCAGAAATAAGGAATTAATCGATCAAAAAAAAAACTACCCTAGTTACCTCAAACTAACGGGAACGTGGCGACGTCACGAGAAGAATCTGAGATTATACTTTTCCAGCATCAGTTAAAATACCTCCAAATGATTTGTGAGAAAAGGAAATTTCATTAGCTGCCACTAGATGGTGGCCAAGTACAAAGCATAATTTCAGTTACAATTTATCACTCTTTTCTACGAAATACACAAAAGAAAACAAACACTGACAAATCAAATCACGGAATTTGCCTTTTGTATATAGTGCATGCATACATAGCTAAACACTTGCAAGCTTCCTTGCGCATGAAAAATACACATACATGCTCCCCTGCAAGCTGGCAACACATGTTCTGCCGGCAAAGACAGTCACAGTTCGAATGCAGAGTTAGGTGCAACGGGGCATAGTCTCATGCCTTGTGAAACACCTCTATGTCCAGGTTTTTAAAAGAAATTATTAAATACTTGATTTTTTTAAAATCCATTCTAATAGTGGTAAAATAAAAACTATAACTCACAGAATGTAAAGTTCAGCTCACTACCTAGCGACAACTGGTTGAAGGTGATGCGTCTGACATTGGCCACTTGGCAGCTATGCATAAATGAAAAATGGAACATACTTTTCGATATAATTTGTAGATTTTTCCTTGGTTTTTATTTTGCTACTTTCAACAGCTTTAAAAGTTTTCCTGTGCAGCCATTTTGCTTTTGTTTTTAGAGGTACACAACTCTCTTTATCGGTGCTTTACATTCTGAAAATAAGTTCCAGCAGAGGTAGAAGGTCCATGGGGTCCCAGGTCTAGATCTAAATTCCTAAAAAGTTCAGACGACGAAGGAACCGTACTCGAAGCTCTGGACCATAAATGCTTCATAAAACAGTTGAGGTTAAATGCGAGCACACGTTCCCTCCTTTTAAATAAAGTGTTATTCATTCAACACGGATAAATCCTTTTTATCTTTGTATTGTCATGACAGGATCTGTTACTGCGTATTTCGTCCATTCAACTCTTAATTAGTCCATTTCACTCTTGTTATAGATTTATAAAACTTTATTGAACAAAGAGCAAGGACAGCCAAAGGCTTTGCAGTGCTCCAAGTGACAAATGGGAAGTAAAATAGACAGAAAAACGTGGAGAAGTGGAGATAAAGGGGGTCGTCATAGATAACAAAGCAGAAAGGAACACAACATACAGCTCAATAAGCTCTTTCTTAAAGTGTCAAACAGAATTTCTTCCCAGAATCCATGTCGTAGATCACTGCAACTTATTGAGAGACTCAATCTGTATGAGCAGTAAGGAATCAGGGCCTAGATTCACAAAAAGTCATTGAGGTAGGCTGCATCATACAAAGTTGTGCAACATTTTTCTTCATGGTCAGGCAGCAGCACATGTATGTGAGTGCAAGCGCCCCTGCTTGTACATGCTGCGCAGCGCACCCTAGCATGGTGGTGTGTGGAGCGGGCCGACGGTACCAGTGTGTGAGTCCCCATTGCTATAAGTATGTAAGCAGGTAAGTGAGGGTTTTATATAGCGATTGCTGAGGCATCTTGGCGCTGGAGAAACATAGAAAAACGAGTGAGTCCATAGGTACAGGCTCCACTGCTAAGCCGGGAAAAGCTTCATTTTTAAAAGGCCACAGAATTTGGAACGAGTTGGTTGAGATCTAATATCCTTTTTTGAATTTTTTTTTTTTTAGTAAGCCAGTAAACCATTACAAAGAAAAAGAAAAAGACAAGGCAAAAAAAAAGAAACACATGGTATCTACAGCATGACAGGAAATGAAAACATACAAAACTAAAACCGCAGTATGGGAGAGATGTACATAAACCTCTATATGGCATCATAAAACAAATTACTACTGAGTACACTATTATTCCCCAAATATATTTTTATCTGTTTGACATCCCCTCTGGGGGGGCCCAACCTCCTGTACATTATTTACAACCGGATTTAACCTACACCTACTCACTATCCGGCACGCTTCCCATAGGGCTATAGAAACAGCTGATTAAGGATTAGGGAAAGAGGATAGAATCTTTCCCAGCTGAACAGGGTTTAACTAAGATCTTATGTTGCAGGTGACAGAAATTCCGTTAGAGCCGCCCAGATCTCCCCACCAAGTCTACGCTTCCGTGGGCTTTTAATAGCATGCAAACTACTCTCAAGTTTACAGATAGCAAATAGCCTACCTCTCCACATCTCAAAAGTAAGGGGTTCCTTCTGGCACCACAATAAAGCTATACATAGCCTTGCCACTGCGACTGCAATATATATTAAGTATCTATATATAAATACATTCCATGTTTGGGCGTTTCATCCTCTATAACCCCCAGCAACATAATTAATGGGGTTTTCTCAGTATGTGCCCCTGTAACTTCTGTTAGAAATTTCTGGATCCTATCTATCAATAATTTCAAATCTGGACATGTAGCAAACATGTGAACTATATCTGTCTGTTCCCCCCTACATCGAGTGCATTTGTCCTCATTTACACCACCCCATCGTGCAATTTTAGCCGGTGTATAGTATAAATTGAACATGTTTTTTTATTGTTGCGTTTTCAGATTTGAGGATATTAGAAGTTTTTCGGCTAGGTTGATAGATTCTTGTAAAATGTTCCCTTCTGCCGACACTTCGTATTCCATTTATCATTCTGTGCCTCAAAATCATCTTTTTGTAAATCAATAAGTGCCTGATATATATTTAAAATTTTACCCTGATCCATCACAATTTCTAAAAGATTACTTTTCTCGGCTAATTATAAGTTGTCCCTCCTTCTACACAAAAAGTCCCTGATCTGCAGGTATTTGAAACAATCCGCTTTAGGAAGATCATATTTAGTCATCAATGAAGCATATGTCTTAACACCATTACTGTCTACCAGCAAGTTCAAAGTTGTAATACCTTTGCTTCTCCATCTGTTCATGATACCATCTAAGAAAATAGGTGGAAGTAATGCTGCTGCATCCGTGGGTGTGTAGTAGTTTATCTTATCGATATTTAGCTGTCTTTTTATTTGGCGCCAGGCCTTATAAGCGGCTTGAAGCACCTTGAAACAAGTCTTCTTATAATAGTTTGGCTCGAGAATTTTAAAAAAGGTTCTTTCTGTCCTTGCACCTAATAATAGCTGATATATATGAGGCACATCCCCTAGGCTTTCGCCATTAGTTCTAACCAGTAAAATTCCAATATGCTGTAATAAACATGCCCAATAATAAAATTGGAAGTTTGGTACTGCCCATCCCCCTCTATCCCGTGGCAGGGTCATACATTTCAGTGCTCGCCGGGGCTTCCCCTGTGCCCATAAAAAACTATTGCAGATAGATTGTAATCTCTGCATTTGTTTCCTAGTAATCTCAAGTGGTAATGCCCTAAAAAAATAAAAGACCTTTGGAAGCACATTCATTTTGAGAACATTGCATCTTCCCAGTAGTGACAAGTGTAAGTTTTCCATCCTATCCAAATCTCTTTTAATCTTGCTAAGAAGAGGTTCCCAATTGGTTTTAACCATCGTATCTAGACGATGACAAGTGTAAATTTTCCATCCTATCCAAATCTCTTTTAATCTTGCTAAGAAGAGGTTCCCAATTGGTTTTAACCATCGTATCTAGACAGGCATTCAAGCGTATTCCCAAATATAAGGCCTCCTTTAAGACTCTTTGGTCCCTTACTTGTGTTTGTTCAGTACAGATTACCTGTGTCTTAGCTAGATTTAATTTATAGCCAGCACTCCTCCCAAATGTTGCTGCCAATTGTTCAGTCTGTTATAATCAAATTGCAAAAGGGGATTTAAGGCTACTATGCCCGCACTGTTCAGAAAGTCCGTATAAGTTGAAAGAGAGACAGGTGCTGGTGATCTGGGACGCAATCCCCTGAGTCCCAATATAGGAGAGCCAAACCAATTGGCCTACCAAACAACTTTACACAAAAATTGATCCCGCACTCTTCAAATGTCGTTATCAAGTCAATACAATATCAGCAATATGTATTAGAGAAGTACAGTAGTTCTCATCAATGTTCTCCCAAGAATTCTCAAGTCAGATTGTCTTCATCAGAAAAGATTCTTTTATTCATGTACGAAGATAAAACACAATAGCCAACGCGTTTCGTCCGTGACCGGACTTCTTCAGGGCTATATGAAAAATACAAAACATAAAATATTTACAATTTGAAAAATTACAATAAATTTACAAAAATATCTACTAGCTAGTCTGTTGTGCTTATGAGCAATGAAAAGAAAGGACCAGATGGACTATATTGGAGTACATGTTGCACATGTCAGAAGGAAGTGTTCCAGTTCTATTCCTTGGGAGAACAAACTAAAAAAAGATTTTAACAATCATCCTTTAGACACCTATTCAGTGTTGACAATAGATTTAGACATTATCACATTATTTTCACATTCTTTATATATATGCCGCTATCAACATTTGTTGCATAAACACTACAACCAAACAAAGTTAGACTAATGCCGTTCATAATTGCTTATATGTGACAGATTAATTTGCATGTAATTCTTATTAGTGAACACATGTACCAATTTGTACTATGGTGTGATAATGATATATTAGACATATACCTCACGCAAGATTCTTTGTTAAGTTCATCGGCAGTCCTATTTCAAAGAGTTCAAATGTTCTGTAAACAAACATCAAAGATTTAACGCCTGATACAGCGGGTATAAGTAACTCATAGTAGGCATAATTGCAAATTTAAACACCTGTGGAATACCCTGGTCTATAAAGATGGTCAAAGTCCAGTTTTAATCAAATAGTTTTTACTGTTATTTTGCTCAATTATCTCATGTCGATCAACCTATGAGTAGGAATGTCATTTGCTTACTTCTCAGAATGAAGTAATCTTTAAGGTTCCATCGTACCAGGAGTTCAGATAATCGGTATTTAGCGGAGAGTATAGGCCTATGCGAAGAAAGAGAAAACTTTACAAAGACGGTAGTGAAGGGTCTAAATGCACTGTAAACGATCAAATGGTAATCGAACCATTTATCAAAGTCAATAAGCAGTAATCTTAATATTGTTTAATCGTTAGTTAAGGAAAATAATCAAGCGTGCCTATGGCCATTTAAATATCTTATATAGCGATCATTGGTCATAAGGCCATGTATTATCTAGATACTAAGGATACTATAACTGAAACAAAATACAAGTAAGAAGAGGTTTGTCAGGTAATCGCCGATAATATAACATGCCAATTCGTTAGGGACCAAAGACATCTCATTGCATTTTATGTTTTCGTAAAAAAGGAAAAAAGAAGAAAGAGAAGTCCGTTAATGGATCGTATAGGAGCCAAAAACAGTTCATGTCACAAAAAGTGGCAATCATCAAATGAAAGTCTAGCTATGGCTAGTATGTTGCTGAACAGATCTAACATCGTAAGCAGTTTTAATCAAAGAGGAAAGTTTGGCAAGAGACCAGAACTCGCAAACATGGCAGCCATCTTGTAATATGCATGGGCACCATCATGCCGAGTCATACTATAGACGGGCAACCTACCCTGTACTATCTAAATGAGAAAAATTAGAAAAATTAGGAAGGTGGCCGTAACATAACAAAGCCAATTAACAGGCCAAAATACAAAAACCAAAGACCGGTCAGAGATTAACTCGAGGGTCGAAATGACATTCCATTACTGGAAACGGCTTACCTTAGAGTATCGGCGTGTACGGCAAACGTCTGATCTTCAAGTTTGAAAAGACGTATTTGGTCACATGTTTATATACCGTATCAAATAGGCAGCTAATGGCCAATTAGATTTGTAATTGGTCTTGTTAATCCCTATATCAGTCGGTCTATGATGACGTGTGCAGTATCGGCAAATAGTGCCGCCATTTTTAAGTGGTAAAAAGCAACGGCACACATAAGCAATATATGAGAGATGGGCCACCTAACACAAATGTATTACACAAGAAGTCGGTGGAAGGTGTTACGTAGTATCAAATTATGAAATCGTTTCAGCAGATACTAAAAAATAAGTATACCAAAGTAGTATATATAATGTTCGATAGGAATTTTGCTAAAGGTGATTTTAGAACACGACTGGTCCGTCATCTTTGAGTGGTCAGATGAAGCATCGCGGATACACATAGTCAGCGGTCCGTCTACGTTAACGTGTATGACGTAAAAACAAAATGATCCCGCCATCTTTGTATGGTCAAAGACACATATGAATAACTACAGATGACAACATAATTTTGACATAAACAGCCAACAATTTGTAATTTTTGATTTAGGCAATAGTTACAAAGGTTGCCAAAGAGGGCAACATCTATGTACAGTTTTTAGTAAATAGTATTTCCAAAAGCAATAAAGGCTTCAAACCTGTATAGATCATAGAACTAAAACTTTGCTAGAAAATCATATGTGTCACAAAGTGTATTCAGGCCAAAATCGATGTTAAGCAGGCAGTGTTTAAGGTCTGTTCCTCTTAGTCAAGTCTAAAACAAAAGGAATCAGACAAACTTAAAATGGCAATACAGACACAGATTAATCATGAACAATCATTTCAGAAGCCCCAACAGTACATTTTTTCTCTTTTTCATGTCTCTTGACCAAAATATGTGATGAACATATAATCAGAGAATAGAGCATAGTGTCAAGGTGGTTTACAAGAAGATGATATATATGTAAATAATATGGGTCAAAGGACTCTTCCCTGTTATAGAAAGTGATGAAATTCATTATTGACGTTAAGTCCAAAATTGACCGATCTCAATCTGCAGATCCAGCGTGCTTCTAATTGTCTCAGATATGTAGTCCTATCGCCTCCTCGAGTATTAGACGAAACACTGTCAATTGCATGAAACCTGATCTCCTTTTTCAGAGGGTGGCATTCCGAGATATGTTGAGCCACCGGACTGCGAGCATCATTGTTCTTAATGTTACGCAGATGCTCTTGGATTCTTACTTTTAAGCACCTGATACTGCTACCCACATAGATCAGATTGCAATTACAAATAATCAGATATACAACAAAGGTTGTATTGCAGTTAATGAAGGTGTTAATCGCATAACTCTTAGGGCTGTTATACCTGAACCCCTCAGTCTTATTCAGGCCATATTTGCCTATTGAGTAGTTGCCACATACAAAAAACCCAGCTGGTTTCTCAGGGAACCAAATATGAGCCTGTTGTTTTGGTGGTTTAACATAACTTGGACAAAGAATGTTTTTTATTGTTTTGCCTTTTTTATAAACCACTTTGGGTTTATCTGAAATGATGTCTGCTGGTAGCGTTTCTGATTTTAACAGATGCCAATGTTTCCATAAGATGTTATAGATATGGTTACTATACATACCATATTCTGTTATAAAGGTACATTGATTCAGTCTGCTCCAGTGTAATAGCAGGGTCCGGTGAGACTATTGCAATATCATCTGCATAAGCGAATATATCAACCCGCTCCAACCTAGGGCCTAATAGTTGTTTGTTTAATATATGCTCTAGTAGGTTTAGGAACGGGTCGATTATATCGCAAATAACAGGGGGGTACAAGGGCATCCTTGGCGGGTGCCTCTTGATATAGTTAACACATTTGATTCTAACCCTAGTGTACATATTCGTGCCTTTGGGGAAACCATGCACCAACACCATGCCACCTAAGTGTAGCCCATAAAAATTCCCATGAGACACGGTCAAATGCCTTTTCCACGTCTAATAATATCACCTCGCATGGTAACTTACATGTATTGTCAATATCGAACAATGTTGTTACTCTGCTGATATGGTTGACCGTGTCTCTACCTGGTATAAACCTGTGCTAGTGAACTGAAACCAAGGCCTTGATAACCTGCGATAGACGTGTCGCTAAGATTTTTGCGTACATTTTGCAATCGCAGTTTATTAGAGATATTGGTCTAAATGACCCTGGTAGTGTAGGAGGTTTTTCTTTTTTTTAAAACACAACATTACTTGCTTCTTTCCAGGATAACGGAGCAGCCCCTTTTTGTGCCTCCCGACACACCGCAAGCATATCTGCCTGAATTTCTGGTAGCAATATCTTATATATTTCTAGTGACAGTCTATCAGGCCCTGCAGCTTTTCCCATAGCCAATGAGCCCACAGCATCTATCAGCTCCTGCATTAATATTGGCTCCTATAATGCCCTCTTATCTTCTTCATCCAGGATTATCCTGTGAGGGTCCTTATATTACTCCTCCTGACCATCTATACTATGATCATCCTCGGAATACAACTTCTCATAGAATGTTCTGAACACCTCTAGGATACCCTCTGGTGTTTCTGTTGTGTTCCCTGCCAAATCCTTAATTGCCACTATGGTGTTCTTGACCTCCTTGCATCTGATCTTTTTAGCTAGGCATCTGCCTGTTGTTTCCCCAAATTCATAACAGTCTTTCCTAAAAAGATGGTATTTTTTGGCAATATCTGTAGCCCATTCCTCGTTAATCTTAGACTTACCCCAAACCACCTCTGTTTGTGCCTGTGCAATGTCTGCCTTATCATGTACTGCCTCGATTAGTCTACATTCTGAGCGACGTAGCTCCTCATATAATTGCATCTGATGCTGTCTGACTTGTTTCTGTATGCGTAGGCCAAAACCCAGTGTCTCCCCACTGAGTCCTGCTTTCATTGCATCCCAGACCGTACCTAATTTAGCAGAGCCTCGATTTATAGCCAAACATTCTGTCACCCATTTTCGAATATGAGTAACAAACTCCTCATTTAATAATAATGTTTTGTCTAAAGAGAATGTACTTCTAGGTTGCGTTAAGTCAGACATTACAAGTTTCAGAATAACTAGATTATGATCCGACGTTATACGAGGGTAAGTCGATATTTGTGCATCTTTTAGGAGCGTTTTAGTTCTAAAAAAGCAATATATTCTGGTCAGCTTTTGGTGGGGGCACGAGTAATGCGTATACCCTGGTTCAGGATGATTTAGCCTGGGCCATACATAAAGTAGTCCATGTTCATGGAGAAGCTGTTGTAGAGCTTTATATACTTTGGGTTTCTTACCAAATTACTTATCTCCACCGGTCCCTTTAATGATGTCTTCAAGTTGGATATTGAAATCGCCAGTCAAAATCGCGGGAGTTGCACAGTTAGATAATTCCATATTGAGATATTCAATAACTTGCTCCTCATCGTGATTGGAACCATAGACAGAGCATATTGTGCAGTTCTTATTGGCCACAATACACTCCATCATGGCCCATTTTCTATATTTATCTGCAGCTGTTGTGGTTGTTTTTAAAAGACCCTTTTTGGACAGTATAGCAACCCCACGAGTAGTGGTCCCTTGTGTGGTGCAGCCCTGCATCTCCAAACCAAACTCTCTCAGATAGTTATGTTTGTTCCAAGGGTTTATGTGTCTCTTGGATACAAACTATATCCGGTGACATGTTCCTTATTTTGCAGGCTACTCTTTGCCGCTTCCACCTATCGTTGAGGCCCCCACATTAAATGTGCACACTGTTAGACCTGCCATCATCCTGGTTTGGGGCAACATTTGGCCTTTCCCACCCTTCTTGGCTGCCTCTTTCTCTTTCTATCTTTCCTTCATGAATCCTAAGACGTCTACTGGCTTTTTTTTCCAAATGTTACCCCCGCACACACCCCTCCTGCCAGCCTTCCAAAAGCATGAGAACCTCCCCCCTCACCTGTCCTGCCTCCCCTGCCTCCCCTGCCAGTGGAAGGCACCCCCCTACCCCAACATGTAGGCTAATAGTCTCCACGGTCAACAGTAATGGGGAGCCTCGCTGCCACCCCTACCCACCGTGCCCCCCGATGCATTCTACCTTTGTCTCACCCATATGTAACACACTTAAAAAAGACACCCTTTCTGGATTGGTGCATGTTCAGGGAGATGTCGGTCTACGTTGCTAGGGGTTGCCCTGCAAGGTGGGGGAAGGTTTGGGGAGCCTGGAATAGGTATTGTGGCGATATTTGTGCCCCTTCAGTTGTTCGTGACGAAGCGGCAGCGCAGGAATCCCTCTGAATCCCAAATGTTATTCTGTATGTATTATCCTGTGGTACGGAAATGTATATAAGACAAATGCGAAGCGATGTATGTCACCTTATGTTTTCTTTTGTGGTTTTGTTAATAAAAAGATTTTTTTTTTAAAAAGCCACCCTTTAAACATTGTAGTGAAAATAGACATACAGATCAAAACCATATCACGTTCAGTTGTCTTAAAGAAACAGTGCAAACATCTTGTTGCTTATAGTATCTGCATTTGACCATCATTACATGTATTCTTTCCCTAGTGCTTAATCTCTTTCGCCTTCAATTCAGAGGAGAAAAATCTTGTTTTATTTTTATAGATAATTTTTAATTTGGCAGGAGCTAGAAGGAATGCTTGTGCCCCCTTCTCTTGAAAAGGTGCGATTAGTTGTCTAAGTTGCCATCGTTTTTCCACAGTAGTGGGGCAAAAATCAGGGCGAACTAACAATTCAACTACTGCTGCTTTCTTCTGTCTATCTGGCCTTGCTAAGTCAAATAGTGCCTGTGTGGCCAGGTAATTAGAGAGACATATCAATATAGCTCTAGGTCTTGTATTGGCCTGATTATGCTTTACTTGAAACGGAAATCTGTGAGCCCGCTGTATCTCGGTATCCCATGACCATTGGGCTAGCTCAGGAAATGCCTCGGTGAAAAGTTTAACAACGAACTTACGAGGGTTCCCCCCCCAACCCCTTCGGGTATACCAAGAATTCTTAAATTATTACACCTTAGGCGGTTTTCCATATCCTCGATCTTCCAGGATAAATCGTCCCTATGCGTTGTTAATGCCTCGGTTGTTGTCCTCTGTGCCACCATCTCGTCCTCTAGGGTGGAAATGCGGGTCTCTGCTTCCGTTATCCTCTCTCCAATTTCAGAACATGTTTTGGTCATCCGTCGAACGGAATTCTGTAATTTTCTACAGGCACCTTGAGTTTTTAAACTTTCTTCCCGGCTTTATTCCCTATGGGCCATCATTGTCTCGTATATGAGAGTCAGGGAAATACCTCCCGATTGCTCTACTGCCCCTCCTGCGGAATGTTGACCAGGATCTACTTGACCACTAGCTTGACCATTAGCTGGAACTGACATCTGTGGAGCTGTTTTCTTATATATAGCCCCAGTAGAATATATTCTATCACTTCTCAGGGTTTCTTCTTCCAGGCATATGCTTCTAGTCTCACTCTGGCGACTATTTGATAGGTTGAGGAGATCCTTGGATACCTGCAAGGATTCATCCCCCGAAGAGCTCGAGTGATCTGACAATGAAAATAAAGAACCTCTATATCTGGCTCTTGCATATTGGCCACGTCAGTCTCTGACCCATCGTTAGAACCACCTCTCTGCTCCTGGAATAGTCCGCCATCAGCTGCTGTCACCATTCCCATTTCCCGGATATCCAATTTGCCCGGGTCTCTCGTTACTGCCGGACCCCCGCTGCTCTGTCTATTTGTTAGACCATCAGAGAGACCCTCGGATCATCCCTTCTCCACTCCCATTGATTTAGACAAACTTTCTGCTGTGGCCCCGCCTTGCACCTTGCTCACCTCAGCAAAGTTCTCCAGTGTCTCTGTCCCCTCAGCGGTGTCTTGATTCTGTTTCCCCCTCGCGTAGCCGCCAGAAATATTGCAGGACTAACTTTCATTTGACCTTCTGCATTACATGCCAAACTGTCTTTTGCAACCGCTCCACCTCGTTGTTTGTTTTGGTCGTTTTGGTCATTTTCCATGGCTTTGCTGAGTAGCAGTGCATTTCCCCCAGCAGCTCACGTCTTCCCTAATATCCAACGGCAACCTGTAACAGAGTTTGGGAGCCAAGTATGAGATGCATCTGCCACCCCATCTGGCTTTCCTCCATTTCGGAATTTTAACCAGGGACTGATTAGCAGACCTTAATGAGCGCCCTGGACAATAGCATTGAAAAAAGTTGTGGTACGCCAGAGGACCACCACCATACAGAGTATTGTGGACCAGGCAATGCGCCTTAAATTCAACATGCTGCTTGACAGGGGGCCAATGAAGGATCCTAATGGCCCCAGAGATATGATCGAATTTAGGATTTTTTTTTTTTTTTTTTTTTTTGCAGAGTTTTATATAGCGCGAACTAGAACCGAACCGAATCAGTTATCAGAGCGCTTTACATAGCACCAGTTACGTTACATAAGGACACACTTACATTTTAGGCACGGGGAGATTAAGTGATTTGCCCAGAATCACAGGGGGTTTTTGGCGTCGTTACCAAGACTCGAACCCAGATCCCCAGGTCCGAGGTCGAGCGCCTTAGCCGTTAGGCCGTTAGGCCAATGTTAAGTAATGTCCGAGCAGCAGTATTCTGAAGGGATTGAAGCTTAGTCAGCTGTCGTTTATCAATCCCTAAATAGAGGGCATTGCAATAATCGATGCGAGACAGTACAAGAGCAACCACAACAGTTTTCCTCAGCTCCATTGGAAGAAATGGTAGGATCTTCCATAGGATTTTTAATATAAAATAACACGCTGAGGTAACTTGGTTAATCTGAGCGTAGAAGTTAAGCTGTGTGTCCCAAAGCACACCCAGATTTCTCATCTTGTCCACTGGTGATGGACACTCTCCTGCCTCCTTTGGCCACCAGGCTGTATTCCAAATTGGAGGGCCTTTGCCAAACTCCATGACTTCAGTCTTCTGTGTATTTAGTTTCAAATAGTTTGTATGCATCCATTGTATAATGCGACCAAGACAGCTATGAAACCTTGCCGACGGCACCTCACTAACAGAAGATATTGAAACTATGATTTGAGTGTCGTCGGCATCGGACACAAGAGAAAAATCTAAGTCTCTAACTAGATTGGCCAATGGCGTCACATAAATATTGAAAAGGGTGGGTGAAAGCGCTGACCCTTGTGGGACTCGACAAGAGAGATGAAATGTGTCAGGTTTAAAATTGTCCCAGCAAACCTGATGTTCTCTATTTGCCAGGAAAGAAAGAAGAGCCAGTGCCTTATCCTTGATCCTACTTGCCTTCAGCCATTGCGTGAGAATTAGATGGTTCACCGTATCAAACGTGGCTGACAGGTCAAGTAGGATCAGGATCGCTCTTCCACCACTATCAATTTGCATCCAAAGTTCTTCCGTAGCCACAACCAGTGTGGACTCTGTAGAATGGTCTGCACGGAAACCATGTTGTCAGATGTCCAGAGTATTGTTGGAAATAAGAAAGTCATTTAATTCCTGATTAATGGCTTTCTCCAAAACCTTGGCTGCCAAAGGGAGGCAGGAGATAGGCCTATAGCTCTTGACATCCCTAGGATCCATGGAGGGCTTCTTTAAAATGGGCCTAATACAAGCTTTCTTCCATACAGTAGGAAAATCACCAGATCCCACAATGGTGTTTAGTAAGGGGGTCAGAAAAGAGCTTGTAAGTCTAGAGGCCTCATGAATTATATTTGGTGGACAGGGGTCCTCTGGTGAGCCAGACTTGATGGACAATAGAAGATTATTTACCACGTCCTGTGTAACTAGAGAGAAACTGGATAAATGATTGAAAGTAGCTGACCCCTCCTCACTGTCCTGAACAACTGGGATATGGGGGCCAGTGCAGGACAGCGCTACCAATGACGGCCCTGGGCATCATTTTTGTCCAGTCCCCGAGCTCTGCTTTATGCAGCAGCCCGTGACGGTGACTACGTCTCACACGTCTCACCACCCTCTCTCTTGGCGCAAGAGGGACGGACTGTTGGTGCCGGCTGCTCTGGTGCCTAAGAAATAAAATAACTGTGTCAGGTAATTGTTTTATAATTCACCAATTTCATTTGTTTTTAAGCAGTGCAAACAGGTGGCTAATAGCACGCCACACATAAAAAAATATATTGTGCCTAGAGGCTTATTTTTTCTATCATGTCAATCTGAAATTTGTTTTTTTGTTTTTTCACCCCAAAATACAGGTTTCGGTCTTATTATGGTCTGGAAATAGTGAAAAAAAGACGAATAGCCATAATTTATTTTCTAACCTGCAATAAAAACAAGTTCACATTGTGCTCTGCCTCTTGGCTTTAGGCTTTGGGGTTTGTCACGATTTATGCTGCGAAACATATCAGCAACAGCTAGATATGAAGTGTGTGATGCTTGACCTGCGTGAATAAAATCATATAGCAAGACTCTCCAATACACTGGTTCTAGAGTCAGTTTGGCAGCTCTATATGATTTACTACTCAAATGTACCTATTGTACCGCGCTGTGATGTTCTACGGCTAAGTTTGCGCTCTATACTCCCACTTACAAAACATAAATCGCTAATTAAATTGTGCCTCTGGGCTTAGATAATAGGTCAATATTACTCAACACAAAGGCACTCCTTTTTAACTTGGAAAGATAAAAGGCTGAGTAGACTGTGCAAATATTTCAATTTGTGACCAGCTAACACTGCAGATCTCTGCAGCAAGCGGTTAACTTACTCAGCTGTTTTGCCATGTGCTCTTTGATTGTTGGTGTTAATATACTCAAGGCCACTTGAAATTAAGCTGCAGGGGTACCAAATTATGCGGAGAGTTGGCTAAATTATGCATAAAAAAGGCAAAATATGCGGCATAATGAGGCACATTTTGTGATCTGATGCATTAATTCTTCTAGCCTGGATGACGGGGGAGAGAGTAATGGTAGTAAAAGGGAGGGAGCGGCATTTTTCAATTCTTGCATAGGGTGGCAAAACACCTAGAAACTGCCCTGCAGCACCGAGGCCCTGTGCCCCAGAAGGTTTGATGGACCATGCACAGACACTGAAACTGAATGTGTTCTGAGACTATAAGTAACTGGAACGTGTGTTGTGCTTAAGATACATGGTCCGACGTCTGGAAACCTATCTCAAGTCTGGCAGGCACATGTATAACGTTTACTTTCTTAATCAGGTCTTTTGGCAGCCCAAGTTAGAAGGCCTAGACATTCTCAAATCCGCACAGAGCAAGGTAGCAGGCAAGGGTATTCTCAGATTTGGGCAGAGCAAGGTAGCAGCAGACCTGTCTCAAGTCTGGGCAGAACCCTGGCTGCTGCATCAGGGGCCTGCATTGATTTGGGTGGGAAATCACATATTTACAATCTCCTATCACCACATGACCGTCACTTTTAGTGACGTTCCTGTGGCGATATGGGTTTTGCGTTATTTAGAATGCAGCGTTAAGCCAATTAACGTGGCTTAACGCTGCCTTGTGATTAAGTTCAAGTTTCACGCTATACTTGGCGTGAAAGGGGCGGACAATGGGTGTTGTGGTGGGCATTCCACCCCAACACCCATTGGTTTTGACACTGCCCCATATTTACTATGGGCAGCGCCAAAATTAAGACCAGGAAAAAACTGGTCTAAACAACCGAAAGAGGAGAAATGTTTCATTTCTCCTTGTTTTCGCTGTTTCTCTACACATGGAAACAGCAACACGCCAATGATTGTTTATATGTAGGAAGGTTTCCCTTCCTCCACATAAACAATCAATCTAAAAACATTACCTTTGCAACTTCTAGCTGCATTAAGCAATACACATAGAAGTTTCAAAATGGCATTTCAGATTGTTTATATGCAGGAAGGGACACCTTCCTGCACATAAACAATCTTCCCCTACTTGCACCTGCGTTGGTGCTAGGCAGCTAAAATTAGTGCCAACGCAGAGGGAAATGCAGGGCTGCACTGTATCTTTGTAAATACGGTGCAGCCCTGCGTTTTGGAAGTGGCGGAGCGCCGCGTTAAGCCAAGGTGGCTAACACCACGCTCCGCCACTTTCTAGTAAATATGCCCCCAAGATGTGAAAGCATTTTGCGAATGTTCCTTGCCTGAAAAAGCAGCGTGCTATTGATATGTCACAGTTCACTAAATTCTGCAGATAAGTTACTCGCACACATCTAAAATTGGTAAATAAACGGGCTCGACGGATCAGTGAGGTCATGCAACCTATCAGCTAGCAAGCTCATTTATAAAGGGTTCATCCAATCAACTTAATACCCACCTATCAATTCTTGTAAAATGTATAACCACCGAGTGAAAATGGCAAGCAGATCAGTAATAAAGTGGGGGTCCAGCAACAACGACCACTTGTATAATAGCCTATACATGACTGACATCTAGTGTGTATCTGAGGTAACAACGCTGTAAATGCCCTAGTTCCTGCTATGGAGAGTGATATATGTCAACAAACACATATAATTCCCATGGATTTCTATACTAATACCGTGATATAGTTCCTCTCAATAAGCTATGACGATTGTGTAATTATAAAGTAGTGAATAAAATTAATTTATTGAGCTCAAATAAGTGCGAAAGAGTGGGAGTTGGGCAAAGAACAATTCTCGTTTTAAATTCGTAAAGTTGAAGGCGTGAATGGAACAAGCACCGCCATGTCCTTGGAATAATTTTGTGAAAAAATAATACTTTTGTGAACCTTCCTGTCCACATCGAGTCAGCCATTGCAGAGAAGAGAGGCAGCAGATTAGAAAATGTTCAAGGAATCGAAAGGCCGATTAAGGAGTCTTGGTATAGATATACAGAAAGTGCCTCGGTGACGCTGGAGCACTGAGGCTGATATGATATCACCGCCACATAACAAATAAATGTCATTTAGAAAACAAGAAACGTCAAAGCCAATAGTTCTGAAATGAATTAGGCCTCGGCTGACACGAAGGCCTTGACCAGAGACGGGGGCCTAATTGTTGGATGAACTCAGATGGAGCACTTTCCCCACTTTCCCCGTGAGTGCCCCTCTGATTGTATTTGGTTGTTACCTTAATGCGGTGGACGTCAAATGTTTTAATGCCGTGCCCCTCCAGAATAAAAAAAATCATCTGGGCCCCCCTCAACTTTTTTTCACAATTATTCTATTAAACTGCCAATGTTTAAATATGTTTAGACTTATTTTAACATTGCACTGAAGTTACATTACTGTTTTAAAAATGATCGCCAAACATACTATTCTGGTCAGGCAGGCTTTAATAACGTGTAGAAGTATCCACAGTGTGATTATTAGAAATGGGATGGGGGTTTAGAAGAATATTTGGGGTCCCTTCCCTTTTGACACCTTCTCCCAGCCATATATAAATAAAAAAGATGTCAGTGATAGCCAATTATAGAGCAGCTTACTTCTGCTAATTTTTTTTCCGTTTAAAACAAAGCACTGTTGTCAGCATAATGCTTCTTTTGGCAACAGCCTTCACCCCCCTGAGATCACTTGAGGCGACTCTAGGGGAGCCCGCCAGTTTGAAAACCCCTGCCTTAATGCCTTTTCCCCGCAGATCCCAGTAGAACCCTGTTTAATTTGAGCCGGGGGGTGGGATGAGGGGGGGCGGCGGGGGGAGAATGGCACATGCACTCGTTTTTGGGGACCAGCACATTTTTCCTCATCAAACATTTCCTGAGAACAAGAGAGGGAAGAACACTTAAAAGGGAAATATGGAGGAAAATCCGTTAGAAAAGGAGAAAGCAGGAAACTGCACGAGTATGTTAAATGGGCAGGGGTTGTCTTGTAGCGGATTAAAGAGTCCTGAGGTAGATTGAAGACTAAGCAGACTTGGTATCTGTCACACCTGACATTTAACAGCTCCAGGTGCTGGCTTTTGAGCAGAGCTTTGGGCACCGACACTAACTCTTTTACAAACTAAGGACTGTGGAATCATAGTGGTTAATGTTAATGTTATTGATATTTCTATAGCGCAAACTAATACCCGAAGGTGTCCTGGCACTGCATATGATGTCCTAAAGAGATTACTAACGGGGTCATAGGGAACATTATTTACTTGCAAAAAGCCAAGTTTTAAGGGATTTCCTGAAGTCCAGATGGTTTGTCAGACACCTTAGCTGCAACGGAAGATCATTCCATGCCTTAGATGCTCCCATTCCAAAGCTTCTGCCCCCCCCCCCCCCCAGTTGGACCTCTTTACAGAGGGCACAGATATCAATTTGGCCGTAGAGGAACGCAGTGGTCTGCCTGGAACGTAGGGCTGAAATTGTAGTTTAAGATGAAGGGGTCCAATACCTTGAAGGGATTTGTGGAGCACACAGAGGGCTTTGAAAGTAACACGTTTTTTTATAGGCAGCCAATGAAGCTTTCTAACCTCAGCCGAGATAGAAGCATGCTTGGGTAGGCCGGTAAGTAATCTGGCTGCTGCATTGTGCAGATTTTGCAGTTTCTTCATCAGGCCCTCCTGAATATTAAGATACAGACTATTACAATAGTCCAATTTGGACATAGCTAAGGCAGTGATAACTATACGTTGACTATCTTTAGGTAGTAGGGGCATGATTTTTTGCAAGATCTGAGAACAAAGGTCGTAGCAGAAATAACCGAGTTCACTTGATCCTTGAAACTTGAAACTAAGCTTGTTATCAATGTAGAATCCAAGATTCTTAAATTTCCTAATCGGAGTTGGCAAAGGACCCAGCGTATCTGGCCACCAGGCCGGGTCCCAGAAGTTTGGGTCATTGCTAAACAAAACCACCTCAGTCTTGCTGAAGTTTAATTTAAGGCAGTTTTGGGCCATCCAGCTGCCCACTTCTGTCATACAATCATGGAAACGAGATGCCAGTCCTTGTACCCTATCTGGTAGCAGGGAAACCACAATCTGTGTATCATCTGCGTACGACGTTAAATTAAAGCCAAAGGATTCAATTAAAGGAGCAAGCTTAGAAACATAAATATTGAAGAGTGTTGGGTTAATAGATGAGCCCTGAGGAACACCACAGGAAAGCTAGAAGGATTTAGCTGTAAACTCACCAAGAGACACTGTCTGTACCCGATCAGATAAGAAGGATTTAAGTAATTTCGAGGCAGTGTCTTTGACTCCAATCTCTTGTGAAGGGTCCAACAATAAAACATGGTGGACCGTATCAAAGGCCGCTGATAGGTCCAACATGATCATGGCCGCTTTACCTCCTTGATCTAATATGTGCCTGATTTCCTCCGTAGATTTCAATAAGGCAGACTCAGTACTGTGACCCCCCCCCCGGAAACCATACTGAGTAGGGTCCAGTACCTGGGCCTCTTCCAAAAACAAACTCAGTTGAGAATTCATAATTTCTTTTGTGATTTTAGCTGGTAGTGGGAGTCTGGAGATAGGCCTAAAGTTGTTTGAATCTTTAGGATCAAGTTTTGTTTTTTTCAGGAGGGGCACTATGGATACGGTTTTCCATATTTTGGGAAAGTACCCTTCCTTGAACATAGCATTAATAATAGAAGTCAGAGTAGACGTGACGGGTTCTGGTGCAAGTTTGAGTATGGAAGGGGGACAGGGATCATTTGGGGACCCTGATTTAGTTGCCATCAAAAGCTTATGAACCTCTTTATCAGTCACTGGAATAAATATATTCATCTTAGGACTAGAGCATTATGACAGATTCGAATCTACTATATTCGTCAAGACTGTATTAGTAGTTGAACCTGTCAGAGTAGAGAAAATAGCCTCAACCTTATCAAAAAAACATCTGGGTATATTGTCACACAACTCTCGACTAGCTGGAATAGGCTGTGGGGTCGGACATGCTATAGCAGTAACTGTTCTGAAGAGTTCCTTATTTGAGTTCCTAGCGGAATTGATTTTATTTGTAAAAAATTCACATTTTGTCCTCAGAAGTAGCTGCTTATACTGACCTAAACTATGTTTGTAGTTATTTTTGTCAATCATAGTGTAATCCTTCCTCCAAATTCTTTCAAAATGTTTACATACTAGTTTTGTCTCTCTAAGCTCCTGAGAATACCAAGGTGATGAAGGACGTGTCCTGTTATGGCGAATAATTTTTTTCGGGGCTAGTTTATTGCCTGGCCTTTCCAACCAGCTAGTGTAGGCTAGTGTGGCCTCATCCAAGTTATCTGGTAGGATAATTGTAGGGGAAGTTAATTATTCATGAAGTTCCTCTGCTTTAACTCTATTCCAAGCTCTGTTAATCAATATTTTATTGGCAGGCTTCCCAAAGCAATGGTCTTGTCTAGTCAATTTAAAGAAAACTGCCTTGTGGTCCGACCAAACCACAGGGAGGACGTCAGTGACTACCAACTGAGTATTATTCGAAAAAATGCCATCCAATGTGTGGCCTGCCTTGTGAGTTGCATCTCTTCTTCAATTAGAGAGGCGCATTCAAGGCTATGTTTCACCAAGGACTTGGCATTAATAAGAACACATTTATAGCCGTTTATATCTACCTGTCCTTTTAAAGCTCTGCTTGCACTATGTATATTGTTAGTGTTTTGGGACATGAAGTATGGTAATTTAATACTACATCCAGGGCAATATGTGTCATCATTTAAAGGTAGAGTATCTGGCTGAGTAAGGATACAGTTGCAAGTAGGCTCAGAATAATTCAAACTATGTAGCAGACTACTAGAATAAATTATATCAAGTTCAAGTTCAAGAAGTCTTTATTCGATTAGTGCATCATAAAAGACAAAAATACAATATATACATGGATAAAACTCTAAAACCATATTAAATCACATATACAGACCATGCAAAATAAAGACAAAATTAACATTAACACAAGGATTACCAACGGATCAAATATAATAAACTACTCATAAGCAGGTAGGCAAGAAACATTGTTAAAACCCCGGCTATGTATTTTTGATGAACCTGCTTCTAAGCAACCAAGCCCAGCCTAAATATTTTGCTACCCCCACAACAATTATTGGGGTCAGATTAGTTTTTAAAATTCTACTCGCTTCAACAGCCGAACGGGTACCTAGGCTTCTACAAACCGGGCTTAACCATTTAGCTCTTGGGGCAGTATACATAGAACACACAAACAAAAAGTGGTTTAAACTTTCACCCTGGCCTAGACAGTTTGGACAGTGCCCAGACCCACCAGAACCCCACTTTTTGGTGAAATCCCTTAGAGGCAGCGAGCCACATCTGAACTGATGGAATAGTTTACGATCCTGGGGATTTGTTATCATATCCCAATATTTTTCAAGCTTGGGAGTGTCTTTAAAGACAATGAATAAACCTGTAAGATTGCTAGAGCACAAACTCAAATGTCTCTTATAAACCACCCAGTCCCAATAGCGCAGTTTTAGATCTTTTTTTGAGGGAAAGATAGTAGAATCGGGGCTGTCCACAGATCACCATACCCCAGGGCAAAAAGGGAAGAACTTAAATCCTTAAACCAACCTATGTTGGAGGAACCATGAAGATCTTTGACCTCCAAGCAAGCCCTAGCATAAGAATGAAGTTCCGGCGTTGTCCATAGACGTCGCCAGAATGCCAATGGACGGAACCTCGCTTGATCCTCCACCGGTTGACACCCAAGGTCATACAGAAGCGGGATCCGTGGAGTTGACTGAGGGAGACCCGTTGCCACCCTAAGGAATTTATTTTGGGCTGTTCTCAGGGGGTCCAATTTGCTAAAGCCACATAATTCCACCCCGTATAGGACTGAGGGTAAAACCTTAGACCCATATATCTTAATTAGCGGTGAAATTGGCCGAGTAAAGGAGCCTTTGTGCTCTTTAATCAAGGCACCACCTATCTGCAGGTGCTTTAAAGCCATAAGCTCAACCTGGTGGGACCAACTAAGGGGCTCACTAAATGTAACTCCCAGGTAAGTAAAGAACTTAGTTTGTTCCAATGGGATACCCCCCATAGTAACCCTTGCGGTGATTTGGTTGTGTCCTCTTAAGACCATAAATTTGGTCTTAGACACATTCACCTCAAGCTCATGTTCGCTGCAGAAATACTCAAACCTCGACAAGGCTTGTTGAAGACCCTGTCTGGTTTTTGAAATCAGGAGAGTATCGCCAGCGAACATGAGCAACGGAATTTTCATTCCAGCTAAGGTTGGAGCATCCGTGGGGTGGTTTTCAAAATACTTGGTAACCCTGTTAATATATAAGGAAAAAAGGGTGGGGGCCAGCACACACCCTTGCCTAACACCTTTGGCCACAGGAAACCTGTCCGTCACCTCCCCTGGTTTTCCCCAGCGAACCTGGGCATAGGTGTGTTCATGCAGATTCACCAAAAGGCGTACAAGGGGAGGTGGCATACCCAGTTCTAATAGGCACTTCCACAACCCAGCCCTCGGAACGAGATCAAAAGCAGACCGCAAGTCCACGAAGGCTGCGTATAGGTTACCTTTGCCCAAGAGAACAGTCTTCCAATAAAGAAGCATAAAGCGGAAGGCCTGGTCTAGAGTGCTCACATGAGATCTAAAACCAGCTTGAAGAGGGGTTAGAATATTATACTCATCAATCCATTCCTGGATCCTGGCAAGAACAAGGCGGGCTGTGATTTTTTGCACCGCGTCGATAAGACTGATCGGCCGGTAGTTGGATGGAACCGACCGATCACCTTTTTTGTAAATAGGCAAGATTTCTGCACCTGCCCAGGATTCAGGAATCCTGGCACCAGTAGCCAAAGCATTTACCAGATGGACTAGATAAGGTACCCAGAGGTCATGATCTTGTTGGAATAAATCGGCTGGAATGCAGTCGGGACCAGGTGCCTTTCCCCTTGGAATGGATTGCAAAACTAATTCAACATCTCTAGCCGTAAACTCTAGGGGATCAACCAACAGTGCCCAGCAAATGTTGTCCTGCGCGTCACTGAGACACCTAAATTGTTCCTCAAAGTATAGTACCCATTGTTGTTGATCCACCGAGGCTGGACTCGGACGGTCGTCCTGGGACAAACCCCATTTAAGTAGGTGCCAAAACTGTTGCATGTTCCTAGAACCACATGCTTCGGTTAGAGTTGACCACCGTTCTTCATCCCAGATAGCCTTGGCAGAACGTTTAGCAGCATTGAAGGCCTTCCTACAAGACCTGATTAGAGCAGGATTCTTAAGTTTTAGAGCTTTAAACAGTTCTACATGGGTCCGTCGACACTCTATATTAAACCAGTTGGAGGTTTTCTTAATCCCCCTATTACCCCTTTTGGATACAGACTTTATAAACAGTTTTTTTAAAGACATAAACAAGCTGGTATGCGAGTCTGTAATCATTGTGTTAATCACCTCCTGTGAGTCACATTTGGAGATTTCGACCAGGGAGTTAGAGACCAAAGATCTGATCTTTTTGCGAGCTTCGACGTCTACAGAGATCTTTGGCCAGCGTACCCTCCTCATATCGTTAGTGAGAACAACTACCTCCTGGACTGAATTGGGCAGGCATTTAACCGGTCCCGAAAAGCTAAAATCCCTTAGTTCCGCCACCAAAGGATCATGATCACTTTCCGGACGTGACTTTATTTCCATATCCACTACCCTAGACCATAGTTTCACATCCAATAATACATAGTCAATGCGGCTACTATGTCTACCATTACTAAAGGTGTGTTTGCCCAACCTATCGGAGCGCACTCTACCATTTAGGGCACGTAATCTCAAGTCCAGACACAACCCTTTGATGAAAGTAGCCGCTTGAGACCATTTTTTGATCGGGGCTAAATCAAGTTGAGGTATCCCCCAGGCCAAATCCTCAATCTCTGTTAGGAGGCCATCCTCCAAACTCAGTGGTTCAAAGCATGTGTTCAAATCACCCATTACAACCATATGACCAGCTGGTGGAGCATCACTTAAGAATGCATCCAGACGGAGGAGGGTAGGTGAAACCCTGCCACCCTGGATGCCCCTAGCATATATATTAATCAACAGGATATTCAACCCACTGGTAGATTTAATACTAACCATTAATATATCTGGGCTGTCAATATAAACTTCCTCAGCTGACACAACCTCATATTGACGAACCCAAACTGACAGGCCACCCATAGCTCGACCTCTATGTCCTCTAATTGCTGGTTTGCTAAAGTTCAGGTAGCCAGAAAGGAACAATGGAAGGGGAGCCCAGGTTTCCTGAAAGGACCAAACTTCACCTTGACGTATAAAGTTGATCCAATCAGGGATACACATGCGCGACTCAAGAGCAGCTATATTCCAACAACCCAGGATGGTACCATTTCTAACAACTGGGGCGCTGGCAATATCTATAGCAGGGATGTGAGCTTCATCGTTCGAAGGAGCAACTTCATCTTGCGAAAGGGCAACTCCATTTATATCCTCAGTGTAAGTACAGGGGGACCCACCCTGAATACCTAACACCGTTTTAACACTCAACAGATGAGTCAACAAATAACACTGTTTCTGATACCATCTCCATGTCACCAGTCAAACACAAATAAGCAGAGCCCCCCTTAACACTTTGGGCTGCTTGGTCCTTTAAAATTTTCACATGACAAAAGGAGTTAGCTAGGGCTTCTACAATACCAGTACAATCTGTATTACCCTCTGTAACCCCAGATGGAATAGCTGGTCAATCATTAAACGCCAGCCCTGATAAGGGGTCATAGAGGTTCCTCAATGGGATGCTCCAATGCTCATTGGGCTGGGTGTATTTACTTTGATAGTTACGGACGGGATAGAGACTTTGGGGCTGATTACAGTGTGGAAAGACTGACGTAGGGGGAAGACCTAAAAACTGAGGCTTGGGATTAACCCAGCTCGGGGTATGTGAGGGGCTATTGTAGCTTGATTGTGCGTAAGAGCGAAACAAGGCCTCTGGATTGATTGGTGGACCATAAAAACTGGGAGTATAATTAGTCCATTTGAGGGACTGGTGCTCTCTTTTGGAACGATATTGGCCGGGTGGTTTAAGTAGAGTCTCAGGGTAAAAGTAGCTAAGATTCCGCGTGGAAATCCCACCCTCATTGTTTCCCACATACCAATCTGAAAGGTGGGGAACGACTCTGTGGTCCCTAAAATTAATGATCACAGTTTCACCCTCTATATCCTTAGGGCGTAAACCCACCCACTTGCATCTTCTGACTGAGATAATGTCCCCATTAAGATGGGCAGGAAGGGGTCTATTAGTTTTCAGCCAGAAAATGACTTTATTTTTTAAATTTTCATTATTTTCCCGATTCCCATTAGAAATTGGGGGCACACCCGTCAGGATAATCACAAAATTGACTGAGTCAGGGGGAAGTTCCACATTATTCCTACGGTTTATAGATTGTCTCTGATTTGGGTTGTCAGATTTAGCAGCCCCATGTTTTACAGATGGCAATAATTCCTCTAAGGATGGTTTGTTAGAGACCACCATAGGCTTCGCTTTAGCGAGATTGGTGACACGAGGGGATTTGGATGCCGGAACCGGGGCTTTAGATTTTGTAATGCCTACAATTTTGTTATTTTTGGATTGATTACTAGGAGCATTAATTGTAACACTAGGCAAAGATGGTGGGTTAGACTGCCTATCAAAACTAGTAGGATGGGGAATAGCAACGGGAGCCAATAAACTATCCATTCTTTCTCCCAGTATCCTTACTCGCTCCAGCAAGGGTAGCATGTATGATTTTATGAGTTTCTCAAGAATATCGAAACTCTCCTTGTTAAAACCAGATGCAACAACCTCGGGTAAAGTTGGGTGATAGGGTGTAACTATAGGAGCCTCAACCACAGGCAGCGCCATAAAATCGGTAATAGGGTTAGCTATAAAAGGAGAGGGAATTTGTTGGCTAGAACCCTTTCTTTTAACACCACCCTTTTTTCTTTTTTTCCTAGGTGGGGAGGACACAACCATTTTGGACTTGGTAGGCTTAGATCCGGTAACACTTTTATTATGTAACAAATTGTTCTCACATGGACCAGCACAGCCTAAAGACCGATTAGTAAGTGTTGAGTGCAGGTTGGGTGCCATAGTCTGGGTGACTGGAGTATTAAGATCAATTAGGCTAATAGAGGCAGAGGAAGTGCTATTTGTATGATCCTCACTGTGAATACTGGTACGAGCTGGGGAGGTGTTGGGAACCCTGAATATACTGGGGATTTGGTCCGTACCAAACATATCCGCTTCGATGGCCGTCTTCCCTTCAACAGCCATTTCCTGCGTATTATTTAAATCTGGTTGAGTGAACAGTGGTAATTGCTTAAGATGTTCAATGGAGCGACGACGCTCTGCGCGTCTCTCAGCTAAAAGGAGTTCCTTATCTATCTCCTTGTGTGCCTTCTCGAAATATTTATCGAGAGGCCCAAGGAATGAAACACCCACACCCAACGGAAATGAGCTAGACATATCAACAGCTGAACAATATATAATGAACTAGTCTCAAACACAAACTAACTACTCCAAAGATGCACAACAACAGCGTACAGTAAATAAACAATAAATGACAGTGATCTGGCCCAGCCCGGCCTCCTTCGGCCCCTGACGGCCACAGACGGTCCCGCCCTTGTCCCGGGCTTCTCCCGGCGCTCTCCCGCGCGCTCAAATGTATTTATAGATACACCCGATGGTGGGGGGCGTGTCAGGCAGGGAGAGCGGCCCAGCTGATAGCGATTGGGTCTGGCGAGGCCTCCTGGGAGAGGTAGTCCCGCAGCTCGCAGCCCTGCCCACGCACTTCTTCACCCACAACAGTCTCCGTTGATTCAGAGCACACCACAGCAGAGGTCCAAGATTCAGGATTCCACAATGCACAACACACTCCACACATATCACCTGGAGTCCAACGACCAGGGGGGCTGGCGCTGTGCGCGATCCGAGCGCCGACGGGCGCAGACGGGCTTGTCTTAGGCGCGCCTTTGGCGCACCCGCGGCGCGTCTTTGGCGCACCCGCGGCGCGTCCGCTGCGCCCGAGCCAGCTTCTCCTTAAGTGTCCTCAAGGGAGAACAACTAGTGCGTCAACCCTGCCCCCTCTCAAAATGGCGCTCTCGCCGTGTCAGCGCGGACGCCGGGAGATCGAGCCAAGCCCTGTGCAAATGAGCAATATGCACAATAAGTAAAAACAATTATGTAAAGTGAGCAGCAATGATTTTAAAATATTAAAATGCGGCAAATCGATGTTCCCAGTACGTTGGTCACTCCCGGCTGAGCCTCAGGAGGACATCAGTCTGTGCACTCGCACCCCCTCCCCTTAATTATCCTCGAGGGAGAATCTCTAGGGCGTCAACCCTGCCTCCTCCCAAAATGGTGCTCTCGCCGTGTCAGCGCGGACGCTGGGAGATCGAGCCAAGCCCTGTGCAAATGAGCAATGTGCACAATAAGTAAAAACAATTATGTAAAGTGAGCAGCAAAGATTTAAAAATATTAAAATGCGGCAAATCGATGTTCCCAGTACGTTGGTCACTCCCGGCTGAGCCTCAGGAGTACCTCTCTTATTCATTAAGATACGCTCTGGATCGGACTTCCATTGTTGTGCTCTATTGGGTTATTATGAGGGCTAAGTTTATGCACCGGGTCGTAGCTTGGTTTTTAAGTTTGGGGAGGTGTGAGCTTCAGATTTTCTCAACAAACACGCTGGCATATAATGTTAAAATACATTATAGGACAAGCAGGTTGCATGAGGGGGACCTAAGGGCCAAGTGGAAAGGGAGAGGAATGCTGATTGGTAGGAGTACTAAGTGAGAGAAAACACAATAGTTTGTAAAAAGGACTTTGATATCAGGAAGAGAGTGTTTTGTGGATTTTTGTCTGGGTGAATGTAAAACTTCCTAGTGAAATCTGACAGGCAGCTCTTCATACCTGACTGAAAGCACATGTACCCAACTGTAGGAAGGTAGGATCCTTTTAGCATGGTCACCCCCACTTTTTGCCTGGTGTCAGTGTGTTTTTGACTAGTATGAATGGGATCCTGCTAATCAGGATCCCAGTCATTGTGCTTCCTCCCTAAAATTGACCATGGGATGTACTTTTGTACCTCCATAGTTGGCTACTAGTGTACCCTTGTAAGTCCCTAGTACTTGGTACTGAGGTACCCAGGGCATAGGTACACCAGGAGTTTTCCATGGGCTGCAGCATGTTTTGTGCCACCTATGAGAGACCAATCAAACTGTGACAAAAGGCCTGCCATTGAAACGTTTGTGAGTTGGTGCTAGCACCCCTCACAACAGATATACGTTTTCTTGTATCTGAGGTCACTGCACTTAAAACCTATAAGTCGACTCAGTCCTGAAGGCAGGGTGCTTGGATATAAGTGTGAGGGTATCCCTGCATGAGCAGGACACCCCTACAAACCCTGGAGTCGATTCGCCAGACTTTGTAAGTGGGGTCAGCCATTTTAAAACGTATTGTGGACATCAGTCCTTACGAGATGTCTAACTATATAGTGACTGCACCAAACCCAGTTATGTTCGGTATTAAATATGTTGTAATCATACCCCAACACCAATTCCAGTGTTGGACGTATGATCCAATGTAGTTGGGGACTCCCTCGAGGTACCCCCTGTACTCCCAGTTACAGCCTTTCAGGGTCTTTATTTATTTATTTTTAGTCCTCATTTCACCTTAAGCATCTGCAATTTCGCATAAGAGTCCCACTTCCAAACTGGGCACCCTGGGTCCATGCTCTTGCATTCGCTTTTAGGCCGACCAGGCCTTTCATTTGTGCGAGGCTTGGTGTAATCATTGGACCGTGGGTACTTAGACTAGCCTCATTTCTGTGCCGCAGGTAGTTAACGTTGTCCAGGTACTCCCTTCCCCTTGGTCCAATCTCGCCATACTCAATACTGCTCTCAACCAGGTCTCATATTGGGGAGGCTCAGGATCTTTCCACAGCCTACAGATCTCTATATGGGCTGCTATTATCATACAGAGGAGTAAACCAGTCAATTTGTTGGGTGATTGGTTTATAAGGTGGTTCTCAATACCAAAAACAACTAGTGACAGATTAAGATTAATCTTAACTTTAAAAACTTCCTCCAAAACCCTCTCCACATTGCCCCAAAAAGTTCTTAGGGATGCACAATCATAAAACATGTGTAGATCGTCAGCCTCTACTAAGCCACACCTAGGACATTTCGGAGCTAAGTTTAAAACAAACCTAGCGATTTTTTTAGGGGTATAGTACAGTCTATTTAACACAAAGAAATGATTTTTCTTTAGAGAAGCTGATTTTACATACTTATATAAATTATGGAGGGAGGGAAAAACAAATCAACAGAGACATCATCCAAAGGTGATAAGCTCCACACTCTATGGGGAGGAGGAAAATCAATATCCTCTGCGTCTACTAGCGCCCTGTACCATATCCCTACCTCCTTTTTTTGGGGGGGTTTATATTTTGGAGAGTATTCTCTATCTCCCAGTTTCCACCGAAGAGGTCTTTCTCAGCAGTGAACCAAGAACATATTTGCAAGTACTTAAAGCGGGAAAAAGTGTCCCCTATTTTGGCCTTTAACACCTCCCAAGGGTAAACTCCATCCTGTGATATTAAATCGGACCAAATGATAATTCGCGCCCTCCTAATAGGGATAGCCAGGATATCATTTAGGCAGGCGGGAAGCCCTGGAGAGTCCCAAATAGGGGCAAAATCAGAATAATATCTTATTCCCCACTTCAGTTTCATGTTTTGCCACACTCTAAGGGCTGACCTCATTACTTTTAACCTTACTTTTTTGAAAAACTCTGGGAGCGCCAAATTTGTATAAAAACCCAGTATTACCACCCTCAAATTGAACCATGGAGCCTTTCAGGGTCTCAACTCAAGAGTAAGGGGAGCGCAGGAGTCACCCGCACTGCTTCCTAAGGCACACCTTTGGGAGACAGAAGGCTCCTTCAACAAGTTCCAATGTAAGTAATCGTGGTCAAAAAGAACGGAGAAATATTTTATTCATTGGTAATCCATTTAGGGATATATTTATTTCTGTAGGTCACATATTACATCATAGTGACTGTGTTGAAGAATGGTGCACGCAATTTAGTTTTCAACAACATCCAATTATATTACTGATATCCCTATGCATTTCGGGACGGAGCCCTTCATCAGGGGACAGTTCACAAATCTGAAAGTGAAAAATGTCGAATCAGGAACAGGGGCCATCTACCACACTATTAAGTAAAAAAATAAAATACGTGGTCAAAAGGTGAGTATTAAATAAATGTCCAAACCAGTGAAAAGATATTGAAGAAGTGTGCAAGAAAAAGCACCCAGTGCAATGACTGCTAAGAAGGTGACAACGGAATCTAAAATGCGAGGGTGTACCAAAGACTGTCTAAGTTAAAATGAACCTCGTGATTGGAAAAACAATGATCGCAAACGAATAAACATTGAAACACAGGTGAGTCTCGTGATGGAAAAGGGTCGTTAATCATGGAGGCAGTGAAATAGTAACAGGAACCCCATGATGTTGAATCATAGTGCAAAGCGTGAGAACCGCATACATATCGCCCGTGTGTGTCAGTACCTCGAAGTTAGCTCTAGCGTAACAGTAGAATTGCGCAGACAAGTGAAATCTAATCTAAAGCGCCCGTGTCAGAGAACCACGAAAAAAAGAACTGCAGTGGTCAAAGCTTACCAGATGTCATGCGGGGAAAGCGCAAAGCAGGTCTAACTGGTGAGTCGGTGCTCCGTGCAACAACACGGAAGTAAAAGTGAAGTACTGGGTTTTTCAGAACTGGTACTGAACCGGTAACCCAGCGGTGCCAGGGACACACCCTATGACTTCGGGTCCTTCCTGTTTCAGACTACAGAAACTCAGAGTCTTCTAGGTGAAGTCAAAGATCGAGTTTATTGGCTGCAACCAAGTAACAGGCGTCCTAGAAGTACAACACGGTGTATATTCTCAGGAGACTGCTCAAATTTACAAAGCCAGCCTTCTCTTTTTATACAAAATATTATGCTTTAGGCAAACATTCTTTGTTTTACAGTTGGTCATTCACATATTTTCACTACAAAGAAACAGCAGAGTCATGATGACATGCCCATATTTCAGTTTGTCCAGCCCACAATCAATTACCCGGCAAGGCCCAGTATTTTCATCAGATATCGACGAAACCCCAATAAAAACGGGCGCCTCCTCCTCGTAAAGCAGGTCATAAAGAAGGAAACAGGGGCAGGTGCGTGTAAGATTAGGAAGGGTTTGTGTGTGGTGAAGGGTTTATGGCATGTTGTGCCTTGATACTATCTCGACCGGCCACTGGGAGAGGAACTGCCCAAACAGGTTCGGCCTTGGGCAGTGGAGTCAGCTTGCCCAGGTCGCAGAGAAGTCAGCAAAGGTGTACGTGTCCTTCAGAATCATGTTTTGGCCTTAGTCACCGGCCTATGTGAGGGCAATCACAAAATGGCTGCCATTCACAAAATGGAACCCACGGGTTCAGGACGAAAACTACGTTTTCAGGGTGAAATCGTCACTCGAATATGACGAAAATGCTTGTGCATAGTATACTGGCCATTTTCGGTCTGCTGATATCAAAATCGTCATGATATGACGATGTTTATAATATAGGTCCAAAATATTCAGTACCACAGACCCTCCTTTTGCTCTTACATAGGCAATAACCTATACTCATGCTAATCTGAGTCCAGGTCTTTATTCATAAAGTCATTGAGATGTTGCTGTAGCATCATCCTATTACTTAGCTCATCCCTCGATACAGGTTTCCTTACACATGATGTAGCACAGAGGCCACATAGTGGAGGAGCACACTGTGCACACAGACAGAACAGGAAAAGAATGGCTAAGATTATCCCAATGACCATCAGAATTTTCCATCCCCAGGCGGATATCAGTTCCCAGAACCATCCCATCAACGACCAATCTCCTTTATCCACATGAATAGATTCGGAAATCTTATGCAGTTTGGAAATGGCCTGGTACACTGTTGGAGCGTTATCTGGAATAAAAACACAGCAACTCGATTGGATCACTCTACATACCCCACCTCGGTCTGCAAGTATGACGTCTAAGGCGACCCTGTTCTGAAGGGTCATAAGACGATCCGACTGGAGCTCAGCGGTCAAGTTACTAAGGGCACCGGTAGTTTCAACTATGGTGGATTCAATCACCCTTGTCAATTGCCTTAGGTTCCTACTGTTAACCATGGGTCTCCAAAATGGCAGAAAACCCTTAAAGAAGTCTCCCAATTCTTGTCCTGCAGTGTCTTCTTCACTGAAGACACCTCTAACTATCCTTGTCTTGTGATAATCTGCCGCAGCGGTGTAGGTGGGAGGCAACAGGAACGAAACAAAACATGTGCCCGAAAAGTCAGGGGGCAACCATGTATAGGCTCCGTCATGGCAGATGAAATAGGTACCCTTAGCTGCTAAGAACGAAGGGGAAGTCTGAGACGCAAAAACGTACGTTTCAGTGCAGATACTCTTCCCTAACTGAGCTCTGGGCTTCTTGCCATTACCTTGCAGACATAGGTGACCCTGATGGGTACAATCTAAATCGGGGAAGATCTCTTAGCTCGCTGTTTCTCACTCAGAGTCACTCCATATCCGGTCACGTTCCATCCTATATATACTAGTGTCTCATCTCTCGGGATAGTCTCATAGGAAGTATCTTCCCTAATCATGGCTACTATACCCTTAACTAGAGCACTATTCTTAGGATTATCTTTCACAGAACGTAGGGGGTAGACTTCATGTGCGTAGATGAACATTGTTCTGTATGCCCACACAGAACCATTATGGCTGAAAGGCAGGACCAGATAAGGGATACCTTTATCCGTTGTGTGAGGCATAAGACCACACACCCAACAGTTAGTTGTGTTCATTACTAGTTGGTGTTGGTGCAAAAGCTGAACGAAGGAGTTATTAATAAATTCTAATCTAGCGGATTCATGTTCAGGAAAAGGGTGGAAAGAATGCGAGGAAACAGTAGGAGGAGGTATGGGCGATGTAGTGGGTGCAAATGTCACTCGAAAAGAGAATAAAACATATCCTATTAAAAACATCATAACACTGAACAACATGAAAATGCATAGTATCAAAAAACGTTTCTTGGTCATCATTCTGCAAATTGTAGTCTTAAAGTTCATTTGTTTGGCAGGTCTCTCCATGTCGAAAAACTCCATCCTCTCTACAATGCTGCTCGCGATGGTAGGGTGTTCTATGCTAAAGAATGCTTCTGTCAGTCCAGGGCAACTCCCTTAGACCAACCAGAACTGTCGAGCTAACGTCTTCAGCTGCACTCCGAAGACTTGGGCAACCGCGACCCTACAGCTGAACCCAGATGGTGGTTCGAAAAACAAAAATAAAAAAAGTTTCTCAGATGAGAGAGCTGCACTTTCAAAACTTAGGCAAAGAAAAGGAGGATTTTATTAGTTCACAGTTCTCGGCCTCAGATTATAGCGTTTCTTCCCAGGTACTGTCTGGTCCTGAAACAAGAGTTCAGGTTCTGTAATGTCCAATCGAATTGACAGTGGCACAGCTTCTTGCAAAAGATTGTCACTTTCTTGTTCAGAAATTGTTCCTTTTATGCGTGAATCACTGAAAGGTAGAAAACGAGGCACAGTCTCAGTCTCAGAGTCAGCAACACCCTCCTGGACCCACCGGTCATACGGCAGAAGCAAAGGGACCTTCTTGCAGTGCACGCCGTGGATCCAGTTCTTTTTGCCTTCCACTCGCACGGCGGATCTCGTCGAGAGAAGAACTAGGTGAGGGCCGGTCCACCGGGGCTGGTCATTCTTTGTTCGCTGGAAATTCTTGACCAGCACCCAGGATCGATCAGATGTCCTGGAGCTTCAGAGACCTGAGGCAGAGTATTGTGAACCTGTTGGTGTAAAACACGCAATTTAGCCGTCAATTCATACAGGTAATCAAGCAGTACAGGGTGTTCGATCTCACTGAATTTTGTCGGCCTTGGCACTCCCCATATGTTGGCCGGACGGCCGAACACAATCTCATAGGGACTAAGTCCCACTCGCGAATGCACAGTCATTCTGGTTGATAGGAGTGCCAAAGGCAGAGCGTCAGGCCATTTAAGACCAGAGCTCGCTTGGATTTTGGCCAATTTTAGTATTAACGTGCCATTGTAGCACTCTACTAGTCCAGCTGATTGGGGGTGATTTGCAGCGTGGAATTTCTGTTGGATGCCTAGCCCTTCACATACTTTCTTCATCACTCGACCTACAAATTCACTCCCATTGTCACTCCAGACCATTCTCGGCATTCCAAACCTAGGGAAGAACTCTTTGACAAGGGCTTTAGCTGTGGACATGGCAGTGTTGTCCTTCAGAGGGTATGCTTCTACCCATCTTGAAAAGGCACAAACACAACGAGTACGTATTTTAAGTTGTTGCACCTCTCGTGTGGATGAAATCTAGCTGCAAAACCTCGAACGGATACGTTGGAGGCGCAAAATGACCAGCTGGAGTTGGGGTTCCCCTACCAGGATTGTATTTCAGACACACCATGCAATTCTTGACCACATTCTCTGCACACTTAGGAATTCTAGCATTTTGCCATACTGGAGCCAACAACTTACAAATCCCTTTCACACTGATGTGAGCCATTCCATGGGCCATTGTAACCACTGCAAGCACATACGCATCGGGCAACAACCATCGCTGAGGCTCTGACAATTCAACCCAACAACCATTCGCATCCATTTTACCCGTACTCTCTCTCCACACATTCAACTCTTTCTCTGTAGCTTCAGCTTGAATAGACTTCACACTCTCTATCGTGTCTTCACACATTCCAACGTCACCAACCCATCTTGCAGGGCCTGCAACATACATTCGGCTCATCACATCCCTTGCTGTTTCTTTTGCGACTTCATCAGCAAATGCATTTCCACGACCAACATCATCAGTCACCTTCTTGTGTGCACTGCATTTTACAATCGCAACTTGCAACAGCAAAGGAAGTGACTCGAGGAGTTCATTCACCAACTGACCATGCTGTATCTTAGCTCCATGCGAAGTCAGAAACCCACGTTCTTTCCACAATCGTCCAAAACTGTGAGCCACACCAAACGCATACTGGCTGTCGGTATACATGGTCACTTTCATTCCTTTCGACAACACACATGCTCTCGTAAGTGCAATCAATTCTGCTGCTTGAGCTGAATTATGTGGGATACGTGCAGTTTCAACAATCGTATGCAAAGTCGTAACAGCATATGCCGCAGTCGTATCACCATTCGGAAGCTTGAAGCATGAACCATCCACCCATAAGGTACCATCACATTTCACAAGGGGAGTGTCCTGAAGGTCTATTCTCCCTTTCGTTTCTTCTTCTGTTCTGAGAAAACAATCATGCTGTTCAGAAGCATCTGTCTCTGTTACAATCGGCAACAACGTAGCTGGATTCAACGTGTTGCATCTCTTTATGTGTACATGACTCGCTAAAAGTGCCAACTCATAACCTGACAATCGAGCACTAGTTAAGTGCTGTGTCTTGGTCCTATTTAACAACGTGTCCACTGCATGTGGAATCATCACAACCAATGTATTATTCATCACTAAACCAGCAGACTGCCGAATAGAAACAGCTGCTGCCGCTGTGGCTCTTAAGCAACTTGGCAATGCTTTAGCTACCGGGTCCAAAGTTGACGAAAAATATGCACATGGACGCTGTTTGCCTACGAACAACTGTGTCAACACTGACAATGCACAACCTTCTTTCTCATGGACATACAATGTAAAGGGCTTACTGTAGTCGGGGGAACCCAACACAGGAGCCGAACATAATGCATTGCGCAATTCGGAAAAACTTTTCTGACACTCTTCAGACCATGGAAGGGGATTCGGTGTATCTTTACAAGTTAATGCCACCAAAGGTTTGGCCAACAAAGAAAAATTCGGTATCCATTGTCTGCAATATGATGTAATACCCAAGAACGCACGCACTTCTCTCTGTGTCCTAGGCACACTCAATTTCGCTATTGCCTGAATTCTTTCTGGGGTCAGTTTCCTTCCCTCCTTCGATAAGAGATGACCTAAGTAGGTCACTTCTTGTCGACAATATTGCAATTTGGAAAGAGACACTTTGTGATGTAAATCAGACAAATGACGCAACAATGACAATGTTGCTTCTTTACAAATTTCCTCAGTATCTGCAGCGACTAGTAAATCGTCAACATCAGGTAAAACAATCGTGTCAAGCTGTGCTTTTAAAGCTTGACTATATATTGATGGACTTTCACAGTAGCCTTGGGGAGCGCGTTTGAAGCGGAAGCTTCGACCTCCTAAACTGAAGCCGAAAATATCCCTACTCTCCTCGGCAATCGGGATGCTGAAGAACGCATTCTTCAAGTCAATCACCGAGAACCAAGTCGCGGAAGCCGGAATCATAGTCAATAGGGCAGTGATATTAGGAACTACTGGATATTTTGGCACAACGATTTTGTTCACTTCTCTAAGATCAATCACAAATCTGTAAACCGGTGGCTGAGAAGGGTCATTACGCTTCAAAACAGGCAAAACGGGGCTATTGCAAACGTTGCCTCTTGTCTCTTCAATTACATCTTTTTCAATTAAATCATAAATGATCCCTAGCAACGCTTTTTCACCTTCACTAGAGATTTTATATTGGGGAATTCGTGGCATTTTAACATTGGCTTTTAATGTCACTACATATGGCGGTATTTCCAAAAGACCCACATCATTAGGACCAGTAGCCCAAAGAATATCAGGAAGAAGCGACAATTCTGTCGGAAGTTTATCCTTTGACAAATACATTGGGGAGACTACTTTCTTACCTAGTGTAAGTTGTACTCCCGAAGGAGAACAATACAACGTTGCATACAATCTCTTCAACAAATCTAATCCTAACAAGTTTTCACCACAACCTGTTGTCAGAATAAGGGGTGCTTCTAATTCACAAGGTCCAACAGAAAGGGACATAGGACTAGAAATCGGGTTCCTAACCGGGGCGCCAGAAAAACCTACTGAAACATTCATTTCGCCAGACAAAGGTGCGCCAGGGAGTTTAGAGTGTATAATGGAACTCTTTGTAGCACCAGTATCCAACAGAAAAGGCTCTGACACACCTGATGTAATCACCTCAACATAAGGTCCACTCTGATCTACTGGAACTGAAACAACTCCCTCTCTTTGTCTATGGCTGTCCTAGCAATCATTACCTTCCATATTCTCATCTTCTGCATAGTAGTCATCAGCATAGTACTGAGGCGTCCTACCAGACGCGTTATTTTGCTGATCAAAACTATTCATTGAGTTCTGTGGCGGAAAAGATCGCCCGTTCTGTAGGAAATTTCCACGTCCTCTACCTCTAGGCGCTTGTGGAGTACCTCGACCTCGTGCGCTAGAAACACCATTCATACGCTGTAATAAAGCAGGGCAGATACTTTTAAAATGGCCCTCCTCTTTACAATATGCACACTGATTAGGGCCTACAGGAAAGCGTTGTTGAGGATATTCGGTCCTTTGCATGTTTCTCTGAAACTGCTGAGGCTGCTGATAGTTACTCTGACCACCACGAGGCGGGTACGCCTGCTGTAATAGGACCTTCGTTTTTAACTCTTTCGTTTTCTTGTCTGCTCTATCCTTTTCATCTTTGTCCCTATTTTCGTAATACTGCGCAGTAGCCAATATCTGTGCTGAAGAGGAAACGGCCCACGAACTTTCTGAATCTTTTAACTTCTTACACAACTCGGGAAGCAAATTATGCACAAACTTGTCAACGAACAACCGTTGACCACCTTCTATACTTATATCTTGACCACTGTGGTCAATAAACGTTTCTTCGAACCTGGTGAAGAAATCAGACACGGTCTCATCTTTCCTTTGCTTACACGCAGACAATTTGTCCCAATTCACTCGCATCGCAGGCATTAAAGTCTTCATGTAAGTAATGATCCTACCAGGGAGGTCTGCCACTAAAGGTTCTGGTTTAGCACCACCAACTTGTCAGTCATTTGCAGCACTAATATTAGCCCATGAGTCACCTAACTCTTGATCATGATTAGCATGACAAATTTTTCCCCATAAAGGCTGTGGAACGACATTTCCAAACAACATGTCTATATCCGCTAAATTCATAATGCAAGAGCCTGCAGTCTGTGACAGTTCCTTGTAATATCCTGCAGGATTTTTACGGGGATCAGGCAATGTCTGTTTAAGGGCCAATACTTCAGCGCGCTTCCATGGAACATGTACCCAAACGTGCTGAAAATGAGGCTGAATAGGTGGGTTAGCTTGTAGATCCCCTTCTTTCGAAACTGGGGGTACTTCTCTCATCGGATATTGTCTCGCTTTCCTTCTAACGGAAGAATGATGCTCAAACAATGACCGAGAAACACCCTCATTCCTAAACGAAAATAATGTCGCAACTGCTTTCTTAACATCTGAACCCACAATTGTGCCTTTCCCAAACTCGTACCGTACATGACATAACTCAGGCGGATTGGGCTCCAAATCATTTCCCTCTAAATCCTCACAAAGGAAAGTACACATTTTCTCAAAAACGTATCTCTGTTTTGGTGCTTCCCACTGATGGAAGACATCCATAACAGAATCTAGCTCGTATCTTATGGGGTCTGTAACCCATTTGTGTGCCAAATAATTCAATGTTTCCCGCTCTCTAGAGTCGGGCAGTTGGCTATGCAACTGTTTGCTCATTGAAACAGGGGTCAGGCTTGCTGCCCCAAAAAGAGGATACAGAAGACTAGTAACAGTGTTAGTCATTCTCTGCCGAACAGAAGGAGAAGTTGACGAAAGAACAGGAGTAAAGGCAGAGTGAGGCAAGTCAGATGCAGATGCAGATGCAGACGCAGTAACAGTAGGAATATCAGAAGAGGTAGTCGATGCAGTAGGCAAAGTCGTAAGAAGTACAGGAGGAGCAGGTAGCAAAGTCAGCGGCCCTTGAGGATGCTGAGCCGTAGCAGTAGGAGCCAGCTGAAGAGGAGCTGGCGGTTGTGGAAGAACCTGGGGCACCACAACCGGAGGTTGCACAACTAAAGGTTGCGGAGGTGCTGTAGCATTCTGCGCATAGGGGGGGTGGCGAACTCAATAAATGCGACATTAGGGGATCTTTTTCAAGTTCTTTTGCTGCATCTTGCTGAAGAGGCGGCAAAACCGGATAACATTTATCAATCGCCATTTTACGTTGCCTGTGCAACTGCTCACTCGCTTGTTCTTCCTCATCATCTTTATATTGCATAGCAGCTTGCATTATCGAAATACCCTTTTCTCTTTTATTCTTTTTAGCTAATTTAATTTCTTTCTGTTTGGCTTCCTTTCGCCATAGGCGGCAAGAGTCAAACATCGCCGGCCGGGCTTTCTTCTTAAAAAGTTTAACTTCGAGATTATCTAAGATTTCTGTGTCAAAGCTACCATATTGGGGCCATTTTAAAACACCATCTTTTCTGGTGTATCGGATCCATACTTCATTATATGTGATGGGGCCCACGCCATGTTTCACGTAGAGCTCATAGGTTGGAGTTCCAATTGGAGGAACCGGACACGAGTCCTCCAATCGGGAATCCCTATTACAACCAAGACAAAACAAGTTTCCAAGTCTGCTAAGACCAGGCATCTTCGCTCTCTAGTCTAGCTTCAAACTTCAAAGGATTTATCGATTACGATATTCTCGTGAATACACGAGTCCCTCAGCTTTGGTACTTGCAAGTTCCAAATCAAAGATCCCAAGGGGATACCCAAACTAAGAACCTAACTAAGGACTGGGAGACGCTCCACTTATTCTTAACTGAGGTATCGATGACGTCACCAGAAGACTCGTCTATTGTTTCGCTCTACCAATCATCAAAGGGTCCAAAACAGGGCAATAGTCAGGGCAGCAGTCCTTCGTAGCCGTCGGGAAGCGGGGAACCTCACAGCAAAGACTTTTGGACCACGTCGACATGCAGGGGTCGATGAAGTGGCGGCCTTCCTCCAGAATTTTCACACGAAGCTCCTCACGAACCTCTGGCTTGGACCGGTACCGCTGATATCGCCCCACCTTGAGCGCCAACTGAAGTACTGGGTTTTTCAGAACCGGTACTGAACCGGTAACCCAGCGGTGCCAGGGACACACCCTATGACTTCGGGTCCTTCCTGTTTCAGACTACAGAAACTCAGAGTCTTCTAGGTGAAGTCAAAGATCGAGTTTATTGGCTGCAGCCAAGTAACAGGTGTCCTAGAAGTACAACACGGTGTATATTCTCAGGAGACTGCTCAAATTTACAAAGCCAGCCTTCTCTTTTTATACAAAATATTATGCTTTAGGCAAACATTCTTTGTTTTACAGTTGATCATTCACATATTTTCACTACAAAGAAACAGCAGAGTCATGATGACAAGCCCATATTTCAGTTTGTCCAGCCCACAATCAATTACCCGGCAAGGCCCAGTATTTTCATCAGATATCGACGAAACCCCAATAAAAACGGGCGCCTCCTCCTCGTAAAGCAGGTCATAAAGAAGGAAACAGGGGCAGGTGCGTGTAAGATTAGGAAGGGTTTGTGTGTGGTGAAGGGTTTATGGCATGTTGTGCCTTGATACTATCTCGACCGGCCACTGGGAGAGGAACTGCCCAAACAGGTTCGGCCTTGGGCAGTGGAGTCAGCTTGCCCAGGTCGCAGAGAAGTCAGCAAAGGTGTACGTGTCCTTCAGAATCATGTTTTGGCCTTAGTCACCGGCCTATGTGAGGGCAATCACAAAATGGCTGCCATTCACAAAATGGAACCCAAGGGTTCAGGACGAAAACTACGTTTTCAGGGTGAAATCGTCACTCGAATATGACGAAAATGCTTGTGCATAGTATACTGGCCATTTTCGGTCTGCTGATATCAAAATCGTCATGATATGACGATGTTTATAATATAGGTCCAAAATATTCAGTACCACAAAAGAGAGAAAGTGAAACTAAAAACGGACCAAAAAGGTAGAGGATTACATGCCGATATCGTGAACCAAACCAATGTTAGGAAAATAAAAATATGTAAGGGCAGAGCTCCAAGGTCAAAGTGATGAACTGTATACAACAAACATATTAATCAAATACATCACAAACAATATCAATGAGGGTAAGTATGATAAACAAACAATGAACGGCGGCCATCTTGGGAGAGTCAAACTTCCCAAAAAGGTCAATCATCAATAATAGAATGTGGAATGAAAAGAGTCTTGGATGAAAAAAGAAGATGTACAGAGCAAGAAGAAAAGGAATAAAGCTAGATGCACATGGGTAGACAAAAAATGAAACAAAATCAAAGAAACAGTACGAACATGAGATAGATCAAACCTGGTAAGAGGAGAGCAAATAATCAAAGGGTTGTGAAAGGGTAAAGGAATGTGAAAGAAACGAGAAGTACGCCAAAAGTGATGCATTGGAAAATGTAAAAGAAACGCAGGGTACACCGGAGTGATGTGTTGGAGATAGGCAAAAAGTTTTTAGAATGCACACAAGGAACATCAACCATGGAGTGTGGTATGACATATCAACAGGGCGTATTGGGAGATAAAAAAAAACGTATTGGGAGATAAAAAAAAACGTCGAAGAGAACATGCTAAGGAAAAAATCAGGAAGGGACAGGTGGTGGTGAGCCAGAAAAAATGATAAGAACTTGGAAGTAAAAGTGGCAAAAGGTTGAACAGTGAATAAGACAACATGTTAATTAGAGAAAACAACTATATTCAATCCTGTCATTGAGGCCTCTGGGCTGGCAAGCATCCAGTCTCTTTATCCAAACAGTCTCTCTTTGTAAGAGTCTTTTTTTGTTGTCAATGCCTCATCTCAGCGGTACAATCTCCAAAACAAGGAACCACAACTGACTCACGTTGTGGTGATGTGTGATAAAGTGAGCCGCAAGTGGTGCTTTGGTAGTCTTATTTCTAATAGTACTCTTGTGCTCCGTCAAACGGACTTTAATTTTTCTTTCAGTTTTCCCTACGTAATGTAATCCGCAGGGACATTTAAGCAAGTAAACAACATTCATGGAATCACAAGTTGCATTGGTTGAGAGTTTGATGACTTTTCCAGATGACGGGTGATTGATGGTATTCCCTTTAATGATGTTGTGACAATGACTACAGTTCAAACAAGGTATAGTGCCAGAATAGTTAATGGAGGCATCTTTTGGTTCTGACCCCAAAATGTTCTTGATATTTTTGGCTCTCTGGTAGGCAAACAGTGGTCTGTGATTAAAGATACCCTGAAAGTCTGGTTCATACCGGATCATGTCCCAATTTTTCAAAATAATGTTCTTGATGACATTACTTCTGCTAGAGTATTTGGACACGAAAACAGGTCTTTGATCACCGGTAGATTTGCTGTGTGGGATCAAAAGGTCTTGACGATTCTTGGCGTCGGCGCGTGTTTTAGCTGTCTGTAACGTAGATTCGGGATATTTACGGTCTCTGTATCTTTGTAGAATTGTTTGTTCAGACAAATCATATGCTTCTGGTTCAGAACAAATTCTTTTAGCTCTCAGCAGCTGAGAGTAGGGTAGATGAATTTTCAAGGAGGTAGGGTGACAGCTGGTGAAAAGAAGAACATTATTTCTATCAGTAGCTTTAACAAATAGGTCAGTGATGAGTTTATTGTCCTGTAAAGTAACTTGAACGTCCAAGAATGATAGACTGTTTGAGCTGATGGTATGGGTGAATTGGATGTGGTCATCAAGATTGTTGATGTGCTTTAAAAATTCAGAAATTTCCTTAGGTTGTCCGACCCAAATTAGAAAAATGTCATCAATGTATCGCCACAGGGTCAGAATGTTGTTTGTCCATTTGTTGTTGCTCAAGATGTGATCCAGTTCCATGCGGTGCATGAAAAGGTTAGCGTAGCTGGGAGCTGCGCAATTGCCCATTGCAGTACCAACGAGCTGTAGATAGTAGTCATTGTTCCATGAAAAATAACTGTGATCCAGTGTGAATTGTATTAATTCAAGTATCAGAACTTTCAGATCATCATCGATCGGGTGGTTCAGCAAAAAAGATTCTATAGCTTCAATACCCTGATTGTGTGGGATCGATGTGTATAGGGCACATACGTCAATAGTGACTAAGGTGTGCAAATTTATCCACGCGGTCATGAACGGGCGCCGCCATCTTGTTTTTCATTCATTGCTATGGTTCTGGGCATGCTTTCTGTATCCTCTGTCAATCTCTGCCATCCTTTGCTTGTTTGAAGTTTTTTTTTAATCTATTTTACTTATTATCTATCCCTCTATTTTTCTAGCTCTATATTTTTGTGTTTTCTACTACTTTTGGTTAATTTTAAACTACTTTTTTTAACTCTTTTCTTTTCTTCTTCCCTATTCTATTTCTTCCTTATTATTTACCTTCGTTTCTGCCCAGACCATGTTAAAGGGAGCCGGGAAGCAGCCCGCGAAGGGGAAGGGTCCCGCACCCCGTCCCCGGCTCCCGTGCGGGCGTTTGAGGGGGGAGGAAGTTATAGCTCGGGAGATTTTTAGTGCGGAGGAGGTGGCCGCACTAGTCTTTTATGTCCAGCGCCGCCTCCCCAGGACCATCATGGGAGGCGGCAAGATCGCTACTGGCTACGGGCTCCGGGAGCGCCGGAAGCGGTGGGAGAAGGTGTGCCGGGCCATGTTTGAACACTCAGGGGTCCGGCGCACCTACAACCAGGCCACCCACCGCTGGACAGATCTCCTGGACCGGGAACGCGACTTGCTGGACGTGCTCGGCATCGATATCCCCGGGCTTGGTGAGTAGTAGTAGCTATTTCTAGCTATTTCATCACTACTCTGTGTGTTATTATATTGCAAATTTTTGTTTTTTACCAAGAGCAATAATGCTGCCAATTACATTGTAGGTAAATTATATTGCAAAATCTTCTGTGCATTTCAGGTGCACTGCTCTCCTTCTCAGTAGCGTTGCTACTATGCTTATTTGTTTTCGATTTTGTGTTCATTTCATTGGCCTGAGAAATTATGTATGAGTGTAGTGTAAAGAACTGCGTAATGCTAGACACTAAGGGTCAGATTTTCAATTACTGGCGCATCCCTGCAAAGTAGCAGGGATGCGCCAGTAATTGTGCGCCACGCCAGCACCACACATGGTGCGCCGTATTTACAATGCGGCGCACCATGGGCCCAAAACGTCACCGAAGCGTTACGCATCTGTGCCGTAAAGGCGGCGCATTGCTGGAGTTGCGTCACAACGATGGCGCAGCTCCAGCAATGCTCTGGTGTGCCCTATCTCCCCAATGCTGCGTAAAGCCGTACGCCTGCTTTAAGCAGGCGCAGCGTTTGAGTCACGCATCATTGTCCTAAAAGTGACTGATTGAAATCTTGTAGATTTCCCTCAGCCACTTTTAGGATGCGTTCCTGCGCAGGAATGCCCTCCCTTGCGCCGGAACGCCCCCTGATGACGCAGGGCTTTACAACGTGATGCATCTCCCATATGCGTCACGTTGTTAATATACGCCGCACCATGGCGCCTCTTTTGTTCTGCCGCTGCGTCACAAAAGTCACGCAACAATGGAGCAAAAGAGCCGCAAGGGGCTTGTAAATCTGCCCCTACAGACTCAAGTCCAGTCCTTCTTTTGTACACCTGGCAATAAGAAGAAATAGTGGTGGTGGATTGATAGTTTGAGTATTTTAATGACTGGTTAATGTAGTAGGAATCTTTTTAGTGTTGTCGCTGATCTGCAATCACAATGGAGTTTGTCTGCCACTTCGTGTGCTGCGGACTGCTGCCTGCCAGTCCCAGGTGAACCTTTTTAGTAGTTTGTTTAGTGAGTTACATAACTTTCCAAGTCGACGGTCCGCAAATCAAGCAATACTAATATCGTAGTAGACCACATGAGATAGGTCAATATATCCCGGGGAATAGATGTCTATTTGCTATTTCGCCAAAATATTTTGTTATTGTTCTTTTGAAATGTTTGATTTGGTTGACAACAATCATCCATGTTTTCGGGTCTTTCTTTCTTTCATGTTGTACATCAGCTCCCCCCAGGGGCAAGAGGACAAAGGAGGAGGGGTCATCGGCTGCTGCTGCTGTTCAAGTTTTAATTTTAATATAGAGTACCTATTTTTTCCTAGCGTTCCTCATTTGATTTTTTCTAAATCGTCTTTGATCTTCTTGTAGACTGTATCTAAATTCTTATCCTGCCTCTACTATGACTCCCTGTGGTATTACTAGATTATTCTTATTAGTCTGTCTGTGTAGCTACCTAAGATTGCACAGTTGGCAAAAGGTGTTAAACGAAACTCCCATTCTAGTCAGCAATAGCTCTATGCACTGAGTGCAGTCCTCTGGGATTGTCCATAATGTCTTTTCAAGTCTTCTAAATGTTTATGCTTTGACAATTACCAACAATAAAAAGGTGAATGACCACCAAGAAAGAATAAGATACTACTTTACTTTTGGTTTGGATAGGAGGACAATCCATACTACTACTGTTGCAGGGACAAATCTGCACAAACAGAACTATGGACACTAAATAGTGCATTGTTTATCAATTATAATAGGCGCAGGTAGACTTTCCACATACCTCAGTGATATCAGACTTTGAAGAACCCCCAATCTTCTTACTGACTAGATAGTGTGGCAGAGTCATTTAGCTTCCGAATTCATCGATGATTGATCCCCAATGATGATTATCCAACGCAGGGCAAAAGTACGGAGTCAGAGTCCAGAAGTGTCAGAGGCACGGACTCATGCTTGGAAATTGCAAAACCTTTTGCTCAGTCACTCTTGACCAAAAACCACAGAGTCTATTTAAGTTTTAAAGCTTTATTAAAAGTAAAAATATTTATTAAAATCAAGCTTGTCATAAAACATAAACGGTTGATTAAAAATGGAAAAGTGCTTAGTGATTTATTTCACACATTTATTGTGGGCGAGCCGAGCCCTCACCTGGTTTCAACTTTAATTTTTCTTTTTGGTGCTGAATCGTTGGTCACTCCGTCCTACTGATGATGATTTGTTCTTAGAAGTGAAGCTTCTGTCTGTTATGAGAAAAATGGTGCGTGTTAAAAAGCAAGCATTCATCAGTTGTGCCAAAAAGTGCAGCAAGACAAGACAACACCCTTCCCTGGAAAAAGGGACATTTTTACTTTAGAGTAGACAGTCACAAATTATGAAATTGGTTTCTGTATTCACATTTCTTCATTCCTAGACAAAATACTAGTGAGTGGTGTATGTCTATGACATCTAACATTCTTAAATGTACTTTGTAGGTGGAACATCTGGTGCTGGGCCCAGCACGGAGGTGGAGGACAGTTCTGGTGAGGAGGCGGTGCAAGTGCCGGACGAAACTGCTGTGCGGGTTGCCACTGTAGTGGCGGGCAGTGGTAAGCTCTTATATTCCTTACTTATTGAGATTGCAGACTGCATAGTGTGCTCTCTGCACGGGTGTAGTATATATGTTCTACAGTTAAGTTACTATACTGTTAAGCAGACTTTCAAATTTAGAACAAAGTTTTTTTATCAACCAGGTAGTAGCCTCCTCTAAATTTACTTCAACTCAGCTGTGAATTTTTTTTCGAGAATCCAAATCAGATCTGAGATGAACTTGATGGATGGGATGAACGAAAAGCGAAAGAAGGGTGTAAGTAAGTGTGGAAGGACGAGCAAGTTAAAAGTAATGATGACTGACAAAGAAGAATGATACGTGTTTGATTGGTGCCCGAGGTGGCTGGGAAGGAATATGATGCATGGCTGGGTGAAGGATGAAGCAAGGATGGGTGGAAGGAGAACAGCCTGGGTGGGTGAAACAGAAACTGTATGTGTGCGCAATATATGCTTTGGTTGAAATGCAAATGCAAGTCAAGCACGGATGTATGGCTTGCGGTTTCCCAAATAAAATGAAAAGGTTGTTTTCCCGTGAGAAAACGTAAGGTTTGTCCAGATGAGAGACATGAAGAAGAATGATTGACATATAGTTTGAATGGATGGATGCCTGGATCATCGTACTATCTGACTCTTAGATAGCATATGTGTATCTAGAGAGAGTAGACGGTCACTGGATGAACTAAGTGTTACTTTGAAGAGCATGTAACACCGCACCCGCACGTCCGTCCCAGTGTAGGAAAGGCAAGGAAAAGAAGTTGTAATTTTGTCCGAATACTACCATGAATAGTAGCCGTAGTTTGTATTGCAAGCACAGCATATATCCGGCTATTGCGATGGCCACTCACTACCTCTGTTAATAAGTTTAGTAGAACTTGGTCATTCATGTGTGGATGTATCACTGTTCACTTAATAAAAAGCAAAGCACCTAACGTCATCCCATATGTAAGCAAATACATACCATGTGCAGTGATAGATAATCAGATTATTTATCTTTTTCATTTTCCTTTTCTAGTATTCATTGGCACTGTAGGGTGAAAGTTAAATTAAATAAGCAGTAGCCCTTGTAACAGAGTATTCTCAGTGCCACCGTAATAGAAAAGTAAGAGCATCACCACCTGCATGTACTGGACTGGTACAGTAACGCAAGTCTGTCTCACTCATCATGGCGGGCGTCTATTTTTCTCGGGTGCAAGTTGACTGCGCTGGCATTATGCCGGCTTGCAGAAGTTAACGTACCAATTTTGCTAAACAAGAGAGAAGAAGAAGAATAAGACTGGTGTACTGTCATAGTCGACTCTAATGGAGTGAGTCCATAGTGCTCGTAGAATTGATTCCTTAAACTCCCACTAATGTTAGAGCAAGGATGAGGAAGTGGGAGGTTAGATAGATACTGGCCACAATATAGTTATGTACTGCGCTTGCAAGTTGCTAGTTCTACTGTGACACAACTTTCTGCTGAATCATTTTGTGTTAATCTTAAAGAGCATTGGTTACAGACTATGTCTTTCTTTCTTCATATAGATGCTCCTTCCAAACCAACACGGAAGGAGCTGGCTAACAGGGCCCGGCAACGGAGGCTGGCGGCCACTTTTGCCGAATATCGGCGGCTGGTGGCCCAGGAGGAGGAGGACACGCACAGTACGTCGACAACATCCACGGCGACACGTGTATCCTCCTCTGCGCTCCCTGGGTCAGCCAGTCAGCGCAGCAGGTCTCCAGCGGTACGGAGCCGGGGTACCGCAGCCACCCGCCACCGCCGAGCAGCAAAGAAATCAGCTGCCCCCCACAGCAGGTGCAAGGCATGCACGCACCGCCTTTCACTGAGGGTGTCCTACCTCGAGCAGGAGCTCCTCAACACCAAAACCCTGCTCGAGACCTCCGCAAGGAGCATGCAGACCTGGCCCGAAAAGTCAACAGCAGCAGCCAGCAGTAGGATGAGGAGACTGTCCCTTGCCCCTTTTTTAAAGACTTCTGGGGGGTGGGAATTGGGAGTTGGGTTTTCTATTTTTTGGGACTTGGACATTCGTTGGGGTTTGGGAGGGGGGGTGGGTTGGGTCTTGCGGGAGAATATTTATGTTAGGGATATATAAATATACTTTAAACTTTATCTTAGCATACGTGTTTTTTACTGCTTTTGAGGCTGGTGGGTGGGGGTTTAACAGTAAGTTCGTTTTCCTGAAACCTAAGTTGCATCTTGATTCAAGTTGTGTAAGTACTAGTAATTGCCCAAATGTTTTCAAAACCAAGTGCCTGTCACAGAGTAATTGAATTCAATAGTCCTAGGACCTTCAGTCTATTGTCTCTCCTAATACTCCATTATACTACCTCCCCCCAAACCCTTATCTTACCTGTAATTTGTGTTTGGAAATAGGGCTAGGCGCAGGGCTGGCTGCACGGGAAATGGCGATTAAGGTTGGCAATCCTGGGCGGATGAAATGTCATCATTGCGGTGGTATTTAGCGCCGGGATGCTCCAGGGTTACTGCGCGCTTTACAAAAACCTTAAATAAAAATAAATAATAATAACTTGTGGTGTTACACAGTGGCAGTTGCAGCATCTGAAAAAAAAGAAAATTAAACCTTGTTTGTCCTTACCGTAGCATTAGAACGGTACGATAGAGAATATAGCAGGTGACAGTACACTAGAACTGTGCCACAATGTAGCCGAACAAATGATAAAGTATTGAAAGTACTTGTGTTGAATTTCTTTGACATTGGCTACTACTACAAGAAATAGTACTGAAGGTGAAGGACACAGCAGCGTACTATTAATTTGCCACGTCTAGTAGGAGGATGTTCTTGATGACCAATCAAGTTGATGGCGCACATGAAAATCTGCTTTCATTTGCCAATAGTGACTCAGTGTCAAGCTGAGTAAGAATATATCCTCGGATTCCTTCACCAGCCTGTTGCTATGACCTTATCCTCCCCAGCAAGTTTGTGGAATTATTGCTGTCATTTAGTCACACATCAATCAAAACCACACAGCCCGGGGGAAGAGGGTTAGGGTTTGGAAAATGGATGGGAATGAGGTTTTTTGGGAAAGTTTTGTTGAGAGAAGAAAAAAAAGCACGGCATGGACAAACAATAATTGAAGATAAACAAATCTTTGGGTACAAAGCTAGCCATAAATCTTGTAAGTGACATAAAGGAAGTGCATGCACTACTGCATGCATGGTTACTGAAAAGTAAGTAGTACTTTCGACAACCATGAATGAAAGAATGCGACAGTACAGGGCTGCAGTAATAATTATGCGTTTTCACTTGCCTATCTCTGCACTCTAAGAAACACTGCTTACATTAAATTAGGTTTAAAAAATAGCAGAAGTAAAACCTATAGAATGGCTGTAGGGGTGAATTTAGAAGCATAGATCAAAGAAATGCAGAGTCACACTCATAGAAGTTCACAGCAATAACATTACTTAAAAGAGAATTAGAAAGGAACGGATACTGTATCTGTATGTTTTTGTAGTTGTCCTGTTGAATTTGGTAAGTTGCATGCATCCAACCATTCCTCTTATTAGCGGGACTCCCCCATTCCATCTGACGCTCCGTCCATCAATGTTGGTGACCAGAAGACACCCTGTCCACTGCCTGCCTGGCGGATGCTGAATTGCGGCTCGCTAATGTGAAGCCTGGCTTCATCCTTTTTTTCCCATTGCACAGGCTGAAACCCGGCCTGTAATTATTGATGGAAAAACAGGAAGTGATATTAGAACACCACTGACAAATAAATATAAGGTATGTACGCTGTGTAGTGCAAAAAGTCACACTATAAGTTTCCTAATAGACAGTACAATATTTTTGAAAGTGCCTACTCTGTCTGAGTCTCCTTTTGAAGGATAAATAAGTATGGTCGAATTAATTTAGCGGATCCTTCCCCTCAAGCTAGGTGTACTGTAAACTGTGTTTTAGAGCAAAATTAGACCTTTCCAGCAGTGCTCCCAGACCCTTACTAAACCCAGTCGCAAAAATGTCGAAGACCCCCAATCAGATCTCCAAAAATTAGGCCTAGTAGAAAATGGTGACAAAACGTACTTGGAAAGTTAAGTAGGCCCAAATCCCCCCTTACCCACCATGGATTGTATTGAAACCACTTGCAAGCAAGCAAAAGTATCCATACCCAGCATTGCTCCAAGACTCGCAAACCCCCACACAAACACCAGGAACCCCCACAAACATCCCCCCGAAAACGGTAGAGTGAGCGAAATCTCAGAAAAAGCAAAAAACATTTTCCCCAGGGATTGTCTCCAAAACAATTTCTTTGGGGTATTAGACCTTTCCAGCAATGGCTCCAGAACTGTCAACCTTGGCGAAAACAAGTCTAACCCCCCCAACAAGCCAAAAGGAAAAACCCAGGAAAAGCCACACTTAAAAATCTTTGGGCCTACCTGGAATTCAGTCCAAATGCGCTCTGCAGCTAGGCCCTAACTCCCCTTTTCCACCATGGATTTCCCGAAAAACAAATGCAATCAACATAAGACTGTGCCAGCAGTGCTCCCAGACCCCAAAACCCACCCACAACAACCTAATAGCCCACCAAACAGCACCCCAAAGACAGGCAAGTGATCAAAAGCGCAAAATCTTTTTCTGATCCGATTTTCTCCAAACCACTTTTAGCCGGTATTAGACCTTCCCAGCAATGGCCCCAGACCTGTCAACCCAGGCGGAAAGAAGTAGAAGACCCCCAAACAGCCAAAAAGCAAAACTACAAAAATGGGGACTTCGAAATTTTCAGGCAAATTTCCAAAATCACTCCACGCGCGCTCTGCAGCTAGGCCCTAACTCCCCTTTGCCATCATGGATTTGCTTCAAACCTCTTGCAATCAAAACTATCCATACCCAGCAGTGCTCCCAGACCCCAAAACACACCCACAAACACCCGGAACCCCCCCAAACAGCACCTCAAAGACAAGCAAGTCAGCAAAAACGCAAACATAATTTCACCTCCGGTTTTGTCCAAACCACTTTTATCCGGTATTAGACCTTCCCAGCAATGGCCCCAGACCCCTGCAGCCACCCGCAAAAAAGCAGAACACCCCCAAACAGGCAAATTTCCAAAATCACTCCACGCGCGCTCTGCAGCTAGGCCCTAACTCCCCTTTGCCATCATGGATTTGCTTCAAACCTCTTGCAATCAAAACTATCCATACCCAGCAGTGCTCCCAGACCCCAAAACACACCCACAAACACCCGGAACCCCCCCAAACAGCCCCTCAAAGACAAGCAAGTCAGCAAAAACGCAAACATAATTTCACCTCCGGTTTTGTCCAAACCACTTTTATCCGGTATTAGACCTTCCCAGCAATGGCCCCAGACCCCTGCAGCCACCCGCAAAAAAGCAGAACACCCCCAAACAGGCAAATTTCCAAAATCACTCCACGCGCGCTCTGCAGCTAGGCCCTAACTCCCCTTTGCCATCATGGATTTGCTTCAAACCTCTTGCAATCAAAACTATCCATACCCAGCAGTGCTCCCAGACCCCAAAACACACCCACAAACACCCGGAACCCCCCCAAACAGCACCTCAAAGACAAGCAAGTCAGCAAAAACGCAAACATAATTTCACCTCCGGTTTTGTCCAAACCACTTTTATCCGGTATTAGACCTTCCCAGCAATGGCCCCAGACCCCTGCAGCCACCCGCAAAAAAGCAGAACACCCCCAAACAGGCAAAAAGCAAAAATGGGCCTACTACCTGGAATTCAGTCCAAATGCGCTCTGCAGCTAGGCCCTAACTCCCCTTTTCCACCATGGATTTCCTGAAAAACAAATGCAATCAACATTAGACTGTGCCAGCAGTGCTCCCAGACCCCAAAACCCACCCACAACAACCTAAAAGCCCGCCAAACAGCACCCCAAAGACAGGCAAGTGATCAAAAGCGCAAAATCTTATTCTGATCCGATTTTCTCCAAACCACTTTTAGCCGGTATTAGACCTTCCCAGCAATGGCCCCAGACCCATCAACTCACCCGCAAAGAAGTAGAACACCCCCACAAGTGCAGAGTCTTTCTTCATTGGGCGTAATCCAGCCATCTGCTTTGAGGGAAATAGGAGTCTGGAGGAGTAGGAGGATAGAGGAGCATGTTCTTGTGAACTGGTGAACATGAGGAATGCAGACTGCGGCACCTTCAAATCAATAAGCAAATAAGTGAAGACAGTTCTGCTGATGGGCTTGTTTTTGTGATTAGGTGATTAAAGTTTTTTTTTATATAGATTTTGCAAAACAAAGAAAGATAGACACACAGGATAAAAGTGAATAAGGACGAAAAAGAAAGTTAGTGATTCATTGACTCATTTTCAGGGCTCGGTGTCAGGGAAGAAGAGCTCGTCCTCAAACTCTGCGAATTCATACGGGAGTAGGTCACTTAACAGAGAAGAACTTCCCTCATCTAAATTGGTGTCCTCCTCGTCTTCTTCCTGCGTGCATTCTCGTATTTTGTAATCTGGTGGTATGAGGTGCTGATTCATCTTGATCATTGTTAACCTCTCCACATTTTTGGGCGAGAGGCGGGTCCTTTTGGAAGTTACAATGCCACCAGCAGCACTGAAAACACGTTCAGAAGACACACTTGCGAGTGGGCAAGACAAGTAATTTATAGCCAGGTTGGTGATCTCTGACCACACAACTGTTTTCCCATGCCAATACGCCAATGGGTCATGAGAAAGATGGACCTCTGTTGAGTCATTCAGATAGGCCTGCACCATCAACTCAAGGTTCTCCCGGGTTTCTCCACTTTGCTTACTTTTTTCTGGGACCATTTCAGAAGCAAACCCAAGCTGAGTTAGCCAATCCTCTTCATCACCCAATATTTCTGTTGTGTCTGGTGCAGATGATATGGTTGCTGGTGTCGTTAACGGCTGAGAGGGAAAATCACTCACTTCTGCCACAGCCACAAATGCAGAAGTGGATTTTTTTGACTGCGGACGGCCTGCTGATGCTGATGTACTGCCTTTTCCTTCAATTTCCTGCCGTTCTCTTTCAAACCGAGTGGCTGACACAGCTAGCCAATGTTTGTACTTTGTAACATCTGCGTCATCAAAAGGAAAGAATACTCTGCCTGCCACTGCCTTTTTGTACCGTGGATCCAGAATAGTAGCACAAATGTAATGCTGTTCTGTCTTGATCATTTCAAGACGACCATCGCCAAGTAGGCGGTGTAGTAACTTCTCCGCCAACTCAAATGCTTCTTCCTTTCCATCTTTTTCAAACTTAGAATACACCACCTTCAGTTGGTGCTCTAGCATGCTCAACAATGGGATAGCTTTTCCCAAATTACAGTCCTCCCTGCTGACTGCACGCGTGAAGACCTCAAAAGAACGAAGCATGTCTGTCAGGCTTTTAACTAGGTGCCATTGCTCCACCTGTATCCTCATGTCCATCATAGGTGTACCCAGTTTAAAGAAATACTGATCGACTACCGCATACTGCTCATACATACGCTCAAGCATGTAGAAGGTTGAGTTCCAACGTGTTGCCACCTCCTGGATGAGTGCTTTCACTGGCAATTTACGTTCATGTTTCAGGCACCTCAGCTGCTTCCGGGCCTGAAAAGAATGGTTGAAATGTGTGCACATTCTTCGGCAGGTGGTCAGTAACTCGGAGACTGGATTTTCTTCACTCAAGAATATTTTAACAACCAGGTTTATACAGTGCGCCAGACACGGCACTCTGAAATAGTTACCCATATACATGGCCTTAACTACATTGGCGCCATTATCCGTGGAAACATAACCAATCAGGCGTTTTCTTGGGGACAGCCATTCAAAGACCTTTGTGTTAAACTCATGCAAAATGTTTTCTGCTGTATGACTTTTCTCCATGGCAAACATGGCTATTGTTGCATGTTTCCGAGCAGCTTTATAAACTTTGTCCTCGTCAACACCTGCGTTTATCTTTGCTTTAACCCCTGAAAAAGAGACCCAGTGTGCAGTGATGCACATGTAATCAGTGGCTGCGCAACTGCTCCACATGTCTGTTGTCAGATGTATAGTGTGAACAGCACTCTTCTGCAAAGCTGCCCCAATCACCTCCAGCACATCTTCATGTAGTGCTGGAACCGCAACTCTGGCAAAATAGAACCGGCTAGGAACCTTCCATTTAGGGCAGAGCGTTGCCACCATTTCAAGAAAACCCACCCCTTCCACAAAAGAAAAAGGGAGAAGGTCCAGCGCTAGCATTTTAGCCAGCTTACTGTTATACAGACGCGCCATTGGGTGGTTGCGTTCATATAGCGCTTCTGAAAACAACATGCTTCTAATGGTGGGCTGCACCATTTTACTGGATGATGATGACTTCTGCGACCCAGTTACGCTCCGTGGTGAACTTTTTTGCGTTGTTGTCTCACTCTCTCCCACACTCTTAGAGTGGCTCATAGATCTGCTGCTGACAGGGGTACTGGGTGTAAGTGAAGAAATGTTTGAAGCTTCTTCTTCCTCCTCGTCATCAGCAGATGAAACATCAACGGATACAATTTGTTGACTTGCAATTCGGGCATCCTTGATCTCCCTTAGGTGCGCATGCCATTTGACAGTGTGCTGTCTCTCAAGATGACCTCTCTGGCCTCCGGTACCATAGTTGGTACCAAGCTTACCACGACTAACTCGAACCTTACAAATGGTACAAATGGCTATGTTTTCCCTTGTTGGGCTAACACTAAAGAAGTCCCAAACTGCGGACTTCAAATGTCTGTGGGGAGCGGAGGAGGTGATACTGGGAATGCTGCTAATGCCAGATGAACTGGAGGATGTGTGTTGCCGAAATTTAGTACGTTGTGCACTTACAGCACCACTAATTGAGGAAATGGAGGTCGAGGTGGATGGAGGTCCCTTCTGGTGAGAAAATATGGAAGCTGTAGGTGGTGGTGTACTAGTTAACTGCATTCGTGGTGGTCCCATTGCCACGTCGCAATCATCACGCTCAGCAGCATTTCGGGAGAGGGTAAAAATGTCTGTTTGCTGCATGCCTGCTGAGGCTGGAGTGACGCCTATGATGACTGCGTCGTCATCGTGAGAGTCTTCATCAGCAGGAGTATACGCCACTTCTTCTTCAGCGTCATCATCACACTCCATAACTCTAAGACTTTCGGGGACCTTCCTTTTACGCTTAGCTACCTTTGTCAGATCATGGTGTGCCTCACTCTCAGACGGCCGTGGTGGTTCCCAAGTTTCATCCATATCATCATAAGGAAGGGGGCTTGAAGAAGTAGACACCAGCCTTGATCTTTTCCTTGCTGGGGATCTGGAAGACAATGAATCATCAGGAGGAGTGGCTTCCTCATGTGATACCTCGGCTTGAATGTCGATTTCCTGATGTGCCCCTACTTCGGGAGGAACAACTATTGTGGGCACTTGTGCCGCTCCATGCACCTCTGCTTGCTCCTCTCCTTGCGCTGCTTCTCCTTCCACATGTACTTGGTCTTGTACTTGCACATGTGGTTGTTGTTGCGGCTGTGGTTGTTGACTCGTCAGATGAGTTACAACAACCTGTGTTGATTGAGGGATGCTGCTACTTTCTTGCGATGAGCCAACATCACTGGTCGATGGTGATTGAACAACTATACTGGCTGCCTCTGCAGCACTCAAGGGCTTGGACCTAAGTTGGCGTGGTGGTGGTGGCACTGAGCCCAATGGAGCGGAGGTGCTGCTCCCAGCTTGGTCCCCAGCAGACCCCGCTGCTGCTGCAGGCGTACTTTTTTTTATCCCAATAAATGTGGCGGTCGTCACACCAGTCTCCTTGGTAAGTGGCGCCAGTTGCTTCTTCTTCTCCTTACTGGCAACTTTCTTGCTAGAGGAGCTACGGGCAACTTTTTTTGGGGCCATCTTCTTCAGATGTCAGAACAGCAGGCCGCAGTTGCACAAGTTGCAGAGTTGTCTGTGGCCACACGTGACGTTGTGCTGCACACACCGTAGCAGGACTTCTTCCTGGCACTGATGAGGAACGATGAGGCTGATGATTCGTGTTTCTGCACCTAAAAGCAAACGAAGCCAGAGGAACATCAGTTAAATAAATGTTGCATATGTAGCGCTTCAATTAATAGTTTGCAAGTAAGCATTTTTATTATACCCACCCCCCAAAATGGAAAGACCAATAAAATGCACCACTGACAGAGTACCCCTGGGCATAATGGATGAACGCATGGCAGACTGGGTGCAGGCCTATGACACAACAAAGCACACTGCCTGGCTTCAAAATTGCCCCTAGACCCCCACCCACATGGCCAGGCCCTGCCTGGACCAGGCCTCAAAATGGCCCCCACCCACATGGCCATGCCCCATCAACACCCCCAAAAATTGAAAAACACACAAAAATCACCACAATCCAATGCCATCCATGCCCTCCATGATGTTTACATTCAAGATACCCCACAGAAAGACTAGGCCCATGCTCCACTGAGTGAGTACCCCTGGCAAAAGGCCCCAACAGCCAAACAAATCGAAATACACACAAAAATCACAACAATCCAATGCCATCCATGCCCTCCATGATGCTTACATTAAAGAAACCACACAGAAAGACTAGGCCCATGCACCACTGAGTGAGTACCCCTGGGCAAAAGGCCCCAACAACACCCCCAAAAATCGAAAAACACACAAAAATCACCACAATCCAATGCCATCCATGATGCTCACATTAAAGAAACCACACAGAAAGACTAGGCCCATTCACCACTCAGTGAGTACCCCTGGGCATAATGGATGAAAGCAAGGCACATTGGATGCAGGCCTATGGCACAAAGCACACTGCCTGGATTCAAAATGGCCCCTTTACCCCCACCACATGGCCCTGGACCAGGCCTCAAAATGGCCCCCACCCACATGGCCATGCCCCATCAACACCCCCAAAAATCAAAAAACACACAAAAATCACAACAATCCAATGCCATCCATGCCCTCCATGATGTTTACATTCAAGACACCCCACAGAAAGACTAGGCCCATGCTCCACTGAGTGAGTACCCCTGGGCAAAAGGCCCCAACAGCCAAAAAAATCGAAAAACACACAAAAATCACCACAATCCAATGCCCTCCATGATGCTTACATTAAAGAAACCACACAGAAAGACTAGGCCCATGCACCACTGAGTGAGTACCCCTGGGCAAAAGGCCCCAACAACACCCCCAAAAATCGAAAAACACACAAAAATCACCACAATCCAATGCCATGCCAATGCCTAAATGATGTTGAAATTCAACAAAACAGTTGCATCATGCACCCATAACTAACCCTGGTCCTACTGGATACTGTGGCACCCACAATATATTTTATTTAATGTTCTGAAAAAGTTCCAAAATTGTAGTTGCAGCAACTGTAATGCCCCAAACAAACAACATCAACTTACTTGTGAAATTTCTAATCCAAAAGTGATCCAAAGAAAGTCAAAAAGGCCTCAAATCCCAATAAAAAGCAGCATCCATAAAAAGTAATCCTTCCAGGTCAATATCCAAATCAAAGTGACCAGCACATGAAGAAAGCACTGGGAGGAGCCTGCTGGACAGGAACAGGAAGTTGGAGACTGTGGGGCACTTCCTCCCCCCCCCCAAATGGACTCCTTGCAAAAAAAAAGTGCAGGCAAATGTCAACCTGAGGATTTATTCTGATAAAAATCATCATTTTCATTCTGCTGGTGAATTTCTTGTGCGAAATTGCAAATTTTGCAATCTCGCAATTGCGAGATTCTCGCTGCCCGCCGCATCTACGTGTTCGCAAGTGTTTACTCCCGCGATGCGTGATCACGGGCCTTTATGGGGTACTCGCGTTGGCAAACTCTCGCTGTGCAAGTTGGCAAGCCGCGATGACGTAATCGCAGTCGACAAACTCCCGCGGGATCCCGCAGCAAGATCCAAAATGGAGCAGCACACGCAAACATGGAGAAAAACAACTCTTCAAACGCTGAATGACGGTAAGTGAACGCTGCGCGCCGCAAAATTGTATAGTATTCTATTTGGCAAGTGCGACCAAGCAAAAAAATCCGCTTCGCGCGGATTTGCGAATTTTCGGCAAATTCGCGAGAGTTCGCGGATTGCGAATTTGCCGAAAATCCACAAAATCCGCGAGCGGAACGGATTTTACGCCCACGCTTACTTATAAGTAGTTTGTATCCCTCTTGCCCTATTATTTACTCGGGACTTACACGGGTTTGTCATTGCCAATTATAATTATGACTAACCATATACTTTTAATCAGAGCACAGGCCCTGGGTCTGGTTAGCAGAGCCCATGGCACAATCAGAGTCAGAAAGCCAGCACTTAGTAGTCAAAATGGAGGTAAAACATGGGGGGACTCTGCAATTAGGTTCTGATTTCTCACGTCACGTTTTCCCTAACTGCCAGGTCTCAGCAACAGGCTTTTTGTCCCTACTGCAGCTATGGTCAGGGCACTTGTGGGCAGCAACAATACCAGCTGTACCTGGCAGTTCAGCAGCCTGAACAGTCATGTCATGGACGAGGTTGCGGATCCCAAAGAGGATGCAGGATGCAAACCGAAACTAGCGTGGTGCCCAGTCCCCACCCCCTATAGCTGTCGCAGTCGCAAAGTCTCTTTAGTACACCCTCTATCCAGCACAGTCATCCAGTTGACAGCAGGATCAGGCACCATGTGCCCAGTGGTCTGCTATTTCCTTTGAAAAGTCTGTGCTTCAAATTACGCAGGGGTCTGCCCTTCCATTCGTGGAAACCCTGCAACCCTGTCCTCTAGCTAAAGAGTGGCTGACAGAGGACCATGTCTCACTGCTCCATGAGGAAGCGCAGGGTCTTCTAGCGAAAGGCGACATTGAGATAGGGGCTATGCCAGATATAGGACATATTTGGTATTCTTGCTACTTTCTGGTGTTAAAAAAGAATGGATGCCTTTGTCCTATTCTAAATCTGTGCCCTTTCAACACCTTTTTACAGAAAGAGAAATTCAAGATGCTCACCTTAGCTCAGGTCTTGTCTGCCCCGTACCCTGGAAACTGGATGGTAGGGTGGAACTTGCAGGACGCTTACTTTCAAATCCCCATTCTGCAAGCCCACAGGTGTTACCTGCGGTTTATGGTGGGCCACAAGCACTTTCAGTTTGCTGTGCTCCCTTTCAGCCTCGCCAATGCCCCTTGAGTGTGCATGAATGTGATGGTTGTGGTTGCAGCTCAGGGGTTCCAGTCTTCCTCTGCCTCGACGACTGGCTGCTGAAGACAGGCTCGGCCATGACATCACCCAACTCCAGACTGCAGCAAACATTTTGCATTCACTGGTGCTCAGTCTCACTATCAACATGCCGAAATCACATCTGACTCCTTCTCAGATGCTCCCTTTCATTGGAACCATTATGGATATAGTGCAGTTCTGTGTTTGTCCTCCAGAGTGGAGAGTTCAGGATGTTCAGGTTATGATCCCGATGTTTCAGCCTCAATCCTGGATTTTGGTGAGACAGGCTCGAAGGTTACTGCTTCTGATGGCCTCCTGCAGGTGAAGCAAGCCAGACGGTCTATATGGGCTCTGCAATGGGATGTGAAGTCCCAGTGGGCGCAGCAATATAGGGAATCTCTCCGACCTGGTACAGATTTTGAAAAAGACTGAAAATTATCTGCAGCGGTGGCACACCACCATCTCTTTCCACCCAGAGGTGACAGTGCTGAATGATGCGTCATTCCTGGGTTGGTGCAGCCACCTGGGAGAAGGGCAAATCTGAGGACTCTATTCTCTGGCAGAATCTTAGCTCCACATTAACCTTCTGGATTTGCGAGCGACCCACTTGGCATTGAAAGCCTTCTTTCCATCCAGCAAGGCAAAGCTGGTTCAGGTGTGCACGGACAACACCAGGGCCAGATTACAACAGACATGGTGGGGTGGGGTCATGGACCCTGTGCCAGAAGTCTCTGCGCCTCTGGAGTTGGGTGGAGCACCAGGACATCTTCCAGGTTGTGCAGCACCTGGCAGGCTCATTGAACGTCGGGGCAGACGAACTTAACAGTCAATGACTTGCTGATCTAAATGGTGGCTACATCTGGAAGTGGCATGGGGTATCTTCCAAGAATAGGTAGAACCTTGGCTCAATCTTTTCACCATTGCAGAGAATAAGCAGTGTCAGCACTTCTGCATGCTGAAGTTTCCAAAGTGTCTCTTGGTCAGAGACGCATTCCACCTTGAGTGGACCTCAGGACTCCTCTATGCCTTTTCACTGATAACTCTCCTGCCTCAAGTTCTCAAGAAGATCAGGACTGTCCGGGCCCAAGTCATTCTAATGGGTCCAGATTGAGCATGGAGAGTATGGTTTCCCGAACTCCTGGGCATTAGCATTGGTTGTCCTATCAGGCTGCCTCTTCGGCAGGGTCTCCTGTCGCAGCAATAGGGCAGGGCTTTGCACCTGGATCTGTGCACTCGCTGTATGGAGATTGAGAGGAGAAAGTTGAGGGTTTTGGATCGTCTTTCCGAGGTCTGTGAGGTCATCTTGGCGCCCAAGCAGATTGCCGCTAAAATTGCATACTCCTGTGCAGAAAATTGGGTTACTGGTTGAGAGAGGTGAAGCTCCTTCTCAAGCACCAACCACAATCAGGTTGAAGTTACATGCAACCCCCAAATTAACCTGTGGTTTACCTTCTGGTAGTTTTGGCATAAAACTGTCAGATTTAACCTAGGAGCAATGTGTAAATTATTTATGTAGCACTTTAAACAGTAATTAAGTGAAAACAAATACACCAACTTAAAAAATAGAGTAAAATTCAATAGATTATTTGACACCAAAATGACAAAAATCTATCAGTAGAACCATAGATACGCAATTCAAGTAAGTAAAGCACCTAATAGCAAATAGTGCCACTCATGGCTATCTGGTCGTGCGAGACCCATTAGAAAGTCACAAGTTCAGGTCAACCACGATGGGGTGAATGCCGGATACGGGGACCAGGGTAACTCTGCTGAAAGAGTTACCTTCAAAGCCTAGCGAAGAGTCCAGTTCTAGATGGAGGAGACTGAAGGAGCAAGGAGACCATGGCGGATGGCCGTTGCTGTAGCGCAAGGAGCAGGCTGGGTGTCGCAGACAGTCCTCACTGTAGCTTGTTATGCCTCTGTAGCTCAGAACAGGAAGTCAATCAGCTGACTTATAGAGTCACTTCAGCCTGGGATGAAGGGTGCAGGCCCAGTATTCCTTTGCAGCAAGCAGGGCAGCAGGCAGAAAGGCAGCAGAATAACAGGGCAGCAGGTTAGCAGTCCTTCTGGCAACAGAGTAGCACAGCAGTCGTTCTTCTGTAGCATCCCCAGGAGTGTACTGAAGGTTTTGGTCTGAGGGTCCATTATTCATACCTGGTGTCCACTTTGAAGTAGAGGATGTTTCTAGAGGGTCCCACCCCCAGGGGTACTTGGTATTTCCTGCCTGCTTGCCCTGGATCACAAAAGACTAGTGTCAAACTATTTATGAGTGTGCTCCGCCTCATCAAGTCAGAGAGGGCCCATCCTGACAACACCTATTCCACCTTTGTCCCACTGAAGGGAGCAATATACAAAGGCCAACTGCCAGCTACACCCAGTCATGTGACCCAGGATACAGGCTGCAGGCACGAAATAGTCAGGACAAGAAAATACCAACTTTCTAAATGTGGCATTTTTAGAATTGTGACTTAAAATCCAACTTTACCACTAAAGAGGGCTTTTAATTGCAAGGGAAGCCAATCTTATCCTATGGGAGACGTAGGCCTCAAAGTAGTGAAAAACTAATTTTGAAGTGTTTTCATTACCAGTATGTGTAAAACTTAAAAGTACATGGTCAACATTTTAAATACACTGCAGCCCGCCCCCCAGGCTATGTGGTACCTAGCGTAGGGGTAGCTTATACTTACTAAAAAGGGTGGTTGGGAGTGGCTAGTGGTTTATGTTGTAAAGGACACGAAAATAATGGAGGGTCCCAGGGAATATTTAGCGACCACACAGTTACAGCCCCCTAATCAAATCAATGTATACAACACAAAGTAACTATGGGTCGAAGAATGTGTCAGAACAAAGAATGAAGTGTGTCAAAATGAGTCCAAGTGTGCTTCAGGTAGTTAAAAAAGCACACAACCAGACATCGCACTGTGTGGAGAAGAAATCCATCAGTTACTCGTCCTTTGCCGCCCTTTCATCCTTTGAACCACTTCCCACAGTGAAGAGTCCAGGTTGTTGCCTCTATGTCACTAAGGGCTTAGTGTTATACAATAAGGCGCAAAAGGAAAAGAATTGTATAGTAACTGAGGAGCAGTGCAGGAATAAATTGTGAAAACCAAAAGAGAAAAAGATGTGCTCTAAAATAAAATTGAATAATGAACGCAAAACAACTTTATTCTGGTGTCGTTCATTTCCAAGTTTAAAACCAATTAAGTGCAAGATAGTCAGTGATACACCCTAATAGTCACTGACCAAGGTGGTGGTCGACATGTTTCTGCGGTAATTTAAAGATCACTAAGTATCTCCCGCTTCTTCAGGACCTATACAGTTTGCTACTGCTCAAAAGTGCGATATAAAAAGGATTTCTGATACAGATATCACCTGTTCAAACCTGGTAGTCCTCTTAATTGTGCGGGGGATGTCCCAGGAGAAGACGTCATCAAGACACAACAACATAAATAAAAGACACATACAAAGATAAAAACGACATTACCAAGGTTAGTGTAAGTCATTTCATGTTGTCCACTACTCATATGGAAAACCTAAACAACCGATTACTAGTCGCTAGATAACTAAGGTCCCCTCACTCACCTCTAGGGTAAGAGGAACGTGCCACTCCTCACCTGGCTACAGCTCAGGAAGTCAGTGCACCGCTCTAGAGTATAGGGAAAGTGATGTATGTAAATCGAAGTTTAGAGCAACGCAAATGCCAATGAATCAAGCGCTTTCAAATATGTCATCATCCATACTTAATCTTATCTCATGGATATTGTGTAGTTATTCATATTTTTATGTTCCTAGCTCCAAAGGTTCTTAAAAATGAGTCTATAATATCTTCAAATCACAGCCTATTCGTATGTTGATAAGAGACTGTTCGTGTCTTCAAGAGACTGAGAAATGCCCGCTACGATTCTAAACTCCGTTTTATAGTTTAGATCCGGTGCATTCTTAACTCATGGTTTAAATACATTTAACCCAGCAGTACATTATTGTGGCAAATGTTTAAACCTCTGAGCATACATTCATGTGCTCCAATTACAGTACATAGTAGCTGCATTCGTATCTCAAGGACATAATATACCATGTATATTCGTCTCCTTATCGTTCGTTCACATCTCTTTGTAAACACACCAAAAACGCCAAAAAAGCTAGCAAGTATGGGCTTACCTGCCCGTCGGTACACTCAGCAGCCATCTGGGCTGTTTGGGGAGGTGCCTGGGCTCCGTACTTGAGCGTTATTAGTACAACTCTCATCGTGGCGCAATGATGTCAGTCATGCGCGGCACAGTATGCCGGGAATTGTAGTCCGGTACACGTTTGTGTTCGTAACGCACACCTATTACTCATGTGCGACGAAATATGACGGGAAATGTAGTTCAATTCTTTATTCGTCTACCGGTAAAATAAAACATAAGATAAATACGGGTAGGTGTTATTTACTCATTATGGAGCCGGAATATGCACAGTATCAAAATTAAGCATATATCGAAGCCTCAAAGGTCCTGCATATGCTTCACTATCTTATGAATGATAATTGGGGAAATGAAGAGCAAAGGCAGTACCAATCAGGGTACTAAGTTTTGTAGAAAATGAACAGTAGAGGCTCATAATCATGATAGACAAGGGCTCATACAGATGATAGTCTATGAGCTTATCACTTATTTATCAGAGATAGGTCCAAATACATGGAAGTTGAAGCATTCATGTCGAGCTAATCATTTTCAGGATCCGCATCTGAACCCCCATTCATGGATCCTGCTCTATCATGAGGGACGCAGAACATCTATAGTGACATCCACGGGATGTCCTCATTCAACCCAGCTTTATCTGTGTTAAGTTTATACACCCATTTCTGTTCTATTTTGAATAAGTATTTTGACAAGTCAGTAATGTGAGTTGGAATGAGTGGTTGTTCAAGCACTGTCCATTCGAAGTCTGTTGGTTTGTGGTTGACTTCTAAAAAATGGTTAGTAAGACGGGTCGCTTGTTTTCTACAGCGGATGGTACTTTTATGCTCCGAGATCCTTGTCCTCACTTTCCTTGTCGTCATGCCGACGTATCTCAGGGAACACGGGCAAGTGATTAAATATATCAAATTGCTACTATTGCAATTAGTAAAGCGTCGTTGTTCCCAGGCTCTACTCGTCCCAATATCAATACTTGTAGATTTTTTTGTTTGTGGGCATGCTGCGCAATTTCCACACGGATGGTGTCCGGTCACCGCTGGCATGTCCCATAATGTCCCAACTTGATGGGTGGTGGCTGGACACGGTCTTGTGTGTATTATTTGGTCTTTGATACTGGTGCCTCTCTTAAAAGCAAATAGAGGTTGTTCTAACTTGTCAGCACCAGTGTTAAGAATCTTCCAATGTCTGCGAATGATTTGCTGGATAGCATTTGATCTGGTGCTGAAAGTGTTGACACACGTTATTCTCTCATTTTGTTCTTTAGGTGGAGACGGTTCCAACAAAGCTTCCCGATTATTATTTGAAGCCCTCTTTTGGGATGTGCGAATCAGTTTCTTTGGATATTTCCTTTCAAGGAGTTTCTCTTCCAGGTCATGGGCATGTTTTTTGAAGGACTCTGTTGTTGAACAATTCCGTTGGACACGTAAAAATTGTCCTAATGGAAGATTATCCCGAAGGGATTTCGGATGGCAGCTCCCATATTCCAGGAGGGAGTTACATGCCATCGGCTTCTTGTACAGCTCAGATCTAAGTCCATCTGGGGATACAGTGATCAGTAGATCCAGAAAAGCAAGAGATTGATGATTATACTCTATGGTGAACTTAAGAAAGTTATTACAATTGTTCAACCATGAGTGAAAGTTCATAAGGTCAGACACATCACCCCGCCAGACCACCAGGATGTCATCTATATACCTCTTCCAAACCCGTATAGATGACAAATACGGGTTTGTGATGTTCAATGCATAATCCTGTTCGAATTTGTGCATGTAGAGGTTCGCCAGGCTTGGCGCGAAAACGCTGCCCATGCTGGTACCTGACATCTGTAGATAGAAATTATCCTCATATTGAAAGAAATTTTCTTTCATTGCTAGTGATGCAAGATCCATGATCAATGAGACTGGCGTGATGGAATCTAGATTACTGGCGTTAAGAAGTTGTTCAATAACCTCCAATGTCTCATTTTGTGGGATAGAGGTGTAGAGCGACTCCACATCAAAGGACACAAGTATGTCTGATGTGGAGTCGAATTCAATCTGTGGTAATAATCTTAATACGTCTTTAGTATCTTGTAGGTAAGACGGCATAACTCGTACCAGCGGTCTCAAAAAAACATCCACAAAAGAAGAAAGGGGTTCCATTAATGAGCCAATACCCGAAATTATCGGGCGTCCTGGGGGTGGCCGCTGAGCTTTATGAATCTTTGGTAAAACATAAAAATATGGCATGGTAGGATGTGTTCTGCAGAGATAGTTGCTTTCCTTGGTGGTTATCCAACCTTCCGAGAGGGCTTCTTCAACCAGATGACCAATTTGTATCTTCAATCTGGGTGTGGGATCTTCTGGAAGGCGTCGGTACGCATGACTGTCACTCAAGTGTTTAAGGCATTCTGCCCTATAGGTAGTAGTATCCAAAAGGACTGTGGCTCCACCCTTATCTGCCGGCTTTATCGTGATAAGAGGATCTTTGGATAATTTTTGAATTGCATGTTGTTCAACTTTTGTGATGTTAACAAAAGGTTTATGTCTTTCAGTAAACAAGTTTTGCACATCATGTTTCACAGCTTCTTCGAAGGCTTTGACTTTAGCTGGAACAGCGGTATTGAGAGGCGTAAACGTGGAGGGATTTCTCAGGCCGGTGTTCTGTTCAGTCATAGTCTGTTCAATAGAATTCTGGATGTTTTTTTCAAAGAAGAAATGTAGCCTTATTTTACGAAAGAATTTCGAGATCTCTATCTGAGTTTGAAAGGAATCTCCCTGGTTCGTGGCTACAAAGCCCAAGCCTCGATTTAGGACTTTCTCCTCTACTGGTGTCAATGTCCGTGAGCTGAGATTAACTATGAGCCCTTTTCCGTGTTCGTACTCGTGCTCGCTTGGTCTTGGGATATTTTCTTCCCGCTCCTCAGGTCCATCGACTGTGGGGACAGATTCCACTGTACTTGATTCTGCTGTTCTCGTCTCTTGCCACGCGGTCTCCCTTGGCCAAACCCTAAAAAAGGAGGCAGATTTTGACCTGGTGGAAAAGGTGCTGGACCGAAAGGTCCTGCTTGGTGCATGAAGGGGAATTGACCTGGAGTCCATGGGTTGGGAGTCCACCATGGATTAAATTGCCCTTGGTTAAAGGTATTCCCTCTTCTTTGTCTTCTGTTACCTCTCCCACGGTTGTAATTCATATTGGAGCCCTGGTTTGACGAGTCAGAATCACTAGAGAGGTCCTCTGATGTTGCGGTGCCATAGGTTGAACCACCTCGCCTCCCATTTCTATTGTATGGTGTTGGTGTATATGTGGCACTGGTGTAAGGATAGACTATCTCCTTTGAAAATTTATCTAGGTCTTTTTTGCATTTCTCCAGTTTAGAAAACAGAACCGAGTCTTTGAATTCTTTATTAGCCTTATTGCTCTCATCCTGTTGTTTGGTAAATACTTTTGATGAAAGTGTTGTCTTTATTTGGCCCTCTAGAGTCTGGATCTCTATCATGATTTTGTTTGCGGCTCTTTTGGCAGTTTTAATAATTAAAACTAACCAATCACGCGTGCACTTCCATGCAATAAGGTACCAATCCCTGATAAAGTCCTTGTCATCTAGAAATAATCTAGGAGCATTATTGACTATTAAGCCCGTAGGGGCACCATTACCTCTTAAATACTCAGCCATGGTAATTCCATGGATGCAGGTCCGAGAGTGACTCTTTTTCAGTATCAGGATTTTAGACCATCCATCATCCCCAGAGTTTTGTGGTCTGGGCATGAGGTCCAACATGCTTGGATTGTCATCCAGGATTGATTGTATTTCAGCCTCATCATAGGCTAGGCCCAAATTGGTTGCCATAGTGTCTGTATTCTCACTGTTGAGACAAGTGAATAATTGTGTATCTCAAAAAAGCGCTGTCAGCAAAGGCACTCAGGCGAAGTCTCTCCCGGCTATACATACATCTCTTATTCTTCACAAAAAATTGTTTTGAATTGTGAAGATGGAGTTCACAATGGAACTACCTTATTAAAAGGACCAGCAGCCAAGGCTGCTCTGAAACAGTAAAGGACACGAAAATAATGGAGGGTCCCAGGGAATATTTAGTGACCACACAGTTACAGCCCCCTAATCAAATCAATGTATACAACACAAAGTAACTATGGGTCGAAGAATGTGTCAGAACAAAGAATGAAGTGTGTCAAAATGAGTCCAAGTGTGCTTCAGGTAGTTAAAAAAGCACACAACCAGACATCGCACTGTGTGGAGAAGAAATCCATCAGTTACTCGTCCTTTGCCGCCCTTTCATCCTTTGAACCACTTCCCACAGTGAAGAGTCCAGGTTGTTGCCTCTATGTCACTAAGGGCTTAGTGTTATACAATAAGGCGCAAAAGGAAAAGAATTGTATAGTAACTGAGGAGCAGTGCAGGAATAAATTGTGAAAACCAAAAGAGAAAAAGATGTGCTCTAAAATAAAATTGAATAATGAACGCAAAACAACTTTATTCTGGTGTCGTTCATTTCCAAGTTTAAAACCAATTAAGTGCAAGATAGTCAGTGATACACCCTAATAGTCACTGACCAAGGTGGTGGTCGACATGTTTCTGCGGTAATTTAAAGATCACTAAGTATCTCCCGCTTCTTCAGGACCTATACAGTTTGCTACTGCTCAAAAGTGCGATATAAAAAGGATTTCTGATACAGATATCACCTGTTAAAACCTGGTAGTCCTCTTAATTGTGCGGGGGATGTCCCAGGAGAAGACGTCATCAAGACACAACAACATAAATAAAAGACACATACAAAGATAAAAACGACATTACCAAGGTTAGTGTAAGTCATTTCATGCTGTCCACTACTCATATGGAAAACCTAAACAACCGTTTACTAGTCGCTAGGTAACTAAGGTCCCCTCACTCACCTCTAGGGTAAGAGGAACGTGCCACTCCTCACCTGGCTACAGCTCAGGAAGTCAGTGCACCGCTCTAGAGTATAGGGAAAGTGATGTATGTAAATCGAAGTTAAGAGCAACGCGAATGCCAATGAATCAAGCGCTTTCAAATATGTCATCATCCATACTTAATCTTATCTCATGGATATTGTGTAGTTATTCATATTTTTATGTTCCTAGCTCCAAAGGTTCTTAAAAATGAGTCTATAATATCTTCAAATCACAGCCTATTCGTATGTTGATAAGAGACTGTTCGTGTCTTCAAGAGACTGAGAAATGCCCGCTACGATTCTAAACTCCGTTTTATAGTTTAGATCCGGTGCATTCTTAACTCATGGTTTAAATACATTTAACCCAGCAGTACATTATTGTGGCAAATGTTTAAACCTCTGAGCATACATTCATGTGCTCCAATTAGAGTACATAGTAGCTGCATTCGTATCTCAAGGACATAATATACCACGTATATTCGTCTCCTTATCGTTCGTTCACATCTCTTTGTAAACACACCAAAAACGCCAAAAAAGCGAGCAAGTTTGGGCTTACCTGCCCGTCGGTACACTCAGCAGCCATCTGGGCTGTTTGGGGAGGTGCCTGGGCTCCGTACGTGAGCGTTATTAGTACAACTCTCATCGTGGCGCAATGATGTCAGTCATGCGCGGCACAGTATGCCGGGAATTGTAGTCCGGTACACGTTTGTGTTCGTAACGCACACCTATTACTCATGTGTGACGAAATATGGATGGGAAATGTAGTTCAATTCTTCATTCGTCTACCGGTAAAATAAAACATAAGATAAATACGGGTAGGTGTTATTTACTCATTATGGAGCCGGAATATGCACAGTATCAAAATTAAGCATATATCGAAGCCTCAAAGGTCCTGCATATGCTTCACTATCTTATGAATGATAATTGGGGAAACGAAGAGCAAAGGCAGTACCAATCAGGGTACTAAGTTTTGTAGAAAATGAACAGTAAAGGCTCATAATCATGATAGACAAGGGCTCATACAGATGATAGTCTATGAGCTTATCACTTATGTATCAGAGATAGGTCAAAATACATGGAAGTTGAAGCATTCTTGTCGAGCTAATCATTTTCAGGATCCGCATCTGAACCCCCATTCATGGATCCTGCTCTATCATGAGGGACGCAGAACATCTATAGTGACATCCACGGGATGTCCTCATTCAACCCAGCTTTATCTGTGTTAAGTTTATACACCCATTTCTGTTCTATTTTGAACAGGTATTTTGACAAGTCAGTAATGTGAGTTGGAATGAGTGGTTGTTCAAGCACTGTCCATTCGAAGTCTGTTGGTTTGTGGTTGACTTCTAAAAAATGGTTAGTAAGACGGGTCGCTTGTTTTGTACAGCGGATGGTACTTTTATGCTCAGAGGTCCTTGTCCTCACTTTCCTTGTCGTCATGCCGACGTATCTCAGGGAACACGGGCAAGTGATTAAATATATCAAATTGCTACTATTGCAATTAGTAAAGCGTCGTTGTTCCCAGGCTCTACTCGTCCCAATATCAATACTTGTAGATTTTTTTGTTTGTGGGCATGCTGCGCAATTTCCACACGGATGGTGTCCGGTCACCGCTGGCATTTCTCATAATGTCCCAACTTGATGGGTGGTGGCTGGACACGGTCTTGTGTGTATTATTTGGTCTTTGATACTGGTGCCTCTCTTAAAAGCAAATAGAGGTTGTTCTAACTTGTCAGCACCAGTGTTAAGAATCTTCCAATGTCTGCGAATGATTTGCTGGATAGCATTTGATCTGGTGCTGAAAGTGTTGACACACGTTATTCTCTCATTTTGTTCTTTAGGTGGAGACGGTTCCAACAAAGCTTCCCGATTATTATTTGAAGCCCTCTTTTGGGATGTGCGAATCAGTTTCTTTGGATATTTCCTTTCAAGGAGTTTCTCTTCCAGGTCATGGGCATGTTTTTTGAAGGACTCTGTTGTTGAACAATTCCGTTGGACACGTAAAAATTGTCCAAATGGAAGATTATCCCGAAGGGATTTCGGATGGCAGCTCCCATATTCCAGGAGTGAGTTACGGGCCATCGGCTTCTTGTACAGCTCAGATCTAAGTCCATCTGGGGATACAGTGATCAGTAGATCCAGAAAAGCAAGAGATTGATGATTATACTCTATGGTGAACTTAAGAAAGTTATTACAATTGTTCAACCATGAGTGAAAGTTCATAAGGTCAGACACATCACCCCGCCAGACCACCAGGATGTCATCTATATACCTCTTCCAAACCCGTATAGATGACAAATACGGGTTTGTGATGTTCAATGCATAATCCTGTTCGAATTTGTGCATGTAGAGGTTCGCCAGGCTTGGCGCGAAAACGCTGCCCATGCTGGTACCTGACATCTGTAGATAGAAATTATCCTCATATTGAAAGAAATTTTCTTTCATTGCTAGTGATGCAAGATCCATGATCAATGAGACTGGCGTGATGGAATCTAGATTACTGGCGTTAAGAAGTTGTTCAATAACCTCCAATGTCTCATTTTGTGGGATAGAGGTGTAGAGCGACTCCACATCAAAGGACACAAGTATGTCTGATGTGGAGTCGAATTCAATCTGTGGTAATAATCTTAATACGTCTTTAGTATCTTGTAGGTAAGACGGCATAACTCGTACCAGCGGTCTCAAAAAAACATCCACAAAAGAAGAAAGGGGTTCCATTAATGAGCCAATACCCGAAATTATCGGGCGTCCTGGGGGTGGCCGCTGTGCTTTATGAATCTTTGGTAAAACATAAAAATATGGCATGGTAGGATGTGTTCTGCAGAGATAGTTGCTTTCCTTGGTGGTTATCCAACCTTCCGAGAGGGCTTCTTCAACCAGATGACCAATTTGTATCTTCAATCTGGGTGTGGGATCTTCTGGAAGGCGTCGGTACGCATGACTGTCACTCAAGTGTTTAAGGCATTCTGCCCTATAGGTAGTAGTATCCAAAAGGACTGTGGCTCCACCCTTATCTGCCGGCTTTATCGTGATAAGAGGATCTTTGGATAATTATTTAATTGCATGTTGTTCAACTTTTGTGATGTTAACAAAAGGTTTATGTCTTTCAGTAAACAAGTTTTGCACATCATGTTTCACAGCTTCTTCGAAGGCTGTGACCATAGCTGGAACAGCGGTATTGAGAGGCGTAAACGTGGAGGGATTTCTCAGGCCCGTGTTCTGTTCAGTCATAGTCTGTTCGATAGAATTCTGGATGTTTTTTTCAAAGAAGAAATGTAGCCTTATTTTACGAAAGAATTTCGAGATTTCTATCTGAGTTTGAAAGGAATCTCCCTGGTTCGTGGCTACAAAGCCCAAGCCTCGATTTAGGACTTTCTCCTCTACTGGTGTCAATGTCCGTGAGCTGAGATTAACTATGAGCCCTTTTCCGTGTTCGTACTCGTGCTCGCTTGGTCTTGGGATATTTTCTTCCCGCTCCTCAGGTCCATCGACTGTGGGGGCAGATTCCACTGTACTTGATTCTGCTGTCCTCGTCTCTTGCCACGCGGTCTCCCTTGGCCAAACCCTAAAAAAGGAGGCAGATTTTGACCTGGTGGAAAAGGTGCTGGACCGAAAGGTCCTGCTTGGTGCATGAAGGGGAATTGACCTGGAGTCCATGGGTTGGGAGTCCACCATGGATTAAATTGCCCTTGGTTAATGGTATTCCCTCTTCTTTGTCTTCTGTTACCTCTCCCACGGTTGTAATTCATATTGGAGCCCTGGTTTGACGAGTCAGAATCACTAGAGAGGTCCTCTGATGTTGAGTTGCCATAGGTTGAACCACCTCGCCTCCCATTTCTATTGTCGTTTTTATCTTTGTATGTGTCTTTTATTTATGTTGTTGTGTCTTGATGACGTCTTCTCCTGGGACATCCCCCGCACAATTAAGAGGACTACCAGGTTTGAACAGGTGATATCTGTATCAGAAATCCTTTTTATATCGCACTTTTGAGCAGTAGCAAACTGTATAGGTCCTGAAGAAGCGGGAGATACTTAGTGATCTTTAAATTACCGCAGAAACATGTCGACCACCACCTTGGTCAGTGACTATTAGGGTGTATCACTGACTATCTTGCACTTAATTGGTTTTAAACTTGGAAATGAACGACACCAGAATAAAGTTGTTTTGCGTTCATTATTCAATTTTATTTTAGAGCACATCTTTTTCTCTTTTGGTTTTCACAATTTATTCCTGCACTGCTCCTCAGTTACTATACAATTCTTTTCCTTTTGCGCCTTATTGTATAACACTAAGCCCTTAGTGACATAGAGGCAACAACCTAGACTCTTCACTGTGGGAAGTGGTTCAAAGGATGAAAGGGCGGCAAAGGACGAGTAACTGATGGATTTCTTCTCCACACAGTGCGATGTCTGGTTGTGTGCTTTTTTAACTACCTGAAGCACACTTAGACTCATTTTGACACACTTCATTCTTTGTTCTGACACATTCTTCGACCCATAGTTACTTTGTGTTGTATATAGTGGTTTATGTTGCCAGGTTCAAAGGGCTTTTAAACTGCACACACAGTCTTCAATGGCAGGCCGGAGACAAGTTTAAAGGGCTATATAAGTGGGTGGCACAATAGGTGCTGCAGGCCCACTATTAGCCTTTAATTTACAGGCCCAGGGTAAAGTATGTGCCACAATACTACAGGCTTGCAAGAAGATCAAATAGGCCAGTTGGCTATAAGACAATTTAACCAAGTTTAAAGGAGAGACCACAAACACTTTAGCATTGGTTAGCAGTGGTGTGCAGAGTCCTAAGGCCAGCAAAAATGAATTCAGAAAAAACAGAAAGATGGAAGGCATAAAGTTGGGTGAAAATCACGCCAAGGATGTCAGATCCAACGGGGCGTGGCTTGGCCCCCAACATAAATGGACGCGCGAGCACGAAGCTCCGTGCCCACCTCTAGTTTTATCCTGCTTAATTTTGCCCTGCTGTCCCTAGAGGACCGGCCATCATCGCCTCCAGCTGTGTAGACTCTGGGGAGCCGTCCGCTGTGGCGAGTGCTGACCTGCAGCGCCGAAACGCCGAACCGCCGAGGAGTCCATTAGTCCGGCGCCTGCCATCTTTCTGCGGCCTACACAGCCAGGCTCATCCCCGGCCTCGAGTGCGCAGTTGGCCGGGCCGGAGAGCGAGCGAGCCGGCCCCAACTTGCGGCAGCGGCCGGTGTACCGACAGAATTTGGAGCGAGGACACCGGAGGTGCGGCGGGCCTCGGAGCGGCCGGAGATCCCAACGGTGCCCTGCTGTGGCCCTGGTGGGCTGAAGCAGCGCTGCATTCCTGCGACACTCAGACCTCGAGGTGGGGTTGCGGGGTGGCCTACTAGGCCCTGGTGGATGCGGATACCACCAGTGGCCGGTCGACCCCTGGGCCCAGAGCGAGCGGACTAATAGTGGAGACCGGCTATACCGCAGAGGGCCCCCCACTGATGCCTTTGCGGGACAGCGCTGCGCACCTCCTCGAGCTGGAGCATTCGGGCTTGGCCCTGGCCGGGAACACGCAGGGGCATAACTGGCGGTGTTGATCGGCTGCCCCGTCTGTGCGTGGTCCTACCTGCTGACCCAGGGTGCCGGCGGGCACCGTGTGCGGGAGACACGCGTTCCACCCCAGTGCTGATCCCTGCGGCCCCGGTTGAGGAGTGGGGCAGTCTGTTGGTGACCCTTGGCGGTTCGTGTACTGGCAGCGAGGGACCCAGGGGTGCTGACGGAGGTCCACCTCTTCTGCCAAGGGACACTATTGACGGAAAGCGGTCTCTGGGCCCTGCGCCCGGGGGCGGACATCGTTGTTGTGAATACTGGGGCCCCGACTGCATAGCGCGGGCCCACCTGTGCAGCTGGAGGATAGACTATAGCTCGCCACCACGGATTGCCTAGGATTGGCACAATCACAGGCATATCTGGGTCGTCTTTGCTTCTACTTCTGGGGGCTCTGCGGGTCCTCTGGGGCCTGGAGCAGTCCGGAGATTTCCTGGGACGCCCGGCGAGCGGGGCCAACTATGACCACCTTGGAGCCCTGAGGGACATCCGGCGCGACAGCGTGGAATCTGCTGTTGGGAGAAGCCCTATCACCTCCGTGATCAGAGGTACGAACTATTGTTATAGAGGAGTGCTCCTGGCAAACCTGTGTTGGGAGGACGTTCGTGGACGCAGGGCCAGGGAACTGCATGAACGTTGGTACGATGGGGAAACCGCGCCCGAAGCCGGGCGCGATGCCCCCTGACCCTGCGGTGGACCTACCCGGAGATCGGGACCTGGGCCTGTCCGAGGACCCCACAGCGGGACTACAGCAGCGCCAAATGGAACAAATCCTGAAGGCCATTGCCAACACGAGGGAGGCCCTACATCATGACATCGCCCAGGTGTCTACGGGATTGGGACTCTTGCGAGCAGACCACGGGAAGCTGGTGGACCGCGTCACACAAGCCGAAGCTACGCTGGATTCGCTGGCACCAGGTCAAAAGGCGACAGAGGCCACCCTGGGGGACCTACAGAGGTGAGTACAGCTACTGGAAAAAAGGGCCGAGGACACAGAGGGCCGCAACCGGCGCAATGATATACACTTGGTGGGTTTGCCAGAAAAAACGGAGGGGATTGATATGGTGAGCTACCTGGAAACCTGGCTGCGCCAGGTGGTTGCTCCTGAGGGGCTGACCCAATTATACACACTGGAGCGGGCTCACCGGGTCCCGGCCCGTCCTCCGGCGCCAGGGCGGCCCCTCGACCAGTTGTAGCGCGCCTTCTTCACTACAAAGATAGAGACATGATCCTGCAGAGAGCGCGAGCGATGGGGCCCTGCCAAGTAGACAATGCACGTGTCTCCATCTACCCCTACTACTCTTTTGAGGTACAACGCCACCGCTCCTCTTTTTTAGCAGTGAAGAAGCCTCTTCGAGAGGAGGGTATCCGATACTCGCTCTTGTTTCCAGCCCGCCTACGGATAATGATGGATGGCAAATCCTCCTTCTATAACACTCCTGAGGAAGTGTGGCACTGGTTGGAGTCTTACAAGGCCAGGACGGATGCTCACACGGCAACTGGGGAGCTACAGAACACTGCACCTAAGCCTAGGCGGAGCCGACAGAACAAAAGACAACTGGCGCGGACGCCCTCTGAGTCGCAAACGGAACTGAAACGCAAGGAGGCCCTCAGGGCGGTTTCCTCTATTTCCAGGGCGGTGACCTCTACTTCTGCAGTAGACTCCGGGTCTCGGAGGGGATCGGATGATGCGACATCTGAGGGCTCAGGGGGCGGTGACCAAACACTGCCCCATGTCACGCCGCGAACTGCAGATGGCCTTTTGGACGAGTGACCCCTGTACCCCTCTCATTATGGTATAGTACGAGAATGTGATTATGAGCCTAGGGCGGGGGGAGGAAGGTGTGGTTTAGGAGGTTGTAGGCTTGCCGTGATGATGGCAAAATTTGCTTTGAAAGTCTTTATGATGGCTACCTAGGACTACGGGATATCAGGGTAGTTGTTTGGGAGGTTGGGTTACCAGATCACGAGAGATTCGTTGTCCATGATACTGAGGTGCCGAACCCCCTCGCTCTCACACCAGTTGTGAGACTCTGGTGGATACCAGAGACTTTCTTTAATTGGGGATTTTGACTTTGGATCGGTTCCTGCAGTTCAGTGCCCGTTCTGGGGGTGGGTGGGAAGGGGGTTTGTTGGGCTGTTTTGGGGTTTCATGGGACTCTCAGTGCGCCCGGGGATTTGATGAAGGGACGATTCACATGAATAATTTTGAATGGGTACCCTACCTGAACTGAAATGTATCACCTGGAATGTGAGGGGATTGAATTCCATGATAAAGCACCACAAAGTGCATGCCTATTTGGTACGTAGGGGGATCCAGGTGGCTTTTGTGCAGAAAACGCATCTTGATCAAACTGAGGGGCGGGCCTTGCAATGCAGGTGAAGGGGCCAATTATTTTATACTTCCTTTTCTGCTTTTGCACGGGGGGTTCTGATATGGGTGAGAGCAGGAGTTCCATTCCAACCCCTGACTACAATAGTGGATCCCGAAGGGATGGGAGGGACTTGATGCTATGTAGTGTTTACGCCCCGAATGTGGAGCTGGCTGCCTTTTTTGCATGCTTATCTGGAAAACTGGCAACGGTCTTGGCTGGCACGATCATACTTGGGGGGGGACTTTAACTCTGTTGTTGATGCGGAGCTGGATAGCTCACACCCACCACTAGCTCAGTTTGCGGTGCATAAGATAGCAAAAGGGAGACGAGATTGGCAAGACACATGGGGTCTGGTTGACACATGGCGGACACACCACCCTGCTGAGAGAGACTATTCATTTTATTCCACACCACACGCCCTACATATTCGACTAGACAGTATTTTATGCTCACCAGATGTTCAGGGTTTGGCCCGCCATAGTGAGTACCTGGTGAGAACGATCTCTGACCATAATCCTTTTTTGGTGGTGGTCCAATGGACTAGGCAGCGACAGGCGATTCCCACCTGGCATTTGAACCCGCTGGCGTTGGATGACTCCGTTTTTAAATCTGGAGTGCAGGAAGGCATAGAGCGTTACTTTGCCGAAAATGAGGGGACGGCGTCAAGTAGGGCCCTTGAATGGGATGCCTTTAAAGCGGTGATTCAGGGAATTTGTATCTCATCCACAGCGGGGGCTCGCAAGACTCTGCTGCAGGATCTTGTGAAGGGCGAGGATCGGTTACGTCAGACAGAGCGGGCCAGCCACGCAGATTCGGCTGCCCGTGAGGAGGTCGCGGCACAAATGGAGAGACTCCACTGTTTTGACCATAAGGAATACCTCATTCGGGCTCATGCTGAGCGGGATAAGGTGGGCTCCCTGCTGGCCTGGCTGGCTAATCCTGCCGCCCGCGGCACCCCGATTTTGTCCCTGTCTACTGTGGAAGGCCGTTTGGTATATTCCCAGAAAGAAATTAATGACCATGTTGTATTTCTATCTAGGACACTAATTTAATATTCCTAATTTATGCCCTTATATGGCTATAATAAATGATATCCTTATAAAGGCATAAGAATCATATCCTTATTTAGTTGTAGCCCATGCAGTCAAATTAAGCAAGTCTACTTCCCCAGACTCCTAGAGAGTACAACGTGTTCTTTAAACAAAGCAAACCTCCAGCAACCTGGGAAATCCCCATGCTTCTGTTTTGATTTGTCCTAGAACTCCTGTGAGCACTGAAAGAACGGCCAGTTCTTAGTGACATCTTTATTGACGTCTTATGTCCAACCTTACGTCAACCCGGCACCTTTCAGGTATAAATATACCAACGTTGCCTTAAGCAAACACAGGGTGGTTTGGAGCAGAGCGGCCTTCTACTTGCCCGAGAGCCCAGCTGATGCGAGAGCCCACGGACGCCACTCCTCCCCTTTGACGCACTGAGAGAGACGCTGTCTTTTTCTCCAGCCGAGAAAATGCAGCTTCTAGTGTTTTCAGCCGCCCTTGCGGGTTGCTGGGATATTGAGCCCTGAGAAAGAGAAACCAGACCTCCTGCTTTCTATTACCCAGGTACGGAGCTGACTAAACCCTTAAAGAGAATTCTTTATTCAGATTCTTGGCAAAACCAACTTAACTTAAACTGCTACTTATTTACTCCTTCCCACGTATTAGGCTTAGGTCAGGTACACCGGGTTAGGCGTATTTAGAAGCACCAGTTGAGTACGTTAGTCAATGTATTTATGTATGTATATATTTTATCCATTTTAAAGTATCATATGGCTAAGAAACCATACCAATGCTTTTACAGTATTATTTTATAATACTCCTCTTACTGTACGCACTTTACTTCATGTTAAGTATTGCAATTGTGGCAATTCATTTCTCTTGCATGAGAAAGAAGACTGCCCAATAAATAACACCTTTTATTGAAAACGCCCGTCTCTCTATTTCTCTGCACTCTGGTGAAACTAAGTATGCACGATTGGCTGAGTAAAATAGCTGTCTATTGTTTTCACACGACTCTAGAGATACACTCCTATTCTGAGGGAGCAAAGTTGTCATGTTTTATGGTTGTCAAAAGCTAATCCCTTCTTGTCTATCCAGGGAAGTTAAACTCCTCCTTGTTTATTCGAGAAAGTTTCTAGTGACCTCTGAGCTAGCTGGCAAAACTAATTAAGTCTAATATAGTCAGTAGAGACCTAGTCGACCTCAGTCCTACGTCTACACTGCTGAATATATTATTCCAATGCGCAGAGCCTATTGGGAATATAGGAACTACACTACATGGCGCCCAACGTTTGGTAAGGCGATAATCTAACGCAAGACATTAGAGTAACTCAGTCGTGCTTTTTCACACAGACCCCTTTTTCCCGTAAAAACTCCAAAAGACGTCTGGAGTGGGTAAAAGATTAAAATCCGCCAGAACTTAGTAGGATGAGAATCCTATGTATAGTTTTTGGTTTAGTCAACGTTGAAGGATACGGTGTTCCAAAATATTGTGCACCTAATCTTTGTTTCCCTTGAAACTTGATCTGCAACAAAAAACTTTCTGTCAGTAAAAATGGTAGAAAGTGAAGACAAAAGGGAGGCAGCTAGAATAGCAGCTCAACTCCTAGCGGATGACACAAGTCTCCAAGGAAATGACCCGAATGTTATAATCATTCCGGTAAATGTAAGGAAAACTATAACTATTAAACTTATAGAAAATGGACTGAAATCACGAGATGGTACAGTCATATTCGTGGTAGAGGCCCATGAATATCGGCAGACAGAGGTATTCTACTCATGGATAAACTTTCCTGCAGCAAACGCTGTAACACACGAATTCCACTATTATAAAATAGAGGAACCTCCGGATGAATACACTCCTTTCGAGGAGGTTGAAATCCCACTAAATTACCAAGAGCACCTGCTCTGGTTTAAAGGCGCCCTAAAACATAAAAATCACATCACCAGGCTCGGTCCACTAGGTAGACCAGGAGCCACGTGGTCGGTTCTAGCCAGCTACACACCACATCCAGACATTGATAAAATGTCAGACCGGGAACTTTTAGCTCAGCTAAAAATACTAATTAAAATACATAGACAATTAGTCCAATATGTAATGCGGACTTCAACGGTCCAACCAGCAATCAACATTCCACAGCTGACCCCTCATCAGGGGAACACAAATAAAATTACACCACAGAACATACAATCATGTCTTGGTAAAGTACCTACAAAACGGAAACAAATTCCATTTTGGTTAGCTCAGAAAATCACTCAAATAGAGGCAGTATTTCCTGATACTACGCCTACTGAGAAACACAGAATTCTGACTATCTGTCTTCCAATGGGGATCGCACCACATGTGGAGGACTGTGACACTTGGGGCACAGTCTTTGCTTCGATTTACACAAAAACACATGGTGTTCCGTTTATGGCGGTAATACCGGATGTGCTAAGACAGATTAAAAATGAATACGGTCCAGAACCTGCTTTAACTCTGGGTATGAAATTACTGAAAGACTTCAAACAGGTCTCGGCCCTATTGTTAGCCAACATAAAAGGAGAAGCAGCATCTGTGGCGATCTGCCAGAAATGAAAAGAAACAGATATAGCATAACAACCTTTTGAACTTGCCAGAATCATAGAAAAATCCTATGAAGAACTAGGTAGAGATAGTTTGGGTGGGAAACCAGTAAAACCCCAACTACTTGAAAATCCTGAAAAAATATTCATTAAAAATAATCTGAACACTCCAAAAAAGAGTTGGGATGGAAATAAACAATCCACTCCCAAAGAAAAACGATTCCAATCCAGAGAAAGGTCTCCTCAACGAAGAGATAGATCTCCAGAACGAGGTGACAAGTCTCCCCAGAGGGAGCCCTCTGAGAAAAGATACAACCTTAGAGATAGGGATAAATTGAGAAAACCTGACAGATATCAAGATATTGATACACGTCCCTCTCGATCTTTTCAGACTTCCTCACAGAAATCGGAAAGAAGAGGACGGTCAGAACACAAAGAAGAGCACGTCAAGTCCAAAGACAAGGAACCTGCTCATCAAAGTAAAAAATTACAATTTCCAAGAAAGCTAGCTAGTATTAAAATAATAAAACATGCCGAGGATACTGAGGACACAACTGAAAAACGGAGAGTGGGCCCAGACAATGCTAGACAGCGCAGCAGAAGTGACAATAGCTCGCAAGATCTTGATGAATCTTCTGGAGACAGTGGACACGAATGAATACATTCAAGTGGAAACTGAAGATACCAGAGTTAGCAAACCTCATAAAATATACGAAATAACATTACGTATAGAGGGGGACAAGACTAGGAAAGTAAGGGGTCTCTTTTGGGATAACCTTTCAAAAGGCTATGACATCCTGTTAGCTGAGAAAGACTGGCCACCGGATTTTGTCAGGGAGTGCCCTCATGGCGAAGAAATGATTATGCCTGCCCTCTCAAATCATATTTCAACTCATAAAAAATCCATATATGCAAGAAAATGGGCAGTGGCCCAAGCCCCTGCATTATATAAAAATCATGTAGGATGGGATGAGGATTCCCCTCATCACAAAATCCAATTAAAATGTCAACCCACTGCACAAAGACAGTACCCAGTTAAACAAGAAGCTAAAAAGCAAGTCAGGGAGATCTTAGATCAACTTGAATATCAGGGGGTGATTGAAACATGCACCTCACAAAGGAACAATCCTTTTTTTCTGTCTCCAAGCCAGACGATTCATATCGTCTAGTTTTGGACTACAGACACCTTAACTCATGTTGCAAAACATTTGCAGTACAAAACTCACACAGTGCAGCACTAATGAATAACATCGTGCGCAAAAAATATAAAACGACATTAGACTAACCCTGGGCGAAGAACTACGCTCCGTTCGCGGAGCTTGCGGAGTTTTGGCAACTCCGCGTTCTACGGAGAACGCGAAGCTGTCGATTACTCCGCGATCCGGTGCGTAGCGTAGTTCTCGCGCGCTGAATAACATTATCGCGTGCGCCGGGGGTAAGTTCGCGCGATATTTGACGCGATCACGCACTTTGGAAATAAGGGAACGCAAGCGGGCGGGACAAACCTCTTGAGTAACTTAGCGCGCTAGCTATCTCGAGCATGCAGGCAGCGCCCCGAACACGCGCACCGCGCTCCCGAAGACGAAAAACGGCGCGCGAACGGGTCTAGCAAGCTACTACGCATGTCCGCGGAGCTACGCGAAGGTCGCGGAGTGCAACTGCGTCTTCGCGTAGCTCCGCGGAGTGCGGCTCCGCGAACTACGCCCAGGGTTACATTAGACATCTCTAATGGATTCTTTTGTCAAAACATTGCACCTGAAAGCAGGTATTTGACCGCTTTTTCAATAATGGGGTCGCAAAAACACTTCTGTCGACTCCCACAGGGATTCAAGAATAGCCCAGGATTATTCTCAGCAAGAGTAACAGAGTTACTACAAATATATGATGATGAGGCATTATCCTATGTCGACGACATCTATCTCACAGATGATGACCTGGATACTCACTTGAAAAGAGTGAACACCATAATACTTGGGTTCGTAGCTGAGGGTTACAAGTTCAACTTTAAAAAGTCACGAATTGCCCATCTAACTGTCCTATTTTTAGGATATGAATTATCAAGTGAAGGCAAGAGCCTAGCAGACAACTTCTTAGAGAAGTGCGCTGTACTCCAAGCACCAAAAACGCTGAAGAACTTACAATCAATACTAGGTTTCCTGAATTTCGGAAGAACATACATTCTAAATTACGCAGAGAGGGTTCAACTTCTCTGTGAATTAATAAAGCCTGAGTTCAAACCAATCAATTTGACTCAGAAACACACAGAAATTTTAAGATCATTACAAACAGACATGTTAGCTAAAACAAAATTGCAAACACGCGAAAACATACGCAACAACATACGCAACCTTGTAATCCGAGTCATCCCAGGAAGATGCGGATTCACGTACCTAACCTCTAATGAGGGAGAAACGGTACCAATAGCTTACAAATCACATTTATACACACAAGCTGAAATGAAATTCAGTTCTACTGAAAAAATTCTAACTGCTGTTCAAACTGCTGTAGCAAAAGAAAGAGCCCAAGCCAAAGGCAAAAGAATAACTGTTTTAACAGCAGAATCAGCCATTGAGGCATTAACAAGCCCACGCAATTTGAATGCAGTGGCATTAGATCCAAAATGGATACAATGGGAAAATTCTCTTGCTGCAGAAGACGTGAAATACTACTTTGACCCGAAAATGAAAAAACTAGAAGATCTAGAATATGAAGAAGAATATCCTCTGACACCAACAAAAATCAACAGTGAGTCTGCACAAACAAACAAAGTACCCAGAAATACAAAATTCTAAGGAAAAGTTTATCAAAAACGAGTTCCCATCAGTCCACCATCGAGACCGCCCTTCATCATCTGGGATCTCTTTAGACACATATGACTATTGCTGTTAAAGGTGAAAAAACCTGCACTGGCTGATAACAAACCATGTACCAGGAAAAACCACAGCAATTATGTAGGATGTGAGAAATGGCGTGTCTGGTGGAGTACTGAATAGCAGTGCAAAGAAAAAGTGTATGTGAAAAAGAATAAGAAAAGGGGTTCTAAAATTAGGTCGTGTTCAGGGACAACAATTTTAATAAACACCGTCACACTCCTAAATCAATAAAAACAGTGCAATTAAGTGGCGTAACAAATAACCACTTAGTAGATGTGTAAGATCGACATGTTTCTGCAGTCTAGTAGAGTCTCGAGATCTCCTGCTGCTTCCTCAGGACCATTAGTGCTACTGCTAAATAAGATCAAAGGATCAAAAAATAAATAAACCATATCACCTGGATAGTGTAGGTTACTGTACAATCATCTTCCCATCCTAAATATAAGAAGAAAAGTGTATATATAAGTCACTAAAAGATAATAAGAGAATATCTGGGTACAATGTAAAACATTACAAATAGCATGCAGTGTTATGCATACAAAGTAGTGTAATGCCAGTCAAGTAAAGTTATTGGCCGGCAAATGGACCGTCTAAGTCAGTCACCACTCACCTAATTGTGAGTATACAACATTAGGTTCACTCACCCACTCGATGAGAAGGAGAAGCCCCACCTCACCTGGCGCGAGCTCAGGTAGATGGATGCACCGCACTATGAAGAAAATAACACAAAGATCGATGTAGATTACACCTGCTAGTATTCCTGGGCAAACCAGTCTTAGCATGCGCCACCGCTAGCGCCAAACAACACAAGCCAAAAAATCAACAACCTGGCCGCTTGCATCTCTTGTTACAGAGGGTATGTTTTCTGGAACTGTCAGCTTCCACAACCACTCATTCAAGACAACAGCATATTTAGCGTGCTAACAGCTTAGTCAGGCACTCATCTGTTGTCCCAGCTGCTGCACACCCATTCGTTGTCATTAAATAACATAAGTCTCAAGGCAATTCGCCTATCCGTGGGAGCTATAGAGCTATCTGCTTCCACATCCACTCGTTTCTGACCCCAGCTTTTTTAGCGTGCTGACAGCTTAATCACGCTCGCATCTGAAGTCCCTGCTGCTGCACACCCATTCGTATTCTAAAGTAATATAAAGCTCAGGGCAGCTCACCTATCCGTCGGTACACCGGTCGTCCCTCTAAGCTCAATCTTGGGGAGGAACCGACTCGGTGTACCGGGAGGTGAATATGTCCACAGCCTGCTTCCGCGTCAGGCAGGGGGCGTGTGCGGACGTACACCTTGCGCGGTGACGTCACACGCAGCGCGACAGACGCGCTGTTGCACACAGGGAAATGTAGTTTCCCGGGTCATTTACAGGCTGGAGAGTAGGTTCGAATCCCGGCCGGGCGTTCGAATCTGCAGCCATGAAAGATTGATCTTCGTAAATGGAAAATTTATGATCATAATTGCACAGCTATTAGAACAATCTCCATCATAAAAAGGACAGTCTTCAATCCTTAAATAAGTCAGTCCTTCAATGGCTTCTAGTGTCTCTGCTTGGGGGATAGATGTATACAGACTCTCTACATCAAAGGATACTAGGAGGTCAAGATCTGCATTGAACTCAATGTCTGGCCTCGTGGACTGTATTGGACCAACCATGGATTCCTCCCTCTGTAACTGACATCTCAAAATTTCTGGCTGCAGAGTCGAACGCCCGGCCGGGATTCGAACCTACTCTCCAGCCTGTAAATGACCCGGGAAACTACATTTCCCTGTGTGCAACAGCGCGTCTGTCGCGCTGCGTGTGACGTCACCGCGCAAGGTGTACGTCCGCACACGCCCCCTGCCTGACGCGGAAGCAGTCTGTGGACATATTCACCTCCCGGTACACCGAGTCGGTTCCTCCCCAAGATTGAGCTTAGAGGGACGACCGGTGTACCGACGGATAGGTGAGCTGCCCTGGGCTTTATATTACTTTAGAATACGAATGGGTGTGCAGCAGCAGGGACTTCAGATGCGAGCGTGATTAAGCTGTCAGCACGCTAAAAAAGCTGGGGTCAGAAACGAGTGGATGTGGAAGCAGATAGCTCTATAGCTCCCACGGATAGGCGAATTGCCTTGAGACTTATGTTATTTAATGACAACGAATGGGTGTGCAGCAGCTGGGACAACAGATGAGTGCCTGACTAAGCTGTTAGCACGCTAAATATGCTGTTGTCTTGAATGAGTGGTTGTGGAAGCTGACAGCTCCAGAAAACATACCCTCTGTAACAAGAGATGCAAGCGGCCAGGTTGTTGATTTTTTGATTTTTTGGCTTGTGTTGTTTGGCGCTAGCGGTGGCGCATGCTAAGACTGGTTTGCCCAGGAATACTAGCAGGTGTAATCTACATCGATGTTTGTGTTATTTTCTTCATAGTGCGGTGCATCCATCTACCTGAGCTCGCGCCAGGTGAGGTGGGGCTTCTCCTTCTCATCGAGTGGGTGAGTGAACCTAATGTTGTATACTTACAATTAGGTGAGTGGTGACTGACTTAGACGGTCCATTTGCCGGCCAATAACTTTACTTGACTGGCATTACACTACTTTGTATGCATAACACTGCATGCTATTTGTAATGTTTTACATTGTACCCAGATATTCTCTTATTATCTTTTAGTGACTTATATATACACTTTTCTTCTTATATTTAGGATGGGAAGATGATTGTACAGTAACCTACACTATCCAGGTGATATGGTTTATTTGTTTTTTGATCCTTTGATCTTATTTAGCAGTAGCACTAATGGTCCTGAGGAAGCAGCAGGAGATCTCGAGACTCTACTAGACTGCAGAAACATGTCGACCTTACACATCTACTAAGTGGTTATTTGTTACGCCACTTAATTGCACTGTTTTTATTGATTTAGGAGTGTGACGGTGTTTATTAAAATTGTTGTCCCTGAACACGACCTAATTTTAGAACCCCTTTTCATATTCTTTTTCACATACACTTTTTCTTTGCACTGCTATTCAGTACTCCACCAGACACGCCATTTCTCACATCCTACATAATTGCTGTGGTTTTTCCTGGTACATGGTTTGTTATCAACCAGTGCAGGTTTTTTCACCTTTAACAGCAATAGTCATATGTGTCTAAAGAGATCCCAGATGATGAAGGGCGGTCTCGATGGTGGACTGATGGGAACTCGTTTTTGATAAACTTTTCCTTAGAATTTTGTATTTCTGGGTACTTTGTTTGTTTGTGCAGACTCACTGTTGATTTTTGTTGGTGTCAATTCTGTTCAGGGGATTCAACAGGTAGAGTCTTTAATTTACCCCTGGGACCTTCCTTTTGTGATTAGAAGAATATCCTCTGCCAATCGAAATTCTGCCTCTCGAACAGTACACATGTGTAATCTACATGGACAGATTTGCACAACACTACGATGTAGAGAAAAAAATCCTACAACGCAGCGTGCACAATTGTTAACGGTCGATGGCGATTTGGTAAATTCAGACCAATAGTCACCAAAACTGAATCACTCAGAAAATGTTCAACTCAGCGAGCTGAAATAAGATCTTTAAAGATGGCGCTTGAAAATGCCGATCGCAAATTCCCCACACTAATAGTGTGCGATTCGCATTTCTGCGTCAAGTCTTACAATAATGACATGCAGACCTGGATTCAAAACGGTTACAAAGATGACACAGGTGCCACAATAAAGCATAAAAAGCTCTGGGAACAAGTAGTTCTTTTGCAGAAAGAACTACAAAAGACTCACGTGATACATACACTGAGTCACCAACGTGATGGCGTTCACATTGCAGGGAATTCATTGGCTAACAGAGCCACAGCAGAAGCGGTCCTACCGGCTTCCGTAGCCGCAAAAAAGCGTTCTAAAAATTACATAGACGGAGAAACTATGCTAGCGGTAAAAGCCTCATTAAAAGGCGACTATGCAGCATTACCTCTGAACTATCCACTCAGTTATACATACATAATTGATGCAAACTCCGTTCCTTTTGCTCAAATCCCTGGAGTGGGGGACAGAGTAATTCCAAACACGAACAGGAGACTCTTTTTAATAGCAGACGCACATATGGGATTGGGTCTAAGACACCAGGAGATCGCGAAATCTCTAAAAGAATTACAATCAGAATACTGGTGGCTGGGGATGAACTTGCAACATTTCAAATTTGCAAAGGATTGTCCAGACTGCAACCGAGATCGCAGTAATGAACCGACCGGAGTATCGCTAGGACCCCTTTGTTAGAAAGCATAAAGCTATATATACGCAGAAATCCAGCAGGAGAAATGCGTCCCCATAAATATTAAGACTAGATTCACTTAAAATGCAGACACCAGCGCTCGGCTGACGCCAGAACTGTTATAAAAGATTTGCGAGTCTTTAGCGGCATATACGCAATTGGCATGTTACATTCTGACCAGGGTCCTGCGTTTAGCTCTAGGGCTTGCAAGGAGGCCATGGCCAGCATGGGCATTGCATTGCGGTACTCTTGTACTTTTGTTTCACCCTGTACTCTTGTCCATTCCATCCTGAGGGAAATGCGGTAGTGGAAAGAAAAAACCAGGACATAAAGCAATCTATAACGGCGAGGATATTAGGTTCGGGTGATGGGTGGGTCCAACATTTAACAAGTGTCCAACGTAGTCTTAATAATCTGCCAAGAAATTCTCTAAAAGGTCTCAGTCCGTACGAACTATTGTTCGGTACTAGAATGCACATTCAGGACCTTGATAGTCACACTTCAGTGGTAGAAGAAAAATGCTTTGATATCAAAGACCGTTTGGCTGTTTTACAGGACTTAAATGAAACAAGACGAAACCTGAGCAACATAAAGTTAAAGCAACAGCCAACAGCCACTGAAGAAAAACCACATGTCCCAGCAAGACCTGTCTGGATTCCAAAGATTGGGGATCTGGTCAGAGAGAAGATCGCGGTAAAGAAGGAATTTGGGCCTTCTTACAGAAAAGCAGTACCTGTCTTAGCTGTCAGCGGAACAAGATCAGTTGTACTACCGCCCCTTGCTGGTAAAAAGGAGAACCGAGTTGTATCCATCGACCTGGTAAAACCACAATCATGTGGCCAATAATAAGTAGTAGGCCCAGTGGACTCCCAAGAAATAGCAGACTACCAAAATTTGCTACAATCCAAGAGGTTCAAACAGAGAGACTAATCACATTTGATAAACCTGCAGTAAATAAAAAAGGACTATGCAACAAAGACATGGAACTTATGCCTCTTGAAACCCAAATTGCAACAGTTCGTCAAGAAATACCGGTCTACAACGATGTAGCCTCAGACTATGCTAGTGAAACAAAGAAAAATCCAAAAGCAAATGAAAATCCGGAAGCAATTACAACAATTGACAGAACTGTATCTGGCTACTTCATCAATTTCGATTACTTTTCTGATGATCCAAGTGAACATGAAGGAAACGCCAGCAACAAAAACTTTCAAAGACAAAGTAACTGAACTTTTTCATCAACTCAAAGAAATCTATCTGATTTCTCGATGGATTGAATTTTGGATTATGTTAGGTGTACTTTTCCTCCTGCTTTGGCTCATCATGGTTTTATGTGTGGGTAGATTCATTGATGGAACATATAGTACAATGGACACAGCAAGTAAGAACATCAACTTGGTCCTAAAGCCTCACACATCCTCTCACATCACAAAAAGAGAACTATCACCAGTGAACATCACAGTCAATCAAATACCCGGTGGGGTAGCATGGGACAAAACGGATTATGAAATTTATGGCCCGATTGAGCTCTTAAAATATCCACATCAGTTCAAGGTTTCATTAAGGGACTTTGTAACACCAAGTACTTTTTCTGATGATTGGGACTTTGAACATATTAATAATATGTCAGATTTAGTAATGTCAGCCAAATTCACAGAACATGATTATTTACAGGGTTCATCAAATTGTGAAGAAATGTATTGCTACAATAATTTTGGTCATCACTATTTGCATAAATCTGCTCAACCTAGAAATGTTTTTAATTATAATCAATGGGAACATTGTACAACACTGCCTAAAAGTAGCTCAAAAACGTTTTATGAGAAATTCCCATACTTGTCAAGGTTTAACACAAGTGATGCAGAAACGTTTTATTTTAAAATGTTAAATAAGACAGGAATTAAAACAATGCTGACAAATACTAAATTGATCTATTCGGAAACATTTTATGAAAAAATGATTTCATTTGGTTTTGACTTCTGGAAAAAGAACATTGAAACAAAAAACATCTGGGGTACAAAAGAATGGCAGGTCCAAGGTTTAGAAGCATTGTTTAGAGCCTGCATGATCCCAGAACAAATAATATTCTTGAATGACACCATTCAACAGACAACCTGTCTTGGCCTAGCCAAAATTAAAGACTTAAACAAACTGTCTATTCCGAAGCCCATACCTGATAGTAATAGCACTACAGATGTGGAGATAGACGTATCCCATATTTTATACCAAAACAGAACACATCCTGATTGGAAAAAATGGTTGATCTGGCCCACAGACACAAATAACTGTCGAGATAGATTCCTGAACAAAATACAGGGGTTCAAATGACCAGGCCAGACCCTAGATACTCCCAGAGACAACATCCAGGGATAGTTACAACATACAGTGTAGGGAAACTATGCCTCGAATGGCTACAAAAATCCACACTGGCAGAAATTAAGCAACACTTGAATTTACTTAAAGACGATGCTGACTTGCGTGAGTTCATTCTGGGACCACGCAAACAGCGTCAAAAATGTTTCATAGCGGCCGGTATATACGCTGCGTACAACGAAGCTTGGAAAGTAATGCAAATTGAGACAGCAGAAAAAATACGAGAAATTGATCGTATTAATTTGGAAAAATCACTTTCTGTTGTGGACAATGGGTTATTTATTTTATTTATAGTCTTGTATCGCGCATGAATCAGCCCCGAAGGGGTATCTCCGCGCGTGGCTTCTGAGAGAGATAAAGCAAAAACTATAGGTCGGAAACGGGCAGAGGGGGAGCTAAGTTAGTCCTGGGTAAATAGGTAGGTTTTCAGTTTATGCCTAAAGTTAAGAAGATGAGGAATTTGTCTTAGCTTACCGACTCTGTCCTCCAGAATATATTCACTGGACAGTATCGTATCATCTGCTATTGATATAATAGAGCAGGACTTACTAATGTTACAACATGGTCAGTCCCAATTACGTTCTATTGTACAGCTTGGCTGGATGTTGCAAAATCTGCGTTCAGGCTACGTACCATGGCGTTTAATCAACACAACGTCATTATTCTCCATCTTTAACCTTACTGATAAACAAATCAGTTTGGCACAAAAAGGAGCAGACTATACGATTCTGAGCATTGAAAAACTTGAGAGATTACTATTGACAATGTCAGAAAGACCGGTCATTGAATGGATAAAACACGGAATATTTACAATCCCGATAACAACTTTCCAATTTAAATATTGCCAAGAGTATATACCAGCGGGCCAGTATGAAAGGTTGGGTAAAGGGTACATCAAGTCAACATGGAAATTACCTTATACACACACATGTTACAGTGAAAAGAAAAAGGATGTATTTCTTAGTGGTAAAAATTGTAAAAAATCCCTAAGCGGTACACTTCTGTGTCAAGGTATTAACTTGCATGGAGCCTGCGAAGGGTCTTCTAATAACCTTTCATGTCACCTGCACGGCATTCCTGCAACACAGATAGAGCCATTCTTTAGACAGCTTTCTAACGGGAGCTATATTCTAATAAATGACCACAGCTGTTGTGGCATGGTGCCAGGGAAAGCCTATCTCGTAAGTGTTAGTTCCATGGTCACTTGCTGTATGCAAGTATTGTATCCAAACAGCACTCCAGACATGGAGGCGGCAATATGGCCTTATTTGAATATCTCTTCTATTCGAATTGATACTTTAAGCAGAATGAAGTCTATTCTTTTACAGACAACTGTGCCTTTGACCTCGTCCAAAGAAACGTATGATCTGCAAGTTGCAAGGACAACGGCAGAGATACATTCCCTTTTATCAACAAACTGCCCCGTGCATTTCGTAGAGATGCTAAGCCAAATTTTAAACATGTCAGATACCATTGGCATCGCACATGTATTTAAGACAATTTTTTCGGGACTGTTAACACCCTTTGAAACAGTTCTGGGCATCTTTCCCAATTTTGTCCATTCTGTCTTTGGTGGCCTACCTTTACTTTTGGGACTCGTAGCAGGAATTTTATTTTTGATTATTCTGCTCCGATATGGCAAGCCTTGCCACAGACAAGACTCCAGCACCGATGGAAGAAACGATCCTAGCAATGCGCTACCGGGACCGCATAACTAAAGTCCTTGGATTAGCCCAGCTAAGAGATCTGAATATGACCTGGTTTCTTTCATTCAGCAATCTTACCTGTGCTTCGATGTATGCTATGCGGAGAAGAATGTGTGTTGGACGTCTGTCTTACACTACCATCAGCAGTACCAATGGATACCGATACCTTGCTAGGTCCTGTAACGGCTCATGCATCATGTTGTCCCCAGCAGCTACCTATTCTGATGACGGCATTCGTTGAGACTTCACGACTATGAGTATGTGGCAGTGGAGTACAAGATGAGAGCAGCATCACACAGGTACAACCTTCTGTGAGCATTGCTGATCCTGACATCGATGATAGCAATCATTCTCACACATGCACTGTTTCGGCATTTTCAAACTTGGACGAACTTTCACCTGATGTCGTAGACCAATTTTTTGCGAGTCTGTCTGAAATGATGTTCTCCCCTGAACAGAAAGAATAACTTTTTAAGCAACAAGCACACAGCGTTCCCTGAACTCTGAATTCGGCCTTCAGCTTTGAAAAACAAAAGCTACTGAAAACAATTGGAACTATTTTTCCCCTTGAGAGCGAAATTATTTTTTTCACTTCCAAAATAGTTACCTTTTTCTGGCACATGTACTCTGCTTAAAGTAAAACTATTCTTAGAGAACAGAGCTTCTATTTTTAGGAACTCTAGAGACAATATTTTACCTCAGCCTCTAGCACATGTACAGCATTTGTATTAATATGTAATGAAATGGTCTCGACCTTCTTTTCTGTATTCAGAGCCATTTCATGTGTAATTTTCGCAAATCGTTCAGCTGATATATATTTACATTTTAACTGAATGATACCACTGCTTGAAAAGCGTACAGTGCCAATACTCATTTTCGTGTATTTATCATATACCATTTCAAATGCAAAGTATGTATTTTGGGGTGGGTTGGAAAACACATGCACCATTATATGTTTGCTTAGTTTTAGTAATGAGGGACATTAGATCGTGGAGTGGGTGTTGTATTTCTATCTAGGACCCTAATTTAATATTCCTAATTTATGCCCTTATATGGCTATAATAAATATTATCCTTATAAAGGCATAAGAATCATATCCATATTTAGTTGTAGCCCATGCAGTCAAATTAAGCAACGCTACTTCCCCAGACTCCTAGAGAGTACAACGCGTTCTTTAAACAAAGCAAACCTCCAGCAACCTGGGAAATCCCCATGCTTCTGTTTTGATTTGTCCTAGAACTCCTTTGAGCACTGAAAGAACGGCTAGTTCTTAGTGACATCTTTATTGACGTCTTATGTCCAACCTTACGTCAAACCCGGCACCTTTCAGGTATAAATATACCAACGTTGCCTTAAGCAAACACACAGTGGTTTGGATCAGAGCGGCTATCTACTAGCCCGAGAGCCCAGCTGATGCGAGAGCCCACGGACGCCGCCCCTCCCCTTTGACGCACTGAGGGAGACGCTGTCTTTTTCTCCAGCCAAGAAAATCCAGCTCTGGTGTTTTCAGTCGCCCTTGCGGGTTCCTGGGATATTGAGCCGTGAGAAAGAGATACCAGACCTCCTGCTTTCTATTACCCAGGTACGGAGCCGACTAAACCCTTAAAGAGAATTCTTGATTCAGATTCTTGGCAAAACCAACTTAACTTAAACTGCTACTTATTTACTCCTTCCCACGTATTAGGCTTAGGTCAGGTACACCGGGGTAGGCGTATTTACAAGTACCAGTTGAGTACGTTAGTCAATGTATTTATGTATGAATATATTTTATCCATTTTAAAGTATCATATGGCTAAGAAACCATATCAATGCTTTTACAGTATTATTTTATAATACTCCTTTTACTGTACGCACTTTACTTCAGGTTAAGTATTGCAATTGTGGTAATTCATTTCTCTTGCATGAGAAAGAAGACTGCTCAATAAATAACACCTTTTATTGAAAACGCCCGTCTCTCTATTTCTCTGCACTCTGGTGAAACTAAGTATGCACGATTGACTGAGTAAAATAGCTGTCTATTGTTTTCACACGACTCTAGAGATACACTCTTATTCTGAGGGAGCAAAGTTGTCATGTTTTATGGTTGTCAGAAGGTAATCCCTTCTTGTCTATCCAGGGAAGTTAAACTCCTCCTTGTTTATTCGAGAAAGTTTCTAGTGACCTCTGAGCTAGCTGGCAAAACGAATTAAGTCTAATATAGTCAGTAGAGACCTAGTCGATCTCAGTCCAACGTCCACACTGCTGAATATATTATTCCAAAGCGCAGAGCCTATTGGGAATATAGGAACTACACTACAACCAATTCTATGCCTACTATGAACACCTCTATAGGAGTGCGATGCCTGACATACCTAGAGATCTTGATGGTTTCCTAGCAGCTGCTCAACTGCCGCGCCTAGATCCGGAACTAGCGGATAGCTTAGGAGGAGAAATAAAGGAGGGTGAGATTCGTACAGCGATCAAACATATGGCTCGCCGTAAAACCCCTGGTGCAGACGGTTTACCAATCGAGTTTTACGCGGCATACGCAGACATACTTGCCCCACGATTGCAAGCTATTTACAGGGAAGCTTGGGACACCGGTGTATTGCCTGCGACTGACCGGGAGGCACTTATAATCCCGTTGTTAAAGCGTGGGGGGATGCCAGCTCTCGATCAGCTTATCGACCATTGTCCATGCTTACAGTTGACTATAAAATCTTGAGCAAGATTCTGGCGACGCGATTCCTAACGCACATGAGGGCCCTGATTCATCCGGATCAGGCAGGTTTCATTCCCCAGCGCACCACGGCGACATGTATAAGCCGGCTCATTCGGCTCATGGGGGAAGATTTCGAAGGGCTCCCAGAGGCTGCTGTGCTTTCAATCGATATTGAAAAGGCCTTCAACAGTGTTGAATGGCCATACCTATTCCGAGTTTTGAGGGCGTGTGGATTGGGTGACCGGTTTGTGCAATGGACTACATTGCTCTATAATGCAGCTACGGCTAGAGTGAAAATGGGAGCCACGATATCGGCCGCTTATCAGGTGGGCCATGGGACGCGCCAAGGGTGTTCGCTGTCCCCCCTCTTGTTTGCGCTGGCCATCGAGCCCTTAGCATCTCATGCTCGGATGGGTCAGGCGTACGAAGGTTTGACGCTGAGGAGTGAGACCCAATATATATCTCTGTACGCAGACGATCTGCTGATGTTCTTGGCGGATATCAACGACTCACTACGCGGAGCCAAACTCCTGCTTCATAATTTTGGCCATCTCTCTGGATTGAAGGTCAACTGGGGAAAGTCCTGCCTTTTCCCGGTGACCCCCAGAGAAGATGCACCCCAGCTCACCGGGAACCTTCGTTGGGAACATCACTGTCTCCCGTATTTGGGCACCCATATTTATCACTCTCAACTAGACCTGTTGGAGGGCAATGTGAACAGGGCGATCAGGAGCCTACAGGGTAACATGGGATTTTGGCATACCCTGCCTCTCTCGGTGGCGGGGGGGTGGCGCTGCTGAAAATGGTGGCGCTTCCTCGCCTATTGTATTTTTTTCGCACATTGCCGGCATGGATCTCAAGGTTGATTTTTCGGAAACTTCGCTCCTAGATCACGGGATTCATCTGGGGATCGGGCAGGCGACGAGTTGCTTTGCCCACCCTGCTGCGTCCCAGGGCTGAGGGAGGCCTAGCGGTCCCTGATTTTGAATGGTACTACCTGGCAGCACAATTGCAATGGCTTACGCAGGCAGTGGCTCAGGAGTTCAGGGGGCCGGATGGACTGCAGGGCAGACTAATTCCCAGACATGTACTCTCTTTTATAGTATTGCGCCAGAAGATAGACTTAGAACAACTCACACTTGAAGAACGTACCATTCGTCTCTGCTGGAATCGGAATCACAAACGATCGGGTACCACTCATCCATATGCCCCAGAGATTCCTCTGGGAATGTGTACGGCTCTCCCACACGGCAGCAGTTGGTCGGCGTTGGCTATTTGGGAAGATCTCGGGCTGCATATGATTGGAGATTTATATAAAGATGGGGCCCTGCTGACTTTTCAAGAGTTGCAGGCCGCTTACGGGCTCCCGAGGGGAGATTATTTGCTTCATACCCATTGATAGCTGGCATTCAGAAGCAGTGGAGTATGGGGCTCTCTGAGCCTCTGACCTCCCTGGGCTGCCAATACGTGGTAATCGCGGCTGGTACCTACAAAGCTGTGACATGCCTCTATAGGAGGCTATCGACAGAAACTTTGTTGCCTCTGGAGGGTTTGCGAAGTAAATGGGAAGCAGATATTGGAAAATCCATTCCTGAGACGACGTGGCCCCAGTTGATTTGACGCGCCTGGAAGGGTACTCGGAACGTTGCATTTCAACTAGTTCCGTTTTTTACGTTGCATCGGGCATACTTAACTCTGATTAAGATCTCGCAATATTTTAGCGGCGCTCCCTCACAATGCCCCAGGTGTAGAGTCGATGGAGCTGATTCTTCCCACATGTTTTGGTCATGTCCAAGTATGCCTGACAAACTACTGGACGGCAGTGGTGGATTGTTTGAATACTGTAACAGGCCGGCAGTTAGAGGCGGACATGGGAACCTGCTTGTTATTATGGTTTCCACATACCCCCGGACGAAAGTTACTAGCAAATTCTACGACCTGGGTTTGATTCTGGCCAAGAGAGAACTTACCATGCATTGGAAATCGAACGTGGGCCCTGGCTATCTGAGGTGGAAGGCGAACCTACTGCGTTGGGCACAAGCTGAGGGAACGCTCCGACTACAGCAAGCCAGGCGATTAGATAATGATAGATCCCTAGCAGTAGCTAGAGCTTGGGAGGCTTTGGTGACAGCGCTCCAGACCCCTACAGAGGGTTCAAGCGAGGGAGAGGAAGATGTGGTTTAGGGACGCATAGCCAACTAGACCCGAACCTAGTACAGGAAGGATGGATAGAGTTTTTCACAATGAGTTTGTCTTGGGACAATGTCCCCTTTGCATCACCTACAGAGGAGAATTTATGATTTACGGAAGGTATCCCTGTAAGATGAGCTTCTTATGTTTTAGTCGCAGGCGCACTGACAGAGGGTGGGGGGTTTGGGGGAGGGGGGAGGTTTAAGTTTGTCCTGGCGAGCTCAGAGTGTCATTTAATGCTATGTGAAATGTTGATGAAACGACCTGGTGTGTTAATATACATGATGCTCACCTTGTTTGCGAATAACAATAGCATTTATTTATAAAAAATTAAAAAAAAGGATGTCAGATCCAACAGCCTACCATTGGGTTAAGATTGTCGCATCTTATTCCTCGTGGCATGTTGACTCCCTTCTTGTACCATTGTCAGAGGTGCAGCTGTTTGTTCTCTCTTTAGCCTGGCAAGGCCTGGCACTGGGCACTATTAAAGGTTACCTAACAGCTATTTCAGGTTTCCTGCACGTTTGCTGGATCAATCCTCCCTATTTAAGTTACCAGTTGTGTCTCGTTTTCTGAAAGAGTTGCAACACATGTTCCCTCCTATCTCTTTCTTTATACCTCAAAGGAACCTCAATCTGGTCCTCATGTTTCTCATGTGTTTCCCTTTCGAGCCCCTATACAGCTGTTCTCTGTGTCTCTTGCATATCAAAACGGTCTTAATAGTGGCCAATACATCAGCCAGGAGGGTCAGTGAGCTTCAAGGTCTATCGGTACAGCCTCTGTACACCAGCTTCTTACCTGACAAACTGGTCCTTCAGGCGCATGTCTCCTTCTTTCCAAAGGTTATCACACAATTTAATTTTGCCCAGGGTATCACTCCGCCTACAGTTTTCTCTTCACCTCATCCTTCCAAGAAAGGGCGACTCCATGACTTAGATCCAAAGATTGGTCTCTCATTCTACATTGATCGCACCAAAGACCATTGGGTGTATGATCGGCTCTTCAGGTGCTTCACTGGAGCGAAAAAGGGCAAGGCTGTGCAGAAGTGGACCATCTCATGATTGATTGTACTCTGCATTAAGATCTGCTACACTTTAGATAAGAAGCAGCCTCCTCAAGGCTTGTGGGCCCATTCCACCGGGCCAAGGCTGCTACTGCTGTGTTGGTACCCAGGGTACCTGTCCTGGACATCTGATTAGCCGCTACGTGGTGGTCACTCCACACGTTCACAAAGCACTACTGCTTGCACAGTCAGGTCCATACAGATGGGCATTTCGCCGGATAGGTCCAACAGGACTTTTTGGTTTAAGCCAGTAAATTTGCAGGTCCTCCCCCTGAGTGGTATTTCTTGGAAATCTATTCTAACGTGAGGAATCTTCGGTTAGAAGTCTCTATCAGAAGAACACGTTGCTTACCTTTGGTAATGCTCTTTATTGTAGAGACTCTATCTAACTGAAATTTCTCACTGGCCTTCCCATCCTACCTACTCTGCAAATTGTACTCTTCATCCAAAAAATTCCATTAGACACTACACACTGGTCAAACATTGGTTTTTACCTACCTCAGCATTTCTGGAGCACAAATAGCCACACAAGAAACTGATGTCAGCTCACCAGGGGTGTTTATATGGGCACCTCAACATCAAGTTTGATGTCTACAAAGCTGATGCAGAGCAGATCAACGTCACATACCGGCACGCAGAGGTACTGCTCAAGATTTTCCAGATCCAGTCTCATGTCTGGAGGGTATTCTAAAGTGAGGAATCCGCGGTTAGATAGAGAATCTACCAGAAAGAGTGTTACCAAAGGTAAGTAACTTATTCTTTCCTATGCATGCAATGAAGTGTAATTATACATGTATCAATTTCAATATGACGCAGAGGCTGAAAGCTTTGGTAATATAGAATGTAAATTCATAAGTGATCAATTCTGTAGAATTGTTTATCGTGGATTCAATTTCACCAATGGTTCTTTAATAAACTGTGCCCAGGAAGAAAACCAACTGTAATCAGGTTGAATTTGCAGCACATCTGTAACACTTCTCTTTAAACATATCTGGGGTTTAGTTTGGGTTCTAGAATGAAAATATTTTAACTGTGACTCAAGAAACTTACGGGTGCTTCAGTATCTGAAAATGGAATTGGAATTCTCTTAATTCAGCGGTAAGAGAGTTTGTTTACATTGTAATCATGGATACTTTTGAAGTCAGTGAAATAATTCACTAATATTGTAACTGTATAAATAAGTGAGCCAGGTAGACAGCTCATTACAGTGATATCAGGAATTCCTTCACTTGCTGCTGACATAACTCAGTGGGTTGATTCTGAGTAAGCTATCCCGATCTGTAATGCAACCTTCGTCCTTCTAGTGCTGTGTATACTATTAATGGTCAGTATTCATTGTGTCATAATCAATATGCAAAATGAATAGACCTATGAAAATCCACATCCTTTTTTCTTTCCTTCCTTCTTGCTCACTTTATTTTTTTCTACCTTTCTTCGCCCCTTCTTTTGTCTTTTCATCTTTGTTTTTTTTTGTTCTTTCTCTCTTTTTGTTCTTACTCCTTTTCTCTTCCTTTCTTTCTTTTTCTCTTTCTTTCTCTTTCTTTCTCTCTCTTTGTGTCTCTCCCTCTCTCTCTTTCTTTAATTGTCTTTCTTTTACTCGTTCTTTCTTTCCATCCTATCCAACTTCTTTCTTTCTTTCTTTCTTTCTTTCTTTCTTTCTTTCTTTCTTTCTTTCTTTCTTTCTTTCTTTCTTTCTTCTTTAAGGACTCATAGGCTACAGCCAAGTCCGTGGGCCTCTCAGTGGCCCCACGTCCACATCCTTTAGCCAGTGGGGTAACGAAACTTGAGGGGGCCCCCCTGCACACTACATGGAGGGCCCCCTCCCAGTCTCCGTGCCATTCTAAAGCTCTCAGGCCTGCGACCCGCCATACTGCAGGGGATGTGGGCTATTGTTACGCCACTGTCACCAATACAGCTGTTGTAAGTAACACTGGATGGTGGAGTTAAAGGTTGGGCTTAGTCTGCCAGCAGGCTATCATAGGTGGTGGTCCATTCATTACAGGGTCCCTGCCATCAGTAGGCCGGGGAAGTTTGCCCAATTTTAGGTGGGTTTCCTGATGCAGACTCCTGTCATGATATACATCGGGCCCACTCATCGTTCAGTTTTGACAAAAGTGCATCCACTGCTCCTTCTCATTTCCGTTTTAAAACATTAGACAATGCGACGATGCAGTATTTCAAAAGCAGATGTAACTACAAAGAGCAAATTATGATAATACATTTTTATTAGTAGACAATAGCAATCTTAAGAGGCATTGCATAGCTTCATACACACTTTGACCCCAATTCCATCACAGTATCTCTCTCTCTCTCTCTCTCTCTCTCTCTCTCTCTCTCGGTCAGTCAGTCTCTCTCTCTCAGTCAGCCAGTCTCTCTCTGTCAGCCAGTCTCTCTCAGTCAGTCTCTCTCTGTCAGTCTCTCTCTCTCAGTCAATCAGTCTATCTCGCAGTCAGTCTCTCTCTCAGTCAGTCTCTCTGTCAGTCTCTCTCAGTCAATCAGTCTATCTCACAGTCAATCAGTCTATCTCTCTCAGTCAGTCAGTCTCTGCCTCTCTCTCTGTCTCTCTCCGTCAGTCAGTATCTCTCTACCTCAGTCAGTCAGTCTCTGTCAGACAGTCAGTCTCTCTCTCTGTCAGTCAGTCTCACTCTCAATCAGTCTCTCTCTCTCTGTCAGTCAGCCAGTCTCTCTCTCTCTCTCAGTTTCTCAGCCAGTCAGTCTCTCGGTCAGTCAGTATTCAGTCTCTGAGTCAGTCAGTCAGGCTCTACACTCCACTCTCTCTCTCTCTCAACTCTGTCCACTCTGTCTCCACTGTCTCTCTCCACTGTCTCTCTCCACTTTCTCTCTCCACTCTCCCTCCACTATCTCTCTACTCTCTCTTTACTCTCTCTCTCTACACCTTCTCTCTCTTCTCTCTCCACTGTCTCTCTCCACTCTCTCTCCACTGTCTCACTCTCTCTCCACTCTCTCTCCACCCTTTCTCCACTCGCTCTCTCTCCACTCTCTCTCTCTCCACTCTCTCTACTGTCTCACGCTCCACTCTCGCTACTCTCTCTCCACTTTCTCTCTTCTCTCTCTCCACTCTCTCTCCACTGTCTCCCTCCACTGTCTCTCTCTCCACTCTCTCTCTCCACTCTCTCTCTCCACTGTCTCACTCTCTCTCCTCTGTCTCACTCTCTCTCCTCTCTCCTCTCTCTCCTCACTCTCTCTCTTCTCTCTCTCTCTCCTCACTCTCTCTCTTCTCTCTCTCCACTCTCTCTCTCCACTCTCTCTCCACTCTCTCTCTCTAAACTATCCTCTCTCTCTCTCTCCTCTCTCTCTTCTCTCTCTCCTCTCTCTCTCTCTCTTCTCTCTCTCCACCCTCTCCCTCCACTGTCTCTCTCTCCACTCTCTCTCCTCTCCCTCTCCTCACTCTCTTCTCTCTCCACTCTCTCTTCACTCTCTCTCTCTTGTCACTCTCTCTCTCTTGTCACTCTCTCCCTCTCCACTCTCTCTCTCTCTCCACTCTCTCTCCCTCCACTCGCTCTCCCTCCACTCTCTCTCTCCTCTCCCTCTTCTCTCTCCACTCTCTCTCTCTCCCTCTTCTTTCTCCACTCTCTCTCGCTCTCTCTTCACTCTCTCTCTCTTGTCACTCTCTCCCTCTCCACTCTCTCCCTCCACTCTCTCTCTCTCCACTCTCTCTATCCACTCTCTCTCTCTACATTCTCTCTCCATTCTCTCTCTCTCCCTCCACTCTCTCTCCCTCCTCTGTCTCTCTCTCCGCTCTCTTCTCTACCCACTCTCTTCTCTCTCTCTCCACTCTCTCTCCCTCTCCACTCTCTCTCCCCTCCCTCTCCACTCTCTCTCCACCCTCTCCACTCTCTCTCTCCACCCTCTCTCCAGTCTCACTCTCTCTCTCCTCTCTCTCTCTCTACTGTCTCCCTCCACTGTCTCTCTCCACTCTCTCTCTCCACTCTCTCTCTCTCCACTCTCTCTCTCTCCACTCTTTCTCTCTCCACTCTCCCGTCCTCGTTCCCTCTTCTCTCTCTACTTTTCCACTTTTGCTGCATCATCACCTGCTCTCGGGGTCTGTTAGGAGCTCTTCTGGAGCAGGGAGGGAGGTGGAGGGGGCTTCCTAAGTACAGTTCTGCCCCGAGCGCGGCTCCATTTATCACTGGTGTGATAACGATAGAATTTAGCCGCTCTCGGGTTATTATCAGTATTCTCCCGCGCTAACCACATTGCCTTTATTTAAGAGAGAGGGGAGACGATTTCCGCTTTAATATTTTCAGTGTTGGAGCAGAAGGACTCACTAGCGCGGGGCAGAGAGGGGGCGCTATCTATAAACCGCTGTTCTGCCGGGCCGGTAATGAGTGGAACATTATCAGACGCAAGCAAGATGAGAGCTCATCTTTCTAAGGTACCAGTGCATTCCAAGCACGTCGGGCCCCTCCATGATGCCCTCCCTCCTTGATACCAGAGAGTCCAAATTACCAATACCAACCCGCCACCGCCACCCAGACTCCGACGGTCCCCCTCGGCCCCCCCCACCCCCCGGAGTTCCGAACCACTCCTCCTGCCTACTAGGCTCACTCGGACCGTCGGATGAGATGCAGACTCACTCACCTGACCTGGGCCTGTCCTGCAGCTCAGAGTTAGGCGCCAGCGCCCGTGCATTTCTAATTACCTGCGCGCTCAATGCGCATATCCTGACAAATGTGATCAGGGCATTCCCCCTGCCCCCCACCCTCTACAATGCACATACGTGGGGCAACTCCTGCAAGTAAACAACCCACCCTGTCCCGGTGCCATTTAATAGAAAGAGTGCCTCAGGGTCCCCGGCCGGGCCCGCACACCATTTCTGAAGGGGGCCCCGGCCAGGGCCCGCACAGCATTTATAAGAGCCTCGGGGCCCCCGCACCATTTCTGAAGACGAGCCTCAGGGGCCCCGGCCGGGACCCGTGCAACTATTTATTAAGTGGAGGATCAGTGCTAAGCTAAGCTGCAAAACGATGGTACACCGGGCGTGCGGCGTGCCGTGCGCACAGCGCACCAATCATGCATGTGTAAGTCAAATGAGTGGGCCGGCCCGGGGCCCCCTGGAGCGCGTGACCCCCCCGCAACGCGGGGGCTGCGGGGGCCTGTGTTACGCCCCTGCCTTTAGCCCCTTTTGTGGCTACTGAAGGGGCTTTCAGCCATGGCAGTCATACACCAGCCACATAACTGTGCAAGTTCAGCAACCTCTGCGCAGCCATTGGCGCGGCTCATTCTGACCTTGTGAGTCAGGCGGCCAGAGGTCAAGTCAGACCCCCACCTCCCTGCAGCCTCAGCCTTCAACCCTTCCTAGTCTGGCCCTTCCAGATCATGGGCAGCCAGTTGGTGGCAGGATCAGCCATAACCTCCACCCCTAACAGAATATCAGTTCGCACAGGTTAGTTCTCCAGATAGTCTGAAGGGGCTACTCCCTCCGCTTCGAGTTTACCCCTCCCTTCATGCCTCCAACTTACGAACGGCTGATGGATGATCACCTGACTTTGTTTCAGGAGGAAGCCATGATTCTCTTGGCAAAGTGAGCCATAGAGAGGGTTCTAGCACAAGAGGTAGGCTGTGGTTGATATTACCGCTAGTTTGTGGTCCCGAAAAAGGACAAGGGTCTTCGCAATACATCAACTACTTACTCAAAAAAGAAAAGTTCAAGTTGCTTACTCTGGCTCAGGTCTTATCTGCCCTTGACTCAGGAGACTCGATGGTAGCGTTAGGCTTGCAGGATGCCTATTTTTACATTCCCGTCCTGCCTGCTCATTGGTGCTACCTGCGGTTTACAGTAGGCCACAAGCATTTTCAGTTTACTGTGCTCCCCTTTGGCCTTACCAGCGTCTCTCTCACCAAGGTGATGGCGGTGGTCGCATCTCAACTCCACAAAGCAGGAATTCTAGCCTTTCCCTATCTAGACAACTGTCTGTTGGAGGTGGGCTCACCTCAGGCTGTCGTCTCCCAACTCCAGACTACGGCAAACCTCCTGCATTCGAGGGGGTTCACTATCAACAACGTGCCAAAGTCACACCTGACTCCCTCTCAGATGCTCCCTTTCATTGGAGCTGTTCTGGACACAGTGCAGTTCCATCCCTATCTCCCGAGCAGCGAGTCCAGGATATTCAGTCTATAGTACCTATGTTTCAGCCTCTATCCTGTATGCTGGGCCTCATAGTTGCCCCCACTATCACCGACTTGGTTAATGCCTCACTTTCCACAGGTCCGGTCCCCCCAAATGGAACAGGGCTATGGTGAAAGCGTTGCTGAAAAAACCCAATTTGGATCCTGCCGACTTGGGCAATTATCGCCCCATCTCTCTCCTTCCTGGAATCGGCAAGATCGTGGAGAAATATGGCAATCACACACTCTCCATTTTTCTTGAATCCCATGACCTGCTCCATCCCTACCAAACGGGATTCCACCGGCGCCAAAGCACTGAAACTGCCTTGTTGGCCGTGGTGGAAGAGTCAAAAAGATTCTTGATGCAGGAGGGTCTTAAGCCATAATCCTCCTCGACCTTAGCGCGGCCTTCGATACAGTGAACCACCGAACTCTGGTTCACCGTCTTAGGAGCGCAGGAGTAACTGGCGTAGCGCTTCAATGGCTGTGATCTTTCTGGATGGAAGATTCTTTCAGGTATTTGAGGGTGATATCACCTCAAAACCCACGCCCCTACAGTGTGGAGTCCCCCAGGGCAAGCGCTTAGAGACCCCAGGGTATAACGCGCTATATAAATTGAATAGAATAAAATAATAAAAAATCGTTGAGCCCTACTCTTTTTAATGTTTACATGGCCCCGTTGGCAGATATTGTAGCCCCCTTCGGGATCCACATGGTAAGATACGCCGACGACACACAGCTGGTTGTAGCACTGAGCCCTGCAGATCAGATGTCCAATGGCCTCCACTCCTGTCTTGAAGAAGTTTCTAAGTGGATGGGTATGTCACACCTAAAAGTCAACGGTGAGAAAACCGAGCTGATGATTCTCGGTAATCCTTTAAGCATCAAATTAAGCACTATATGGCCAGCGTGCATGGGCCCTGTACTGGCCCCAAAAGCCGAGATAAAGAGCCTGGGCATCTGGTTAGACCAGAACCTTACCTTCATGGCTCAAGCTAAGAAGACTGTGGCTACATGCTATGGCTTGCTCAGAATGGCCCGGCAAAGTGCTTCCCCTTCTACTCTTCAAAGCAAAAAAATTGCTAGTCCAATCACTACTACTCTCAAGGATAGATTATGGCAACGCTCTATATTTAGGTGCCCCAAACTCAGCGGTCGCGAAACTTCAGACTGTACAAAATTGTGCTGCTAGATTTCTGATGGGAGTCCCCAATCGCTGTTCAGCAAAACCCGCGCCTCACTCCATCCACTGGCTTCCGGTGCAGGAAAGAATCAGCTTTAAGGCCCTCTGCGTTATCCATACATCCCTGCAAGGGAATGGGCCACCGATCAAATCAGCCATGATTCACTCCTATAGGGCTAACAGGAAACTGCGCTCTGATGAGCTCCATTTAGTAGTGGTCCCCAGGATCAAGAAAGCCAGAAATGGAGGTCGCATTTTTTCGTATAATGCCACCAAGCTCTGGAATACTCTACCGTTGTACCTTCACAGGGAATCTAACCATCTTGCCTTCCGAAAACAGCTAAAGACCTTGCTCTTCCCTTAAGGAAGAGCTGCTCAGCGCTGAGATGCTCCCGGGTAGCCATGCGCTATACAAATGCAATTTCATTTCATGGCCTCCTTCCGCCTGCTAGTGACACATGCCAGATGGTATATGCGGGCTCTGCAGTGGAACATGAAGTTCCAGTGAGTGCAGCATCAGAGGAATCTTTCTGAGATGGTCCAGATCTCGGAGGGTACTACACAGGACCTGCAATGGTGGCTTGCCAACCATGATTGGGTCAGAGGTAGACCCCTCTCCCTTCCCCAACTAGACCACACAGTAGTGACGTATGCGCCACTCCTGGGATGGGGCAGCCATCTGGGAGAGGGGTGATCAAATGTCTCTGGTTTCCAGCAGAATCTGGACTCCACATCAACTTGTTGGAGCTCCGAGCGACTTGCTTGCCATTGAAAGCCTTTCTTCCTTCAATCAAGGGAAAGCTGGATCAAGTGTTCATGAACAGCACCACCGCTATGTGGTACTGCAATAAACAGGGCGGGGTGAGATTGTGGACTCTTTGTCAAGAGACCCTGCATCAAATGACGGGGCTGGAACAGCAGGGCATATCCCTGGTGGTTCAACACCTGTCAGGTTTCCTGAACGCCCGGGCAGACTAACTCAGCCCGTTGATGTCTAGCTGATTATGAATGGCATCTCCATCCGGAGGTGGCCGAAGGTCTCTTCAACATTGGGGGGAACCTTGGTTAGATCTGTTCGCTTCCAACAAGAACATGCAATGTCAGCAGTTTTGCACACTGGAGTTTCCAAGGCGGCTCTCACTCACCCATACCACTGCTGTCCAGGGTGCTCAAGAAGATCAGGACCGACCAGACCCAAGTCATTCTTGTGGCTCCAGACTGGGCAATGAGAGTCTTGTATCCCAAGCTTCTCCAATTGAGCATTGATCCTCCGATCGGGCTGCCCCTTCGGGAGGGTCTTCTGTCGCTGCAGCAGGGGAGGGTGCTCCATCCGAACCTGTCCATTTTACGCCGCCTTGCTTGGAGATTGAGCAGCGACAGTTGATGGCAATTGACCTTCCTCCTGAAGTTTGCAATTTTATTTTGGTGGCCAGGCGGCCCTCCACCAAGACCATGTACACCTGCCTGTGGAAAAAATTGTAAATTATTGTAGAGAAATGTTTACTGATCCTCTTTCTGCTTCCCCTTTCTCAAGTTTTGCTTTTTATTTTGCCCCTCGCCCAGCAGGGCTCTGCAGTGGGCACTCTCAAAAGGTACCTTTCGGCCCTGTCTGCCTTCCTGAGGCTGCCAGACCATCCCTCATTGTTTAATCTCCTATTTTAAATAGATTCCTCAAATGTGTTGCACATATGCTCCCACCTTCTCCTTTCATTATGCCTCGGTGGGACCTTAATTTGGTTCTTATCTTCCTGATGTGTGCTCCATTCGGGCAATCTGTCACCTTACCCACTCTCTATGCTCCTCCACTCCCGCCTAAAAAAGAGGAGCAACTCCACCGCCTGGACCCAAAAAGAGTGCTGTTGTTCTACTTTGACTGCAGTAAAGAGTTACGGGTGGATGAGCAACTCTTCATGGGGTACATGGGCAGGAAGAAAGGTTGTGCTATGCAGAGGAGGAATATCTTGAGATGGGCCATCCTCTGCCTCAAAATTTGCTACGCTCTGGCTAAAAAGCAGCCTCCTTAAGGCTTAAGGGCTCACTCCACCAGAGTTGATGCTGCTACCACAGCATTGCAACGTGGAGTTCCAGTCCTCGAAATTTGTCAGGCAGCAACGTGGGCTTCCCTGCACACGTTTACCAAGCACTTCTGTCTGTACAGTCAAGTCCGCAGGGACGAAGCTAACAAGAAACCTCCAACTTGACCTCTATCACTTTAAATAAGGGCAATAACTGCTCTAAAAGGGCTATTACACAAAACAATTCTAAAACATGTTATGTTTCCGATCAACTTTCTTTTATTTCAGATATGTACTTATTTATTTTATTTTATCAACATGTATAAAACACAGAATTCTTTCAAAACAATCATTTTCAATAACATATATTAGTTTTATGAGTATTTTTCTATTTTGACATATGTCTAAAACATATCTCTACCATACATATCATACCTCTGGGGCGGCGATTCAGGATAAGCAATTTTAGTGATGTGAGGAGAGGTGCAATCTGACCCTCTGGTACAAGTTTTGTAGAGGGATCTATTTATAAGATCTGCATAGACCTCATCGCCGACTGCATTGAGATGACGCTTGGAAAGTAAAAGACACCAAAGCGATAAGGCATCTTTAAGCAAGTATTTTTATAGCTGCCTTCGGTTTTGCCGCATTGGACGTTTGTTCCCTTATCAGTGAAGAGTCATCTTATGATGAGGATAAATTAATATCTAATATGAGTTCACTTAGGTCTTGTTTGAGGCATATTTACAATAGAACTACACATTTGGCAAGCTGGTAAACCCATGGGAGTGACCGCATAGCCAGCCACACCCCTTATAAAGACTCCTTGTGTATCCCTACGATTAGATGATTTTTGTTTGAAGCAAGAAGGTCCTGAAGAAGGTGGTCTGCATAAGGTTTTTACACCGAAACGCGTGTTGATCACGTTGTATGCCCTCAGCCCATAATAGGGTCAAGAAGACCGAGAAACATCTTTTTTCTTCTGTCAGGATTGTGTATGTGAGTTGTTTGTCAGTTTGAAAGGTGTGGTTGTGAATGTATGTAAAAGAACTCTTGACTCCATTTTGTTATTGTCATTATGTAGATAGGGGGTTCACTGTTGGTCATTATATGTCATTGCTCAACATTATAGTATGTTTTAGACATATGTCAAAAAAGAAAAATAATGATGATCCAAAATGGAGTGTGGAAGTCGCACAAAAAAATGTCAATGAACATGTCAGTGACACAGAAATCTACTTGAAAATGGATAGTGACCCTACCAGGGAATTTATCAACATTTTGACGAAAATCATTGACACAGCCATAGAAGCAGGAACTCTAAGTGTGAAAGACAAGGAATTTCTGATTAAAATCAATCCAGCTTTCCAGTATATCTACATGATCCCTAAAATCCACAAGCATGCTACCATATCACCATTTCGACTCATAGTGTCCACCATAAACTCTATCCATGAACCTATCGGGAAATTTATTGACAGACATCTCTAATCTTTGGTGCAGAGCATAACTACATATATTAAAGACACTACCCACTTTTTGAACATCCTAGAGGAATCCAAGACACAGTTCACTGAGGATATGATCATGAGTACCATCGACGTCAGATCACTATATACCTCGATTCCCCACGATTTGGGTTTAACAGCTGTAGAAAGTATTTTAATCAACAGTGACAAGGATGAAAATTTAAAAATACTGTTAATTGAGTTGTTACATTTTACCCTATACCACAGTTATTTTCAATGGAACAATCAATACTATGTGCAATGTTCCGGGACTTCAATGGGTAATTGCGCGGCTCCAGCGTATGCCAACATTTTCATGCACCAGTTTGAGACAGAAAACATCATTAATAATCCAGATTGGAAACTCAATCTTATCCTTTACAAACGATACATAGATGACATTTTTATCTTGTGGAGAGGTACATTGACCACTTTAAATACAGCCATTGAGGATCTCAAAAAAGTAAACAACAGGATTGGATTCACATCAACCATTAGTCAAGTTCAGTTGCCTTTCTTAGATGTTATGGTCACCAATGAAAATGGCACACTTCGAGCAAGCGTATACCAGAAACCTACAGAAAGAAACAACTTTCTCCATTTTCAAAGTTTTCACCAACCATCCCTGAAAAAGCACCTGCCTTTCTCTCATCTTTTACGCATCAAACGCATAGCGTCATCAAACGAGACCTACGATATTCACAAAAAAACAACATTGCAGAAATTCAAGGAAAGAGGATACCCTGACACCATACTGGAACATGCCACCAGTAGAGCAGATATTTTGAACAGAGAGCAATTACTAACTCCGACACTCAAAAGTGACGAACCTAGGGCAGTTTTTGTTTCCAAGTATTCCACAAGAAGCCATCGTATCAAAAAGACAATTCTGAAACACTGGCCATTACTTGTTTTGGAGGATGACTTCAAGGGCATATTTTCACTCAACCCTATATTCGCATATGAATGTACAAAAAATCTAAAGGAACTGTTAAACACTAAAGAAAGCACAAGCATGATCAAACATTGAGGCACCCTACCGTGCCACAATTGTGGGAATTGCAATTCTATCATTAAAGGAAAGAAAATCACACACCCCACCAAGGGTACCAAGATTAAGTTGAAAGTAACAGGTACATGTGATAGCAACAATTTGGTGTACTGGTTGAAATGTCCATGTGGACTCGCTTACATAGGGAAAACCGTAAGAAAAATCAAAACTCGTATTATCGAGCATAAGAGCAACATCCGATTAAAAAATCCCAAATCCACAGTTGCTGCACATTTTAATGCATCAAATCACAATCCCAGCCAGTTACGCTTCTGCATCTTGGAAATGGTACCATCACTCCCCGGACGGGACAATTCCCAACATCTCCTCAGAAGAGAACTGTTTTGGATACACCGCTTATCTACCGTACAGCCAATGGGACTGAATATAGTTGCTTTCTGTAGAATGTACGTTTCATATAGGACATTGATTATTTGGAGAGGCACGTACCACTATGACTTATGACAGATCCGTGCTCTTTTCACACCTTATTGTACATTCTGTTTGCACATATGACATTCTTAACACCTAATGATTTCACTACCGCTCATTGTACACATACAGGTTACACTTGTACGTCATGTCCTAAATGTCAACATCTTTTCCATGTATCAAATTTTTTTACTCTCGTACGTCATATCTTAAACGTCTACATCTTTCTCATGTATTATACTTTTTCAATTTTTTTATTATCTCATTTTTTCCATTGCTTCACCACTCTCGCACACCATTTATTTCCATTCTGAATATCATCGTTTGAACATGACAATCACATCTCGGATACATTATCGACATGCATATTTAATGTAGTATTTCTTCACGTTCTATCCGCCGGAGGGAACATCACTCATCACATGTTACTTTTCTTCGAATCAGGTTCGCTGGTACACACATCACGTGACTACAACGCACACACGTTTTAAAATGTAGTGTGCACTCCCACTTTACTCAACGTCTTCCAGGCACGGGGAATACACTGCGTTAGATTCCGGTAAGTTTACACCATGATAACCGCTCTTCCAAAACCTTGCCGAAGAGTCTTAGGGACTCATTTTTTACTCTTTTCACTTTACCTTCCAGGCAAGTCTCTGAGAACTGTACCATTAGCATACCCGTTTACCTTAACCACAGGTCAGACTATGTTTATATGCATGTATTTTAACCATCGCTCACAGCTTTGTCACAGTTGAGTCACAATCGTAAACCCGTTTTTTCAGCGTCCTTTTCACGAAATTGGTGTACACTACTAAAATGTTTCGCTATTGCCTAATTTCACTGCACGTGCACTTTTCATCATCACGAACGTTCCCGTTTTCATCACCCCTTCTTTTCATCATTCGCAGTTTTTAGTCATCATTTAATCAGCGCGTAACTGCACTGAACGTCAGTTCACCATTCGTTCACCATTCGACTCATTTGACATGTTTCCGCATGAGAAAGTACTCACTGTAAACAGATCACCATTACCTTTTCTTAATCCAAACTGCCTTTGCTCGTTCACGTTTTTTGTGTACAAACAAGCATGTACACCACCACCAAGAGTGAGTTTTTCAGCTAATTCTGAAATCATTAAAAGTTCATGATTGCTCATATGTATTGAGTAATTGGTTTAAGAGCTGTGCAACTTAAGTGTTCATGATTCTTCTTCCATTTCTCTTGTCTCACCCTCTGCTAATTGTCAGCATGTAACCTAAATGTGACAAGTATTGAAGAGTTGACATGATGTATGTTCATAAGTTTACTGCTAGAGTGTGCTTTACTTGATTGCTTTCAGAGAACAAGTCCCCTGATGAAGGGCTCTCGCCCGAAATGCATTGGGCAAAACATCCCAACATGATGTAACATATTATGAAAACAATAATATGAAAAAAATGATGAATTGAAAACCTCACACAAACTCGCATTGAATGTTTTCTTAAAACAACGCAACTGAAGTTTATCGTGAGTGCCTCCGGGAGACGTTACTCCTACGGGAAACAACGCGCATTCATAAAAAAGAAAAATACACATAAAACAAATATATATCGTTGAAAATGATTGTTTTTAAGTAATTCTGTGTTTTGTACATGTTGATAAAATAAAAGAAATAAGTACATATCTGAAATAAAAGAAAGTTCATCAGAAACATAACATGTTTTACAACTGCTTTTGTTTAATAGCTTTTTTGGAGCAGTTATTGCCGTTGTTTAAAGTGGTAGAGGTCAAGTGGGAGGTTTCTTGTTAGCTTGGTTATTGTGTTTTTTCCTCCTTTTCTCCCAGACCTTATTATTGTTCAGAGGGGGTTCCCTTTCTCAGCAAGTCCGCAGGGACGACCTTTTTGGCTGCTCTGTCCTGCAAGATTTCCTTGTCTAAATTTGTCACAGGGTGGTATTGCTTGGGTATTTATTCAAAGGTAAGGAATCTGTGGCTAGATGACTCTATCAGATGGACAAGCTACTTACCTCCGGTAATGCCTTATCTCGTAGAGGCATGATCTAGCTGCAGATTCCTTACCGACTCACCCATCCTCACAGCACTGCAGGCAGGTTTCTAGGGTCAGGGCTAATCCCTTTCAGGGTCCTAGTTGTTCAGAAACACACCAATGTCAGTACACTTCATGGCTCTGCGCTTCTGGTGTGGAAAGGTGTAAAAAGTAACTGACATCAGCACAGCGAAATGGTGCCTATATAGATGACTCGGACGTCACAACCGTGCCAACAACGTCTCTCAAAGCTGACCAATGCCACTTAGAGATGCGCAGGCATATTGCTCCAAGAAAAATCCTCCAGATCCAGTCCGACTCCTGGGAAATTCAAAGGTAAGGCATCTGCGGCTAAATCATGTCTTTACCAGATAAGGCGTTACCGAAGGTAAGTTACTTGTCCTTTAATGCAACCTATTAGCTTAACTGTAAACTAGGTGAACTTGTACTGGGGCATTATGTGACTTATGTTTTTCTTTTTTCTTCTATTTTTCCACTTGAAAAAGTGACAGAGCATTGCAAAACACGTGTTCGGTGTATCAATACATTACTATAATCTAATACAATGTATAACTGTTATCATATTTGTCTATGAACATTCAAATGATGTATGTATAATGTAATGATTGTGTCAATCATGAACTGAATCAATACATTTCAGACCTCGAGGAGGATGGGTATTCTAGTTTTATATCTTAAATTGATCTGTTAGGTGCCTCAACAAAATAGTTTTACTTTTTGAAATAGTTCTAATGCTAGAGAGGCAAGTGTCACTATAGACAGCAACTTGCTCAGGACTTAGAACCTCTCATATTACCTCCAAGGGTAATAATCATTAAACCTGTGTTAAACTTCTGACTAATGGCAGAGAGGCCCTACTTGGCAAATGATTCCACACTGTGTTGAGGTCTCCACCCAACAGAATCGCATGATTAAATATGCCATGACAACTACAGTTGTGCTTCATTAACCACAACGCTATGTAACCTCAAATGCTCCACTTGTCATTGTTGCTTTGCTTCCTGTGCTGGCTCAGCCCTCAAATGTTATGCTTTGATTGCTATATCTGCTGGTATTATCAATACTTTTGTTACCTCCAGGCCTATTCCGCTGGACAGTTGAACTATATGCTCATAAATACACATGTTTTGGGGGTGCCCTAGTTCAGGAGAATATTGGGAGGGGGTTTTAAAGTCCCTGAATGCGACCACCGGGTAGTCCACTCCCAGGGTTGTAGAGCAGTGTCTATTAGGACGGATCCCAGTTAGAAGAAGCAGAAACTGAGCAGGAAGGTCCTCCTTCTGGGCCTTCTATTGGTCAAACACAGAAACGCCATTCGATGGATGGCCCCATGCACCGAAAACTGCAGACTGTCTGAGAGATATGGCTGAATGGGTGAATGCTGAAGAGTGCCATATGTGAAAAACAAGTAGGCCTAATAAACATGCAGATGACCTACAGGCCTGGACGGCAATGCTCACCGAGCTTTTGGATCCCCTTGATGCCCATCCCCTGAGCACAAATGACGATAGGGTTGGAGCACTCATGATATCTGACTGTGGAATAAGCAGAGGGAGAACCGTGGTTCTATCTAAAACCAGGTAAATCTGCTCCCTGAAGGCCTCTCACCTTGCCCGGTTCACTACATACTACCTAACCGGGCTTTGGTGGTGTTGTCCGAGCCTAATGGGGGAGGGAGGAAGGTTATTGTTGAAATCATATGCTGGTCTGTGCTTTTACTGTGTACAACCACAGTTTTACTAGTTATGAAAATGCCAATAAAAACATATTTAAAAAAACAACACTTTCTATTTGATTACCTGTGGTGTTCTCAATGTTCTAGAACTCTGCGGCAGCTCGGTTGCCTTCACAAGAGTATTCCGTCAATGCAAATCTCGCTGCACACTCTTGGCATCCAGTCCATGTTGTTGTATTGTTTCTTAGGACCAGATTTAGAGTTTGGCAGAGAGGGTGTTCATAAAAGGGGTCACAATGACCTCTTCTTTGAGATGTTCTCCTTCACATATGCTGGTGCGAACTTGAGGTAGATAAAAAGTGATCCTTATCTTCCATTCTCACTTACAGCTCTGTAGTTTGAGTTTACGGTCTGTATAATATTTTTTACATTTTCACATTAAACAAGGCCTGAATCCAGCAGCTCCCAATGTGGAATCCTGGGGCCAGATGTATCAAAGGGTTTTGCCCATTCTGTGTCTATGGGGAAATGTGTTGATACATATGGCCCCTGGTGTCCATAGTTTAGAAGTTAGCTGTTATTGCCGTGGTATCATTCGGAATGACGCGGTGCGGCTGTCACAGCCATTGAGAATGATGAGCCACTTCCACCAGACAAACCTGTGTTAAGACAGCCCCTGGGAGCAGTAAAGGACTGAAGGTTTCCTCAGAGTGCTCAATGGGCACACTGGGCCAGATGTACAAAGGCCTTTTGCATTTCTTAACGGGCCGAATCGCAATTTTGTCTCGTTAAAGAGATGCAAAACAGCCTTTTACTATGTACAAAGGCCTTTAGAGAATCGCAAAATGTGATTTCTACCCAGTTGAAATACCATTTTGCGATTCCCTAAATAGGAAATCGCATATTGGGATTTCCAATTTCTGATTTCTTAGCACATGTATAAAGCATTTTCTAAATGCAAAATGAGCATTTAGTAAATGGAATTGCCTACTACTCAAAGTCGATGGTAACCATGTGCAATTTTAAAAGATGCTTTTTTTAAAGTGCAATAGAGCCCACAAATGCCCCTAGGGAATATGTGTGCTTTACATGTGCACCACTATTTTCGGGGTGCAGTACGGGTGGCCTTCTGCCCATAGCCATCCTTGGTTTAGCATTTCCAAAATAGTGATTTCCTAAATAGGAAATTTTGGAAATGCAAAACCAGTCCATTGGTATGAATGGCATGAGATTGCCTAATTGCTATTTCCCAATCAGTAATTTCATACATATCATTTTGGATTTCACAATTAGCGATTTCTATGGAGTCACTATTAAAGAAATGAAAAATTGCATTTTCGTACATCTGGCCCAGTCTCAGACTTTTTTTATTGCTCCTAGTATTCTTATGTTATTCATTGAGGACCTACTGTCTTGATCCTCCAGCAGGAAGATTGCATTTTGCTGCTGCGCAGCAATATTCAGTGAAGATACTGCTTCTTTCTTTACATAGTTCACGAGCTTCGGCCCATGACCACATAATCCATTGTATTTAATACGGTGTTTTATGTTTATTAAAGAAATGTAGTTAAGCTGGTTTGTTTTTGTGATTTTGAAGTTCTCTGCAAATCCTGCAGCTGCATCAACACGGTTGCCTACAATTTCTTTTGGGGAGTTCTGGCCCGGACTTCAGTAAATGATTTTGTTTTTTTCCGCTTATTTTAATACTTTGCTTTTTTTTTAGTTCCATGGTGACTTTTGTTCCAGTTTGGATTTGTATGTGAATGGGAACTGGGGTTCAGCCGCAACGTGCCCCTCAACAGAGCAGAAGGACATCTTTGAGGATATGAAAAATCAGTATGCATAACAAACTGATAAAGCCAAAATGTCTGCCTTTTTTATATGCAAAAAGCTTTCAGCATTGATTGGTGTATTTTTGTGCGGTTGTGCGGATGGGTGATTGGTGAAATTGGCAACAAATCAATGGATGTGTGAGCCCATCGGGTTCATGCCATAGAAGGCTAGATGAGTGCAGGGACGAATGCGTGGATGAAAGTGACGCATTTTTCTATACCATCTTGGTTATATGTAACAAACCTCTGTTAGTGCTATACTCTCATAGTACAGATGGCTTTCTGTGGGATGCATTTACAATTGGGGGCTGAAGTAATTGCAAACTTGCTTCTGTTTGGAGATATGTTCTGCCTGTGTCTACCTGTTCCCGTGTCTCTTGTATCTTAGTGTTAGTTCACCTTATGTCTTCTTAGTGTCCATCTAAGATAATTATTACCATTTATAGAGCATGCTTGTGCCTTTTGTAATTTCTTGCATACAAGATAGAATCAACTACCTAAAGAGATTGCAAGAAAATGTAATAACTAGAACTGGGCCCCAAACCGGGGTAGTGGGGACCCAACCCTTAATCACCATGAAATTCTTAAAAAAAATAATCTATACATAATTACTGTAAAAAATGCCCAGGGAATACGAATTATCATATTGTAATTTGTAGTCCGTATGATGACTCTATCTTAAAGAAAGAGAAATGAAAAGTTTCAAACCATATACTATTAAATGTGGGCATACAAACCATCTGATGCCAATGAGTTGCACTAAGTCGTATATATTTCTTAAGTGTTCTTACATATATATATATATATATATATATATATATATATATATATATATATATATATTAAGTACTCCGCTGCCTCGCCTCGCTCCGGGATAACACCAGCCAGGGCATACAAAGAGCTCACGGACACGGACCAAAGAAGTTTCCTTACAATTTATTGCAGTGCAGGTATGTCAATGACGTTTCGGCTCCACGAGCCTTGTTCACATGACAATGTTTGTTAAACGGGTGCAACCTTTTAAAGTGCCAGTGAAATTGAAATGATGTCACGTGTCGAAAATGCAACAAGGACATAGAAGACATACTATTCATGATACTTGCATTGATCATTGCATTAACATTTCATCAGTAAATGCTGGTATAATACCATATTGTCATAGTTATATATATATATGTTCACTGAAGTCCATTATTGAAAAGAGTAACTTACATTATGCCTTGTTCTCACAAATTGTACATATTTTTTTATTTGCATAGTTATCACCCATCCTCCAGTTAGCACCCCTAACAAGGTGCCAAGAAAATGTAGTCTCCCATCAGGGTCCTGCAAGTGAACAAATGCAGTACACTGGAAAATATATCTTGTAGAACTCTATCCAGTCACCGTTTTCCGCCCATACAAGTAGCAATTAGCACAGCAAGCACAAAGATTTATCTGACATGGTGCCCTGTACTGCCACATTGATTGAGCTTCTGATACCTTTGTCAGGTGTCCCTTATTTGATCCGATTGACAGTTGAAGCTTTTCATCTCTTCCATTAGCGAATTCTATTTGGATTTATGATGTAATGTTCTTTCAAGTTTTGCGTGGAGTGGCATTAAAGGATTAATACATAATGGTAGCTTGCGGTCTAGTAATGAAATTCTATTTGGAGGTGCCATTCTTCAAGCGGCAAGAGGCTTCTTCTCTTTCTTCCGATGAGCTTAACGAATGTCTAACTTTGGCTTTGCTGAAGCATGTCGACCATTTTGTTAGACATGGACTTACTCTTTTTTCAACAAATAGAAAGATGTAAAATGGATGCCCTTGTATTGGTTGGTGCACCCAGTTGGGAGTCTGCATCTTGCTGGCACCTCATTATGGGTACTAACGAGAGTATGTATGCACAGAGCAATTTATTTTAATTTCAAAGTAATTAAAGAATTGAGTCCCCACTAGCACGGTCTAATTATTACTTTTTTTCAGAAAATGCTTTAGGAAGTTTCTTGTTTCTTTTGTCCCAGTAGTTAGTGCCTGAATCTCTGAAATAGGCATTAATCCCTCAATTGGTGATTCCTTCCAGCAACGAAAACTGTATAAACAACATAATTCAACAATGGTTCAGGGCATCCCAGAGGCTGGCAACTGATTTGAAAGGTTCTGTCACATAGTCACCATAGACTTGACTCAGGCCTTATGTCCCTCCAGTGCCCCTCGCGTGATCTGGACCCAGACCTCCCAGAGCAGCTATGAATATGCAGTGTGAGGTTAAGACATCTATGCTGCCGGCTGCAATGTATCTTTCCTCTATGTGCAAGGGAAGCTAGCACTGCTGCTCACACCAATGTAATATTTTTTGTGAGTGAATAGCATACCCTGCCGCTGTCTTTGACGTTTCTGGTTTGTGTCTGCCATGCATGCCTGAACTTCCCTGCACCCTGCAAACCCTCCTTGCACCCAGTACTTTCCTTCTTGCACACCGCACTCTCCCTTTTGAACCCTGTGGTTCTGATTTGCACCCCCCTGAATCCCTTTTGCATGAACCACTCCCCACCTGGCAGCCTAGATTTATAACTGTGGAACCTCTGTGCTCCCATCTCTGCACCCTACACTATCCCATTGCAGCCAGCACCCCTCCAACCCACTCTTTATCATATACACTATGACATCCACATCTTGATAGTGTCAATTATTTTGGCTTTTGCATAGTGAGAAGCTGTTCACCAAGCGTCACAAACAATCCAAACAGATGCAGTTTGAGCGGCAGAAATTCAAGAAATACAACATTGACAGAACCTAAATGACAGAAGAGAGCAGTTAAGGGTAGAAGAGATAATGATAGAAGCTGGGCTTTAAGCAGAGAAGGCTAGGTGGGATGCAGTGGGGTGCGGTGGACATGCTGGCCCTGAACTCCGTCAGTTGTTGGGGCTCAGACACCTCCAGAAACTTCTTGATGACTGGTTTGGCCTACGCCCTCCCCAGTAGCTACTTAGTGTTCCTGGAGGTTGTGGGCATTTGACTAGATCCGTCTACCTGTACCAGGTGGATGGAATACAGGGTATGTTTCTGTGTATGCCCCACCAATCCTGCCAGTTATCATCCAGGCCGGCCTTGCAACCGTGTAAACACACAACACCCTGGGATTTCCAGGGGAGGGAACAAGAGGCTACGGTGTATTCAGGGTGAGCTGGCCTCCAACCAATAATGCACACACAAAGAAGCTACCCTGAATAAAATAGTCATTTTAGATTAGTAACCGAAAGCTACAAAGTACTAGGTGGGGGTTCTGGGCATCTCAAAAATGTGAAAGACTGTCTTCACACACCACCAGGCTTCATGCATTATCATCATCAACAGTCCTCGCTCTCAAGAAACCACGTTTGGTAGCGAGCGGGCCTACACCTGGAGACAGGGAGGCACTTCTAAGATCTTAGTGGGGGCCCGTGAGAGAAGTGATTTAAAAACCAATGTAAATGCCGAAATACATGTATTCGCTGGGTATTTACTTGGTATTAAAAACTAGGTGTGGGGATTGGAGGAGCTAGTACCCCATCACCACCATGATCACCTTGCAACCGACCACCATCCAAGATGGCAAGGTGGCAGTGCCGCTCAAGATCAGTCTGTTGAGTCCTAGGGACAGGGGCAGAGTCTGCAGTCTAAATCCTGTTGCCCTGCAGCTTGCCGCCCTGCACCACAGTGCGGGCTTTAGCACTGGCGGCGCCCTGTGCAACAATGTTTGTTGGCGCCCCAGTGACCAACTCTGCCACATATTCCCTCACTACCACCATTTAACATTTAGTTTTGTAGTGCAACTCATACCAGTGTAAGGCGTAAGTAAGTAATATGCTTATAGAGCGCATGAATGCCGAAGCATCTTGGCGCTATAGCAGGACACTGAATTAGCACCAGGCGGAGTAGCTTACTTCTGTCTGGAAAATAGCCATGTCTTCAACAATTTCCTGAACCGAGGTCTAGAGGGTTGGAGTCTGATGTCGTCAGGTAATTCATTCAATAACCTAGAAGCACAATATGTCAGACTTCTTCCTCCCCATCTGACTCTTTGTATTCTGGGTGCCTGGACTAGACCTTTGTTATCTGATCTAAGATAACGCCGAGGAGTATACTGCTGAAATAACTTCTGTATGTCAGCTGCTCCTCCACCAAACTGGGTTTTGTTTACCAGACACAGCGCTTTAAATTCGATTCGCTGTTGCACCTTCAGCCAGTGGAGGGTAATGCTTCTCGATATTTGATGGAACTTTGGGATGGTAAGCAACATTCTAGCCGCAGCATTTTGCAAAGATTGTAATTTGGACAGTTGGCGCTTGTTAATGCCCTTCAAGAGGGCATTGCAGTAGTCGATACGTGAAAGGATCAGAGCGAGGACAATCGATATCCGTAGTTCCTGGGGGATGAATGGGAACATTTTCCGTAGGACTTATGAAAGAAGCTGGCTGATGTAAGCTGATTAATTTGGCTTTAGAAACTTAGTTGATAGTCCAACAGGATTCCCAGGTTCCTGGCTTTTCCTGCCAGTACTGGACATTGACCTGCCTCTGCCGGCCACCGCAGAGCACTTTACATCACAGACACATTGCAGAGACAATCACACGTGTGTAAATCAGTGTATAGGAAATGTTACATAAAACAGAGAACTACACAGTGCAGGAGTCGGATGTATGACATTACAACGCATGCTTTTACATCGCATGCCTTTACAACGCGGTATTTACAACGAATACCTTTACAACGCATAATGCTTTTGGGCGCTGGATAGTGAATAGTTTAATTTACTATTCCAACTCCAGTCCCCGTGGATAGTAGGGAAGGTGTTGGATAGTACATTAAACCTATTGCCTATCCTAGAGCGCCCCCCAGCGCAATGCGTTGTAATGGTTTGCGTTGTAAAAGTTGCATCGTAAAGGCACTGCGTGGTAAAAGTTGCGTTGTAAGTGATGTTTACCGCAGGAGTCACATGTCATCCAGACTGGCAGGCAGTATAATTTAAGAGTCCTTGGTCTGGAAAAGCACAAATTCCGAATTTAAAACATAAAACCATTGTTAGGGGCTTCTCTTTAATAATAAGAATTGATTTCTACCCAATAGAATACTTTTTCCAAGATTAGTATAATGAAAGACTGGTCAAAAAATATATAGGTCCAATATATACCTTGCAGTTTGCATGCAGCTCTTTGATGACAGTTAATAGCTCACTGTTCTATATTCGAATTTTAACTTATAAAATGCAAGTAACATAAGGATCTCTCTAGCAAAGGCAGTAACCCACTGGCCTATTTAGATTATATGCATTTTGTGATCTGCATAGTACACGTTATTTGCAGCTGGCATATTAACCCTCTGCACTATCTTAGGATGAGTCAAAACTTTCACTAGACAAAACTTGTCTCTCTCCAGGAAGAAAATTAATCACTGGAGTTACCTTGACATTTTTATTGATGCCTAAAAATTACTGGAGGCAAGGAATGCAGCAGCAGGTGCTTTTAAACCATTAATATACTTGCAAACATGGCGACCCACCACAAGTCAGCGCCCGGTGCTGTGTTACCGGTTGCACCGCCCTAGAGCCGGCTCTGCTGTACCCTACCTGCTGGGTGCCTTGAGTTCTGATTACTCAGGCCTCCCAACTTTACCAGCCGGTACCCACACACTTACTGGATGACTAAGATGGCAACAGCATTTGTTTGAAGTTTATGGGCTGTCGGTATTTCTATACTGAAATCCTACCATTTGATTGTCCCCTAAGCACTTTTGGAGTCTGGGCAGTGCTTTAAATGGGCAGGTACGGTCAGGTACTGAGTACCTGCACTTCCTAAATTTGAATATGGGAGTGCCTGTTCTTCTCAGCTCTCCTCCAATGCTTGTAATGGGAGAGTACCGGCACTTCTCAGCAGCAAACAGATACTCTGCATTACCTTGACCTTGACCCTGCTGAAGGGCCGGTCGCTCCACGCACTGCACGGCTCCTCGTGAGTGTGCTCAGGCTCTCATCGCTGCTGCCGCGAGTTCGCGTCCTCTGTTGATAAGTATTTTGTGACTTCCTGTATTTTGTGCCCTGTGACTGTGTTTTTGCCCTGTGACTGCTATTTTGCCACTGTTACTGTGATTGTGTTTTCCTCTTCCTCGCTGCCCCTTGGGACCGTTTTTCCCGCTTGTGCACCCCCCCGCTCCCAGCCACTGCCCCCTGCGGTCCCGCCCCCTTTTCTCTTCTGTAACCTCTCCCCCTTCCCATTCGCCGCCCCGCTCCCGCCTCCCAGCTGCTCCTCCCTCCCACTTGGCCATTTATGGCGGAGACCGCGCGGTGGTGAGCTGTGACCTTGACCCTGCTGAAGGGCCGGTCGCTCCACGCACCGCACGGCTCCTCGTGAGTGTGCTCAGGCTCTCATCGCTGCTGCCGCGAGTTCGCGTCCTCTGTTTATAAGTATTTTGTGACTTCCTGTATTTTGTGCCCTGTGACTGTGTTTTTGTCCTGTGACTGCTAGTTTGCCACTGTTACTGTGATTGTGTTTTCCTCTTTCTGAAGAAATCTGAACTCCTTCTCAGGGGTCTCACTGATACTTAGTCCATTCAAACCAATAATAAAGAATTTGGGCATGAAGCTGAAATATAAAAGAACATTTTTATTAACCTTAAATGAGGTGAGACTAAGTCAAATGATTTAATTGCGCTGCTCCCTTGGGAACAGCGTCTCCCCAGAGCACTCGCGTTTAATTTCAATAATGTTTCAATGCTTGTGAATAAAGTTCATTGCTTTTTTATTTTGATTTTTATCTTATCCTTTTACACATGATATTTGTCTTCCATATCATATTAGCTCATTTGGCCCAATGCATTTCGGGCTGTAGCCCTTCCTCAGGGGCCATGTGGTTCCTGTAAGGTAAATAAGTACAGTTTCATTTCCCTGTTACATCTATATTTGCACATATATATACATTGAGTTTAGTTTTCAACTTTCACAAACATGCTGTTTGAGAGAGATCACGTTTCCAAAATTTCATGTTTTAAACTGAATGAAACCATAATAAGTTCTGACGTACACATTAATGTCCATAATCATGCAAAAAGATTGTATAATGGTACTGCCTGTAAACCGTGTTGCTAAACAATTGTATTATAAACGGTTGAATTGATTGTGAAGGGTAACTCTGACCTTGTCTGGCGTGTGGGCTGTTCGTTCAGTGACGGTTTGTGTAGGTGAAAGCCGAGTCTGTACATAAATGAGAACAGAATCAAAAATTGTTCTACCATGCGACTTGCTAGTCAATGCGTTGCTCTATCAGTAGTTATCTGGGCGGGTGCAGCCCGAATGCGGGACTTACCGAGAAAAATTCTGTCGCGCGTTCTATGTTTCTCGTTCAACGGCGTTGAACACAATCAAGTTTACCGCGTACTAAATGGACGTCTGAAGTCACGTGGGTCATGAAAATGCGTGACGGCGTGTGATAGGTCCAATTCGTCCGTGACAGTCAGCTGTATGTGTCGGAGGTCCTGTTTGGTGGTCTCGTAGTCACGTGTGTAAACACAAAGGTTTTGTGATCGTGCGACTGTAAAAGGATGTTAGATGTGTGTAATGCGCTATATGTAAACAGCACCACCTCATGTGATATATTATAAGTTGAACCCAAATTTTACCGTTTTTATGGCAGTAACTTTTCAAATCATATTTCAAAACAAAATAAAATAAAATAAAATTATATTTCAAAACAAAATAATATAAACTGCAATAAATACATTACATTTGAATATTTTCATTAGTTGTTGACAAAGCTCAACCGGAAGTCTATAAATGGCAACTAAATTCCAAACGTTCATTGAGCCCTCTAGGGGCGGTGGATGATAGTCTGTGTATCCAGTATAATTCCCTTCTTAAGAGATATTGTTCATTGTCTCTTCCTGGTAATATCGGAACCATTTCCAGAATACAATATTTGAGTTGGCTGGGATTATGTTGGTGTTCATTAAAGTGTACCGCTACTGTGGATTTTGCAGATTTCAGTCTGATGTTTGAACGATGTTCTGTTAGGCGGATTTTTATCTTTCTAGATGTTTTGCCCACATAGGGGAGCCCACATGGGCATTTTAGCATATAAACCAAGTTAGTACTGTCACATGTACCATTTACTTTTAGTTTGATTTTTGTACCACTTGATGGGTGATTTATTTCATTGCCTCTGATGATAGAATTGCAGTTACCGCAATTGTGACAAGCCAATGTACCTTTGTATGTAGTTAGTGACACAGTGGATTTGGGTTTTAAAAGTTCTTTTAGGTTTCTGGTCCTTTCATATGCGAATCTTGGATTCAAAGTGAAGATTCCTTTAAAATCGTCTTCAAGGGCCAGTAGTTGCCAATGCTTTAAAATAATTTTCTTGATGTTCTGACTCCTTGTTGAGAATTTTGAAATGAATACGGATCTCTGCTCTTCTCTTTTGGTTGATTGAGTAAGTAAATTTTGTCTGTTCATCGAAGATATTCTGTCTACCGCGAGTTCCAGTGCGGCTTCCGGGTATCCTCGATCTTTGAATTTCTTCATCATGTGCACCTTTTGTTCTTCATATAAGCTCTGAGAAGATGTTATGCGTTTGACGCGTAAAAGTTGAGAGAATGGCAAGTGCTTTTTTAAAGATTCTTGGTGGAAACTCTTGTAGTGTAAGAGATTGTTTTTGTCAGTCGACTTCTGAAATACAGTAGTGTGAAGTATGTTTTGTTCCTTGATGATCAATACGTCCAAAAAAGATAGTTGTTTCTCATTGACACTGTGCGTAAATTGGATTCTGTCATTTACGTTGTTTAGTTCTTCAATGACTGTGATCAAATTGTCCATTGATCCTTTCCACAGTAAGAAAATATCGTCTATGTACCTTCCATACAAGATAAGGTTCTCCTTCCATTGTGGTTTAGTCAGAATGTGCTCAGTTTCAAAATGGTGCATGAAGATATTCGCATACGCCGGAGCAGCGCAATTTCCCATGGAGGTTCCGTTACACTGGGCGAAGAAGTCATTTTTCCACTCAAAGTAGCTATGAAATAGCGTGAAATGCATTAATTCCATGATGAATATTTTCAAATCTTCATCCAGGTCACTCTCAAGTAAAATATTCTCTAATGCCGTTAACCCAATGTCATGGGGGATTGAGGTTGTCAACAACTAATGAAAATATTCAAATGTAATGTATTTATTGCAGTTTATATTATTTTGTTTTGAAATATAATTTTATTTTATTTTATTTTATTTTATTTTGTTTTGAAATATGATTTGAAAAGTTACTGCCATAAAAACGGTAAAATTTGGGTTCAACTTATAATATATCACATGAGGTGGTGCTGTTTACATATAGCGCATTACACACATCTAACATCCTTTTACAGTCGCACGATCACAAAACCTTTGTGTTTACACACGTGACTACGAGACCACCAAACAGGACCTCCGACACATACAGCTGACTGTCACGGACGAATTGGACCTATCACACGCCGTCACGCATTTTCATGACCCACGTGACTTCAGACGTCCATTTAGTACGCGGTAAACTTGATTGTGTTCAACGCCGTTGAACGAGAAACATAGAACGCGCGACAGAATTTTTCTCGGTAAGTCCCGCATTCGGGCTGCACCCGCCCAGATAACTACTGATAGAGCAACGCATTGACTAGCAAGTCGCATGGTAGAACAATTTTTGATTCTGTTCTCATTTATGTACAGACTCGGCTTTCACCTACACAAACCGTCACTGAACGAACAGCCCACACGCCAGACAAGGTCAGAGTTACCCTTCACAATCAATTCAACCGTTTATAATACAATTGTTTAGCAACACGGTTTACAGGCAGTACCATTATACAATCTTTTTGCATGATTATGGACATTAATGTGTACGTCAGAACTTATTATGGTTTCATTCAGTTTAAAACATGAAATTTTGGAAACGTGATCTCTCTCAAACAGCATGTTTGTGAAAGTTGAAAACTAAACTCAATGTATATATATGTGCAAATATAGATGTAACAGGGAAATGAAACTGTACTTGTTTACCTTACAGGAACCACATGGCCCCTGAGGAAGGGCTACAGCCCGAAATGCATTGGGCCAAATGAGCTAATATGATATGGAAGACAAATATCATGTGTAAAAGGATAAGATAAAAATCAAAATAAAAAAGCAATGAACTTTATTCACAAGCATTGAAACATTATTGAAATTAAACGCGAGTGCTCTGGGGAGACGCTGTTCCCAAGGGAGCAGCGCAATTAAATCATTTGTGTATACAATCCTGGTACAGGGGGTTCAACCCCACGGGCACCACCCACCAACTAAATACTTTGAAGCAAACTTCTTGAACCAAGAGTGCGTATCCCAAATACCGCATTGGCTTAGAATCTAGTGAGACTAAGTCACACAGAAGCATTAGCAACTGAATGAGGCAGTCTGCTAGAATGGTCTTACTTCACGTCTTATATACTCTTTATCCTGCCCCAGGCATGTAAGGGGGTTGTACCAATTACATTCCTAAACAAATGGAAGATCTGGAGGGTCAGCAGGTGAGTAGCCTTTGGGGTTTTAGCAGGATATGGGCAAAACATTATAATTACACAGTTCACAAAGGTTAATCTGATTTAGATGGCACTGCAGGGCATGGCATGATTACATGTACAGTATCCCAACCCAAAAGTTAATCATTAGGAATGTTCCAAATTCAATCTCCAAAAGCCGGACAACCCTATAATTGAAAGCATAACCCATGTAATGAAGTAACATAAAAAAGAAACAGCAACAGATGATGAACAAGATAAGGCATATGCAAGGAAACTAAAAGTTAACGATGTCCTGAACATTGATTGGCAATCTCAGACAAAGATCGATCAGGGAAATTAGCTTTGCGGGGTCAGTTTCAGGTGAAGAGGTCAGTTTCTTACAGTTCATTCCAGAGTCAGAAAGAAACCTAGTTAATGTATACATGGACTAAGAAGGCCAGGCCACTTTGTTCACCAGGCTACCTTCACAGGCCTATGTGAGGGCAACACAAAATGGTCGCACAATATAAAATGGAGTCAGTCTTGAGAATTACATAACCTCAGTCCCTCCTTTTGCCATTACGTAGGCAATAACCTAAACTCATGTTAATCTGAATCTAGGTCCCTATCAGTCTTCATTAGGTCATCTAAGTGTTGCTGTAGCATCATCCTATTATTCTCTACTTCTCTCGGGACAGGTCTCCGAACACACATAGCAGCACAAAGACTCACTTCTGGTGGACCATTTTTGGATGCTAGAGGCGGAGCCACTTCCTCTTCCATGGCAATTCAGTCAAATGAGAACTTAATTACCATTTACTTTATACAATTGCACTGGAACCGCTTGTGCAACTGTGCCCAAAGTCTGTTCAAAGCCTCTCTGGCAGGCTTCTATCGTCCATCAAACTGCTTCCTATGTCTTCTTCCGCATTAGGCCTCTCGATTCAGGCCTCTTCATGAAAATAGTACTGCTTAGTTGGGGTGCCCTCCTGGCAAACACCCACAACTCACTCGAAAGTCTCAATGTCTCAAGGCAGTGCACCAATATCTTTCTTCTGCGGCAGGCACTACAGATACCATGCTCTTCGGTGGTCATGGGTGCAGATCACATCGTGCAGACCCAAGTACTATTAATCGAGAAAGAGCAACAGACTTTCACGCTCAGCAACACTTTCAGGCTCCAACACCCACTATTCAGTGTCAGAGGACGCTCGAGCCGCTGTTTCATGGGTACCACAAATGTAGTGCCTTTTGCCAACCGTAGATCCTCCGGTTCACTGCCATTCCGTTGGAGCAAAGGAAAAGGGGGGTGGCCAAAACTCAGGCCAAGGGGCTCAAGGGACTGCACACTGTCAGAGGTTACCAGCACATAACAGGTAGAAAACTGAAGCCTCAAAACAACAGGGATCCTTCTCTTTCGCTCTTTTGCACTGAAACTCATGTTCTGCGTTGAACAGGCCTCCTTCTTCTCTGGAGTCCACCGTCGTCTAATGAAGCAAGCACGATGCTCTGGAGATGCAGTTGATGAAGCACCGGCAATCGCTGTCCAGCTTTGTTACTTTCTGGGTGTTGAGACTGTAGGGCCAAGACGTCCGCCTCTCATCTGTAGCTATCATTGATGGGAGTTAGGATTCGTCTTGATCACCGTTCTGCAGGGTATCATTCTTCCTTTGACTCTGGAAGATCCCGCAGAACCTAGTGATGTAGGAAATGTGACACAGTTGTTAGTTTTTTTCCAAGTAAAGAAAAACAATTCCTAGTATTTAACAAGGTGACTGCAAGCAGGTGGCCTGCAATCTTTGAGGGAGTGGCCATACGCCATGGGATTACTCTAGAATGCACTGTTACTCTCATAGGATACAAAGGCCAAGACAGTGCTTCTGGCTTTTTCAATTGGGTACTTTCTATTATCTTCTGTCATCTAAGGGTAGATAGCTACAGGGGAATTCTATCTGCTTGTATGTCTTCACACACAATAGCATTGTATAATGGGGTAAACATTTCTTGAAATACTACATCTATGTGCTCCTACAATTCTTATCTAGAACATATCAAAAAGGGAAACGTATGAAACAACTTATCAGAGGCATACAGATACCTCCCTTTAACAATGGTGTATTAGGTGCATGATGCAATACAGGCTAATGATCAAAATGTGGGAAGAAAAGACAAGAACTAGAGAGTCCTAGTATTTCCATGATTAGAACACATCTGATCCCACCAAAAATTAAAGCAGCAGGAACAAAAGGGAACTGAAAACCAAATTAAAATAGGCATTGAATTTATCATGTTCAAAAAATAAACGTAAGGTATCTCCTATTGAGGTGGAAAACTTGTCTTACTATAGTATCAAGTCAGTTAACCAGTCCATCACTACCCTGACAGTCAGACTGGAAAACATCAAAGTAGGCCATAAGAAAATTCTTGAAAACCAGTCTGGTCATACAAAAGGGATTTATACATAATATGGGGGTCCCTGGTACATTACTGCAGTCTGGAAGTGTGAACTTGAACAATACACCAATAATAATAAATGGACTGACTGGTGAAAGGAATACGGAAAAGGGAAATGGGAGTAGGACACAGCTAAAATCCCCAATAACTAGGCACAATGCGACATCGATCAAGGGGAGAAGCGGCAAAAGAAAAATCTATAGGAAGAACAAAAAATTTCTCAGGTGATAGTCAAGTTTGTGATACAACACCAAGAGTATGGGTGATACATAAAAGTCAAAATAGTACACACATTTTAACTCTACCGCTGGCCGCTACACTGGTGAAGTGTTGTCTGTCTTGTTCACAGCATGAAAATATCACATCTGTGAAATTTAGTATCAGAGCAAATCCACCCAACTGTTGTGCAGCGATACGCATCATCATGCAAATCCCTTCACAACACAGGGGAACTTGTAATAGTATGAAAAGCAGCAACATAAAACAAAAACATACATAAAATAAAAAACACACATGTCAAGCCATCAGATATACGTGCTGTATACCAAGCACAAAAAGCATAGACAAATTACAATAGCACATGTAAATGAGCGGTGACGCACGCACTTGATGCAGCCCAAAACCCAATATTCGGGTCTGCTTAATTTGTCAGGCATAAAATTAAAATTACACTTTGTTTTACTTTACACACCCTCCTTTTGACAGCAGATCAACAGTTAGTGGAGATCGGCTGTCAAATACGACTTACTGTGTCGCTTCTGACACACAGTACCAACAGGAACAATTCATAGAAGGACAAAATGCAAAAACGTGAAAAACACACGAACATTTCTTTTCAAAGGAGTCATACAAAAACCACATCTTGCTTCAACATACTGCTGACACTTCACATAACACACAAAATATCAACTGTAACCAACCATCTTCTAAAACTAATGCAACATTTCTTGTTCTGTTAAATGAAAGCAACTTACATGGACATAATTTTTCAAAAACCGAAATACAAATGTATCTCCCCCTTTTAGGCCCTGCTTTGAGCGAGGCCACTCAGGAATGCACTTCTCGGAGACAAGGCCCTGATTTAATAGGCTGCAGATGTCGACATACATGAAAGCCTAGCACAGTCCTCCAAGAGCTAAGAATAACTCCTCAGCAGAACATCTGTTTTCACTTACTCCTAACCCCCACCTGACAGACCTTAGGGTCAAAATCTGCCTCGCGCACTCCGCGGCTCCTCACTTTGAAGCTGTCAAAGAAGAAAGAAAAACTTCCCAACTCTTTCTAACCTGCAATAACCAACCCTATCCAAAACCACATACCATATATATTACTCCCTTTAGGTGCCACAATCCACTCCTATTCCCAGACTCAAAAACATCTACTATGAATAATTCGCAGAACACAACAACACAACAGACCAGCTTTAGAACAAATGCTTGTTACCACCCTATGCAATGGTACTCATTTCATCAACCTTAAATGGATGAACGTCTCAGTAGGTCCAGCTAGAGTTAGAACCTTCAACCCTGATATCAAACTCAAACCTCTGCACCGGGCACATTGGCTCACTGAGTCATTAAAAGCAACCCCAAATGAGAACAACCTGCACATTCGCATTATACCTAAATGTATGCATTTACTGAAGCCTAAGGCACTTTAAAAGCTACTCTAAATGAAAAAAATGCTGTTTAAATAGTCTATTTACCCAAATTCGACTTTGATATTTGTGGCACTTAAAAATTAATATCCTATGATTGTGTTACATATTAATCATCCTCAGAATGTTCTTTACAGATTGCAGAGATTGGACATTAGACATATCTCATGTAAATCCTTAGAATAATGAGTTTTGTATGCCTGCGCCAAGTGAAATTCCATATGCAAATGTTCTCATTTTTGTGGTTCAACACAACTTAAATTAAATTTTAGTGCTAGGAGGTCATAGTATGAGTATTAAGCTTTATAAATATTAAAAAACGATTTTAAAAGCACTTATTTAAAAAAAAATGTTTCCATAATTAGTAATTTTTCTTTTAATAAAACCATTTTTAATCATTCCACATATAATAGCAAGCTGCATCCCTTGCCTATCATATTTAGACGCATTCATTCACAAGCCTAAGCACATAAGCCTAACTTGAAACATGACAAATGTTTGCGCCACTTTTATTTAAAAGGACAGTTATTTTAATATTAGAACCAAAAATGTGCTTACAAAAAATGCTTAAAGAAAGGAAACCCTTAATTGAAATTTTTTCCTGTAATACAAAATAATGAACCTTATTTTTGTAACCTTTTTAAAACACTATTCTGAAATGCAAAGGTTCACCTGTGTTTAACTGGGAAAGTCCTGACTGAGTAAACATTCCTGTCTATTCGTGATTGCTTCGTGTTGCTTGCTTAGCGGCAGCAACAGCTGTTTCTTAGTGTTGAAAACGTGGGCACGGTGGCTGTCTATTTAAAACTAAAACTAAGCCATTTCAAGTTTCAAAATGCGTGTGCAATACAGCAAAATCCAATGTATTCAGATGATGTTTGCCTGTTAATATCTAATACAATGTATCTAAGAAAAATGCTGTAAGTTTTATTTTTTGCAAAACACACAATTTCGTTTTTTAGGGCTTTTTTATTCCTAGTGAATGTGAATTTTAATTTTATCTTTAAAGCATTGTACGTGTGCATAATTCCTTACTCTATAAATTAAATAGCAACATATAGCTATTTTAGCATATCACATGGTTCATTTCTGGATTTTTATTTAATTTCTGATTAATATTACTTAACTAACATTTTGCATAACAGACTGAAAACATCAAGAAAAAACCACAAACACACATTGAGCTCATTTCAAACATAAACAGAAAGGGGTAAAACACTCAGGACACACAATACAGCGCGCTTTTAATCATTTATTTCATAAATAGGGCCATCGCTATTTACTTACAGAAGTTGCACTAATGGGAAAACCACATAGACATTTAAACACACATTTAACCCACAGATCAATACTCAAGACAGAAACAAAGGACAGCCCACAGACTGTACTTAAACCAAACCATTTGTAAATACTAGTTGTAAGTCATATTTACAAGAAGCGCTTCTCAATAGTGTTCCAAAAAACTGCAAAAACAGCCCCACAGACCTTTATTTCCAAGAAGCCAAGATACACTCAATTCACTAGCTTTGGCTGGCAGAACACCAAAAATCGCTCTGCATATCTCCATTCATAAAATTGCACAGAACAGAGGATCCTTGTATGTATTATGTCCATATTTTAATTCCCTGGGGATACAGAATCACCAAGGAAGAAATATGTTTTTATACCTAAACCTATTTAGGTTTTCCCTCTAGGGGAGCAGGCTAATTTACTTCACATCACACTATGGTACCTTCCAAAAAGCAACACATTCTCTGATGTGAGCTTGAAAACAGGTATGCCAAAAATACTGCAGAATATGCAAATATTATAATCAAAATAGTGCTTAAGGTACTCTCCGTACGTTGCACCGTTCAAATCTTATACAAAGTAGAGAAAAGTCTCCTCATTACCTGCCTACACGAATTGCAATTCGCATATACAAACCTTTACAAATCCAAAGTTGGCCAACACAAATTCCAAAATTCCAAAGCTATACCAAACAAATAGTTGTCCAAATTCTAACTGCCAAGTTCTAAATGACCTAACGGTCTTTTTTTTTTTAAATACTCACGCCAAAAAGGTTCTCAGTCAGGAGTGACATCATGTGCAGGATCAAAATCAGGAAGATCAGAAATATACTGGGCTCCAGAGACACAGAATCCCCAGAACCTCCGTGCACAGAGTACCTCCTTAGTAGAGTCCTGTCCTGTCCTCCCCAGTAGATTTCTGTCTTCTAACAAGATCACTCCCTCAGATAGCCACTTCTCTGATGAGGCCCGCGTTGGCCGCGCCATTTGAAGAAATCTGAACTCCTTCTCAGGGTCTCACTGATACTTAGTCCATTCAAACCAATAATAAAGAATTTGGGCATGAAGCTGAAATATAAAAGAACATTTTTATTAACCTTAAATGAGGTGAGACTACGTCACACAGAAGCCTTAGCAACTGAATGAGGCAGTCTGCTAGAATGGTCTTACTTCACGTCTTATATACTCTTTATCCTGCCCCAGGAATGTACGGGAGTTGTACCAATTACATTCCTAAACAAATGGAAAATCTGGAGGGTCAGCAGGTGAGTAGCCTTTGGGGTTTTAGCAGGATATGGGCAAAACATTATAATTACATATTTCACAAAGGTTAATCTGATTTAGATGGCACTGCAGGGCATGGCATGATTACATGTACAGTATCCCAACCCAAAAGTTAAACATTCGGAATGTCCCAAATTCAATCTCCAAAAGCCGGACAAACCTATAATTGAAAGCATAACCCATGTAATGAAGAAACATAAAAAAGAAACAGTAACAGATGATGAACAAGATAAGGCATATGCAAGGAAACTAAAAGTTAACGATGTCCTGAACATTGATTGGCAATCTCAGACAAAGATCGATTAGGGAAATTGGCTTTGCAAGGTCAGTTTCAGGTGAAGAGGTCAGTTTCTTACAGTTTATTCCAGAGTCAGAAAGAAACCTAGTTAATGTATACATGGACTAAGAAGGCCAGGCCACTTTGTTCGCCAGGCTACCTTCACAGGCCTACGTGAGGGCAACACAAAATGGTGGCACAATATAAAATGGAGTCAGTCTCGAGAATTACAGAACCTCATTCCTCGTCGCCCCTTGGGACCGTTTTTCCCGCTTGTGCATCCCTCCCGCTCCCCGCCGCTGCCCCCCTGCTGCCCGCCCCCTTTTCTCTTCTGTAACCTCTCCCCCCCTTCCCATTCGCCGCCCCGCTCCCGCCTCCCAGCTGCTCCTCCCTCCCACTTCACCATTTATGGCGGAGACCGCGCGAACGCGCCAACTGCGCGCCAAAGGCAAGCCCGTCTACGCCCATCTGCGTGTGGACCGCGCACGGACCGCGCACAGCGCCAGGACCCCTGGACCTCCTTGGACCAAGACCAACCGATTGACATACAACACCGCCACCCTCAACGCACTCAACATAGGATGAGCGCCCGCCTGCTATCAAGCCACCCCCAGACGCACCCACTGACCCTTCACCTGTCAAGCCTGCAAATTCACCTGCCTCAAACCCCGTCCCCTGCCCTCCAAAGCAAACAGTAACAACAACCACCTCAAGTGCATCCTCCTCAACACCCGCTCCGTTCACAAGCACGCCATCGAACTCTGGGACCTCCTCGACACAATAACACCAGACGTCGCCTTCCTCACGGAAACCTGGATGAATGCCTCCTCAGCCCCCGACATCACCATAGTCCTTCCGGACGGCTACAATATCACCAGGAAAGACCGCGTCAACAAAACAGGAGGAGGGATCGCCATCATCTACAGGAACACCATCAGCATCACGACCAACGCCGAAGACACCATCTCATCCGCCGAACACCTACATTTCCAGATCCACACCGACCCCCAGACCACCCTCAGAGGAACAGTCATCTATAGACCCCCGGGCCCACGCACACAATTCAGCGAAACCATCGCCGACGCCATCAGCCCGCATGCCCTAGCCTCACCAGAGTACATCCTCCTAGGAGACCTGAACTTTCACCTGGAGAACAACAACGACAACACCACCACCACCCTGCTCGACAATCTCGCCAACCTCGGACTCAAGCAACTGGTGGACACCCCCACCCACCTCGCGTGCCACACCCTCGACGCCATCTTCTCCGCCAGTAACCACGTTGCCTTCAACCACTCCACAGGACTACACTGGACCGACCACAGCTGCCTACATTTCACATTCAAGAAGACTACATCCCACCACCACACGCATCGGATCCCCCGCAGATGCTGGAGTAAAGTCACCACTGACCAGCTTACCACGTCACTGAGCCAGAACCCACCTGCCGACACCAACCTACCTGACACCAACAATGCAGCCCGCAACTTCGCACAGTGGATCACTGTAGGAAGGTGGCTACCTGACTATGGTTACCCCAGATTTTTTGCCTGTGTTTAGCTGGTTTTTTGACTTAGTTGACCTGGTTCCCTGCTAATCAGGGCCCCAGGCCATCTGCTCTCTCTGTAAAATGGATTCCATGTACCCTAGGTACATACCACAATTGGAAATGGACTCCTTGTCAGCCCCTGTAAAATGCACTATAGGTGCCCAGGGCATAGGGGCCACCAAGGCCTACCAGGGGCTGCAGCATATCTTTTGCCACCCCTGGCTGGTTCTTAAATTGACACAACTGGCTGATCACTCAGCTGGGGTAAGGTGGTGTAATCACCCCTTGCTTAGATATAGTATACCTATATCTAAACCTATATCTGGACACATGTAAACCTGTGAGCCACTCCTATGGAAGGCCTCATCAATCCTGGAGGCAGGGTGGGTGGTTTTATGTGAGATGGAGCTCTAGCATGAGCTGAGCCTGTCTGCAGCTGTCGGGAACAACTCCCTAAGCTGTTTCAGGATAATGCCATACCATATACTCTTAAGTGCCTTATAATCCTCGCGGTTAAATAGCAACTTTGGTTTGGCTTTATCAAAACATGTCGTGTAAGGTGTCATACGATTTGGAATACCATCCCCTCGCCAGTTCTGGCGACGGGGATGGCATTCCACCCCTCTAGAGGGGTAAGACATGTTCCTTTACTAAATGCGGTTAATTTCTCCAAAGACCTTAAGATCCACAAAATGGATGCCTCTGCCACAGACAAATGTCTGGACCCCTGCAGTTGACCGAAACTCAACCAAATGGGTCCTGTACAAAGGGTTTCCTGTCACAGGAGGGTGTCACCGCCCTCCAGACAGGAGATAGTGGATTGTAGCAGGGAGGTTTGAAAGAAACCAGACACTGCCTGGGGCGCACAAGGCTGCCCCTTGCATAATCCGGCCAAACCGGTTCTGGGGCACTCCAGCCCTCGTGCCAGGGCGGCCTGGATCAAAGGAAGGGGGTGTATCCACCCACTTCCTGGGTCCCACCCATAGGAGGGGACCTAGCAGGTAATCACGCCCCCCAGATTGGAATAAGAGTGGGAGCAGTGCCAATGCACATCAGATTTCCTGGAAGAAACATTAGAAACGAAACTCTGGACCCTTGGACCTCCATCTCAACGTGGAAGCCCGAAGAATCTCCCTTGTGGTCAAGGAGTGACCACCCTGCAGCAGCAGGCACCATCCAGCCCTCGACGTCTACTTAGTTGCAGTTCCCGCCGGAACTCGAGCGACTGAGATCAGCGAGATCAAGCTTGCCTGCCTTCCAACAGCCCGATCCACAGTCCCTGCAGAGCTGAGACCCGTGGAGGCGACCGGAAGCGTGGGGCACGCCATCTTGAATTGACCACGAGACGCTGACCGTGCAGCCCACGAGTGACCCTCGAAGCTGTGCACTGGGGTTTGAGAAGCCCCCACCCTGAGCTACTCCTGAGCCGAAGTTCAGCCCTCCACACTCGACGAGTGCTGCGTGGGGCCCTTCTGCTCCATTTGGCTCAACGCGTTGGCCCGGTCACTTGCCCGCTGGCTAGTGGTCCCTGTGCCGACGAAACTACAAAGAAGACTCGTGAATCTGGTTGCTCCAGATCCACACCAGCTCCCCTGAAAAGGAGCCCCGACTCTGACCTTCCTGGTCCGAGTGAGAAGCAATCTTCCGATCCCGCGTGGATTGCTCTTGCCAAGTGTTGTTTGCTCCAAACTTGAAGCCGACTGCACCGACGGTGAGAGCCTGCGTGGGACAGATCGTGACCTGCTCCTGGACGTCGCAGATGCCCCAGAGCCCACGTGACAGCGGAGAGAAGCTCCTCGACGACCACCTGATTGCGCCCGACATTGCCTGGTTCCGTCCTGGTTCCACCCTGGTCACTGCTGAGTGACCCAGACTCTGTCCCCTCTGCTTTCAGGTACCCTTCGACTTGAGTCCACCCTTGGACTCCACCGGACACTTCATCTTTAACCCGCCTGCAGCCCTTTCAGCTTCAAGCACCAAGAGCCTGCGTGTCAAAACCCGACGCCACTTCGACCCTGTGCACCCACTTCCTGTGGGTGAGGTAACTTTGCTCCGCCGGTGTTCCCACACTGGTGCACATCTCTAGGGTCTGTGTGTTAAGTTTTGTTCCTCTAGGTCCAGCGGAAGTGTCCTTAAACTTTAACTTTATGACTTTTCCGCACCATTGGTTAACATTGGTGCATGCGTGCGCTTTCCGCACATCTCCCGAATCCCGAGGGCCATTCCCGACTTCAGCATTGCTTGTCCTGACTGCTCCCAGCGATTCCCTAGGCCCTAGGCCTAACCACTGTTCGAGTGGCATCTCTTATACCACTTGTTTAGTATATGGTTTGAGTGGCCACCCGCCCTCATCCATAATTGTGCAACTTGTATGTTTAAACAGTGCTTTTGATTTAACGCTTGTGCCCCTTTATTCATAAAGAATACTGGGGATTGTTTTTAGTAATAAACACATATATTTTTATAATATATACTTGTGTGGTGTCCTTTCATTTGATATTACAGGATTGTATGTGGTAAAACAGCTCGCTTAACACGACCTCTTAAGTTAAGCCTTTAGGCTGCTTAGTCCATGCTACCCCTAGGATAGCTTGTCTAATAAGGTTGACTTACAACCAGACACCATAAGGGATTGTTTGGTCTGATAGTAGGTGGTTCCAGAATTGGAAACATCACCTATCAGGCCAACTTCTCACATTGGTGGCAGCGGTGGGATTTGAGCTTGCTGTTGTTTTACCATTGCAATCTTTGTATCAAATTGAAAGATCACATCAAGTACCTCTAGGTACATATAAAATCAAAAGCTTAGCATATTAAGTTCTACTGAACTTAGTAGTTGTAGGTTGAAGGGATTAGCACACCCTGACTACAACTCACTAGTAAGGTACAGTAGGAAAACACTTAGTGTAGGTAGGTGCATCACTTACACCACACTAGAGTCATGTCTGACACAGGAAAAGCCTCAGGGTCTACTCCTGTGACAGTTGACCTTACCCAGGCAACTTCCAGCTATGACAAGCTAACCCGAAAGGACTTGGTTGCCTTGTGCAAATCAAGAGGGTTAAAAAGGGGCAGAAGCCCCACCTGTCCAATCCTGATAGCCATTCTAGAACAGGATGACTTAGAAAGGGCGAAAGGAATTCCCCTAAGGTCAGGAGATGGAGAGAACCCAGCTGTAACTGGTACCCCTCAGGAGGAAGAAGGAGAAGAGGTGGATGAGGACTCAGAGATTGAGGACACAGAAGACCAGGGTCAGGAGGGTAGCCAGGTTGGATTTGCCAGGCTTAGCCAGGCCAATTTAAACCTACTGGGAAATGGAGAGGGCCAGCACCTCCCCAGATCCCACAGTCTTATTCTCCCAGGCAACAGAAGAGTGAGATCTCCCTCAGGGGACTCTCATATTTCTAGTGCCTCCAGAGAATCTGAGAGAGGTATGACTGCCTCTCAAAAGACTGAGCATAGGGCCAGAATGAGGGCTGTCAGACTCCAGATAGAGAGGGAGGAGGTAGCCCTGGCTCAAGCTAAACTTACCTTGGCTCAAGCTAGACTTACCTTGGCAAGAGAGCAAGAATTGTGTGGCTTAGATGCCACTGGTGGCAGCAATATTCCTAAAGAGAAACCCAGGTCCTATGATAGTAGAAACCTGACAAAGATTGTGCCCCCCTACAAGGAAGGGGATGACATCCACAAATGGATGACTGCTCTTGAGAGAGCCTGCATGGTACAGCAGGTTCCTGAGGAACAGTGGGCAGCAATCTTATGGTACTCCTTTTCAGAGAAAGGGAGAGATAAGCTCCTCACTGTCAGACATGAGGATGCAAACAATTACAAAGTCCTGAAGAGTGTCCTAATAGATGGGTTTGGCTTAACCACTGAACAGTACAGGTTGAAGTTCAGAGACACCCAGAAGACACAGACACAGGATTGGACTGATTTTGTAGATTGTGCTACTAAGGCTCTGGAGGGTTGGCTACATGGCAGCAAAGTACATGACTTTACAGGATTGTATAATTTGATTATGAGGGAGCAGATCCTAAGTAATTGTCAGAACCAGCTCTTACACCAGCACCTGGTGGACTCTGATCTGACCTCTCCCCAAGAATTGGGAAAGAAGGCAGACAAATGGGTCAGAACCAGGATTAGGCCTAAGAATCAGGACAGTAACCAGAAGAAGGAGTCTACCAAGCCTCAAGATAAGGGTGGGGATAAAAATAAAGAAAAGACTTCCCCAGGGCCCCAAAACTCCAAGAATGGGGGTGGGTCCCAAGACACTTCTTCAACTGAGAAAAAGCCTTATTGTTATGCCTGTAAACAGGTTGGGCATTACAAAACAGACAACTGTTGTCCCAAGAATAACAATAAAGAAAATATACCTCCAAAGCCAGCTTCAACACCTCCTGTTACTGTCAGCAGTACTCCCCCAGGAAGTGGAAGCACACCCAGGAATCTGGGTGGGTTTACTGTTGGAGCTCAGGTGGACCCTGGCCTATCCAGGTCCCCATCACCCAATGATCTTGTTTATGAGACTGGCATGGGGTTTGCCAACTTCTCTGCTTGCCCAAATACTTTGAGCAAGTATAGACAAGAACCCATCATCAATGGTTTGAAAGTTGAAGCTTTTAGAGACACAGGGGCTAGCATCACCATGGTGGCTGATGGCATAGTCCCCTCTAAGCAACTTTTACATGGTGCCACATACCAGGTTACAAACATTGATGGAATCCAAACCAATCATCCCATGGCAGTAGTAAGTCTCAGCTGGGGAGGTGTCATTGGCCCAAAGAGAGTGGCAGTGTCACCAAACTTGCCTGTAGACTGCCTACTTGGTAATGATTTGGAGATCTCAGCCTGGGCTGAGGTTCAACAGGAAACCCATTCTAGAATGGTAAATTCCAATGGAAAGGTTAGTGGGGCTGTAATGGCTACAGCCCCAATGCAAGATGTCCTTCCTGAAAAGGTTGGTAGGGCTGAGAAACTCTCTGCCCCATCTTTAGCCAAAGCTCTTCCTGAACAGAATAGCAAAGCTGTTATGGTAACAGCAGAAACCCAAACTGAGTCTCCTCCTGAAAAGGTTGGTGGGGCTGTGATGGCCACAGCCCAAACTCAAACTGAGATGTGTGTTGTGAAACCTGAAATGATGGATAACTCCACACAAACTGAGAGCATGGAGGAGGAAGAGAAATCTCCCCCTCACCAGACTTTAGGACAGGATCAGCCTCCTCAGGGAACTGATCTTACCCCTGATGAAGAAACTGCCCCAGAGGTGGTTGGGCCTAGCCTGACAGAACCCCTGATGTCAGTGGACCCTTCTCAGGTGGGACCCAGTCTGGAGCAGGTAACCTGCCCCTCTCTCCCTTGCCCTAGCCAGCCCAGGGCTGCAGAGGACAAGAAGGACAGTGAGACCCAGAGGGCCCCCTGTCAAATAAAGCACCCCCATCAAAAGATTAGGTGCACCAAAACTAGTAGCCCTAGTAAGGTGAAAACTTTAAATACTCCTGAGGGAGCCCCCTTAAAAACAGTTAGGGACCTCCCACAGATGGATTCTGTTGGGCACAGCCAAACCTGGGACCCAAGGGGCCCAAACCTGAACTGTCCCTCCAGCAAGCCAAACAGAGGGACCCAGCCTCCAGCTTTAGGTAGCCAGAGGTTGACCCTGAGAGCACAGTGCAACTCAGTTAAAGAAAGAAAGGCACACATGGTGGAAGATAATTGGAGGAAGCCAAGCCCTAACTTAGTAGAGCCTCACTTCAATACTCCATATCCAAACCAGCCTTTAACTTTGCATAAACACACCCAAGGTAGTGATTCCCTATGGTGGAGACCCTCTAATACCCAAAGGGTGAGGGACTGCTTAGTGGACCATGAGACAGGGGGTACCCATGCTAGTGCAGGTACTTCCTTATATGGCCACTCAGGCAATATAGGCTTACCTGGCCAAGGATAGCCTTATCTCCTTTCGTTTGGGGGGGGGGTTATGTAGGAAGGTGGCTACCTGACTATGGTTACCCCAGATTTTTTGCCTGTGTTTAGCTGGTTTTTTTGACTTAGTTGACCTGGTTCCCTGCTAATCAGGGCCCCAGGCCATCTGCTCTCTCTGTAAAATGGATTCCATGTACCCTAGGTACATACCACAATTGGAAATGGACTCCTTGTCAGCCCCTGTAAAATGCACTATAGGTGCCCAGGGCATAGGGGCCACCAAGGCCTACCAGGGGCTGCAGCATATCTTTTGCCACCCCTGGCTGGTTCTTAAATTGACACAACTGGCTGATCACTCAGCTGGGGTAAGGTGGTGTAATCACCCCTTGCTTAGATATAGTATACCTATATCTAAACCTATATCTGGACACATGTAAACCTGTGAGCCACTCCTATGGAAGGCCTCATCAATCCTGGAGGCAGGGTGCGTGGTTTTATGTGAGATGGAGCTCTAGCATGAGCTGAGCCTGTCTGCAGCTGTCGGGAACAACTCCCTAAGCTGTTTCAGGATAATGCCATACCACATACTCTTAAGTGCCTTATAATCCTCGCGGTTAAATAGCAACTTTGGTTTGGCTTTATCAAAACATGTCGTGTAAGGTGTCATACGATTTGGAATACCATCCCCTCGCCAGTTCTGGCGACGGGGATGGCATTCCACCCCTCTAGAGGGGTAAGACATGTTCCTTTACTAAATGCGGTTAATTTCTCCAAAGACCTTAAGATCCACAAAATGGATGCCTCTGCCACAGACAAATGTCTGGACCCCTGCAGTTGACCGAAACTCAACCAAATGGGTCCTGGACAAAGGGTTTCCTGTCACAGGAGGGTGTCACCGCCCTCCAGACAGGAGATAGTGGATTGTAGCAGGGAGGTTTGAAAGAAACCAGACACTGCCTGGGGCGCACAAGGCTGCCCCTTGCATAATCCGGCCAAACCGGTTCTGGGGCACTCCAGCCCTCGTGCCAGGGCGGCCTGGATCAAAGGAAGGGGGTGTATCCACCCACTTCCTGGGTCCCACCCATAGGAGGGGACCTAGCAGGTAATCACGCCCCCCAGATTGGAATAAGAGTGGGAGCAGTGCCAATGCACATCAGATTTCCTGGAAGAAACATTAGAAACGAAACTCTGGACCCTTGGACCTCCATCTCAACGTGGAAGCCCGAAGAATCTCCCTTGTGGTCAAGGAGTGACCACCCTGCAGCAGCAGGCACCATCCAGCCCTCGACGTCTACTTAGTTGCAGTTCCCGCCGGAACTCGAGCGACTGAGATCGACGAGATCAAGCTTGCCTGCCTTCCAACAGCCCGATCCACAGTCCCTGCAGAGCTGAGACCCGTGGAGGCGACCGGAAGCGTGGGGCACGCCATCTTGAATTGACCACGAGACGCTGACCGTGCAGCCCACGAGTGACCCTCGAAGCTGTGCACTGGGGTTTGAGAAGCCCCCACCCTGAGCTACTCCTGAGCCGAAGTTCAGCCCTCCACACTCGACGAGTGCTGCGTGGGGCCCTTCTGCTCCATTTGGCTCAACGCGTTGGCCCGGTCACTTGCCCGCTGGCTAGTGGTCCCTGTGCCGACGAAACTACAAAGAAGACTCGTGAATCTGGTTGCTCCAGATCCACACCAGCTCCCCTGAAAAGGAGCCCCGACTCTGACCTTCCTGGTCCGAGTGAGAAGCAATCTTCCGATCCCGCGTGGATTGCTCTTGCCAAGTGTTGTTTGCTCCAAACTTGAAGCCGACTGCACCGACGGTGAGAGCCTGCGTGGGACAGATCGTGACCTGCTCCTGGACGTCGCAGATGCCCCAGAGCCCACGTGACAGCGGAGAGAAGCTCCTCGACGACCACCTGATTGCGCCCGACATTGCCTGGTTCCGTCCTGGTTCCACCCTGGTCACTGCTGAGTGACCCAGACTCTGTCCCCTCTGCTTTCAGGTACCCTTCGACTTGAGTCCACCCTTGGACTCCACCGGACACTTCATCTTTAACCCGCCTGCAGCCCTTTCAGCTTCAAGCACCAAGAGCCTGCGTGTCAAAACCCGACGCCACTTCGACCCTGTGCACCCACTTCCTGTGGGTGAGGTAACTTTGCTCCGCCGGTGTTCCCACACTGGTGCACATCTCTAGGGTCTGTGTGTTAAGTTTTGTTCCTCTAGGTCCAGCGGAAGTGTCCTTAAACTTTAACTTTATGACTTTTACGCACCATTGGTTAACATTGGTGCATGCGTGCGCTTTCCGCACATCTCCCGAATCCCGAGGGCCATTCCCGACTTCAGCATTGCTTGTCCTGACTGCTCCCAGCGATTCCCTAGGCCCTAGGCCTAACCACTGTTCGAGTGGCATCTCTTATACCACTTGTTTAGTATATGGTTTGAGTGGCCACCCGCCCTCATCCATAATTGTGCAACTTGTATGTTTAAACAGTGCTTTTGATTTAACGCTTGTGCCCCTTTATTCATAAAGAATACTGGGGATTGTTTTTAGTAATAAACACATATATTTTTATAATATATACTTGTGTGGTGTCCTTTCATTTGATATTACAGGATTGTATGTGGTAAAACAGCTCGCTTAACACGACCTCTTAAGTTAAGCCTTTAGGCTGCTTAGTCCATGCTACCCCTAGGATAGCTTGTCTAATAAGGTTGACTTACAACCAGACACCATAAGGGATTGTTTGGTCTGATAGTAGGTGGTTCCAGAATTGGAAACATCACCTATCAGGCCAACTTCTCACAATCACCAACTGCGCCGACGACCTCCATTGAAAAACCCCCACAGCAAGACCACCACCACAAAACCCTCATGGTTCACAGACGCCTCCAAAACCGCAAAGAGAACCTGCCGAACACTCAAAGATCTGGCGCCAAGAACAAACGACTGAAAACATGACAGCCCTCAAAGCCGCCACCCGCGAATACCACCAGCAGATCCGGACCACCAAGAGAACATCGTTCAAAGAGCGACTTGGACGACAACACCCACAACAGCAAGAAACTCTTCAGCATCGTCAAAGAACTCTCCAACCCCGCCAGCAACAACGACATCACCCCTTCGCAAGACCTCTGCAACTCCCTCGCCACGTTCTTCCACCGCAAAATTGCAGACATACACGACAGCTTCGGACCCCAAACTCCACCTCAGGACACCAAACCAACGACCCCCAGCAACACCATCAACTCCTGGACCCCCATCAGCAATGATGACACCACCCACGTCATGAGCACCATCCACTCCGGCTCCCCCTCCGACCCATGCCCCCACCACATCTTCAACAAAGCCGGCACCACCATCGCACCCCACCTGCGGAACGTCATAAACAGCTCCTTCACGTCAGCGACCTTCCCTGAAAGCTGTAAACACGCAGAGATCAACGCCCTCCTGAAGAAACCCACAGCAGACTCCAAGGACCTCAAGAACTTCCGTCCCATCTCTCTTCTCCCCTTCCCGGCTAAAGTCATCAAGATGACCGTCAACAAACAGCTGACTGCTTTCCTCGAGGACAACAACTCGCTCGACCCTTCCCAGTCCGGATTCTGAGCCAACCACAGCACCGAGACCGCCCTCATCGCAGCAGCCACAGACGACATCAGAACCCTGATAGACAACGGGGAGACAGCTGCCCTCATCCTCCTGGACCTCTCAGCAGCCTTCAACACCGTATGCCACCGCACACTAATACAGCGCCTCAGCAACACTGGAATCCAAGGAAAGGCCCTGGAATGGATCATCTCGTTCCTCTCCAGAAGGACTTAGAGCGTCCGCCTCCCCCCTTCCGATCCATGGCCACCGAGATCATCTACGGCGTTCCTCAAGAATCCTCACTCAGCCCAACACTCTTCAATATCTACATGAGCCCCCTCACCACCATCGCACGAAAACACAACATCAACATCATCTCCTACGCCGACGACACCCAGCTGATACTATCCCTCACCAAGGACCCAGCCACCGCCAAAACCAACTTCGAGGAAGGGATGAAAGAAGTAGCAGACTGGATGAAGCACAGCCGTCTCAAGCTTAACTCAGACAAGACGGAAGTCCTCATCCTCGGACAATCCCCATCTGCCTGGGATAACTCTTGGTGGCCCTTGGCGCTGGGAACCGCACCGACACCCACGGACCACGCACGCAACCTGGGTTTTGTCCTGGACTCCTCCCTCACGATGACCAAACAAGTCAACGCCATCTCATCCTCATGCTTCAACACCCTGAGAATGTTTCGAAAGATCTTCCGGTGGATCCCCACAGAAACCAGAAGAACAGTCACCCAGGCCCTCGTCATCAGCCGACTGGACTACAGAAACGCCCTATACGCAGGAACCACCGCCAAACTCCAGACTAGGCTCCAGTGCATACAAAACACCGACTCATCCTCGACATCCCTCGCCACAGCCACATAACCACCCACCTGAGAAACCACCATTGTCTCCCCGTCAACAAAAGGATCACGTTCAGACTGCTCACCCACGCTCACAAAGCGCTCCACAACATGGGCCCGACTACCTCAACAGCCGACTCTCGTTCTACACCCCCACTCGCCAGCTTCGCTCCACCAGCCTCGCCCTCGCCATCGTCCCACGAATTCGCAGAACCACCTCTGGAGGAAGATCATTCTCCTACCTGGCAGCGAAGACCTGGAACTCCCTCCCCACTCACCTAAGACTGACCCAGGACCATCTCAGCTTCAGGAAGCACATCAAGACCTGGCTCTTCGAGCAGTAGCAGCCCCCCCCTCCCCCCAGTGCCTTGAGACCCTCACGGGTGAGTAGCGCGCTCTATAAATGCTGTGATTGATTGATTGATTGATTGATGAGTACCTGTGCTTCTATATTTCCATTTCAATCACTGAGTCTGGAAACCCTTTTTATAAAGATCTGGGATAGTCATTGACCAAGTATAGACCTGAATAGATTAAATTGTCTTATCTTTACAGTATGTTATGCGTACAAGTGCACATACTAAAGGATCCTGCAATAATTTGCACTCAACTGGTGTGCCCAGTTATTCATTGCCTGATATGTTGAGCGGCATAGTTTGCCAACAATGTATCTTTGATGCAATAGCGTGCAATAGTGGTTATAGCATGATAATGTTTATGGTGCTGAGATGGATGTGGATGTGGGTGTGAGGAGGCTAGGAAGTGCTGTTGAGGCAGCAGCACTTTGTCTACTATATGGCTTTGGTACCTTGTTTTGTGCATGAGGGTGCCAGGAGGTCAGTGTAAAGTGTTCTGCTGAGGTAGAGTGAGTTGTGAATAACTCAGGACAGGACTAAGGGCCGGATTTAGAGTTTGGCAGATGGGTTACTCTGTCATAAACATGATGGGTATCCCTTCTGACGAAGTGCAAATGCATTATATCCTATGGCACTTGTAATATGGCGTATGGGATATCCATCATGTTTGTGATGGCACAACCTGTCCGCTGAACTCTATAAGCATTTGTGAGATTGACAGTGATGAGTGCTGCTGGAACACAGGTGATGGTTGACTAGATGATGCAGGTGAACTGTGATGGGTGTCTCCGATGCACTGCCTAAAGGTTTCTGTTGAATGGCTGTCCTCATGGAACAAAGCTTACAATTGATTCAAACATTCAACAGAGAATAATAAACAAATTAGTACAGCATACTGAATAAGGAGATGTTCCTCCGTCAGCTCCTTCGCACGAGGAAGGAGCGGAAAGGCAATCCTTCATTTTGGTGCCCCTAAGATTTCCTGTTTAGTGGGGAGCCGACAATGCCTAGATCATAATAATCAGTCACAGGCGGCATTGTAATGCTTGTGGAGCCCAGGATTCATAGCCCGAGGGTGCTAGTTGTTGGACCCTAAGAGCAGAGTATTGATAGGGTGATTTAAGGAATCATTTGAAAATGTGGTTGCCAAAGAGGTCAGTGGTACATTGCAGAAGAGAAGTAGGGGTACCAAGTCTATGGGTAAAGCGAAAGAGGAGCCCCAGTGTCTCACACATTTAGACGTGCAGCAATAGAAGCAGTACAGAAGTGAAAGGATGATCCAGATACTAATGGAGGTAGCCACTGTGCGGCATCCAACCACATGGCACAATAAGCCAAACAATAGATTGAGGCAAAGAGTCAGTACTTTCATACTGGGAGTGAGCACAAAGTAGCTCAGTCAGTGTTAAGTTCAGTATATGGCAGACTCCTATTCTGTGCCAGAAGAAAACATAAGATCAATCGAAATATGACATGATCAATAGCAGTTAAGAGAATGCATACACCCATGTGTAGAGCGAAAACAAAGTATGGCTCACCCAAATGGGACATTAACAATAGAAGCGTAACAACAGAAAAACAAGAATTAGCAAAGTCTTGCCCTGTTGACCCATTCACTATGCCAATACTTTTTGCTGATGCTGTGCAGCATCAGAAAAAAAGAAAGAGAAAACAGGAGCAATGACACAGTCGCCGTTGCCAGACTCAAAACTGAGTAGACCCATGCATTCATCACCATGCCTATATGTGCCTACAGAATGATGCATGCACCTTTTTCTTTTGTATTGATCTAACATGGTGAACTCCACTTAGACCATTAAATAATTTTAAGTGTGCAGAAGCTGCTGGGACTTCCAATTATATGTTCAAATTATATTACCTACTGGTGGTTGCCAGTAGGTAGTTATAGGTAGGACCTAATTTGCATAGGAACACGTTTTTTAACTTGCTTATATCTTTGGCGCCATTTGGTGACTTCACAAACTTTTCCCCAAAAAAGAGTGCAGTTGAGTCTTATTGTGCATGGAAAGTTTTAGAGTGATTCGTCAAGTGGGGGTTGAGAAAATTCGGGGGGTGGGCGGGTCAAAAAAAGAGTGGTTCCCATGTTAATTCCCCTAGAGATTTTAGACACGATTACAGCCCGAAGTGCTGAGCAGAATTACACCAAATTTGGCAGAAAGGTCGCTCTTGGTCGAGAAAGCGCCTTTTTTGTTATTTGTTATTTTGTGTAAATTCATTCAGTAGTTTTGAAGATATTAAAGAAAATCCAAATTTGTATATTAAGGGTGGGGAATAATTTGTGAATATTGACAAACTTGTGCAGAGATCTGATTGGCTACCAACACTTCAGCCAGGAAGTGTTGGCAGACATTCTGGAACTCTGCCTCAGTCTAAAAAAAACATAAAATGAAAGTACATTTTGCCGTGAAATAATGAGGATTTGCGAATTTGCAGCAAAAATTGAAAAAACCAAGCAAGGTATCCCATGCTTATTTCTTTTTTACCTCCCGGGTGAGCCAGATCTCGGGGGCATACATTTTATTAACAAATGGGGAGAGGAGTGCATGCAGCTTCCGTCCCTTTGTACAGTTTGAACCCTGGGGTTCGCTACCTCACCAGGCCTTTATTTATTAATTAGGGGAGTGCTAAATGGCCCTCTTCCTCAGGCCTTTAAAGGCCCCGGGGACTACAAACTCCCTGGGGCTAATACATTATAAAAGAGGGGACCATGCAGACTCACCTCCTACTTTGGAATTGCACAAGGACAGCCACCTCCCTGGGGCACAAAAGTAGTGCAAAGTAGGGAGTGGGACCGCACGGCCTTCCTCCCGGTCCATATACACATCTTGGAACCACCACCTCCCCTGGGCTGGCCCGTGGTAATTGAAGGAGGGGCTCTGTGTGACCCCCCCTCCTGGAGCCATTAAGGGCCCTAGGGATCATCACCCCACAGGGCTGGCTCCCTATGTCCTGGGGTTGCCCATCCCAGGACATAGCTGTTTGATTTTGATTGGCGGGAGCTATGACAGCTCCTGCCAAGCGAGAGCAAACAGTAAGTCCGCTCCCAGCGAGCAGGAGCAGGACACCTGCTCCTACTCGCTGGGAGTAGACTTTTCATTTGTTTTCCTGCACGTTGTCAAGCCTACATGGAGGAGTAATGCTGGCTTCCGCTGGAGGCGGGGAGCCGGAGGGACCACAGGGGCCATTGGGGCTCCCTTCTCAGTCCCCAACAGTCACCAACAGTGCTCACTGGGTGCCTTGGGTGGGCACCAGGGCACCCAGCCTTAGTTTGCTGGGACTAATTAAGCAGCGGAAAGTACTGTTGTTGGGTAGACATTTTGTGCAAAACTGTGCACTCATGTTGGATAAACAGGCAGATGAGGTTCTGTTGTGACCCTGCTGCTCATTTCACAAAAATTAAACCTCAACGGGAAGCAATTACATTTATAAACATAGAAAGTGCCCCAGCGGAAGTTCCACTTCTGTAAAGGACAAATGATCCCAACTTCCTGGGCTTGGCGAAGGCAAAGCAAGTATGTTTTCTCTGCAATTTCACATTGAAAAACGATCTGAAATGTTATGTTTTGTTACCAGGGTATTTGTAGAGCGTGCAGCTTATCGGCTGAGTGTCCCGATGCTGGGTGAGTGTGCAAGGCTGCCTCAGTAGAGAAACGTGGGACTATTGTTGGAACAACCACGTCTTAAGGGCCTTCCTGAAGGAGATCGTGCATCTGTCTTAAAGTAAGTGGCATACAATCCCAAAGTTTGGAACTAGTACCTGGAAAGTGGAACCCAGGAGTGATTACTAGCGATGGGGACGAGGAGAGCAAAGAGCGCATTGGGCGATAAAACTGAACTCTTTTCCTAAGGTAGGTGGCCCTGGTATCATGAAAGGCCTTAAAGGCCAGGACAAGAACTTTAAAGAAGATCCTCTTATGGATCGGAAGCCAATGGAGAGATTTCAAGTGGGGAGACATCCACGTCCTAGGGTCAAGTAAAAGTATCGCCCAGGCTGCGGTGTTTTGTACCACCTGGGGGTGGGTGAGAAGGTACTCTGGTAGGCCAAGGTACAGAATATTTACATAGTCCAGCCTGGATCTGATCAAGGCCTGGACTACAGTTTTCCTATGGGGACCGAGAGAATGGGCAAAAACTGTTTTATCACTTTCATGAAGCCAAAACATTGTCCGGCAACCGCTTGAATTTGGGTTTTCATACTAAGAGTGTCGCCCAGTTTCACCCCCAAATTTTTAACAGACTGGACCGAGGTAGTAGGCAGATGCATATCCTGTGACCACCACCTGCGCCACATATCGTTCGTGGGCAGGCCAAATAAAATTATTTCCGATTTATCGGAATTACATTTCAGTTGGTTTAGTTGGAGCCAAGCAAACACCTCTGATAGACAGTGGTTGATTTCTTCGCCGTTAAAATCAATGTCCTTGTCGCAGGTGAAGAGCAGCTGCGTGTCATCGGCGTACAACAGTATTTTAGCTCCAAGAGATTCAGCCTGATTCACTAGGGGTGTCATGTAAATGTTAAACAATGTGGGACTAAGAACAGAGCCCTGTGGGTCTCCCACTTTTAAAGGGGGAATGGGAGACGGGAATGGTGGAACCCGAACAACTTGTTGGCGGTCTGATAGAAAAGAGGTGAACCACTTGAGTACCGTCCCCCCGAAACCAAACTCTTGGAGTCTCTGCAGGTGTCGGTCCTGAGGGATGGTTTCAAATGCCTCAGAAAGATCCAATAATATCAGCATGGCTTAGCCGTCCTTGTCCAGGACGTCTTTGATGGACTCCGGGATTTCGAGGACAGCCGTTTCAGTGCTGAAATTTGGTCTGAAACCAGATTGACTCTGTTGCAGTATGTTGTTGGTTTCAACAAACGTGGAGGTGACCATATTAGCATATTTTTCCAATGTTTTCGAGAGAAATGGTAGAAGGGATATGGGCCTATAGTTAGAAGCTACCCCCGGGTCCAAAGTTGGATTTTTCAGGAGGGTGAGTATTAGCGCCTCGTTCCACCTCATAGGGACCTGCCCTTGCTGCATGGAGTCATTTAAAATCAGATTGACTGCTGGATTGATTGTCAAAGCTATTGACGCCAGGATGGAAGCTGGGCAAGGGTCCGAAGGAGCCCCTGACTTCAAAGCTTTCATAATATCAAGTGAAGTCGCCAAAGGTAGGGGGTGGACTCACGGAAGGAAGGGACATTGGTCCGAAGGGGGGGACAAGAAGGTTCCATAACTGGTACTGGAGTAGGAGGGTGGGTAGCGAAAGTGTCCTGGATATTTTTGATTTTATCACAAAAGTATAGGGACATGTGTTCCACCCATGACGCAGATGGGGTGAAGATCCTATCCACCGCTCTAGGGGAGGAGAATTCTTTCACTATTTTAAAAAATCTCCTTACTTTTATTATCCGCCGCCTCGATTTTATATGAGAAAAAAAGTTTTTCCCCTCAAAAATACGTTTGTGGTGAGAATTAAGAGCTTGTTTGTAAGCTAGTTTCTCATTGATATAGTAATTTTTACGCCATGCTCCCTCTAGGCGTTTACAAGCGCTCTTGCTGTTCTTGAGTAATGAGTTATAACGGGGTAAACCCTAAAAACTCTCTGACCCGGGTCAGTAATATAAAGTACGTGGGAAGGTGGTCGGAGTCTATTGCTTTCATAGGCATCAAATGTCGACAAATATCACACATCAAGATTATGTAACTTAAATCATAAGCAGTCCATAAGTGTAGTGCATATTTTATTAAAGCACGTCATAAGTGGGATACTTAGTATTGGTCATAGAATAACAGAATTAAAGAAATCAACACTTAGAACATATCAATTATTCCATTTAGTCAAGAATGAATTAGAAACGACAAATTGAGAAAAACAAGTGTGCTCATCGTAACAAGAGCCAATTGCATTCTGGTGTATCAACGCGCTCTTTAGTGAACAGGAAAAGGAGTAGTTAGAGGGGATGGGTGTGATGGGATAGAAGTGGGGACCGGGTAAAGGTGTTGTGACCATGAAACAATCACAGTAAAATTAAATGCAGCCTTTACAGTCTGGTTTTGATCAGTAGTTCCATACTACTCTTAAGCATAGGATCTGTATTAATCCATAAGTTCCTCCTATGCTCAGAGAAATGCCGTGGGCTAGTAGTCTACGTTTCGACCCCTGATTGGAAGGGTTGTTGGGAACCTCATGCTGGGGTCTTCTTCAGGACAGAAGGAGCTGGAGCGCCTATAAATAATATAATTACAATGAATGTATCTACCCACTGTGGGGGGACAGTCATGCACTAGGACTGGAATGAGAATAAAATACATACTTAACGTGGGGCCAGTTCAATGGCCGTTAGGATAGGACCTTCCTGGGTTCCTACGTTGTGGGATATAGCCTGCAATTATTTAAAAGGATCAAGGTTACAGTAGGATGTACAAGGGGGTTCCTTGACTCCTAAATGAGCGATAAGAATACCATGGGGGCACTTACTGGGACGTGGTTGCTTTCCAGATCATAAATCTGTGTAACTCTAAGTCGTCGTCTGTCCACCGCTGGTCGTATGGGTGCGTGGAAAGACTCACTGACCCGATGGTTCTGAGGAATGGAACAATGACACGGGTCAGTCAGACGTATTGGTTAAAAATTCAAAGGAATGATCCTGCCTGCAGCATTCTATGGACGGGGACCACGCCGGTAATTGATCTATACATAGAGAGGCCAAATTATCAAAGTAAAAACGGGCACAGTCTGGAGCCCAAGCATGTGTATTGAGTCTAGAGGCGCAAGTGAGCTGTGGGCTGGAAGAGGAGTGACTCAGACACAGTCCGGTTCCTCAGTCCGGGCAGCTCGCGCTACTCATTTATATTTTATAACAAATCCAGGTTTTGAAGCTCGCGCTAATAATTAATGGCAGATATAGTTTTAACCACAAGGCATCAGAAGCTGGCTGTTGCCGTTTGTGTCAGCTCGCTACGAGAATCGTATCGCGCCTGTTGTTGGGAAAACTTTCAAAGTTAAACTAAAAATCCCCGCGATAGTGGAAGTGAAATGGGGCGGCATAGGGTTAAATTAGGAGGAGGAGGGATTCGTATCTTACCTAGTCTCAACCAAGAAGTGAGCGAATGCTTCTCACTCTAACGGCAGCCGATGGGTGTCTAAGCTGCCTCGAGGTGCAGACGCTAGATACTCCTCGGGGGCTCGTCGCTAGGCAGCCAATCACCAGAGAGTATTCGACTTCGTCTTAGGGAATGAGGCAAAAGGACCCGTGTGTTGGGTTTTGGGCCTTAGGGAGACTGTAAAATGGTCTCATTATTATTCAAATAGTGACGTTAAGGTCCAATTAGCAGAAAAGAAACCGCATTGAGTATAGAGAAAGTGATATGAGAGAGATGGTCGTCTCTCTACATCTCGATGACAGAGTATACAGTGTCAATATTTTAGAATCAAGGCTTAGTAATGTCCACTAAACACAATTGCATATATATACATAGATTCACAAAAATAGTTGTAGATTTTAACTGTATCCATATCAATTGCATTTAAAGAGAGGTTATAGCGCACAAGGGCATACACATACACAGGAGCACATAGCAAGTATGCATTAGTATTCTGTTCAGTGCAGGTTATGGCGGTGTGTACCAATGGGTCAACAACTGTTACGTGGAAGTTAACATTCACGGTCAATCAGGGTCAATCATTGCCATCTGGGCAAATGTGGTCTCCAGTTCATTCAAACCATTCTGGAAAGAGTCAAAAGATTGCATCCATTTGCATTCTCTTAAATTCAGAATAGAATTCAGGTTCCCCCATCGTGGGCCTAGTGTAATTTTCTCAATAACTACCCACTTCAAAGATTCTGGTGTGTGGGTGTTAGCTACGAAATGTTCTACCAAAGGGGCCCCAGGTGTTTGGCATCTTATTCTACTGCAATGTTGCAGCACTCGGTTCTTGATTTTTTGTTTAGTTTGGCCTACGTAGATGGAACCACAAGGACAGAAAATTGCATATATGACTCCATGGCTGTTACAGTTCGTAAATGATTTTAGGGTGATGGTCAGGTTGTTATGCGTGATTGTCTTTGTTTCTAGACATAATGCACAAGCTTTGCAGTTACTGCATTTGTAGTTGCCGAGTGTGATGGGTAAGTTCCACATTGTTTGTATGGTGGGAGCCGGTGGGCTATCCAGCATGGAGCAGACTACGTAGTCTCTGACACTCTTCGCTTTTTTGAAAGCGTGCATAGGCAAACTGGGCATTTCAATTGCATCAGATACAACATTCCAATGTTTATTGACAATCTTGCGTATCTCATTGCTCTTGCTGCAATAGGTAGTGACACAGATCATTCTGTCTTCTGAAGACTGTCGATTCTTAGGTACAAGCAAGGTTTCTCTGTTACTGAACCACGCCCTCTTATGTGCCCTCTTCACGAGCCTTTTGGGGTAGCCTCTTTCCAGCAATCGGGTAATGAGTTCGTCTGATTCTGAAAAGTAATCTTCCTTCAAGGTACAGTTCCTCCGGATCCTGAGGAACTGGCCAAAGGGTAAATTGTCCCGTAAGGACCGAGTGTGGTGCCTGGAGTACTTGAGCAGTGTATTTCTTTCAGTCGGTTTTCTATACAGAGTGGTGTAGAGGATCCCCTCACTTTCTTTGATGCTGATGTCCAAAAAGTTGATCGATTGGTTACTGCAATTACTTGTAAATTTAATGTCATGTGATTGCGTGTTAAGCCATTGGGTGAAAGCTTCAAGTTCTTGTTGTTGTCCTGTCCATATGATGAAGATATCATCTATGTAACGGCGGTATTCAGAAATTTTGTGAAGGTAGGGATTCTGGGGGGAGAGAATGCAGTGTTGTTCGTACTCATTCATGTATAGAATTGCCAGATCCGGGGCAAAGGCTGCCCCCATAGCTACTCCTTTACTTTGCATGAAGAAGTTGTTCTGAAATATAAAAAAGTTCTTTGTAATCGCAATCTCTAATAGATCAATTAAGAACTCCGTACGGACTTCTGCAGGTTGTGGTCGTGATGCCAAGACTCTTCGTATTGTTGCCAGTGCTGGTTCTTGAGGAATGCTTGTATAAAGGGACACAATGTCCATTGTGACCAATAATTGGTTGTGATTATCAAAAGGTCGTTGGTCTACCAGCTTGATCATCTGCATGGTGTCTCTCAAATAGGTGAGAGTTGCTTCTGCCAGCGGTTTTAAGAAGACATCAATATACTTGCAGAGGGGCTCCAAGAGGGACCCACATCCTGATATAATCGGTCGTCCTGGAGGTTTCGTGGGATTCTTATGAACCTTAGGTAAGACATAGATGGTCGGAATACGTGGCTGATTGACATTCAGATATAGGTATTCTTTTTCTGTTAGGAAGCCAGCTTCTTTCCCTTTTCCCGTGATGGCAAGGATCTGAAGTCTGATCTCATTTGTAGGATTCGTTGCTATCGGCCGATAGCTAACGTCATCTCTCAATTGTGAATATATCTCTTGTTTATAGTCATCGACATCCATTATGACTATTGCTCCCCCTTTGTCCGCTGGCTTGATGACCAGTGATTAGTTGTTCTTCAATCCATCAAGGGCGGCACGTTCGTTCTTCGAGATGTTATGCTTCACATATGGTTTCTTCTCACACACCTTGATTACATCCTTCAAGACAAGGCTTTCATACCCTTGAACGTCTTAATAAAACATTGAAAGATTTTGACGTTGAAACCCAAAACAAAAAATTGGAGAAATTGGCGAAAGATATCCAATATTATAACAAGAAAAAAACCTACCCATATCTGGCGGAGGACTACTTCAAGCAGGATAACCAGGGTTGGTTCTTCTATAGAGGCAGAGGCGGGTATAGGGGTGGTCAACGAGGTGGAAGAAGATACACAAACTTCTCGGATTCTTCATACAGTGGGAGCAGTGACAACGAGACAGCCAGACCCAGTGGCAACTACCATAATCAAGATCCATGGTACCAACCTCCACAGGATCCTCCGAACAGACAACAACAGCCTTTTTTAGAGGACAGTACGTGGAGACCCCCGCGAGGGAGAGGTGGAGGATGGAACAAACGACTGACCAGAGGTCACAACCCTCAGAATTGGGACGACACGAGGCAGCAAGGCTACAACAACAAGCAAGTGAGATTCCAGCAGGACAACCACGGAGAAATCAGTACCCGGAGGAAAACTTATCGCTGGTAACCAGAGGGAGTCCCATTATGAATTTATCCAAACAAACACTATCACCAGATGAAATCAGGGTCCTGAGTAAGGGCCTTTCTTTTGTTCCTACATCACATGGTAATTTGTTCAATATTAAAACTGAACTAGCTAAATTCTTCCGCAAGATTCGCCTGAAGACCTTCTTTCTACATAAACCACCTAGTACGACTAGAGCATTCACGAATCTACGACCACCTTCTACCTTCACACCTCACACCGCCATGATTAACCATCAGATCTTAACTTATGAAAGCCTTGTCTTGAAGGATGTACTCAAGGTGTGTGAGAAGAAACCATATGTGAAGCATAACATCTCGAAGAACGAACGTGCCGCCCTTGATGGATTGAAGAACAACAAATCACTGGTCATCAAGCCAGCGGACAAAGGGGGAGCAATAGTCATAATGGATGTCGATGACTAAAAACAAGAGATATATTCACAATTGAGAGATGACGTTAGCTATCGGCCGAAAGCAACGAATCCTACAAATGAGATCAGACTTCAGATCCTTGCCATCACGGGAAAAGGGAAAGAAGCTGGCTTCCTAACAGAAAAAGAATACCTATATCTGAATGTCAATCAGCCACGTATTCCGACCATCTATGTCTTACCTAAGGTTCATAAGAATCCCACGAAACCTCCAGGACGACCGATTATATCAGGATGTGGGTCCCTCTTGGAGCCCCTCTGCAAGTATATTGATGTCTTCTTAAAACCACTGGCAGAAGCAACTCCCACCTATTTGAGAGACACCATGCAGATGATCAATCTGGTAGACCAACGACCTTTTGATAAACACAACCAATTATTGGTCACAATGGACATTGTGTCCCTTTATACAAGCATTCCTCAAGAACCAGCACTGGCAACAATACGAAGAGTCTTGGCATCACGACCACAACCTGCAGAAGTCCCTACGGAGTTCTTAATTGATCTATTAGAGATTGCGATGACAAAGAACTTTTTTATATTTCAGAACAACTTCTTCATGCAAAGTAAAGGAGTAGCTATGGGGGCAGCCTTTGCCCCGGATCTGGCAATTCTATACATGAATGAGTACGAACAACACTGCATTCTCTCCCCCCAGAATCCCTACCTTCACAAAATTTCTGAATACCGCCGTTACATAGATGATATCTTCATCATATGGACAGGACAACAACAAGAACTTGAAGCTTTCACCCAATGGCTTAACACGCAATCACATGACATTAAATTTACAAGTATTTGCAGTAACCAATCGATCGACTTTTTGGACATCAGCATCAAAGAAAGTGAGGGGATCCTCTACACCACTCTGTATAGAAAACCGACTGAAAGAAATACACTGCTCAAGTACTCCAGGCACCACACTCGGTCCTTACGGGACAATTTACCCTTTGGCCAGTTCCTCAGGATCCGGAGGAACTGTACCTTGAAGGAAGATTACTTTTCAGAATCAGACGAACTCATTACCCGATTGCTGGAAAGAGGCTACCCCAAAAGGCTCGTGAAGAGGGCACGTAAGAGGGCGTGGTTCAGTAACAGAGAAACCTTGCTTGTACCTAAGAATCGACAGTCTTCAGAAGACAGAAAGATCTGTGTCACTACCTATTGCAGCAAGAGCAATGAGATACGCAAGATTGTCAATAAACATTGGAATGTTGTATCTGATGCAATTGAAATGCCCAGTTTGCCTATGCACGCTTTCAAAAAAGCGAAGAGTGTCAGAGACTACGTAGTCTGCTCCATGCTGGATAGCCCACCGGCTCCCACCATACAAACAATGTGGAACTTACCCATCACACTCGGCAACTACAAATGCAGTAACTGCAAAGCTTGTGCATTATGTCTAGAAACAAAGACAATCACGCATAACAACCTGACCATCACCCTAAAATCATTTACGAACTGTAACAGCCATGGAGTCATATATGCAATTTTCTGTCCTTGTGGTTCCATCTACGTAGGCCAAACTAAACAAAAAATCAAGAACCGAGTGCTGCAACATTGCAGTAGAATAAGATGCCAAACACCTGGGGCCCCTTTGGTAGAACATTTCGTAGCTAACACCCACACACCAGAATCTTTGAAGTGGGTAGTTATTGAGAAAATTACACTAGGCCCACGAGGGGGGAACCTGAATTCTATTCTGAATTTAAGAGAATGCAAATGGATGCAATCTTTTGACTCTGTCCAGAATGGTTTGAATGAACTGGAGACCACATTTGCCCAGATGGCAATGATTGACCCTGATTGACCGTGAATGTTAACTTCCACGTAACAGTTGTTGACCCATTGGTACACACCGCCATAACCTGCACTGAACAGAATACTAATGCATACTTGCTATGTGCTCCTGTGTATGTGTATGCCCTTGTGCGCTATAACCTCTCTTTAAATGCAATTGATATGGATACAGTTAAAATCTACAACTATTTTTGTGAATCTATGTATATATATATGCAATTGTGTTTAGTGGACATTACTAAGCCTTGATTCTAAAATATTGACACTGTATACTCTGTCATCGAGATGTAGAGAGACGACCATCTCTCTCATATCACTTTCTCTATACTCAATGCGGTTTCTTTTCTGCTAATTGGACCTTAACGTCACTATTTGAATAATAATGAGACCATTTTACAGTCTCCCTAAGGCCCAAAACCCAACACACGGGTCCTTTTGCCTCATTCCCTAAGACGAAGTCGAATACTCTCTGGTGATTGGCTGCCTAGCGACGAGCCCCCGAGGAGTATCTAGCGTCTGCACCTCGAGGCAGCTTAGACACCCATCGGCTGCCGTCAGAGTGAGATGCATTTGCTCACTTCTTGGTTGAGACTAGGTAAGATACGAATCCCTCCTCCTCCTAATTTAACCCTATGCCGCCCCATTTCACTCCCACTATCGCGGGGATTTTTAGTTTAACTTTGAAAGTTTTCCCAACAACAGGCGCAATACGATTCTCGTAGCGAGCTGACACCAACGGCAACAGCCAGCTTCTGATGCCTTGTGGTTAAAACTATATCTGCCATTAATTATTAGCGCGAGCTTCAAAACCTGGATTTGTTATAAAATATAAATGAGTAGCGCGAGCTGCCCGGACTGAGGAACCGGACTGTGTCTGAGTCACTCCTCTTCCAGCCCACAGCTCACTTGCGCCTCTAGACTCAATACACACGCTTGGGCTCCAGACTGTGCCCGTTTTTACTTTGATAATTTGGCCTCTCTATGTATAGATCAATTGCCGGCGTGGTCCCCGTCCATAGCATGCTGCAGGCAGGATCATTCCTTTGAATTTTTAACCAATACGTCTGACTGACCCGTGTCATTGTTCCATTCCTCAGAACCATCGGGTCAGTGAGTCTTTCCACGCACCCCTACGACCAGCGGTGGACAGACGACGACTTAGAGTTACACAGATTTATGATCTGGAAAGCAACCACGTCCCAGTAAGTGCCCCCATGGTATTCTTATCGCTCATTTAGGAGTCAAGGAACCCCCTTGTACATCCTACTGTAACCTTGATCCTTTTAAATAATTGCAGGCTATATCCCACAACGTAGGAACCCAGGAAGGTCCTATCCTAACGGCCATTGAACTGGCCCCACGTTAAGTATGTATTTTATTCTCATTCCAGTCCTAGTGCATGACTGTCCCCCCACAGTGGGTAGATACATTCATTGTAATTATATTATTTATAGGCGCTCCAGCTCCTTCTGTCCTGAAGAAGACCCCAGCATGAGGTTCCCAACAACCCTTCCAATCAGGGGTCGAAACGTAGACTACTAGCCCACTGCATTTCTCTGAGCATAGGAGGAACCTATGGATTAATACAGATCCTATGCTTAAGAGTAGTATGGAACTACTGATCAAAACCAGACTGTAAAGGCTGCATTTAATTTTACTGTGATTGTTTCATGGTCACAACACCTTTACCCGGTCCCCACTTCTATCCCATCACACCCAAGTGTTGATTTCTTTAATTCTGTTATTCTATGACCGATACTAAGTATCCCACTTATGACGTGCTTTAATAAAATATGCACTACACTTATGGACTGCTTATGATTTAAGTTACATAACCTTGCTGTTCTTGAGGGCTGGTGTAAACCAGGGCGCAGAGACACGAGAGGTCTGACCTGAGCAGAAGGAAGGGGGTGCAAGCTCTGCTGCTCGAAGCTGGAGCCAGTTGTCCAAACAGGCAACGTCGTTCTCAAGCGTTCTTCTCAGGATAATAGGATGGTTATCGAGGGCCACCTTCAAAGCCTCTGATGTAATGAGGTGGAAGGGTCTGAAACTGCAAGTAAGGGGCTTGCCCTGAGAGTTAGGATTGACGGACTCGCGGTTAATTGTGAACTCCAGACTTGGTAAAGGTGAATGCATCATTCATCTATTGAAGTGCAATCTTTAGTGACTGTGATGAGTGGGCACTTTCTTGGCCTCTCATGGGGAGAGCAGATTTCATGGTTCTCCCTTTAAATGACTACGAGTATGCAAAAGTATAAAATCACCTGGAGGCATCAACCATTTAGCCCTGCCCGTCCACCTTAGTGGTATGCAACTCACAGACCCATACAGCACTCACATGCCCAGTCACTAACCCATACAACCACTGACACACCCACTCACAGACTCATACAGCCACTGACACACTCACTGAGAGACCCATACAGCCACTCACAAACCCACGTATATAACCACACAGCTGCTCATGCACCCACCCACTCACAGACCCATAGAGCTACTCACACCAACTCACAAATCCACTTGCACACTCACTCACACACCTTTGAAACTACTCACACCCATTTATCCACCCATACTTAAACTCACATACCCGCCCACAGACCCATTCAGCACTCACACACCTAGTCACCAACCTAATCATTCACACACCCACTCACCTACCTATACTGCCTCTCACACACCCACTTTCAAAGGTTACAGTTAGAAAATATTTTTTAAAACCTTAGAAATTCACTAAAATGAAAAAGGTAAGGGAGACGTTATACTTAGAAAAAACATTAAAAACCTTATAAAGTCGCTAAAAAACTAAGGGTTACAGGGAAGTTATAGTTAGGAAATAGAATTAAAAAACCTTAGACATTTAACAATAAAGTGATGTGATGGCATGGCCAGTGATATCACTGATTACATCACTGATTATATCATCCATGGTACAACTCACCCACCCACTAACATCTCCATATAACCTCTCATACACCCACTTGCACACCCACACAACCACTCACATACCCATTCAAAGAGACCCATACAACTACTTACACGCACTCACTCATGCAAAAACTTACACAACAACTCACTCACCAATACAGCCACTCACTCACCCACCCATACAGCCACTCACACACCCATTCACTCTCCAACAACCACTTACATACCCATTCATACATCCACACAACCACTCACACGCTCATTCACCCACCCATACAGTGACTCACACAGACTGTTCTACAAAGCCACTCACACATCCATTCACTTGCCCGTAGACATGCTCAAACTGCCACTCACTCACCCATACACCCACTTACATACCCAGGCACTCACCCATAGATCCTCAGTCACCATAGATCCACTCAGTCATCCATACAGCTACTCACATACTCACCCACATATACAGCCACCCACACAGGCACTCATCTACCCATGCAGCCACTCACGCACCCACTCACTCACCAATACAGCCACTTACACAACAGTCACTCACCCACCCATACATCTACTCACACACTCACTTATTTACCCATACATCCATTTTCACATGCACTCACACACCCATACAGTCAATCAGATACCCATTCACATACAGATGCAGCCAGTCACACAGCCACTCAGATGACGTATCTTAGAAACAGCATCATTCATTACTAGCATACAAAGAATAGTAATTTAACTTATTCTTTAGCTTCCTATATATCTTTAAGTCTCAGAAATGTTTACGAAACACTTTCACTCACTGGATGATGTAATTCTGTGATGTCATCAGTGATGTCACTGACTATGTCATGAGTGAGGTAATATGTGAGGTCATAAGCAGTGCATTGCTGGGGCTTAAGTTAAAGTTAGCTCAGATAACTGTAACTGCTGAATTTCAATGGTTTTGCACAAGTGAAATCTGAGCCTAACTATATCGATCCTGTAACATTTGCTTTTTTCAGTAAATATATATGTGTGTGTGCGTGCGCATGTGTGTGTGTGTGCATATATGTATACATATACATGTGTGTATATATATATATATTCACTGAAAAAACCATAGGTTATAGACCATATATAGTTAGGAATTAGCATTTAGAAAACCTTATTTTACTCACACAAAACCATTGAAATTCCATATATAGTTAGTTGCACTAACTATATATCGCGCACCCGCAATCCACTGCTGATGATGTCACATATTACATCATTCATGACATGGTCAGTGACATCACTGATGACATCACTGATGACATCTCAAATGACATCACTGATGACATCACTGATGACAACATCCAGTGACTGTATAATTCTGTAAAGTTAAAATATGTCTTACATATTGAACAATGAGTGGATGTATAAGTGTCTGGACGAAGGATTTAGTAGGTGCATGACTGAATGTATGAGTGACTGATTAAATGTGTCTCACTGAGTGCATGGGTTAGTGACTAAACTGTCTTAATTTGTGCATCATTATGTCTGTTGTTCTGTAAACTGCTGCATGTGTTGATCAGTAGCTATATGAGTAACTATATGGGTTATTGATTGATTGCCCAAGTATTTGTATGGGAGACTGAGTGTGTGTGTGGCTAGCTGGGAGGTGTGTGACTCTGTGCAGATCAATCTGTACTTGTATCAATGATTGTATAAGAAAGTAAGTATGTGTTAGTACATGTTTGAAAATGTAAGGTGCTCTATGTTTAACTGTATAGACAAGAAAATGGAAGTCTCATTGATTCTTTACAGGACTGACTAGGTGTGTAAGTAACTCCATGGATGAGTGGCAGACTGTGAGTGTCTGTATAGGTGTATGAGTGCATATGATAGTGTTGTAAAGATGAGTGATTGTATGTATGAATGATTGTATGGGTGAATGAGTGAAGGTGTGTGTAGACGTAGCAATCAGTGAGTGCGTATGTAGTAACTAGTATTGGTGTGTCAATGGTTTCAAAAATTATACTCTTTTTAACACTGGGTGAAACAGAGGTTATATTAAAATGTGAGGAGATGCATTGTATTGTCACATGAATGATATCATCAGTGATGTGGTCATTGATGTCAAATGAGATGTCATCAGTGATGTCATCAGTGATGTCATTTGAGATGTCATCAGTGATGTCATCAGTGATGTCACTGACCATGTCATGAATGATGTAATATGTGACATCATCAGCAGTGGATTGCGGGTGCGCGATATATAGTTAGTGCAACTAACTATATATGGAATTTCAATGGTTTTGTGTGAGTAAAATAAGGTTTTCTAAATGCTAATTCCTAACTATATATGGTCTATAACCTATGGTTTTTTCAGTGAATTTTCAAGGTTTTGTAAATGCTAATTCCTAACTATATATGGTCTATAACCTATGGTTTTTTCTGTGAATTTCATTGGTTTTTTAACAGCTAATATCTGTAGCTGTAAAATGTATTCTTCTTTAAATCCAAAAATATATTTTATATGTTTATGAATAATTTTTTTTTAAAATATTTTTTTTTCTTCGTTCCCGCTTCGCGAATCGGGAAGCTTCCCGTTAGCTGACCTTGATGCCGCGAAATAGACCGCGAGCCGGTAAACGTTTCTTTACCGCAAGTGCCGCATTAGAAAACAACATCGTGACGCCTCCCGTCCGCATGACGTTTCACGTTCTCGCGTGATACGTCATATGACGTGCTACGTTAGCGAACTGGTACGCGAAGCGAGTCGCAAAGCGCAGGTTTCTGGAAGCAAACCGGGAGGCCCTGCAAAGCGCTTAACGTAAACACAGCAAGTCATGTGACTTGGTAATAACACTTTTCATTGGTTCATTTCACTTTTGGTTTCCTAATGATGTAAGACTAGGTCATATAATCTAAAATGAACACTTTTGATTGGTTGAGAACTCTTGTTTTTCCCAAATGATGAAAATCCCTCCTTCTTTCCTCACTCTGACTTTCATCATTGTGAGAGAAAGACCCTTTGTGATCACTGAGCAATGGCTTCTTTAGTAGCTTCAGCTGGTGCTTCCCCACCACCTCCACCACATCCAAGGAAGAGTGGACCACCTGCTCAAGTTATAATTCAACAAGAAGAGGAAGAAGAGGAACAGGACGACGAGCACGAAGAGAGGCAGTTTTTGCCTGAGCAGCCCAGGACGTCTCACCGGAAAGAAAACTTCATTTGGCAATTTTTTTAAATTCCCAAAGGTCAGAAAAAAGTAAATGCAAGATACGTAACTTGCCTTATATGTCAAGATAGACTGTCCAGAGGAACCGAGAAAAAATACAGTTTCGGAAACTACACAATGCATCGCCATATGACTAGGTGGCATCCTAACAACTACAGTGCTGCACAGTTTCGGAACGACCTAGATAATCTCCCTATTATGGCCAGAAGATCTGTTGTACCGGAAGTAACGGGACCAGAGGGCAGGGAGATGGTGCCAAATATACAAATGAGATTTGGTGAAGTAAAACACACCTGCGTATATTGCGATGGATTCATTTGCTACGGAGAAAGAAGCATCACTCTGATCAACAGAGCTATTGACTATCATATGCAAGTTTGTACGAAACGCCCAAAATAATAAATATTTTTTTTTGTTTTGTTGCTCCTGTTGAGCCCTTTACAATGAATCGTTTTCATTGCCCCCTCCAAGAAAAACCCCAAAAAATATAAAACTGTTCAGAAAAATTCAAAAAAAGTAAAAAAATGTTCCGAAAAATAATAAAAAAAATATAAAACAACAAAAACAATAAAAAAAAGTTATTTTCAGAACTACCTCCCCGTTATTAAAAAATTGGTACAATATTTGGAACTGTGCCAACCTCTATTTCTCTTAGTTCGCTTCCCAGTTCGCTCGCCGGTACGCGAACCAAAAACAGTAAGTATAAGGGAAGGAAACAGACACTTATGTTAAAAGAAAGACAGCTATAGGGGAGTAAACTAGAGATACTATTACCCGTAATCCACTGCTGATGATGTCACATATTACATCATTCATGACATGCTCAGTGACATCATCAGCAGAGGATTGCGGGTTTTTTGGCAACGTGCCTTATCCACGGTTTAATAACGCTGCCTTTTGCTTTATATAAGTTTTCAAATTGTATGAAATATATACCAATAGGTCGTTATGAACCTTTAGGTAGTGCTTTTCTTCATGAGGTCTGGTCGCTTCCATACACATACAGATGTTTCAAAGATGATCAAGAAGTTTATCTGAATGGAGAGGAATGCACTGAGACGCCAGATCATTCACTAATGTGTAGGCACATACAGTTACACGGTTCATGCAACAAACACCGACCAAATATGGCTTGCGTGTTGCAAGGCACGCCAGTTCCTGCTATCATCCCCACGTTCAAGTTGTTGGCAAATGGTAGTTATTTGATGCTCAATAATGAAGATTGTTCTGAGTTAATTAAAAGTATTCCTTTTATCGTAACAGTAAGTGAACGGGTTATTTGCTGCAGAAATGTTCTATTTCCTCCCACACATGAACATAGGGAGTTTTCAATCTGGCCACAAATACCAACCTTGGGACAGATTTCAACGGTATGGCAAGAATAAGAGCTCTTTTGTCTCAGAGAGAGGTGGCCTTGAGTTCGGCCCGTGAAACTTTCGTGCTTCACATAGCGAACACCCGTACAGAGGTGCAACCCTTTTCAATTCAGATTTGCCTTTCAATTTCAGCAAGATGGTTCCGACTATCTTTAACGCATCCTCCACAAAGGCCCTGGCGCACTTTTTTAAAGTTGTTACCAGTGGTCTCGTGACTTCATTTGAGAAAATCTTTGGAGTCATCCCTGCTTCCTTTCATTCTATTTTCTCCACTCTGGTTCGTGGATTGGCATTTTTACTTGCATTACCAGCGGACGCTCTTGTGCTTTTTTACATTTTTAAATATGGATGTCCCTCCTATGCAACCTCCCACCCTGCAGCTGCTGACACTGTTCCGCAATCGCATGCTAGAATATTATGGCACAATGCCGTTGGCGATATTAAGCACGGCATATGGATTATCTTTTCGATTCTCCTACTTCACCTGTGTCCAGCCTGTATTTCACTGCCTGACCTGTGATTTCGATTGGGCCATTGATTTGTGTCTCTGCGGACCGGTTTCTCCTGACGTCGACTTTAATCAGCTGATGACTCCTATCATTACTCACGAGTTGGTTTGTCCTGGCGAAAGGATTATGGCTGTGGCATTGATGCATGGACTACTTGGTCCCTGGAATTTACTGGCGGCAGCACAGTCTTTCTTGGAACAGAGCTTTCTTGAAAACCCACCGAGCTGTCCTCTGATGGTGATAGAGGATCCGGTGCTGGGAGAGCACGTATGTTCTTTTCCGCTTTTAAATTGGATGGCTGAACTGTTTTCGGATGAAGACGGTGACTTCCTATTGGAGGCTGTTGCAGCTTATTTTGCATACACAGTTATGTCATAGACCTTTTTCATGTTTGATATGCTGAGTACTAGCATTTCATTGACAATTCATTGACTTATTTGTCAAGTTTTTATTATTTACCTTGCCTATTGGCTTAAGACTCGATAAAGTACTTGGCTGTTTTATTTTTCTTTAGCATTAAATTTTCCTAGTTTTTAATGCTTTACCTTGCGGACCGTCCACATATAAACTTGCAATCTGCTCTCATGAGATGGCACTTCTATTATCTTATTCAGTTCGTTTCCGGATCATGGGGAGGTGTCATCTAGGTCCTGGATATCTTTACACCGTGTTAAGTTAGCATGGGCTCATTACCGGTTTAAACGCCATTTTTCCTTTTTTGCAACTTCTGCACACGACACTTAGTTGTTGCTTTAGCTTTCCACCTAGTAGTTCATCGTGGTTTACATGAGAATAATATGTTATTGCTCTACTATCTGCTTTGCTTGTTAAACTATATCTGTACAGCGAGTGCTAAAGTTTCAAGAACAACACGATACAGAATTGTTATGAGGTCTGATCTCCACGACTTCATACTCATAACATAAGTGCAACTTCTGCCAATTCTGGGCATGAGGCGGGTTTTATATTGCTTTGCCGAACACACATACACAACAGTTGATGCGGTTCACATGAAGAGAGAGCTGGTGTATGCTGATGTGATTCCTTCAAATCTAAGACACTAAAGTATGGGCACGCCCTAAACCAACACAAAGAGACCTTCTTAGCAAATAATATAATATGTGTATTAGGGAGGGTGAGATATAAGCAGCCGCGGGCCGTGGAGGGAGTTACGGTGAGGCAGGGAGGCGGGGAGGGGGAGAAGCAGGGTGGAGCCCTCTCTACCTTGCCCCTCCCCCTCCCCGCCTCCCTGCCCCACCGTAACTCCCTCCACGGCCCGCGGCTGCTTATAAGTGTTGCTAACTCTTATTCATTTACAGCATGTTAACATACTGTCACCATTCGCTTTTTATGTACTAGTAACTATGCTGGTAATTTTGCTACTGATAATATGTGTACTTGTATTCTCCACCCTGCTTCTCCCCCTCCCCGCCTCCCTGCCTCACCGTAACTCCCTCCACGGCCCGCGGCTGCTTATAAGTGTTGCTAACTCTTATTCATTTACAGCATGTTAAGATACTATCACCATTCGCTTTTTATGTACTAGTAACTATGCTGGTAATTTTGCTACTGATAATATGTGTACTTGTATTATCTAAGATACTACGCCTGAGAAGACGGCATTAGTAAATAAACATTTCAAATACACATGTGTTCTTCTTAACTCCATGTTCTGGTTTCTAAGAAATATATAACGACCGACTGTTCATGAGTTCCACGTATCCTGAGGTACTATAAGTTCATATTCTGGATTGTCTAAACATTGAGAGTTTGTTATATCCAATGTGACACTGTACCTAGCTTGCTAAGGAGTTTTTGATTACTAACGTGAGTTTTGGGACACCCTAATTCGCCGAGGTTCCAATCCTCTGTCCACAGTTCTGTGTGAGAACAGAAACCCTGCGACAGGGGCACCCCCGACCCTTGCTGGAGCTTCATCACACTTGCGATACAACTCCAGCAATGCGCCACCTTTACGGCACAGATACATCACGCATCTGTGCTGTTTTTGCCCCATGATGCGCCGCATTGTAAATGCAGCACACCATAGGTGACGGAACAGCGGCACAGAATGACTAACACATCCCTGGTGATGCGCCAGTCATCATAAATGTATCCCTATGCTTCTTATCTTGTTAGAGATGAACCGCCATATGTATCATCAAAGTTTTTTGCATTTCCTAAATAGCGAACTTTAAGGAATAAATAGCGATTCTTTACCATTCCTAGTTTGCGATTAGCTATTTGCTAATTACAAATTACCCATTCATTTCCTTCATTTCCATAGGGCGGTTGGACTCACTTTTAGCTCGAACGGCTGAATGGATTTCCACGAAACTTGGCAAAATTGTAGGGACTGGTAGCCCGATGTGCCTTTGCTATGTCTCAAGATATATGCTCCAGTGGTTTTTACGAAAATTAACTTTGAAAAATATATATTGGGCTACATTGGCCTATATATATGTTGGAGCCCAAATGTAGCCCAATGTAGCCCAATGAAGCCCAATGTAGCCCAATGTAGCCCAAAGATGGCCGCCAGACACACAAAAAAACAAATGTAGCCCAAATATCAGCCAGATGTAGCCCAACTATAGCCCAGTGACAGAATGACCAATCAGCTTCGCAAACCTCCGTTACGCGAAGCGGAGCGCTGTTACAGATATATATCTTTTTTTGAACGTTAATTTCTCAAAATCCACTGGAGCACATATATTGAGACCTAGCAAAGGCACATCGGGCTACCAGTCCCTAATATTTTGCCAAGTTTCGTGCAAATCCATTCAGCCGTTCGATTATTATTATTATTATTTTTTTTTGCCCCGCGGGGCCCTTTTAAAACCTCCACATCAAACCTAGGGGGTCAGCGAGGATCTACTATGCCCCCTTATAGTTATTTCCCCCTTTGTTTTGACCTCCTCTTGTCTCTCGATCCTACCGAGAGACAAGATGGCGGCCGCTACGGACTTTTTGGAATGTTGACAGACGCCGGAGAACCAATCAGCTTCGCTTCACAAAGCTCCGTTGCGCGAAAAGTACGCATCCTGGGCCGCTGCCCGGTCCGCTGTTACAGATATATATCTTTTTTTGAACGTTAATTTCTCAAAATCCACTGGAGCACATATATTGAGACCTACAAAAGGCACATCGGGCTACCAGTCCCTACAATTTTGCCAAGTTTCGTGCAAATCCATTCAGCCGTTCGGGCTAAAAGTGAGGCCAACCGCCCTATGGAAAACTCAATGTTAAAAACACGTTTTGGGACCCCCCTTTTTTCTCGACCCCCCCTGGACGAAACCCCCCCCCCAATTTTCAGGGGCTGCTCAGAAACAAAATGTGCCATTTTCCTGAAAATTTCAGCCAATTCCGTCCACAAACGCCAAAGTTATTAGACATAGAATTTTCAAAAAACCCATAGAGAAAAAATCCTAACTATATATACCTACTGGCGACCGCCAGTAGGTAATATATATATATGTGTGTGCATTTTATGTATATGTATACAATTATTCAGGGATGTTATAGCTAGGCTCAGATTTCACTCAAGGCCCCCGCGGTCCCAGCCGGCTCCCCGCCTCCTGCAGTAGCTGGCATTGTTCTGACAGACAGGCAGCTTCTGAAAGGCAGCTCTTTGTCTGTCAGACCAATGTTTTCATCTGTTTCTCTGCATGCATTTGCGTGCAGGGAGAGAGATGCCAGGAGTCAGACATGCCAAAGGACACCAAAGAACTACCCGGGGAGCAGAACACCTTCGTAGTAAATTCAATCCCATGTTTATTTATTTTAAAATAACGAGTCAGCTGCATAATAAATATAAACGTGGACACAGATTAATGAAGATGGTTAGGCAGACGAGTTATGAAATACAATGTATTGAGTCATGGCGCTAAAGACAATCATGGAATGCGTCTAAGTGAATTGTTACAAAGTTATGAATTGATCACGCAGCAGAGCCTTTCAACCACAGATAGCTTTAAAAGTAAATATAAAATGTGCAGACAAAGTAAAAAGTCGGAGAAAGGAGAGAGCATTATTAAATGCACCAGATACAGGAGTAAAGTCTGATTACAAAAGTCAAGTTTGAATACACATGGCAGTTTTTATTGAACATTTTTTCCACTTGTCCTACTGATGTGAAAGAGAAGCCTCACAATAAGAATAATGAAAATCACACAGGGAAAGGGAATTGACTGGAACCTACCAGAGAAGTCGCAAAAAACACCAATAAAAGGCTCGACAGGAAGCTTAAGGTAAAATGCATTTTTCAATTTCCGTGAACAGATACTACATTCCATTTACATTTAGAGTGACAGGAATGCAACATTCATTATATTCATTACTTTACAGAATCAACTAGTCAGGTCCTGATGAGAACGCCAAAAGAAATGTGAGGTTTGAAAAGCAAAGCGTCAACGACCATGCATGGAGAGTTATTTGTAACCATTGAGACAGCCGCATGTAGGCCACCTTAGAAAAATACATTTGTAGCCTAATTTAAAGTGCACTAGATAACCCCTATAGCTGGACTTGAAAAAAAGAGATCACTAAGGAGTTTAATAGAAGAGACCTCACTACCAATTAAATCATTTGACTGGTGTAAATGTAACATGGATATGTGAATCCTTGTTCATGTTCGATGTTTATTTTAAGATGTTGAATATTTTTTACCGATATTTTGTTTAGAATTTACTCTACTGAAAATAAAGTTGTTGTGGAAATGTATTGTGCAGCCACAGAATGCTGCAGAAATGTGCCTCATACTCATATGTGGTCCAATTAATGATACAAGGTCTTTTTGAAATGTCCTTGAACAATAGGAAGTCAGTAAAATCGTAAAAAGATAAAAACAATTAAATTACTTGATCTTATGAATAACTGTTGCTTGACTAATTTTAGATTTGGAACATTGTACATTTTTTTTACTTTCGAAAAGTGGAATTTTCAGAATTGTGACTTAAGAGACAACTTTACCATTAAATAGGGTTTTAAATTACAATTCTTTAGAGATCAAACTTGACCTTCTTACCTGCTCCCAATAGAAAGTTATCACTGATTAAATATAAGTTAACCCAATGTTATCACATGGGAGAGGTAGACCTTGCAGTAGTGAAAAATGAATTTGAAAGTATTTCAGTACCAGGGCCGGTAAACATTAAAAGTACATGTCTTACTTTTTAAATACATTGCAATCTCCTCTCGGGTGTCCAGGGCCTACGTGGGGGTGACCACGTGTATTAAAAAGGAAGGTTTAGGTCTGGCAAAAGGTTTATTTTGCCAGGTCTAAATGGCAGTTTAAACTGCACACACAGGCTACAATTGCAGGCCTGAGACATATTTAAAAGGCTACTTGAGTTTGTGGGACAATAAATGCTACAGGCCTACTGGGTACCTGTAGTACAACTTTACCAGGGACATACAAATAAATACAATGTGACAATTGGGTGTAAGCCAATTTCAGCATGTTTAAAACCAATCACACAAGCACTTTACCAATGGTTAGCAGTTATAAAGTGTGCAGATTCCTACAAGCCAATAGAAACAGATTCAGAAAACAGGATGATGAAGGCAAAATGTTTGAGGATGGCCCTGTCGAAAGGGCCAACGGCTCGCCTCCATAAATCCTACCTATTTTCCAAGGTGAAAGATACATCTGATGGGCGAAGTTAAACTGGGTGAACTAGAGCATAGTATTCCTAGAATTTATTTTTGTGTGTAAGCCGTCATTTTCTCCCATTCCCATTCTCTGTCCTTTCATTTAAAGCCAATATTCTCTTCCCATTCACCTTAGTGTAATCTAGTCTAATATGCACCATATTGTTCAGGGTCTTGTAAAACAACATCACCAAATGGTGACCAGCCCCAATTGGCATCAATAGTTGTAGTGCCAGGTTGATGTAGTATCAAGTTGCTGTGGTTTATCTAAACCTCTGTCCCACAAGCCCTCAAATGTTCTAATAAGAGAATACATCAGGAACTTCCTAGGAACCAGTCCGTGGTCAGCAATAAATTACTCCAGGGCTATTTTTGTGCCATTCGAGTAGCATTCTCTACCCGTTAGTATTCCAGCCTAAGTCCAGTGGGAGAGTTGGTGCAGTGTAAATAGGGCAGAGGCTCTCTTTACAGGATTCAAACCAGTGGCAATGTTGAGGCATACTGATAGGGACCCCATGTCTTTTTGAGACATCTCTTCCAGCTCTTCATCGCAATGGAGAGCAGCGACATGCAGTCCTGTGTCCTAGCTGCATCAATTACGCCATCAAAGCAAAGTAGCAGTATTCAAATAGCCATGACCAACTTTCAGCAAAAGAGGATTGGTTGGCAGGCTGTTGTAGAGGTGGAAAGAGTTTGCTTAAGCATATTGAACAATCTATTTAATATAAAAACGTAGATGTGTATCTCAGTCTCGTCCGGCTCCAACTGGGGGTGGCGGGGTGGAGGCAGGAGGGGAGCACTTAAGGAAAGGGAAAATAATTTAACAAACTAATTAAAAAATAAACGTACCCTACTGCCACATCTCTTCTCCGTCGTTCAGCTCAACCGGAAGGATCAGGAAGCACACCCAGGCTCCCTAAGCCGAGCACAACTCTGCAATGCAGCATTGTGATTGGGAAGCACTCAGGCACTCCTAAACGAATAAAAATGCTGCAAAGCAGTGTTGTGATTAGTCTGAGCGCCGCGATTCGGTGCTCAGCCAGGGAATGGGAGCCTGGGCATTTTCTCCACCCAGGCTGGAATGCAGCCTGGGAGGAGAAAGCATTGTAAGTGCGCATGAATGTTTGGCCAGCCCAAGTCGGCTGGCCAAACATTCATGCGCACTTGCAAAGTGTGCTCGCCACTCCCCCTGCTCCTGTGTAAGAGCAGCCCCGCCCTGCCCTGCAAAGCTGCCACAACAGGACAAAATAAAATGATACCAACCTCGAGTTATTTTTATTTTATTTTCCCTTTATTGAGCTGCTGCACAGCAGTGGGACGACGGTCCTCCGCCTTAGTGGAGAAGATGCCACTGGTGTTTCTGTATTTTTCCACCGTTCAGTTTGTCCTTTGTCAGCGTCAATGCATCTCACCTCACTCCTTGGCTGCTGAGGCCATATGTCAGTCCACATACTCCTTGCAAGGAGAGATCCTGTGCAGCATGCGTAAGAAGCAGAAATAAAATTGACTGCACTTCCGGTCTGCTGAGAAGTAGATTCACTTGCTTGCATGCCATTGGTGAGAATCTACTCTATATCCTGGACAAGGTATGTTGCATTGAGGTGCTGAGCTGCATGTGCATACTATTGAAAGAAAAAGCACAATCCCATGATGGAAAAGCCTGTCACCCCTGAAAGTAATCTGTTCCGGACTACCAAATAGGCAAAGTAGGTACCGACCTATGGTCCCTACTCCTTTTAGGGTGCCTGCAACAACGGATCAAAATAATATTGATTTAATCTTGAAAGAAAATTACAATCAAGCTTTTTAAATTTTTTCCAAAAGACCGAGAAAAAATGAATTAACTCAAAGAAATGAAAACGTTACATTAAAGACTCAACTTGAAATAATTGTAATTTTGACTGCCTATGGGCCTCCACAGGGTTTAATCCGACACTGAAAGTAATCAGTCACAAAGTGATGAGTAAATGACACTGGAAGAGAAATCTCTGAGAGATGTAGTTTTTCAGAGGTAATTCAGAACTTCCTTCTCTAAAGGATAAACAGAAGTCACTGGATGGATCTAAACAGTTCAGCAATTATTCAATTGGTAGATTCCAATATTAAACTGTGTTCTTTTCTGCCACCCATAAAGGTACCCATTTGAAAAGCTGTGGAACAACAACAACAAAGTCATGATGTTACTTTTTTATTAATTCGAAACAATGCAGTCAAGAATGTCGTTTTTTAGAACTATATTACATTTTTAGCAACTGATTTATGAAAAAAGTGGTTCACTCTCCAAGTTATAGCTTAAATGCTCTTTTTTCAAGACAGCTGTTTTTGGTCAACACATGACACTGCAACATTTGTCGGTGCAAACAAAATATATAAAGTAAATAACTGTCAGAAAATAAAGCTGTTTCTTCATATAATTTTGGAGACTTCTGAAATAACAAACTTGCCACCCTATTTCCCGATGGAAAACTACACGTAAGTTACTGCCAGTTCTTTTGTGGTGACCCACCTCCACTTCTGTACTGATGCATCATGGTCTTGAAACAGGTAACTGAGGGACTCTCCCTTCACAGCAGGCGTGCTTTACTCCTCATTGCTGAATCAAGGTGGAGACCTCAAGGATGAGGGAGCATCAGGAGAACTGACTGGAATGGTCACAGATTACGTATTCATCTATTATTGTTTTGCTAGAGCTTTACTGATCATTCCAGCATTAGTGAGGGTCTTCAAACAAGCATTTTTCACTTCTAAGGTGGATTTATGCCTATTGGTAAGAGATTCAACCACTTTTAGAATCGTTGCATTGGGTGCAGCACCTTGTTTTATGGATGTTGTGTGATGGTTAATACTTTTGTGAACCTGCACGAACTCTTAGAGCATGGGTAAGATGTCTATGTGGGTAGACATGTTGGCCTTTTGGTAGATAGTTTGTGTAGGTGAGTTTATCACCTCTAATTTTTCATAACATTGCACTGCTCAGTGTATTCTTCACTAACTGCTCTTGCCCTTGCAAGCAGTGTTGATCACCTGCAGAATCAAATTCCTGTTCTACACTTTGCTATTCCTGTGCTATTCTAACTTCATTTTTGAAGGTCCGACATATTCTGAACATTGCAAACACCTCCACTTCTTGACAAAAGCTTGCTGGTGTGGTGCCTAACTTCTAGAAGAACCAGTCCTCGAAATTGAGGTCAGTGGATATTCCCGGTATGATTGACTCGCCATACAATACATTATTGTTATAAGTGTCTTTGCTCCTGATGTGTCTTACCTGTTGCTCAGCTAGCAAGAGCCTGAGAATGCCTGATGACATCATGGAATGTTTGGTGCCTGGCTTGAGTGTGGAGTGTCAGTTGAAGGGAGTCCGCTCCTGGTGGGGTTGTTTCTATTCCATTCATATGTAGGTTGTGGGGCGGGTTTTGCTTTAGTTTTGGCTCCATAGAGAGATGTTTTCCTTCTTGCGGGCAGGTTGTGGGGTTATGTAGCTAAGTGCCTCAGTTTAATTTTAAGAGGTGTTGGGTGCTAAGGGCCTCAGTTTGTTTTAAGTGGTGTTGGGAGCTAAATGCCCCACTTATAGGCTTTAGGGAGGTGTGTTTCTCTACCTTTTTACGTAGAAGTTGAGGGAGATAAAGTTGCGGGAGCTTGATGCCCTGTTCAGTTTTTGCCCCATTATGGATTTTGGGGATGTGTGTTCCCCATTACGTGGAGTTTTTGGGAGCTTTGTGGCAGGCTGAGCGACAGGGAGTCCGCTTCTGGTGGGGTTGTTTCTATTCCATCTTCTAAGCTCAAATAAACCTATCCTGTTTATATACCTGGCTCAAGGATCTTCTTTAATTACCACAATTATATTGGACAGCAATGGGATGAACATCCTATTTCTGTCCTCTTATTTTTCTTTACCTTTTGCAGTGCCTTTAACACGAGAGAGTAACAAAAACAATAATAATGAATAATAAAAAAACAATACAATGCAGCACTTCACTCTAGCAACATATTACTCTCTTAAGAGTGAAGTAAGTGTGCCTGAAGTTAGCTGATCTCCCACCTACTCTGATTAAGTCAAGCAATATCATAAATGTCTTGAGTATCGTCGAAGAAGGCATCCAGTGTGGCACCCAGAGATACAACCTGTTTGGCATGATTTCTGACAACCTGAGTGGCATCAAGTTTAGCATCCAGAAAACCATCCCGACAAGCATCCTGTCTGTGTGCATAGAACCAACATTTCCTGATTTTTCAGGACCCATAGTTTCAAGGTCATTTGACTCTATTCTGGATATATTCAGGTGGATGTCTGCTAGCTCTCAATGAACTTTCTTTAGGATACAGACATTTTTCTTTGCACTGTTTCTCAAAGACCATGACATCTTTTCTTCAAGTGCAGGATGGTGTGCCTCACTATGATCACTTTTAATGCATTTTTAGGCCACACTGAATTCTTCACTAACATTGAGTGCCTTGACATACTATCAAACAATGTATCATACTGGAGTATTATCTGTTTGATGAGTTATTCAATGACTGTTCAGAAAAAAAAATCTGCCACTCTATATGGGCTTTGGCAGCCATATTGTCCCAAACCACTTGTAAATGTGTCCACAAATGTATATTTTACAACATCCTGTGTCCAAAAAGAGGTAGAATTAATACTTTGATATGATATGACCATTGCCATTTACATAAAATGGAACTCAGAAGGGATCAGCTCTCCTGGTGTCTTTGTACATACAGGAGCGGCTGGTTACAGATGCATGTCTGCCAACTGTTATTAGGGTCTATGCTATACTGACAATAGACCTTATAAAAACGATGCTAAATGGATACTTTTACGAAAAACATACACAAAGCAACAAACAAGAGGTGCTCCGGCTAGCTAGAGGCTTCCAGTCAGATGACCACCAGCTCCTACAGTGGCTGGTGCAGGGCACACAGGTGACAGACCGTTCCAATCCCGCCCTCCTCTGCCTGATCAGGTAAATGTAAATGTAGTATACTTGTAAAGCGCACAGCTGCCCCAGCAACGGGGCGTCCCGGCGCTGTATAACTCTGGGGAACCCGTCCTGGCTTTCCCTGTGGGGTGGTCCCTTGCTGGGAGTCCCCAAGGTGGAGCCAGGCATCCCCGGAATTGGTGGGGCCGTTGTGGAGATTAGGCAAGCTAATGCCCAGAGTTGCCGAGTGGAACCCCTGATTAGAGTAAGCACCGAAGCGAGAATTTTCGAGTCCGCTGACCAAGGTCCACGACCCTGCCGCGTCGGGAATTGAACCCTGGTCCCAGGCTGACTTCTGCTCTCGGGCCTGCCGCCTCTAACCAGTGAGCCACACTACTCCACAGGTCCCCTCGCATTGACTTTGTCTCGACAAACATTGGCGTAACGAAACTTGAGGGGCCCCCCCTACAAAGTTCATGGAGGTGTGCTCCTCCTGACTCACTTAGGAGCCTGTTGTGATGTGACTTCTCCTTTTTGGACTCGGCTGCATCCGGTCCATGCATTAACTCATCCAAAATCTTTACGTATGGTCCGACAGTAGGCACAACAGTGCTCTCAGGAAAGCGTACTGTGCTGTAGAGGGCCCCCATGACCAAAGAACCCAAAGATTATGGATGGAAAAGCCTCACCCACTTTCCTGTGTCATGCTTCATCATCAGCCAATCCGCCCTACTGTGTTAGGACATTGCCAACGCGGTGGTCTCAACCTTTCTACAATGGAGCTTAGTTCTGGATAGTCATGGGGTCCAGATATTATAATAAAACTACCTCTGCGTTCGCATTGTTTTTTGTTTCGCATCGTTTTTTTTGTACTATTACTTGATACTTTTATGTTTCGTTTTTAACATATTTTCCATAAACCTATCTTTTGAAGCGTAAAAACTACCTCTGCGTAAACCCAGGGAATTCCTTTAATTCAGACCAATTTTGTAACGAACTCTCTGCCTCTCTTTGATTGTTGCTTTTGTGGAAATTATATCACAGTGCATGCATTGTGGCTGCAACCATGCAGTAATTAATTATGCAGCAAGAAAAATCTCTGTAATTCCACGTAAAAATGCCCTCCTGGCATATTAGTCTGAAATCCGCCTCGCCACATGAACCCCAGCAACAGGCCAATTACAGACCGTGCACGACTGCATAGCCAGTGTGAATATGACGTGCAGGTCACACGTGCATGAAGTAACCATCGCAAAAACAGGATTTTGGGACTTATTTCTGTAGTTTTACCTGGCATCGAAGAGTTCAGAACAAAGAACTATAATTCCAACAACCACACATAGAAAAAAAAGAAAAACATGAATGCCAGCTGCTAAATATTTCTATAGAACTTTTGTGGAAAATTCAGTGAATGCACTTTCTCGCCCTCTCTCTGCAGCACACTACAAAATCACATAGATACACACCTTCACAGGTCTTCCACAGTGCTACGAGGCCATACCAATGGCAAACGTTCACTATACAAATACCAAGTAACAGAGCTCATATGCTTCACGCCCCCACCGTCTCTTCATTTACTCAGCAAACCCACTAACGTACTTACTCACCAACTAAATTGGTTAATGTACCGGTCACTGACTCACTGCAATATTGCAAAGAATGAAAAAACAGAGGCACTAGACAGCAAGGGAAGCGCTGCACACATGCCTATTTCGTTCATATTTTAAGTATAGGGTAGAAAAGTGTTCTTTTAAAATGGCTCCAAGCTTTATTGTGTTTACCAGCACACAGTAGATTATCCTGCCTCTGAGGCAGTCTGAAAGCCCTTCATTTTTCCTTTCTTCCAAGCGCCGGATAATGTACAGTAAATCACACCTTGCTGGAAAAAAGATGCCGCAGTCAAATTACTCGTTGTCAAGACGTTGGTTGATGGAGGGCTCGTTTTCTCAAGCTACAGTCTTGGATAAAAGGTAAGCGGAGAAGGAGGGGCACGTCAACAACATCGATCGGGTTTTTTTTGTGAAAGTGGGGGTAAAGGGCCTGACGTAGTCCCCTGGGAAAGTTGGGAAACTTAATTTGAAATATCGCATTTTAGGTCTTCTGCAAAGGTCAGGCGATCAAAAACAACTGAAAACCCAGCCTTTGACCGTAGGAATACAACGAAATGGGGGAGTTTTCCAGTCTGTTAATTGTATTTTCACTTGCTTAAGATCTGTGACTTTTTCATGACTTTTGTTTGCAATTTTGAAGATATTAAGGGGCATATTTACAATAACTGGCGCATCCCGGCAAATCAGCAGGGATGCGTCAGCTATTGTACGCCACAGCTCCGCCATCATGGATGCGCCGCATTTACAATGCGACGCACCATGGACCATCTCCCAGATGCGTCACGTTGTAAGTACCCCTGCACCATGGAGCAGGATTTGCGCCGCCGCTGCGTCACAAAAGTGACGCAATGGCGGCGTAAATGAGGCGCAAGGGGCTTGTAAATCTGTCCCTTAGTTCCACAGAGATAACACGCTTTCCTTTATAGGCAAGGACAAAAAAGACTAAAAATGGCTTTTGGAAACCCGCCACCTTTTATAATTAACACTCTGCCTCTCTTTGATAGCTGCTTTTGTGGAAATTATGTCACAGTGCATACATTATGGCTGCAACCAGGAATAGCATATTTGTGCATGCATTAGTAAACCACCCACACGCTTTAGTTTTTCGTGAATAGCAGTGCTCGCCAGATAAATGACACCGAACACTCAGCTAAATCATTTTATGGATGGTTCTGAAACGATTTCATTGATTACCGTTCAATCTAAGGGCCTGCTTTAGCCTTTGATAGACAGGTTGCTCCATCATACACGTGAAGGATATCCGATCCGCCTTATTACAAAAGCCATAGGATCTAATTTGGGCCACTGGAATTATTCGATTTTGTGGGTGCAGTGTCTTCTGCATAATTAAGGATTTGGCACATAATGCATCGTCTGCTGCAAAACCTGCAGATTTCAACAGAAAAAAAATGTTTCTAGCTCAAATGGATCAAAAGTTACTAAAAGTGCTGCAACACTTGTTGCTGCGCAGTGAAAGGCCCTTGCCTGGCCCCCTTTCTGTTGCTTATTGTGTATTTGGGTGTTAAACTGGTATTAATGAGGTGAAACCTTTGTCAGTGGTGTAGCTAGATCTACTGCCACCCGGGGCGGCCCCTAACTTTGCCACTCGGTGCAGGTAAGAGCGGTGTGGAGGGGTGGGGGGGTAGGCAGCTGATGGACGAACTGTTCGGGGGGTGGTAGTGGCGAGGGATGACTTGTTATTGAGGGGCAGGGGGATGGGATGGTGGTAGTTGACAGGCATAACTTACTCACTCTGCTGCCCCCCAAAAGAGTGCCGCCTGGGATGGACCACCACCCCCCTCTAGCTACGCCACTGACCTTTGCTCAGACAGCATTACTCTGTATAAAAATGAGAAACTAAGGAAGTAATATTATCACAAAATGTGCTGCAATAAGTCACATCATTTTCCTTTTCTTGCTGCATAATTTGGCCCTCCTCTGTCTCATAATTCCATCGACCCTTGCGGTCCTTGAAGAGTTTAGGAAGATCTTGGATACCGGAGGCTGCGCTGCAATTATTTTATTAGATCTCAGCGCAGCTTTCGACACAGTGAATCATGATATAATGATTCAAAGACTCAGGGAGGTGGGTGTGGGAGGAACTGTCCTGGAATGCTTACAGTCATTTCTTTCGGACAGGTCCTTTGTTGTCTTTGAAGAAGGCGCTCTTTCTGAGCGGAGGCCGTTGCAGTGTGGAGTCCCGCAGGGTTCTTCATTGAGTTCCACCTTATTTAATATCTATATGAGGCCATTGGCCGAGGTGGTACTTCCCTGGGGGATTCACACTGTTACATACGCGGATGACACTCAATTAGTGGTGGGCTTTAACCGGCAAGATATCTCAAACTCAGGCTTGGAGGGTTGTCTTGTGAAGGTCTCTGAGTGGATGGATCTGCCCTTTCTTAAATTAAATGGCACAAAGACAGAGATAATGATTCTTGGGCATACTGCACCTCACAATCTGGATTCCTTATTGCCTGCTTGCCTTGGTGCGCCTCCTGTCCCTAAGACACAAATTAAGAGTCTTGGGGTCTGGTTGGACTGTACATTTAATCTCAAAGTTCAGGCAAGTAAGGTTGCCGCTAATTGTTATGGCCTGATCAGGACAATGGGGAAGATTCTTCCCCTTCTGCCATCTGAAGCCAGGTGCATGGTGGTTCAATCCTTGGTCCTTTCACGGTTGGACTACGCAAATGTAGTATACCTGGGGGCACCACTGGGAACTATCGGGAAATTGCAGACAGTACAGAATTGTGCTGCTCGACTTTTGACGGGTATCCCTAGGCATAAGTCAGCTAAACTAGCCCTCAGCCGACTTCATTGGTTGCCCGTTGTGGATAGGGTCAGGTTCAAACATTGTGCATTGTCCATAAGTGCATCTCGGGTAAAGGGCCAGCCTTGTTGCAGCCCTTGGTGCAGTTATATGACACCAAGAGGACTCTGAGATCTAGCAATAAACAACTGTTGTCAGTTCCAAAGGTTAAACGGTCTCGGACTGGAGGACGATTGTTCTCCTATGATGCAGCCAGGCTTTGGAATCAGCTTCCTGACTCCATCCGCCTTGAAGTTGACCATCTCAGGTTTAGGAAACAGCTGAAGACCTTTCTTTTTGCTTGATCACTGTTGAATGAGTGTGGTGACGGGATGCGCTGGATGTAGCCATGCGCTATATAAGTGTGTATTCATTCATTCATTCATCTAATGCACTTATGAGGCGGATGGCAGGCACACAATGCCCATTGGGCTAAAAGGCATGAAATCCCCCAACCCATCGTGTCTTAGCCTGGGTTACATCTTCCAGGACCCACACACTACCTTTCAGTTGATGTGTGCTGGCCTCTGGTGGAGATGGGCCGAAGCGACACCCTCCTTCAAATATTTTATAGTTCATTCACAGGTTGAAGTGCATAAACAAAGTATGGTAACTGTGTTAAAGCAACCCATGGGAATTGCATACTTTTATATTATAAACGCTTAGTTGGTTAATGCAATCAGTGCAGAATTCAGTGTGTCTAACCAATCACAGAACTGAATTCTTGTTAGTGCACTAGGGAATAGTGATGTAAGTGCAATAAGGTCCCATCCTGCAACAGAGAGCACTGTGAAAACAGAAATCATTATTTAAAAATGGTATTGCTTATAGTATAGAATAGGCTGACTCAAAATTTACAAATATACTTACTAACAATTTGTACTGGATTTGTGTCACAAAAGAATAAAGGCGTACTTGAAGAAATGCAATGAAGACTTCTGTAAATTACTTTGAGATATTCCAAGTGAACTTAAATAAGATTAAAATGTACCTCCTTTTCATGGATCTGAGCCAGTAAAGGATTTTGCACCCTGTCACAGGCTGTAGAAATGGCTGACCCTGATTATTAAGAATGGAGAGGGGTTCCCTTGTGGAATTCTGCTCTGCTCTGCTCATGAGCGGGCCCTTGTTCCTGCACCCAGATTTACCAGGGGCAGGACCGACAGACTTGATTCTACTGGTCAAAAAATCTGGCTTGCAGAATCACTTTAGGAAAGGCCCCCAACTGCCCCCCAGTCAGGGAACATTTTCCTTCTCAATCCTCACCTCCACCCACTCTGTCTTACACCAGCCTTCTGCACACATTTACCATCTGCTCAGAGAAGATGTGTGTCAAGCACTGCAGAAAAGATGTTACCGTGCAGATTTCTTGCCAGAAATTGCGGCTGTGCATTGTTATTCCCCACTCCGGACAGTTTAATGCATAACTCCAGAAATTGTAGGCAGAGCTTCTGACCAGAAGCGGAAATTCCAGCCAACCAGACTCTCTGCATACAATTTCTAACAAGTCTCAATTGGTGCCTGTGACCTAATAAATCATCCAAACTCTGGTACTAGATAAAAAAAATCAAGTTGCAGAAACCACACACCAAGGCTAACTAAGAGACTTTTCCATCATTCTAAACCAGCCAACCATGAAAATAATGGCATCTGGATGTCTACTAATGAACTCCAACAAATGAAAAATAGAGAACCTACAGGCAGTAATGCGAGGGTTCATATATTAAAGTTTAATATTGAAGAAATTATGTTTTACGAGATATTGACCACATAACTTGCTGGTCTTGGTATAATAAGGTGCTAAACAGTTCTAATTAAAGCTTACCTTCTGAAATTTTACATTTCAGCATAGTGGTGAGCCTTAATATCCATGCTGCTCAGGATCACTCCCAGCACCTACTTATACACATTGCAGAAGGAAGATAAGACGACGGACATATTAGGGATGCGTTATTCTAGAAATATCGCATTTTAAAGGTGTGTTAGGAGTTTGACCCTAAATCACGCTTACCAGGCATTAGCGAGACCAGTGTGCTCAAAAAGTAAAAGTCAAAAATATTTTGTAATCCAGATCTGCGATGCTGGCGCGGAAAAAAGAAGAACTTACGTCAGCACGCGGAGGCAGCGTCTAAGTACTCCGACGACGTCATCACGACGCCGACGACGGACGCGGAGCCGCAGACGACGACTACCGACGCGCAAGGGTACTGCTACGCAAAAGTTTCCGGATCCAGTCTGACGCCTGGGGATATTCTAAGGTAAGGAATCTAATACTAACTAATGTCTCTTACAGATATATCGTTACACAAGTAGTAACTTGTGCATTACGTTCAGCACATACAAATTTATTTAGATAAAAACACCATATGTCAGTTACCAATACAGGGTACATAAGTGCTTGTGCAAATCTTTATTCAGCTCCGGTCTACCACATACAAAAATGTACAAAAACAGATTATAGCTCATACCAGTGAGGCGATAAAAAAGTGCAAATTATGCTTGTGCAAAGAGTACATAGTGCAAAATCAGGGCTACTCAGAGGTAACATTGATAGATACAACAATGCTTTGATTAAACATAAAAACCAATTTAAAACGGGAAGAGTGTTTTAGGTATTACAGTTCATATCCAATTTACAATTCAGATGAAAAATATTTACTCATGTTCATATCTTAAATTATCCAGGTGGGTCAAATAATTTTTTCTGTTAATTACAGGCATGATAAAGGTAAAAATAGTATAGCAGATCAAGTCATCCTTTAAATTACATAAAAGATTAAAAGCATCCTGATAAAACACAAATCTCTCAGATAAAAATATGGGATGCAACAGGTTTTTTCTAATGTCTCTGTACAGACCACAGAACAGATTAGATGAATAGTTGATTGGATGGCTGTCCCATCACAGAGGCATTTGGGTATTTTTTTACCAAGCATTCCCCTTTTGGAATGCTACAAGATGATGGAGAATGCCCAACTGTAATCTCGTTAAATAAAATCTCTGTTGGGGGTTCATGACCATTATGAAATATTGCTACACTCCCTGAGCAGCCGGTCCTTGCAAATATCTGGCTATAGTATGCTTTTGGGATTCTCTGAATTCTCTATTTGCCATTCTATTATTGAGGAACATACATTTCATGCCATGCTTACTGTAACGGACAATTTTGGCAGGCTTAGTTACAGATACCTCATCATGAACCTCTTTTAATAGGCCATCCATATTTTTTAACCACTGAATCCTATTGTCATTTTTAAGCATGAGGCAATCATGTATAACATCCCTAGTAAATGTGGCCCCAAGCTTGTTCCAGATATTGTGCCAGCAGGTAAGCATGTTCAAGCAGATGGTATCTTCAAGACAGGGCATGTCAAGCTCTCTATGGGTAACAAAAGATGTTACTGAGTGGGGTACGGCTAAGAGCCTACCTAAAAAATGATTTTACTGAGTTTGTAAAATGCCTTACTTGATCGGGCCCCACACTGCAGCTCCATAGGTAGCAGAGGAAACACATTTACTCCTATAGAGCTGAATCAATTCCCTTATTGGTGTATTACCAATCTTTCTAGAAAATCTAAAGTTCTGGCAGTTCTTAGCTTTTGCAGTACTTAGGTGAGGGCCCCATGTACCAAGGTGAGATAAAAGCACCCATAGGTAAGAGAAATCTTTCACCTCCTCCAGTTTGTGGCCCATCAGGCGATGTTCTTTGTTCCTTGGTTTTCCCTTCTCACAGACCATAATGAAGGTTTTTGCTAGATTAAGTTTCAACTCCTTTTGTTCCAAAATTGCTGCAAACTCTTTAGTCAGTGATTGCAACCCATTTGCGGTTCTGGAAATCAGAATAGCATTGTCGGCATATAGGCACACTAGACTGTAGCATTTTATTCACCCCATTGATGGATGGCGAAAATAGGAGTGGCGCAAGGACACAGCCTTGTCTAATGCTTCTCGTGACCTTGAAACCTGGGTTACATTCACCACCCATCGCATATCTTATCCGTTCTGTTAGTCGGGCATATAGGTGGGATAAGTGTGAGATTATTTCAGTCGGGGCACCCAACTCGGTCAGTGATTCCTATAACTTAGCATTGTTTACCATGTCAAAGGCACTGGTCAGGTCGGCGAAGCAGAGATAAATGTGTCCTGGTCTGACTTCCATGTATTTGCCTATTATAAGATTACGATTTATGCACTGCTCAATGGTGCCGATGTCACTTCTGAACCCATACCCGTCCAGTGTGCCCATCCTAAACTTTTGACAGCAACCATCTCTTTACAAGATATAAACTCCTAAAGTTAGGCATTTCCAGTGGGATGTACTCGGAGGACTAGGAACATTCTCAGAACCAGCAGCCCCCTGTTGCAACATTGACTTTGGAGAACATTTGGAGTGAGTTGGTGCTGGAACTGGTCTTTCCCTGAATGTGTGCACTACCCTCCTGCCTGTAACCACTATACCAGTAATGGCTCGGTTAAGTAGACATTGGGACTTTGACATTATAATCAGTTTCTTTTTGCCATCCTTTTTGTGGGTTAAGAATCCAAGTTCACTTTAGGTAATGCGGGTTTGTGCTTTGTGAAGTGGATGGGAAATTCTGAGGGCTCAGACACACTGAATTGTGCCTTCTTGTCACCACAACTTCTGGGAATGTATTATAAAGAGCAGTCATATCAAAACACACTTGATACATTTGATATATTTTGTAATGGAGAAACATTGCCAGTAAAAGGCTGAGATATAATAATGTACACAGATCATCTACATCAAGCAAATTCTGAACCATAATATTGCATGTATATAAACTGCTTTATGACCCCTATCAGTATATTACATTGTGATGTATTTTGGCATTTCTATAGTATTTCCCTCCTCTTGTCAAGGCTCAAATTACTCTCCATATCGACAATCAGGTAGATGCCCAAGTGTCCAATGCAGGGATGACGGAAAGGTGCTGTTTGATGTGTCGTTGTTAGTGTTCAGTGTTGGTGTCATTTATGAGTACACTCCAAGCTTGTCACATCAACCTCGAGCAGCACCCTTTGCAGAAATCAGAGAGCAAAGATAATGTGATGAGTATGTTTCTGGGCAACGTATACACGCCTATGTCTTCAGTTCTGATGTATTACATTTTAGGAGGACTTAAGTCTTCAGTGAATTACTAAATGAAGTCCACACAAGCCTGATAGGCCCCGATGACTACTGGCTATGCCGTCCATAAATTACTATATGGGGTCCACTCAGGGGAAAAATGTGTCTAAAACCTAGTGACACTGTTAAGCCATTCATACACTACTGTATGGGGTCCATCCAGGAGTGATAAATCCTAACCCCTAGTGGCACTGTTGAGCCATTAACTAGCTAAATTACTATAGGGAGCCATCCCAGAGAGAGAAGACGACGCCTTTAACGCATAATATGTTTTTACATGTCCTCCTGTACAAAGAGCCCAGAAGACTTTCCTTACCCCTTAATCAAGCACAGGTTTGAGCCAACTTACCAGCTTGAGTGATAAAGACAGACAGGTTGTGAAACATGCATCACCCATCACTTACCTGGAGACAAGACATATTGCGTAACAATCAGTCTTTCTACAAACTGCAGGAACACACTTCACAGAAGGACGCACACACAATGAGTCTATGCTTTTATTGCAAAAAGATTTATTATCGGAGTAAAGCCCTGTTTTAGTGCAGAGTATATGAATACATGTATTGCAGATATCAACATTGTGGTCAATAAAAATAAAGCAATACATGTAAAAATTATAAGAATCTGCCATATATTCGCTAAACAGTTAGCAAGGCAATCTTCTGATGAAATATATGATGGAATCCCTTCTTTCTAGCCCTAGCTAATGTTTTCATTAGGATCAGAATCTTGCCAAGCTTATGAGCTTCCTACAGTGGTCCTCAGCACACAGACCTGCACATTATTCCATTGTTTTCCCATCTGCAGCCTGCTATGAAGAGCAAGGCCAGTCTTAATTTTTTTTTTTTAAGTTCAAGAAAACTTTATTAAGGAAAAACAAGGTGTCAATACAGAATGCAAAAACAAATCAAGAGTAAAACATTAACAATCAAGTGAAATCGTACGTCAGAAGCAATTAAAAGTAAGCAAAACTAAAAACGGGTTTTAAAGCTAAACAAAGAGTATACAATGGTTATAGACGCAAAACAATGCAATAATAAGGAGATAAAATAGAATAATGAAGAAATAAGGAAGGTCTAAGGTAATTAAGGGGGTTTGTGGACTTCTTGTTGGGCAGGTTGCAGGTGAAAGGAGCGTTTAGCACAAACATCAAGGTAAAGCGTGATTGGGAGCCATAAGTCCATACGCTTTGTCGCCATGTGAATAGGGAAAACAAAAGCAGTATCTAGTCTATGATTGTGACACACGTTGTACCACCATGCTTTAAAGGAGATATTTGAAAAATCTTTCCAATTGGCTGTAATCTGCTGAAACGCAACAGCTAACAACAAATCAACAATTCGAACATTAAGTGAGACATCCTCCCAGGAAGAGGAAAGACTACCCAGGAAAACGTGAGTATAAGAAAAAGAAATGTGAGTATGAAAAATGTCATTAATTTGGGTCCAGACCTGCACCCAGAAATTATGAACAAGTTTACAGGAGAATAACATATGAAATAGAGTAGCATGTGGAGAAGCGCAAGTCCAGCATAGGTCCGGGATTGTGGAAAATCTCTTACTAAGGTCAGATGGTGTGAGGAGAAGCCTATTGTAAATGAAAAACAGGGATTGTGTCAGATTTGCTGCTTTGGATGATTTACGAATTTTAGTCCAAATCTTAGTCCATAAAGACGCCGACCAAGACGTGGCAAAGTCGCATTCCCATTGTTCTTCCACCTTAGTCTTAGATCTAGTAGAGTCTGTGTGATGAAGATACTTGTAAATGGCAGAAGCTTTAGATGTGGTGCGCAAGAAAGAATGAAGTTGTGAAGCGGAGGTAGGAAGTGTGGGAGGAGTACAAGATTGCGAGATTCGAGTGTAAGTGGATAATACTGCCTCTTTAAGCAGAGGGTATTTTCGAGCGAAGGAGGCAGGCAAATCAAAAGATTGGCGAAGCGTTGAAAAAGGTAGGAATGTAGAGTTAGAAAATAATTGAGATACCCATATTAACCCCCTTTGCCTCCATGACTTCCAGTAAAATGATTTCTTATTGATTAAAATATGTAGATTATGCCAAATGGTGGAACTAAGAAAGTCATGCACCGTGGTAATGGGGGGAGGGGTGGTGGATAAAAGCAATTTGGTGGTGAATTTGTGCAATGGAGATGATAACGAAGACGGTTTGCGGGAAAAAGATAAATATTCAGCAAAAGAAAATGGGGATAGTGAAAGACGTGACCCAAAGAGGGCAAGGGTCAGCGGAGTCCTGTAACCAGAAAGAAGCTTGCCGCAAAAGAAATGCTTTCTGATAGGCCGGAAAATCCGGAAAGTTAACTCCGCATTCAAGTATTAGTCTACTGAGAGACATCCGAGACTTCTTACCATTCCACAGAAAGGAGGATAGGATTGAGTTTATTTTCTTAAAACATTTTGAGGGAATGGGAACTGGGATGTTGGAGATTGTGTAGAGAATTATAGGGGACAACATCATCTTGATGGTGTTGAGGCGACCCCACCAGGACAAATAGAGAGGGTGCCATCTGGATGTTAAATCCGATAATTTCTGGATACATTTGTTCAGGCATAAAGAAACTGTGTCTGGAATTGAGGGAGTAACATGCAATCCTAAGTATTTAATGTGTGAAGAACTCCAAGTAAAGTTGGAGGCACTAAAGTCAGGTTTGAAAGTAAACTTTGTCAAGGGCAAAATTTCACACTTGTCGTTATTAAGTTTATAACCGGAGATTAGGGAGTATTCACGAACTACATCGAGAAAAGCAGGTATAGATTCGGAAGGATTGGATATAAAGAGCAAAATATCATCAGCATTAGCAGCTAGTTTGATATGTGAGTGCAAGGTTTGAAAACCATGGATGTTAGGATGCTGACGAAGTTTGGAGAGGAAAGGCTCCAAAGCTAAGTTAAAAAGGAACGGGGACAAAGGACACCCCTGACGGACACCCCTTCCTAGGTCAAAAAAGGAGGAGACTAATCCATTGGCACAAACTGCTGCACGTGGATTGGAATAAAGGAGGGAAATTAAAGAGATAAATTTAGGGCCAAAACCAAACCATTTGAGGGCCGCAAAAAGATAGGTCCACTCGACCCTATCAAAAGCTTTCTCAGCGTGGAGGAGCTTCGCGCGCAACCAAGATGGTCGCGTGAGCACAGGGCTCCCGGACCCTCGCCACCTCCACCGACTATCCTGACTTCTATCCTGATTTGGACGGCAATTATACAACAACAGACCACCCGAGTCATATCGGTTCGGTCGTCTACTTTCGGTTTCGTTTCTCACCCAGGGGCCTCATTGACTCTGCCTGAGTGGCCTGTTCCGACTGCCTCCCACCTTATTACTTCTCGGAACGGTGCCTCTAGTTCAATTGGCTCACTGCCTGGTGAGGGGACCGTATTTCCTCCTTCTCATTGCTGCAGGCGACTTGCTTGTAGCCATTTTTACCCGGTATCAGGCTTCCCTCCGGGGCTCCAGATCTAAAATGGCCACCAAGCCTGAGGGTGAAAAACGCAAGACCAAGCCCGGTGTCCGGGGGACTTCCGTGCAATCGAATATCATTGATAGATACACCCTCACTAAGGGCTCTCCTGGAGGACCGACTAAATCCCCGACTATTGCTGCAGGCGACTCCTCGATTGGTGAGGACCTGTCGCTACGAGACGTCATGGGCGCCATTTCTGCGATGAAGGCCACAGTGGGACAACAATATGAGGCCCTGTCCCACAAACTGGACACTGTCGCTATTGATGTTAACTTGATCAGGGCTGACCTTGCAAAGACCAATGAAAGGGTCAAGTCCCTTGATCTTAAGACATCTAGCCTCACGACCGACGTCTCCGATCTACAGGCTGAGGTCGGTAACCTACGGACTGCCCAGGCCTACTTTTCTTGACGCCTGGAGGATTTCGAGAGCAGGGCCCGGCGGAACAACGTCCGCCTGATTGGTGTCCCGTAAACGTTGGGGGCCTCTCCGGTGGACTTACTGGTGGAAGACGTTGTATTGAACCATCTAGCACCCAAGGGCCTTAGTAAGTTCTTTGCTGTGGAACGCGCGCATAGGATCCCTGGAGGCGCGCCTAAGTCGGGTGCCGCTCCGCGTCCCATTATCGCTCGGATTTTTAATTTTCGGGACAGGGACGCGATCCTGGAAGCGTCACGCCAGTCGGGTCCGACTGCTTTCGAGAATACTACAGTCAGTTTCTACCCGGACTTTACTCAGCAGGTCCAGAAACAGTGACTTGGTTTCCAAGGTGTGAAGAAGAGGCTTAGGGACAGAGATATGAAATATGCTATGCTTTTCCCGGCCCGCCTACGTGTGGTGTATAAAGAGCGGACATTTTTTTTCGACTATCCTGAGGCCGCAAGTGACTGGCTGGACTCTCTGCCCATGGGGCAGGAACATTCTGAGAACTTTGGACATTCCGGTGGTGCAGAAGGCAGCCCGGTGGAACAAGAATAGAGATCGAGATCGGCCCCCTTTCCATGGACTTGACTTTCAGCTGTGGTTTGATGCCACGATATTATTGCTTGCAAACGTTTCTTCCTTTTGGGGGTGGGCGGGGGGGGGTGGGTGACCTTTCCTCCTCTGGGGTTCTTTTCGTAGATTAGTTGGGTACTTGGGCGACAGGCACACTGCAAGTTGGGGTGGCTTTTTAGTCTCACGCAGGGGTGCGGGGAGGGGGGTGAGATGTATGGTTTTTTTTGGGGGGAAGGGGGGTTGAAGTTTAGGTTTCATGTTTATTCACAGGGCACAGTAATGTCGAGCTTTTCTTGTACAGCATTGCGCTGGGTGTGGGACGTGGGCGGTGCAGCACACTGGGATGGGGGTAGGGGACTTCGATTGTTGTGTTGGTACGTCAACGGGTTGGGGGATAGGATTAAACGGGGAGTGGTGTTGCAACTGTTGAGACGTCTATCCCCTGATGTTGTTCTGCTCCAGGAGACGCACTTGCTTGGTAATACGTGCCATGCGCTGAATAGGCGTGGCTATCGTCTCCTGGCGCACTCGGGTTTCACTTCTGGATCCAGGGGGGCGGGCATTCTGGTCCGGAACTCCCTCCCTCTTGCTGTTGATGAGACCATCCTTGACGATAGGGGACGATATGCCGCCATTGTTGGGCGTTGGGAGGGGAAGGTGATAACCCTGCTCTCTGTCTACGTACCACCTGGCCTCCAGACTACTACCTATGCTGACCTGGCAAGGGTTATCCTGGGAGTCCCAGAGGGTTTGTTGGTGGTGGGCGGGGACTTTAATTCTGTAGTTTCGGGGATGTGTGATCGCTATCCTCCCCGGGAACTTACGAAGGCTCAATCATGGTTAAGCGACTTCCTCGAGACTCTGGGGCTCACCGATTGTTGGCGATTGCTTCACCCGGGGACTTCGCAGTACACCTTTCATTCTGGGGCACACGGTAGCCTCTCGAGACTCGACTATGTTCTGATGCCCTCTGCCCAGGCCTCCGCAATACGGGAGGTAAAACATCTTGCTAGAGGCATATCAGATCACTCCCCGATCTGGTTGGTGGTAGACGTGCAGCTGGGGACGGAGGGCCGTTTGGCCCCGATTAACCACTGGTACCTCCGTGATCCCAAAGTTAGAGTTGAATTGATCAAGACGCTCGACCATTATTTTGCGGAGAATGTCGGATCTGTATCCTCCTCGGTTTCATTATGGGAGGCGTATAAAGCTGTTATCCGGGGCCAGGCCCTCTCCCTGATTAGTAACGTTAAGAGGAGTAGTCGAGAGGACATCGTCCGTATTGAGGGTGAAATTACTGCTCTGGAGGGAGAACTGGAGTCCGAGGTCACCCCAGATGGATTACACCTATTGGGTCTTAAGCAATTTGAATATAGAGCGTTGGTCACGGATGCTGCGAAAGTGATGAGCAGGGAACAGCGGGGACGCCTATATGATGTTGGTGATAAAGCGGGGAAGCTGCTTGCCTGGCTGGATAAAAGGGAGAGTGCGAGTCGAGTGGTTCCTGTTATTGTGGATGTGAATGGTGTGAGTCACACTGAGCCGGTTGCAATAGTTGAATGTTTTTGCTGATTACTTCCGGGAAGTGTATTCCCCTGTGTCCGATAGACCTGAACAGGATTCCCGCTTGCTTTTGCGCGATATTGCGCTGCCCTGTCTGTCTGATCCCGAAAGGGAACTTCTTGATGCGCCGCCTACGGTGGAGGAGGTTGCGACTGCTATCCGCTCTGTTCGTTCCGGGAAAGCCGCTGGCCCCAACGGGCTTCCTATTGAGCTCTACAAACTCCGCCCAGATACGATAGCCCCACATTTACGCTCGATGTTTCTAGAATCACTAGAGGCAGGTTCCCTCCCTCCTGACCAGAGACTGGCAACTATAGTGGTGATTCCTAAGGAGGGTAAGCCTCGTGATCGCTGCGCCTCCTTCCGACCTATATCTTTGATCAACGCTGAACCGAAGATCCTGGCTAAATTGCTTGCTAATAGATTGGTCACTGTTATAAGCGACCTGGTTCATCCGGACCAATCCGGCTTTATACCGCGTCGCAACACTGCGCTTAACCTCCGGCGATTGCATGGCGTTCTCGCGCGAGCGGGAACGTTGCGTGAACCGGCCATTTTGGCGTCTTTAGATGCCACTATGGCGTTTGATACGCTGGAATGGCCATACTTGTGGGCGGTCCTTGCTAAATTTGGTTTCGGTTCGGCCTTCATTGACTGGGTGAAACTGCTTTACACCGACCCCTTGGCGTAAGTGGTTGTGAACGGTCGAGTCTCTGCTTCCTTTGCGCTTGGTAGGGGCACGCGCCAGGGCTGTCCTTTGTCTCCTCTTTTGTTTGCCCTTGCCTTGGAGCCACTGGCGGCCTGGTTGACAGGGGGGAGCCGTCCTTGAGGGGCATTAGATGGACTCCAGAATTTAAAGATCGCATATCCCTATATGCGGATGATATTCTGCTCTACCTTACTTCCCCGCGAAAATCACTGTTAGTCCTCTTTGACGTTTTGACATCGTTCCGCAAGAACTCTGGCCTTGTCATTAACTGGTCGAAGTCTTGTGTCTATGTCCTTTCGGGTGACACTCCTACTTTGCCCCGCGGCTGTCCCATTACAGTAGTGCGGGAGGGATTTAAATATCTGGGAATCTTTATTACCCTGGACCCAGGACTTCGATATGAACGCAATTTGCTACCTACTCTCCAGCGCCTCCGTGCCGATGTCCTTGCTTGGGGTAGACTCCCTCTCTCTCCCCTCGGAAGGGCGGCGTTGTTCAAGATGATGTCGCTACCCCGTTTCCTCTACGCGTTGCAGAATACATTAGACGCCGTGCCTGCTAGTTATTTCCGAGAGATTGAAAGTTTACAGAGACAATTGGTATGGGGGGGCCGCTCTCGTATTGCTATTGCGAAATTGACGCTTCCGTGGTACGATGGCGGTGTCGCACTCCCTGATATTCGCCGATACTACTGGGCGTCTCAGTTAGGGGCTATTAATCACTGTACCTATGCTCCTTCGCCGAACTGGCCTTTGAGATGGATAAGTGGCTACTGCCTGGCGGAGATTACAATAGGGCTCTCTATTCTAGATCTGCCAGTAGGACTCTCACGGGCCCGACTAGGACGGCAGTCCAGGTCTGGCATCGCGCTACGGTGGCTCTAGGTTGGGCTGATAGGTTGACCCGTGCGACTCCGTTGTACGCTTCGGATAAACTTGGGTCCCTTTGGCGGTCGAAGGGTTTTGACAGGTGGGATGTGATCGGTATTAGCAAGGTGAATGACGTGTGGACCAAGGAGAGAGTTAAGACGTTTGATGAGTTGAGAACTGAATATGATTTGAATGATAGGGAATTTTTCCGGTACTTGCAAATTCGACACGCGGTAATCTCAGTTTTTCCCTCGGGTACGGAAGTACCGGAGGCGTCCCCGCTCGAAGATAGGATACTGGATGGGTACGTTCCTGATAGCACGATCTCGCTTATATATAAAAAATTGATCAACTCTAGGGCTGATCTCTTATGCCACCTTCGAGAGGTGTGGACTAGCGATGGGCTGGAACTTGATGATGAAGACTGGCAGGCTGCGATCTCCTCCCCTAAGGATGTGGCGATCCCGGCACGTCTCCGGTTCGTCCAGCTTAAGATTTTACACAGGGTGTATGTGACCGGTCCTCGTCTAGTACGCATGGGCTTTTCTGTTGATGGACTGTGCAGGCGTGGCTGTGGTCTCGTGGGAACGTTTCTCCATATCATTTGGGAGTGTCCTGTAGTGATGCAATATTGGTCTCGTGTGCATGAAGTTATGAGTGAGGTTACGGGTGTGCGGTCGATGGCTGAGGCGAGGCGATGTTTGCTGAATGTTTGGGAACCGAATGATTATAGTGTGGCACAAATTCGTTGGGTGACCTTAGGAAATATGATTGCCAAGAGAGACATTGCCCAACTATGGGGCGCCCAGAGATCGCCGACAGTTCAGCTCTGGAAGCAAAACTTGGACTGGTGTATGTTCAGGGAAAAAACGGTGTATATCTCCCGGGGCACGCCCCGGAAATGGGGGAAGGTATGGACTCAATGGAATGTGTATCGTGGTGAGATATGTACTCCCCCCCTTCCAGAGCTTGATATTGACCCGCCGTCTCCCCAACCCGATGTTTCCTCCACGCAGACTTAGACATATTTGATTGCTTCTGGTCCCTCTGCCCCCCACACTTAAGAAATGTCTCTACCTCCTCTTTGACATGTGCTTTCTCCCCCCCCCGCACGCTGTAACTCTGTGATGATAGTACTGCCCTGTGTTTGTTTTTTGTTTCTGTTTCTGTTTTTTGTAACTTTATATTTAATAAAAAGTTTTATAAAAAAAAAAAAGCTTTCCTAGCGTTCAACGCAATCGCTGCAAGGGAGTGTTGTAAGCGCGAGGACTTCGATAGGACATTGAACAGAAGTCTGGTGTTATCAGTAATAAAACGTCCTTTAACGAAACCGAACAGTTCTGCACCCAACAAATCAGGTAACAGAAGGTCTAGTCTCGCTGCAAGTGACTTGGCAAAAATCTTATAATCGATGTTAACTAGAGAAATGGGCCTGTAATTTTTGCAATGTTTAACATCTTTCCCTTCCTTAGGAATGAGACATATGTGAGCATCAGAAAAGGAGCCAGAAGATCTACCTAAAGTGAGGAATGTGCCTAATAGGAAATGCAGTTTTGGTATCAAAAGTTTTGAGAAGTGTAAATAGAATTCAACTGTGAAACCGTCTAGTCCAGGGGCCTTATCTTTTTTGAGATGTTGAAGTGCGGCAAGTAGCTCTTGTTGAGATACACCTGATTCTAAAGATGTGAGATCAAGGGGAAATTGTTTGGGTTTTGAGGTACTGAAATTCTGAACCCGTTTCATAAAAGTCGTCGTATCATGACGATTTTGGTAACATTAGACCGAAAATGGCAAGTGTAAGGTATACGAGCATTTTCGTCATATTCGAGTGACGAGATCACCATAAAATCAGGGATCCCGTTCTGAACCCTCGGGTTCCATTTTGTATACGGCAGCCATTTTGTGGTTGCCCTCACATAGGCCGATGACAGCGGCCAAACGAGTCTCCAAGCACACGTACACTTTAGCTGACTTCTGAATGACCTGAGCGAGCGACCCTCTTGCCTGAAGCCAAAACTTGTTAAGCCAGTTCCTTTCCCAGTAGCTGATCAAGATTACTGAACAAGACACGAGACACCATCAAACCTTTTATTGCGCATCACTATGTCTTATCTTGCTCACACCTGTCCCTGCTCCTTTCTTTATGAGCCGTTTACGATGGGGATGTGCCCGTTTTTATGGTGGGTTCGATCGACCGATCTGATGAAGAATGTTAGGTTTGACCAATAGTTGATTGTGGGCTGGACAAACTGAAAAATTGACTTGTCATCATGACCCTGGTTTTTCTTTTCGTCAAAACATGTGAATGGTCAATTGTAAATAAGGAATGTTTGCCTGAAGCATAATATTTGGTATAAAAAGGGATGACTAGCTTTGTAAAGTTGAGCAGTCTCCTGAGAACATACACCGTGTTGTACTTCTAGGATATCTGTTACTGGCTGCAGCTAATAAAATTGATCTTTGACGTCACCGAGAAGTATCCCGTGTCTCTGTACTCTAAGACAGGTGGACCCGGAGACTAGGGCGATATCCCTGGCGCCGCTGGGTCTTAAATAACCCGGTTCTTCAGTTTGTGAATGCTAGAGAAGAAATGGGATAAGGATTGGGGTGAAGGCTGAGTGTCAGAGGAGTAAAGAGTATTATAAAAAAGGGAAAATTCAGTTAAAATGTCAACATCTTTGTGTTTAAGATTAGAATTAGTGTCATAAATAGAATCAATATCCAACTTATTATACTTAACTTTCAAATAATTAGCTAAGATCTTCCCAGCTTTATTCCTGCCCCCATAAAATTTTGCACTTGATTTCAGTAGATAGAGGGAGGCATCTTCCGTAGATTTTTTGTTAAATTGCATCTTAGCGTCAACAAGGGCTGTCAAACTGTCTTGAGAGTGCGATGTATAATATGTGTGTTCCAGTCTCTTGATCTTCTGAAGAAGATCACCCGTGAATTTTCAGGCAATCTTCCGTTTTGAAAGCATCCCAGGTGGTGTGCTTGGGTATAAAGGGAATATCGTTAGTCTCAGAAAATTCTGTAAAAAAGTCAGTGAAAGAGGTGGTGAACTTAGGATCTAATAAAAGAGCGTTATTAAAGCGCCATCTCCTAGGCCCAGCAACTTTAGGGAGAATATCAATATGAATAAAAACAGGAGCATGATCTGACAATAAAATGGGACCAATTTCAGCATTAGTAAGAGTCTGGGCAATGTTATGGGAAACAAAAATGTAATCAATCCTCGATTGGTAGTGATGGGAGGGTGAGTAAAAAGTAAATTCTTTTGCCGTCGGGTTGCAAATGCACCAACCATCAGTGAGTTTATGTTGCGAAATAGCCTGAACAAAAAGTTTATGAGATCTATTTGGGATGAATGAAACTTTGGAATTCCTATCAAGAAAGGGGTCAAGGGGCTGATTGCAGTCTCCTGCCAATATAAAATTGGCATCTACAAATTTGGTAATGTGGGTGGAGAACGTGTGCCAGAAGGTAGGATCACCACCAGTAGGTTCATAGATATTAAGAAGAGAGAGTGGAACACCTCTTAAAGACAGTTTGACATGAGTCCATCTACCTTCAGTATCAGATTCTTGGGTTAACACAGTATAATAAAGGGACTTGCGACACAAAATTGCAACCCCATTACGTTTACCATCACCAGAAGAATAATAGACATCACCCACCCAGCCCCTCTTGAGTTTGGCTGATTCTGCTTTTGAAAGGTGAGTTAATGCAAGAAAGAGAAATCAACATTCAACTTAGCTAGGTGAGATAAAATTCTTTGTCTCTTAATAGGAGAGGTAATACCCTTAACGTTCCATGTAACTACTTTTAACGACATGCAATATAATACCAACAATGATGAACAAAGCGAATGAATTCAAAAGAAAATCCCGTAAAGAGAAGACATATAACAGAAGAAAAATTGTGAAAGAGAAAAAAGTAGAGAAACAAGAGCAGTTCAGTAAAACACAATGCAATAGAAAGAAGAGCAACGAAATAAAGAGAAAAAGAGGAGAGAAAAATAAGAGGGAAGAAGTCAATATTGAGAAATAAAAACCTGGAGAGCAAATAGTGAGAAGAAAAACGCAAGAGATAGAAAAACAGAGATAATGAGAAGAAGGAAGAAAAAATGACATCTATTGAAAAGAGAAGAGAAAAATGGAGGGAAAGAAGATAGAATACAAATGCTACAACAAATGTACAGAACAATTGAAGGGTAAACATACCTACAGAGGAGAAGGACGAGGGAACATAGTGAGGAACAAAACCAAATGTGAAGGGAGGGATGGGTGGAACCACATGGAGCAGGCGGATCATCCAGGGTCAGCAAGGCGTCCAACCAGGAAAACATAACGGAATGAGGCTCACAGTCTATGAAAAATAGAAGGAGATCATGAGTACAGGAAGCCACATAAAAGAGAGAAAGAAGAAAATAAGAAAAAGGAAAGAGTAAGCCATCTTTAATCAAATGCATTGGATCAAAAGAAAAGAAACAAGAGAGACGAGAACTAGGACATAATGACATCAAAAATGCATGTATCGCATACAAACATAGCCAAGGATTCTAAAACTAGAATAACGAAGTTAAAGAGAAAAATTAGGGAAGGCAGCACATAAACCAGAAGAATCAGGTAGGGAAAGTAGAGGAAGGACCAGAGAGATCCATATCAGCTGGTCGGCAAGATTTCAGGAAGCTTTGAAGGCGTACAGGATCCTCAAACATTGTAGTTTTGTTGTTGTAGGTGACCTTGAAAAGACAAGGGTGAAAAAGTCTGTATCTGGCTCCGATGGATCGAAGGTCAGCTCGCATATCAAGAAATGCTTTGCGTCGGTTCGCCGTGGCTTTAACATAGTCCTGCGCGAAAAACAAAGAGGAGCCTGACCAAGTCAGGCGAAAAGATGCTCTGGCCGCTGACAGAACTTTCAAGAGATCTGTATATTCTAAGAAATACATAATGACACCTCTTGGTCTCGTCGCGCTGGAAGTTGAGGAGGGAACTCGACCAAGTCTATGTGCGCGTTGGATGTTGAGCACAGTGTCCTCTGGCAGATGGAGAAATTTAGGGAGGAAGGATTTAAAGAAGGCAATAGGGTCATTCCCCTCGCATCCTTCCACCAGGCCGTAGATATGCAAATTATTACGTCTATTGCGGTTTTCGAGATCTTCCACTTGCTTTTGAAGAGAGGAGACCTGTGCATGTAGATGGGAAACCTTGGTAGATGATTCTTGAAGAGAAGAAACACTCAGTTCCACTGACGTGACTCTAGCGTCCATTTGCGACCAATTGTCAGTCAAGACTTGTAATTTAGCATTCGTTTCCTCCATAAAGGGGCGGAAGGCCCTTATTTCTTCCAAAAAAAGCTCCATAGAGACGGGCGATATGGATTTAGGTGGCGAAGGAGGGTCTTTCTTTAGACGCTTAGTGGTAGTCTTCCCCGAAGTTGACACAGGCGGTTTCATCATGAACTGCGTGCTACTGGTGGGAGGCGATTGAGAGGCTTCAAGCTTAGCAAACTCAGAAAATACTTTAGAGTTTTTAATGAGACTTTTCTTCAAGTTCTTGGTAATGGAATTGGAATTTGTCGTGTTCCTACCCATATGGTATGAATAAACACAGAGGGGAGCGTCGAAAAAGTGCTGTAGTTAGAGACGCTGTTAGACCCTGTGATGTATTGGTATCAGCAGAAGGATATGAGTAGAAGATGAGGTCCTCAGTGTACCAGGTGCGATAGACAGGAGCACCTTACTCCATGCCAGGGCGAAGAAACTCTAAAAAAAAGTCACAAAAGTGAGGAAGGCATCGTATGGCAAAGTGTTAGTAAAGCCTCAGGTAGTGAAAGCAAAAAGTCAAGCTCCGTGGAGGAATAAACATCATAGGCAGAGAGGACTAGAAAATGGCTGCCAGTCATGAGGAGAGGAAACCCCGAAGAAAAAATAATATAGAGCCACAAGTCATTGAAAGGCAACAGCCAATTGCCAAAATTGTCCCACCTGGAGCAAGAGAAGTATGCTGGAGGGCATCCTTGAAGAATGAAACAGAGTCATCAGGAAACTCTGCGTGTGAGGTGATCTTCCGAAAATGAAACAAAATGGCGTCCGCGACCGTCAGAGAGCCGCGACCGGACCTACCGTCTACAAAAGAGAGGTTTATGGCTGCAGAAAGTCTTCAAAAGGCACCTGCTGCATGCTGAAGTATTCCGAATCAGGAATGCAACATCACCGGAATGAAATGGAGCCGCAAACCGGGAGTTCCCGTCGGTATGGACGGAGCGCTCACTCCAGCGCCGTTATACTCGCCGGGCGCCAAGCCACGCCCCCAGTCTTAATTTATTTATCTTGCTGATCTATCATGATAGCACCAGTATTCCAATTTGATGCATACTGTTATCAGATAGATGCTTTGACTAAAATGCTTAAAGCATCACTCTTGCTGAAAGTCTCCTTCAAAGGTCTAGTATAACGTTTCCCAAAATTTTAATGAAAAAACCAGTATCACGATTTCTGATGTAAGGGATGAAAAGAAGCGTGTGAATTCTCTTGCACATATACTGCATATAAATATATGACAAGACTTAATATTGTACTCTCAACCTATAATAAAGCATCATTATACTGTTAAGTCATGTGAATAAAATAAGTGAAGTCATGTGTTTTAAAGTATATGTAAATAATAATGAATACACAATTAAATGATTGCTATGTGGGGACTGGAGGAGAGTGCAAAAGCAGGAAAAAGGCAAGGCACACAGCCTCTACCTGCGCTTTACCTATACATGGGCTGTGTGGATGTGGAGCATTTCTGCACTTTCCTACCCAGTCCCTTCTGGCCTAACTGGGGTAACTTTCTTACTTTGTAAGGCATTTCTGCACTTTGACATTGCTTGGACTAGGATGTTGGGCATTATTTTAAATTGTCCATTAGTCCATTCATGGCTCTCGATGTAGCCCTTGACAATCAATGTTGGTCACATTTTCAATATGAGTATCTGTCCTTTTTAGTTTAATGATCATCCAGTTTTGCAGTCGTTTGATTTTCGTGGCACATGCACCGGAAAATTTGTGTGACCTGGAGAAGGCGATGACTCCTGGAAGGGTACCTTAAAGTTGACCTTTGAACATTAGAGGTTTTGCATCTTTGACTAACCTGCACTCTCACTTCCTTTTCTGGCTCATCATCGGTGCAGGTGCCCACCGTGGATAAAGGTTTTCCAATGTTTCATCTTCTGTAAGAAATTGGGTTATTAGTTTAGGCATGTCAGTGCCCCACTCAAGTAATAATCACAACCCTTGTCAGGGTGAATGACTAAAGTAAATAAATAATCCTGAGCTTACCTTGGTAGCTATGGTACAGAGCAGGCATGCTTAACTTAGAGACAATGTGTAAAGTAGTTATACATGATCAAAACAGTAAAAAAATCTAAATGCAAAACAATAAAAATCCAAAACAAAATCAGGAAAATAAAGTAAGATGTAATAAACAAAATGACACCAAATTGTCAAAATCAAATAAGGGGAACCAGAGATGAATTTAAAACAAATTGAGTAAAATTTTCAGCAAGAAGCAGAGAGTGCCAATGATGGTCAGTGGTCGCAGTAGAGCAGGACCTATGCACATGGGATGCTGACTGTGATGGAGTGCAGGTCAGATACACCCACATCAAAGTTTTACCTTCTGGCTTTAGGCCTTTAAGTTCCAATCCACCATAGAAATACACTTCTAAAGCCACGCAGAACCTCAGGAGAGGCACTTAGAGGTTCACTGTGCAATCCAGGTCCAGGTGCCACTGATCAGCGGGACAGCCGCAAGAAAGGCCTCTTGTAGCTTATTGTATCTCTGAAGATTGAACAGGAGATTAGCCTTATGAACTTTGGAGCCCATTTATTTGTCCTGGGTACATGAGAGAGAGAGCAGGTCCAGGGCTGTCTTTAGGTTACAGACAGCAGTCTCAATTCTCTCCAGATCTTCCTCAGGTCTATGAATGTTCGGAAGTGGCTGCAACAATTATTCCCATCTTGAGCTAGTGGTTGGGAATGGGGAACAGCCTTTATAACAGAGACTTTACCACAAAGTGTCTTGACAACAAAGGGCCTGATTTAGATCTTGGCAGACAGGTTTCTTTGTCACAACGGTGACGTATGTCCCATCTGCCGAAATATGAATCCCATTATATCCTATGGGATTTCTATTTTGGTGGCTGGATATCTTTCAGCATTGTGACAGAGTAACCGGTCCGCCAAGATCTAAATCAGGCCTAAAGTCTTTAGCAACGCATTGATTTTCACCAAGCATGCCATTATCAAGGATGTCTTCACATGGATAATCGTACATATAGGTAAGTATTTCTTATTGAGTTGTCAAGCAGGTTTTAAGACTCTTGCAGTATTCGACACTGTGATGTCATGAAGAAGTCCAATGTGATTGGGGCCAGTCTAGCTGGGGGATCAAACAAGGATGCAGCCCAGGGTCTTAGACACATCTGCGTGTGACAGGCTAGGCTTCTTTGACATTAATCAAGTTCCTGGTCTGAGCCCATGGGCCATCCTGTCAAGGACACAACAACACAACCCCACACCCAAAGCCTTTTGTCCCTGTCCTGGAAGCTAGTTTACGCCTTGTTCACACCTATTCAAATGCTAATTACTTGCTGGCAGAAGTACAGATTAGCTCCCATTGACTTCAGTTAACTGAAAAGGCAACTTTCTAAAACTACCTTTTCCTTAATAGTGATGCAAAATTCGATGTTACCATAAAAGTGGATTTGGAGTAACTATTACAAAAGACCTTTATTTTTCTAGCTGCTTCCAAACACAAATTAGCATTATTAGATGTAATAATGTAACCCAAAGTTTTCCTATCGAGTAGCCAACCTTGCTTCAGTCAGTGAAAATAGCTATTGGGCCTTTTTTCAGAGTAAGAATATGTGGAATAATATACTGTTACACGTCTGTGATCGGAAGACCGGGGAGGTGACTGGAACTGGCCAAGGCGAGGTATCTGGGGCCATGAGGAGAATGCATACGAGCATTCCAGCTGTTTCCCAGGACACACCCCTAGAAAGCTCTAGGGCTATTAACCCCTTGCATGCTGGTGACGAACCCCAGCCGTCACGCTCCGCGGTGGTCGTGTGCTGATGACGGCTGGGGTTCGTCAGGGCCCCGCCCTGTTCGTTTGTTTACCGCACAGCGGCGGAAACAGGCCAGCAGCGAAGGGGTTAATAGCTCGGGGAGGTAGCGAATGGTGTGTGAGACCAGGAGACATTGAGGAAGCGGCACCTGGAGAGGAGGAGGGAAGAGACCCAGAAGATGTGGAATGAGGACACCACAAGGATGGCATAACTGGCAGGAGAGAATCGGGAGCGGAGGAGTCGGGAGTCATATTGGAGTAGGTTTGGGCATTGGAGGAGGAGAAGACCGCATCACAGCAGCAGGACCTGCTGAACCCAACCCAGGAAGTGGACTTTGAGCGGGAAGCCCCAGGGAAAGGCGGCACAGCTGTGAGGCAGCTGTGACTCTAAAGCAGAGCCACAACCACAGGCGAGTACCTCAAGGGGGTATACAAAGGGTTGTTTGGTGGGCAATGTCACAGGGATACTTGGTGGGGTTTTAAACGGAGATCATAAGCTGCACTTTTTATAATCCCCTTAAAGCACGAGTCACACTATCAAGCACTGGATGGTGGGGAGCACTTTGGCGTGTGAAATACTTGAAGCACTGGGATGCTAAGCATGTCATCAACATACTGATGATGAGGGGCCTGATAAAAGGGGTCATAGTGGTGGCATATTCAAGGTTCTGTGACCAACAAATCAGACGCAAGAGGAAAACCTACGGTGCTGTGTTGGGTCCCTATATTTGCCATAGCCTGTTTACTAGGGCCTCTCTCCCATTTCTATTTTCCATGAGGGTGAGTCTTGAGACCATGTAGAACCATCCCGATAGAAGGAGAAGACCCAGAGAAAACAATAGCAACAGAGAAGACCCATTCATTGAATGCTAGTAGCGCCCTTGCACTCAGTAATCCTGTATACTACTCTAATAAATCCTTATAGCTATCTATACTGGTCTGAATCACATTCTCCACCCTGTTACAATGTCCTACTTTTAAATACCATGCACCCTGCCACATGGGCAATAAGGAGTACTTGGGGATGACTCATTAATATTTAAAAGAAAGATTTTGACCTGTCAAAAGGGTTTATTTTGACAGATCGAATTGGCAGTTTAAAACTGCAAAACTAGACTACAATGGTTGAAATGGAGACAGGTTTGCTGAATCACTGCAGTGTGTGGCACAATGGGTGCTGCAGCCCAGTAGTGACAACTACATATAGGCCCTGGTTACACTCTTTTGACACTGCTTTTAACGCTGTACTGAGTTCATATTTCCAATGAACGTTGTACAATAAATTCAGTTCTCTGCACGGATTATTTTTGTTTGAATGCTTACATTTAAATTTATATGCTGTATTAGTTGTAATTAGCATCTCAGTGGAAAGGTGCTTGCAATCCAAAATAAAGGGGGGGGGGCGAGCCAACAAATTAACAGGAAGAGGCAGAGTGGAGCCAAGCGTCTAGCCCCGACCTTAGATCCTGTGCGCAAGCTGAGCCCTGAAAATATTTTCTACGTAAATTATACAACAAACATCAAGTAAAGTCTGTTTTGCTCTTTAATTTAATATGTTGACACTTCGACACAAATAAGGCACATTATACTGCCGCATTGAGAAGTACTTATTAAAAGTGATAGTTTTGTACAACTGATAAACAAACTCACACATTTGGAAATGTTGTCATGCGTGATAACGAAGAAAAAAGAGCTTTGGTGAAATAAAATATAGGCCTAACATTAAACCATTTAATCTGGGAAGCCGAGATTTATCCAGGTTTTCTGATTTCACTTTGTACAACTCAGCAGCAAATCTGTATTTGTGTTTCCTTATCTTAAGGTTTTTAGAGTTCTTTTTATATCCAGCAGTTTTCAGGCAACAATACAAATGTCAAGATTACGCTTGCGATTAATGTTCCTACTAGAGAGAGGATCAAAGATTTGTCTAGTGGAAGTTTGACTCATCTAATATAGTGCAGAGGGTTAACAGGACTGCTGCAAAGAACGTGTACCATGCAGATCACAGAACTGTATTTTATGTGAACAGCTCAGTGGGTCACTGCATTTGTCATAGAGAGCCTTTTGTTACTTGCAGTTCATAGGTTACAATAGTGATATAGCACAGTGACCGATGAACTGCCATCAAACAACTGTATGCAAACTTCACGATACAAGTTAGAAAGTTAAGTTTTTTTCCCAGTCTTTCATTATCCTAATGTTGCTAAAAATGTTTTTTTTTTTGGTAGAAATAAATTATTATTAGTAAACCGCCATCCCTAACCTCTGTGTTATCTTTTGAATCCTGGGTTTGTGCTTCTCCAGACCAAGCACTCTTAAAAAATGCCTACCTGTATGGATGGCATTTGAATCTTACACCTTGTAGTCACCTTTGTCTTATGTAACATTTTCTATAAACTGATTTACACACTGGTTCATTGTCTATGTATGTGTCTGTGATGTAAAATGCTCGAACACCCTACACTGGCAAAAGAGGTGCTATAAAAAATTAAATATATGTGCGAGAGGGGCTGTGGTGAGATGCAGGGCACTGTTGTAGAGTGATAGTGAAGGAATCTGTGGATGAGTAGGTCATGTGAGGGTTGGTGCCCAAAATCATTGTTGCACCGGCCGCCACCAGCGCTAAAGCCGGCCCTGTCATGCACTTTATTCGGTCGAAGGATGCTAATATCCCTCTAAATTAACTTTCATCATGATCTCAACGTTGTGGCTGTGCTGAACAGTAAATGTGTGCACTTAAGTTATATTTAAATTCATGTTTCATGCTTGTCATCTTATTTTTTGTGTTCTCCGTAATAATATCTGTGGGTACGACTGGGTATCCTGATGCTCTGTAAGGTTATCATTTACTATACTTTAACAGCTAATACATTTGAATGTATAATGACAAATATGTTGTAGAATGCACCATATTTGCCATGTTGCCCAAATTTTCTTGGGGGGGGGGGGCAAATTCCCCCAAACTCCCTTTGTAGTAGTCAGTCTAGCTCACTGTGCTCGCTAGCTACAGGAGCTGGTCTGACAAAATTTGCCAGGGCTGCTTTGGGTTCCCAGTCCGGCCATGGGGACAGCCACACATTCCTTATTTTTGTCCCATTTTTCATCAGATTAATAGTGAAATAGTGAATGCTATTCTCTTATTCACTATTAGTGTAATAAAAATTGAGCAGACTTAGCTTGAATCAAACCTTTGCTGGCGGCTGGGGTAAGTAATAACTCTTTCACATGGACTCTATGTGCATGTTTCAGGGTGAGAGTGAGTTTATGTGTGAGAGAGCATGGGTATGTGTATCTGTGTGTGTTTGAGAGAAAGTGAGCCAGTGAGAATCAGTGTCCAGTAGTGAGTGAGATTGTGTCAGATTGAGTGTCAGTAAGTATGAGTGAGTGAGAAAGATTATAAGTGAATGAAAGTGAATGGGTGAGAAAAACTGAGTGCATTATGGTGAATTGACACTCATGGATGTCACGTGAGTTTGTGTTACGTTAGACATAGTCACGTAAAGCGCAGTCTGCCTTTAGATTGGCCTCACATAATTAGTTGGGTCCAGATCCTTCATACAGGATTTCACCTCTGGTTTCCTTTTTTAGTTGTAATATCTGTAATATATTTGTTTTTTTGTTTAAGAAGTTTTTATTAAGTTTTTCAGAGCAAAACAATACAAAAGGTAAAAGTAATCATGAATTAAATACATTACAATATAACAAAAACCTGTAAGCAAATAATAATCAAAATGTGAAGAAAGTAATGAGAATAATGAGAATCAGACAGTTTGATAAAAGAAAAGAGGAAAGAGAAAAGAAAGAAGAAAGAAAGAAAAGAGAGAGAAAAAGGAAGGAAAAGAAGGGGAAAGAATGTCCAAAATTGCAAAAAAATAAGTATATAGAAAAAGAGAACGAGACTAGGGTACAGGAACATGAGTATAGAGATATGTCGTAAAAGGAAGCCATACAAAATCTGATTTAATTTTTTGAGAAAGGGACACAGAAGAAACAGAAGCAATCCTATGTTCATCACAGATAAAATTCCACCAAATTAGTATAGATATTTTAGAATTATCTTTCCAAGAGGATAATATTACTTTAAAAGCTAATGCTAGAAAAAAAGGTCAAATAATAGAGAAACAGGTGATAACTCTGGAACATCAGGTGAGGAAGAACCTAGAAATACATTTTGTGGCGATAATGTAATATTACATTTAAAAATTGACATGCAAATATTCCAAACAGATTTCCAAAAAGATAAAACATTAGACCATTCATAGAGTTGATGTTTCAGTGTGCCCGTAGCATTGGAACAAGACCAGCATAACGAAGATGAGGAGGAAGAAAATTTAGAAATACAAACAGGTGTAACAATAGCTCTATTATAAATAAAATACAAAGATTGGGTAATTCGAGCAGCAACAGAAACTTTGAATAACTTCGACCAGATCTTATCCCAGGTAGAAATAGGAAAAGAAGTCAACAAATCAACTTCCCAAGCAATCTCAACAGGGGATTTGGGTCGTTCATTAACATTTGATAACAACAACTTATATACAAGAGCGGCTTTAGGTCTGTGTGTTGGAAATAATAGATATAACGGGGTGGTGGGAGTAAGAGATGGAGAATCCTCTAGGTCAAAAGTAGCTAAATGTAATTATAGGGCATTGGAGATTAAAGTATATTCATTGAGGCAAGAGTCAGACAAGTGGTATTGTACTTGAAGGTCAGGAAATGGGATAATAATATTGTGGAACAGTAGTTGGTGCACATAATTAATTCCCTTTTCCTTTCAGTGTTTGTAATAGAAAGATTTGCCTTTATATTTAAGAAATTTATTAAACCATATAATAGAGGATAAAAAATATTGAAACGGAATAAAACCATTAGAAAATGTACTGTATAAAAGATTTTGAGAGTATTTTAGAATAGGGTTATTTGACAAAAAAGTACTGTTAGACATAAAAATGACAATTTGAAAGGAAAAGTCTTTAAGCAAGGAACGTTCAAAAACAATCCATGTAGGAATAGGAATTTCGCCAAAATCATAAGATAGAGCAAAAGATTGCTTATTCAAGAAGGCCGACTGATATGCTTTAAAGTTTGGAAAGCGAACACCACCTCCACCCTCAGGGCGAATGAGTTTACTAAGAGCAATTCGTGGATGTTTCTTATTCCATAAAAATTGTATACAGGCTGAATTAATTTGAGAGAAATAAGAGAGGGGTATTCAATGGGTAGCATAGACAATGTGTAAAGGACATGAGGAACAATCATCATTTTAATAGTATCCAATCTGCCTCATGAGGAGAGGTATAAGGGGGACCATATAAGGAGAAGCGATTGAATTTTAGTGAGTAATGCATGAAATGTATGTTTAAGCGTAGAATTAAGAGATGAGGAGAACCAAATACCAAGGTACTTGATTTTCGAGGGGCACCAGGCAAAATTAGTACCAGCAAACATGAATTGGTAACATATAGAATTCAGGGGTAAAACTTCAGTTTTAGAGAGGTTGAGCTTGTATCCAGAAATACTAGAATACAAGCGGACTTCGTTCATAAAATGAGGGAGTGATTCAACAGGGTTAGACATATAAATCAATATATCATCTGCATAGGCAGATATTTTAGTTTCTATAGTATTATGTTTGAAGCCATTGATCAGTGAATTTGCACGAATACACTCCAGGAATGGTTCCAGGCACAGAATAAATAATAAAGGGGATAGTGGACATCCCTGTCTTGTACCTCTGGAAAGGTAAAAATATTTTGAAAAGTGATTATTGACAAAAATACTAGCCCGAGGACCAGAATATAATAGCTTAATAAAAGAAATAAAAGAGAGTCCAAAACCAAACGATTGGAGAGTAGTAAACATAAATTGCCAGTTAATACGGTCAAAGGCCTTCTCGGCATCTAAGGACAGAGCTGCAAGAGGTGATTTGTATTTTTTGCCACATGAAATAACGTTAGCGAACATTTGGGCATTATCAGAGGCTAATCTGCCTTTCACAAAGCCAACTTGGTCAGTTTTAATCAATAGGGGGATTACTGTTTCAAGTCGGGACGCAAGAATCTTGGCAAACATTTTGAAATCATAGTTTATTAAAGATATGGGACGATAATTTTTACAACGGGAATGATCTTTATCTTGTTTAGGAATTATAATGATTAAGGCATCCATGAAGGAGCCGAAGGCCTTGGCATTTGTAATACAAGAATTGAACAGTGTCAAAAGTTTGGACACAAAAATGGAGAGAAATGTACTATAAAATTCAACAGACAGACCATCACGTCCCGGAGCTTTTGATTTTTTTTAAGGATTTCATAGCGTTAGTTATCTCAGCAGGTGAGATGTCTCTCTCTAATGCATTAAATTCATCAGGGAGAGAGGGGGGGAGGGGAGACCAGAGAAAAAAGAATCCATATTATGTTTAGTAGGAAAAGTGTCATCAGAATATAGAGACTGATAGTATTTATGAAAAACTTCAGCAATATCTTCATCAGATGACACTAATTTGTTAGTAGATTCATTAAGGATAGGGCCAACATTTTTACGTTCAGACTTAATTTTCAAGTAGTTGGCTAGCATCTTACCCGCTTTGTTTTGACCTCCATGATATTTGGATTTTATTTTAAGCAAAACATTACAAGCTTCAATGGTAGCTAATTTATTGAGTTCAGATTTTGCCTTAATCAAATCATGAAGAGCAGAGGGTGATCTAGATGAGAAATATGTATGTTCTAATTGTTTAATGTGTAGTAATTGATTTTCATATTTTTTCCTCGTGGTTGTCTTTTTTTTGACACATATGAAATAGTAAAGGCACGAAACGAGGCCTTAAAAGCATCCCAATTGTTAGGAACAGATGTGTCTGCTGGGTTATTGAAATAAAAAAATTCATTAATAAAGGAGGTAGACTCTTATAATAAAAAAGTATTACGTTTCCATCGACTAAATTGAGATGAGGTAAGTGATAGATCCAATACAGCATGAACTGGTGCGTGGTCGGATATAAAAATGGAACCAATGTCAGAAGATTGAATTGAAGGAAGCAGAGATTTACTAACCAAAATGTAATCAATCCTAGATTTAGTGTGGTGTACATTAGGAAAAAAAAGTATATTCAAGAAAATCAGGGTTACAGGTTTTCCAAACATCATATAAGGAGCGAGAGGCAATGGCTGACTGGAATGCTTTGTGAGATTTATCAGGGTTAAATTTGCATGTGGATAATCGATCAGAAAAGGGATCTAACCATTGGTTAAAATCACCAGCAACAATAATATTTGGACAATCTACAGAAGAAAGTAAAATTTTAATGTCGTGCCAAAATTTAGGGTCCGGTTTTACAGGGCCATAAATATTTAGTAAAACCAGAGTTTTATTTTGCATCACAATCTTTGCAATTACCCAACATCCAGCATCATCACTTTGTGTAGATACAATTTGTACTGATAACGATTTATGAAACAAAATAGCTACACCCCCCTTCTTACTAGAGGCAGAAGAATAAACGACCTGACCCACCCACTGCCTTTTTAATTTAATAGATTCCGCCTCAGTACAATGTGTTTCTTGGAGAAAAGATATCTGAGAAGAAAGTTTAGATAAATGGGACCGTACCTTTTGCCTTTTGACTGGATTCCCAAGACCACGGACGTTCCACGTAACAAACTTACATACAATGGAGGGAAAGAAGGGTAGTACACGAACGGGTGTAATACACATCAGGAGTATATCTACAGAAAAAAACACACCACATAGAAAGTTTATATTTGAAAAATGGTATACTGAGGCACATCATACCAACACACAACTGAAATAATGCTAATACAATTAACAATACATAACCTATATGAAAAGTGTGAGGAGGACAATAGGAAGGAAAAGGAAAAGTAGTAGAGAAAATAGGAGAGAAAAAAGGAAAAAAGAGGGAGAGATAAAAAAGAGAAAAGAAGGAAGAAGAAATAGCAAGTGAACTGATCAAGGCATAGCAGCCAGGTCTGTAAAGAGAAGAGAAGACGGAGCAGTAGGAGCATAGTTGCGCCAAAAGAACACGGACCTCAGTGATAGGTAAAAAGGTAGTTAGAAAGAACCTCATGAAGTAAGGGAAAGAACAAACGAATAGGGGAAGATGAAGCAAACATATGAATTAGATATTGGAGGAATTATCCTAGAAAGAGAAAAGTCAATTATTAGTGTCCATTCCAGAATTAGAGACAGTCTGCATATAGAGTCTAAGTTTCCCTGGTTCATCAAAGGAGCGTGAGCGACCATTGTGGGTAATCTTGCAGAGACATGGATGGAGGGTTCCATATTGAATATTGAGTTGTCTAATTTGAGGACGTAGAGCCAGGAATTCTTTGCGACGTGCATTAGTTGCATTTGAAAGATCTTGAGAAATGAAAATTTTATGGCCAGACCAGATGAGACGACGTTTAATCTTGACAGCCTTCAGAACATGCATCAGTTCAGTAAATTCTAGAAATAACATTATGATGCCCCGTGGCTGAGTAGCATTGGGGTTTAAGCGACCCAAGCGGTGAGCTCTTTGAATGTTGAGGAGATTTGTCATTGGTTGAAGCTCTAAAAGTTCTGGAAGGAATTTCTGTAAAAACGATACTATATCTGAACCTTCAACATTTTCCAGAAGACCATAAAGGCGTAGGTTGTTTCTACGATTTCGATTTTCAAGGTCCTCAGTATAGAGCTTTAGGTTATGGATTTCCTGCTCTAGAAGAGGAATTTTTGAAGAAGCATCCTGTATATCACTAACTCTCTGTTCCATGTCCAGAACTTTGTTTTCCACAATCATCCATCTTTCCTCAATTTGTTTCAGTTTTTCGTTGGTCGCAGTCATGAAAGGTTGGAGCCCACGAACTTCATCCAAAATGGAGTCTAAGACAGGGTTTTGAGAAGAGTGAATAGGAGAAGGTGGGTCATTTTTATGTCTCTTCTGTTTTGTCCCCGATATGGATGCTTTTGCATTATGAATATCATGGGCCATGGTTGAATGCACATAGAGTCACTATATTGTAAAAAAAAACACACAAAAAAGAATGTAGATCAAAACAAACTAGGATAAAAAATATAAGTCGTGGTATGACAAATTATGACCCAAACGGAGCCTCCAAAAGTGACAAAAAACAGTCAAACTGCAAGAAGACTCCCTATAAGGTAAATGCTGACACTTGTGATAGCATAAGAAAGATCCAAAAAAGCAGAGAAAAATGAGGTAAAACAGAGGTATCAAGACGTTGGTAGCATATTTGATGTATAGGCGCAAACACCAGAAAAGAGATAGATAATTTACTATCTGATTAAAAGAGCACTGGTGTGAAGTGAGCCAAAATATTTATGCATGGTAATTGCAGGCAGCAACAAAGCGGAGGCATAAAATCGGAGCAAGAACATGTAGAGGGAGTATTAAATTCCAATGACTCCAATGATCTCCATCACAAAGATAGAACAAGTATGTGGCACTGAATATTCATGTATGGCAGATCAGCGGTGTGAAGATCGTGACAAAAGCACAACGCGAGCTCAGCACCTAAAATGGCGGCCGCTCGCGCTAGTGCACTATAAAAGAGAGAAAAAAAGACCCACCGCGATTGAATTAATAACAGTTTCGCCACACATAAAAAAAAAATCAGCAATTAAGGATGAAAGAGCATGGAGGCAGTCCCAAGAGCCGAAGACGGAAGCCAGTCATCAGGAAACGACGTTGGGGAGAAAAACGATGGCGCCGCGACCTGAAATGGCGGCCGCCCGCGTCTCCGATAATAGGAAACAGCACTACCTGATACGGCCATCAGGGAAGGTCGAAATTACAGCCATCAGATGCTTCACGACTTTAGAGGGACGCCACAGCTGTCTCACGATCCCAGAAGCAGCATTCGAGGTGCAAAAAACATCGAAGAGTCCCGCGATATTGCGGAGCTCAAGCAGGGTCCGCCATCTTATTTCAGCGCGCAAGCCACCCCCCCCCCCCACCCCTCCCCCCTGTAATATATTTGTAATTGTGGCTGCTGCCTGGGTTATTTTGCTGGCCCCCTGCTTGGGATATTGTTATGTGATCATATTAATTGAAGTTGGTAGAGTTGTTGGTGTGTCATGATATTCATCTACTGGCCTGTCTGCATTGCATGACGCAGAGTTCTTTTTAACCTGTTCTGTTGGCTGGCATGTGCAGTGTTTTGTCAGACATTTGATGTTATGATCACAAGTCGCAACTCTATGGCATAAATGTGTAAAGTTGGAGATATGTTTGGATATTCATTACTTGCCCAGTCCTTCCTCCGCATTGTTGCTTGAGGTTTTCCTCTGCCTTCTAACCTGTTGTTTCTTCCCCATCCCCCTATATCCCTTCCCCATCAATACTTGCCCTATCCCGACCCCCTTTTCATTGTTATTTGGCCCCTCTAACTGCTCACTCCTGCCAGAATAAAACGATATGACGGCGCCAGCACTAAACACATCATATGTTTTTTTTAACTTTCAGTCTTGCTGCACAACAGCTGTGTTGCTGTACAACATGGCTAAATAAACATTGCCAAAGCCAATAGATTTAGCGTAGGTGAGACTTACTGGCTTTGCCAATGCTGTATTTTAAATACATCAAGACAGTTAGTGACATTCTGCATTGCCTGACGTTTGTCAGTGAAGTGCTTCAGGGAGCTTTCATCCGTTTAAAGTAATGACCATAGCAATGTGTATCAAGTGCTATAGTTGATGTTTAGTTTTGAACTATGAAGTCATAAAATGACATGTCTAAAGATTGTGGCACCTTTTCTATTTTTTGGGGATACTAAATACTTCCATTTTAAAACACAGAGTCTAAAACATGCTTTGCAAAAAACAGCAGCCTAGAATCCACTTAATTTTGTGAGATTCCTAACATGATGGGTCTGATATGAAAGGGTATTTTGGGATCACAAAGCCCATGATTCGCAAAAACCACAGGGTTTGCAACCACAAAACACTTTTTTGGCATTTACGAAGGCTTTCCAACTCGTAAAAGGGCTTTTGAGATGCTCTCAGAATCTCAAATTGCCGGGGCATGAAGGGGCTCCTCCTCTCAGCGTTTCGGGAAAGGAATGTACCACCATTTTGTTACCACTATCAGATACTTATTCCTCAAAGGGTTTGGTATCTGATTCACAAAGGGTAAGCTGTCCCCGTGCGACATCTTCCCCTTTGGGGCCCATCGGGAGACGGGGAGGGGAAGAACCGACCGTTGACAGATGTAAGGTGTGATAAAGGCCGCTTTATTGGGAAACAGGTGCATCCTGAAAATATACCACATCCTTGGCCTTTGCCGTACAAAACTAGGCCTAACTAACTATACGTATACCTGACCAAAACCCCCCACCCCACCCCTAAACAGTTCCCTGCCAACAACATGAACATTAGTACCAATTACCCAAACGCCTGCCTCAACTATTTAAACACCTGTCATATGTACACTCCCTCCCCCTCTGCCAGGAAAACTCATTCCTCCTATCCTACCTCCCCCGTTTAACTAGGAAAAAGCGCCACCCCACAAAACTTCCCAGCACCTGCTCCCAGCGACAGCATATCCAGCCAACCCTACCTTAGAACGCACCTGCTTCCAACAAAACCCTTTTGTACCCACTAACATGGCCCAAGACACACCCCCTGCTGCCTCCCAACAAAACAGGACCTAAAGGGAGGGTGGGTGGGACAATAATTAACCTGCCCCCCGGCTGCTGGGTCACTGTCCCACGAAATGGTGCACAGTGACCCAAAATGGCCGCTCTTAAAGGCACTAGCCCAAAAAGAGCCCAAATCCCACTGCCCAGCCCAACCAGCCCAAACGCCCTTCCTGTCCCCCGTCTAAATCCTTCCCCCCACCCTTCCTCCCGGGGCCCCAAAATCCCGGGGGGGGCGAGCCTCCCTCCGGTCGGCCACCCCCGCAAAGCCCCATTGGGGCCCATCGGGAGACGGGGAGAGGAAGAACCGACCGTAGACAGATGTAAGGTGTGATAAAGGCCGCTTTATTGGGAAACAGGTGCATCCTGAAAATATACCACATCCTTGGCCTTTGCCGTACAAAACTAGGCCTAACTAACTATACGTATACCTGGTCAAAAACCCCCACCCTCACCCCTAAACAGTTCCCCGCCAACAACATGAACATTAGTACCAATTACCCAAACGCCTGCCTCAACTGTTTAAACACCTGTCATATGTACACTCCCTCCCCCTCTGCCAGGAAAACTCATTCCTTCTATCCTACCTCCCCCGTTTAACTAGGAAAAAGCGCCACTCGAAAGCCCCCATACGGCTTTTGACCCCCCCCCTAGGACCCCTGCACCTTTGGATACCTGTGCACCCCTACCGCCTGGTCTACTGCCTCCTTCAACTGCACAATATAGAGCTCCATCCCATATCTCGATAAATGTACTCCATCTTCCATAAAAAAGTAGACCGCCCCATACTTCAGCTCCGGGTGCTCCATTCTGCCCACTCCTTCCTTCCCGCAAAAGGCCCGCATCTCCCTGTTAATCTTCCTCCGAGTCTTGTCAATGGCCCCAGGTCTCTCCGCCCCCCTCCAACATCTCCTGGGTATGAATTCCGACCAAATGACATAACACCCCGCCCACTGTCTCCTGATCTCCAGCAAATCCCTCTTCATTTGCTTCACCAGTGCCAGTCCCTTACACTGCACTAAATCATTCTCACCCAAGTGGATGACTACCACATCTGGACAGACCCCCCCCCCCGCACAACATTGTTCAAAACCGGCACCAACTCGTGCCAACGCATGCCCCCTTTCCCCCTCCAATGACACCTAAACAACTGCTCATCCAATTCCAAATTGAGATTCCTGTGTTTCTCCCATTCGGCCCTCTCCGCTCTCTTTACAAAGGAATGGCCCACCACGTATATATGCTCATCGCTGCTGCAGCAGGCCCCGCCACCGCACCTGTAAAGATACATATGTGAGCAGCGCGCACAAACTTCAAGTCTATTCCAACACTACCCCCCGCATCCTGACATATGTCTTATAGCAGTCTGATTTCCAGTGCCCCAGCTTCTTAATCTCCTCCTTCCCCCAACCCTTCCGCGCCGCCTCCGTCGCCGCCCCGATGCGAAAGGAATGCGTCCCGAATTCCTTCGGGTCCTCACCCATAGACCGTAGGGCGTGCCGCAGGACCCACAGCAACTGCGCAGCTGTCACCCGACCCCCATCTCTCCTGCCAAAGACCTCTGCACCATCCTGCACCCGTCCGGCCGCCAGTCTTCTCCCCCATTCTGCCGGACACACTGCCTCCGTTCCCCCTGGACCCGACAAAACCCAAGTACCCTCCCCACGCTGATCTGTCTTGGACCAACAAAGCCGTACCGCAACCTCCCTGCCGCGCAACTCCACCTCCTCCCAGGTCAAACCCGGCCGTCCTTTCAAACCTACCAACTCCGACACCCGAAAAGCTCCAAAAAACATCCATGACATCAGCGTGGAAAACAACACCGTCTCCGCCTGGTCCCTGCACACCACCGGCAAACTGCCCACCAAGCCCTCCAACATCGCCTCCGTAATTGGCCATCTCCGCCGCGCCCGAGCCCCTTTCTCTCTCTCCCAACCCTCCAAAAGACGCCCCCCCAATTCTCCCGCTGAGGGAGCATAACCCCACCAGAGCTTGCCCATGAGAGCCAACCCCGCCAGTTTTCCTGCTATCGTCACTCTCGCCAGTCCTTTGTCCATTAACCCCAGCATGAACTGCACCACCTGCTCCTCACGACGCCACTTGCCGCGCTGCCTTACCGCTCCACCACGTAGACACTCCATCCAAGCCTGCTCATAACTCCTCCACGTGGACGCTGCCAGGGACGACCTCACCAACTGAACGACCCGCGCTCTCCCACCAACCACAGCTCCTCCGGCACCCGTGTCTTGTCCGCCGCTGCCTCCGTGGCTAGCCCATGGAACCTCCGCCACTGGGAACGAGACAAAGCATCAGCAATGTCATTGTCCACTCCCGGCACATGTTGAGCCTGGAACAAAATATCATTCTCCAAACACCTCAATACGAAAACGCGCATCAACTTCAGCACTTGGGGCTCCCTTGCGGACTGCCGATTCACCACCTGCACCACCGACATATTGTCCACCCTGAACAAAACACGCTTGTGCGCCAACTCCTGCGCCCACACTGTCACAGCCACCACCAACGGGAACAGCTCCAGGAACGCAATGCTCCTACCCCCCGCCTGCCACTGCTCCGGCCATTGCTCCGTGCACCACCTGCCTGCCCAGTAGAGTCCAAAACTTCCGACTCCCGCCGCGTCCGATGACATCGTCACGTCCCACTCCCAGTCTTCCGGGGGCGCCATGGGCACTCCATTGAAACGCCCCAGAAAAGCCAGCCACATGCTCAGGTCCTCTCTCGAGCCCGCCGATAGGCGCACATGATGATGGGGCAGCGTCAACCCGGACAAGGCCAAACCCAGTCGCCGACAAAACGTCCGCCCCACTCACACCACTCGGCACGCAAAGTTCAAATGCCCCAGCAACACCTGCACCTCCCGCACCGTCACCTTTCGCCTGGCCAACATGCCCTTCACCAAGTCCATTATCACCACCCGCTTTTCCTCCGGTAGGCGTGCTTCCATGGCCGCTGAGTCGAGCTCTATCCCGAGGAACGACAGCACCGTGCTGGGACCTTGCGTCTTCTCTGGCGCCAAAGGAACCCCTAGGTAACCCATCAGGTCGGTAAAACTGTCCAGTCGCTGCTGGCAGTCCGTCGAACCGGGCCGACCCACCAGGAAGAAGTCATCCAGGTAATGCCTTATCGCCTCAGAGCCTGTGCGCCAGGAAAAAACCCACTGCAAGAAGGAGCTGAATCTCTCAAACAAGGCACACGACACGGAGCACCCCATGGGAAGCGCTCTATCGACAAATATGAGACCGTCAAACTGGATCCCCAGCAACTGATGATCCGCCGGATGTACCGGCAGCAACCGAAAAGCCAATTTTACATCGCATTTTGCCATGAGCGCCCCCCGACCCGCCGTCGTCACCAACCTCCTCGCGACGTCCACGGACGAGTACGACACCGACGCCAGCTCCGTTGAGATAAAGTCGTTCACTGACGCGCCCTCCGGCCATGAGAGATGTTGAATCAGCCGGAATTGACCCGGCTCCTTTTTCGGGACCACCCCAATTGGTGAAATGATCAAATCCGGCAACGGCGCCTCCTCAAAAGGCCCCACCATCCTCCCTTCCTTCACCTCCTTGAAGAGCTTCTCCCGGACGATACCCCGGTGCGCGTTCACGGACTTCAGGTTCTCTGCCCATCGGGCGATCCGCGGACCCTCGTAGCCCCACCGGAAACCCTCCCTGAAACCCCGACGCAGCACGGCCGCATCGTCCGCCCGCGGATACGCCTCCAAAAGAGGTTCCAGTCGGTCCAGCCTAACCGGAGTACGAGCCTTTTCCCAGGGTACTCCCCCCTCCCCCCCTTCCGCCCCACCTCCCCCTACCGGGCACGGCGGCCGAGTGCTGTCCCTGTGCGGGGCCTCCCCCAAGCCCCCAACAACGCGCTTCCGGGTGGCGTCTCCCGCACGCGGAGCATTCGTGCCGAAAACGGCACATCTGCCTGAGACAGGAGCCTCTGTTGAAGTCCCAGCAGGCCCCAACGCTGTTAGTGCTCCCGGCTCCTCCCGCCCCCAGCCCCCCTCGGGTGGGGCGGGCAGAAAGGGGGGAGACGCCAGCGGCAGCCCACTGGCCGTGTAGATGGTGCGGCCAAATTTTGCCCCGCTCATCGTCTGCTGGTACAAGTCCGCGTCCAACTCTCCCCACTTTGCCTCCGGATCCGATGCCATGCGCGCCCGAAACTCCTCGTCGTAATGTGACCAAGCATTACCTCCGTACGTCACCTGCGCCCGTCGCACCACGTCCATGTACTTGAACAGTGCGACCGCCCTGTCAGGGTACTTTTCGCAGTACATGCTGGCATATATCAGGAAAGCCGCCGACCAATTCTCAATGGTGACCAGCACCTTAGGCCGCCTGGCTAACTCCTGCTCCTCCTCCTTCGACCCCTCTTTGGCCATCAACTCCCTGTGGAGCAACTTCAAAATCTCCACATACTCCCCCTTCCAGATCTTCTCCCTAGTCACCATTGACAAATGCGCCCCCAGGGGCTTCGCCACCCCCATGTACGGCAGCTTCCTGACCGGCACCTCACAGCTCTCCTTCGCCCCGACGCTGGACGCCGCCACCCCACCGGGCTTCGCCGCCTCTCCCGTCCCTGTGCTCACCGACACCGCTTCACCCGCCACCGACCCCCGGACTGCGCCGCCTCTCCCGTTCCCGTGCGCCCCGACGCCGCTGCACCCGCCTCCGTACATACCCCGGCATCCATCACGTACCTACCCTTCACCAATCTCACCTCATCCCCTCCCCCCTCATCCGTCCCCACTGACACCTGGCATCCGCCATCCCCACCCTCTGCCTGGCCTCCATGAGGCCCGCCTAAGCCACTCCCCGATCGTGCACTGGTCTTACCTGGCGTCAAGGCTGGCGTCCTCGCCGGATCCGCCGCCTAACCAGTTCTGCTGGGGGGGCCGTCACTCGCGGCACCGTCTGCCGGGGGCGTACCTGTAAAACACTGTCAACAACATTACTCACTTCCCCCTCCCGAAGCTCCCCCTCCTCCTCTGACTCAATCACTCTACCCCCTTCCACCAAGACACCTCCTGTGTGCACCCTACTCAGACCTGCCTTGTCCCTGCACTCCGTCATCAATGTCCCTAAATCCACACTCCCCCTTCTCCTGTCCTCTGTTTGGTAATCAGAGTAACCTGCCAAATTTCTGCTCCTTCCCCGTCCCCCGGCGGCCGGATCGACCCATCGGGAGGGGGGCGTTGGAGACCTATGTCCCTGCCATCCCCTGTCAGCACGCACATGGTCCCTCGTTGGAGCGCGACCGCCCGTACTAGGCAGAGCGGGCCCATCCTCTCGGCGGGTTGGAGCCACATGCTGCTCACCCGAGCCCCCTGACAACTGCTCCTGCCAAGAAAAAAGCGGGGAAGTCCAGCATGCCGGGGCAAATTCACCCCCTTCACCCCCCCAAGCTCCTGGCGCACCCCTCCCCCATGCCTCCGAATGCCCCCCTGCCGCGCCGGTCGCCCCCCCACCCCCTCTCCCCCCACCCCCAACCCCCTGCACTTTCCAGGCTGCCCCACACGCCTCCCCCTGCACCCCCACAAGCCCCGCACCCCCGCGCACCACCCCCGTAACCCCCCGCAACCCCCCCACCCCGAGACCCCACTCACCGAAACGCCCCCTCCCCCAAACCCCCTCCCCCCCGAAACCCCCTGCCACCTCCTCTCCCCTACCCCACCCCCTACCCACGCTCGCCAGACCCCCTCCCCCTCCCCGCGGCGACACCGGCCTACTGGGCCCCACCATGTCCTCTTCCGACGATGACCCCCAGTCCAACTCGCTCTCAACCCCTGCCCCTGCTCCCTCCCCCTCGTCTGATTCCTCAATCAGCAGCGGCGAACCCCCCACTCCTCCCCCTTGCCCCTCATCTCCCCCTCCCCATCAGCGCCCCGGGCCGCCCCCACCCCCCTTCACAACTCGCCCCCTCCTGGCATATGGGTGCTCTCGCGGCATCCTCTCCCCCCCGGGCACCCCCCCTTCTGGCTCACCTTGCCCTTGGCCCCCGTCCCCCCCGCCACCCCCCCCCAGCCTGGCACTCCTTCTCGACTTCTGGGCCCCCCCCAGCTCTCTTGACATGTTCGGGCCCCTTCCCCCTCAATGTCCCTCCCGCCGGTCTCCCGCGCGCCTCCCCAACCCCGCCGCCCCCCCCCCCGCTCCCTCCACAAACTGAAGCGGCGCCTTCCCCATGCCGCCGCGCTTCTTTCCCGGTCCCCCTCCCCGCTTCGGCGCCCCAGCCGCCCGCTGGCCGCCGCCACGCTCCGCTCCTCCGCGCGCCACTCCTCCCCTCATCCCCGCCCCCTCCTCTCTCCTAGCGCGAGAACGCGGCGGCTCGCAAGCCGCCACCGCAGCACCATCAGCAGCGCGCCGCGGTGGCCTTATCCGCACGTCGCTCCTCAGCAGATCCGTCCTGCCTGCTTCCCCTAAGAGGCGGAGCGCCTCACGAACACGGGATCAGCCATCGCCTCCGCCGCCATGTTACCCAGTCACAAGAGTCAAAAATTGCGACCTGCTATATTAAAATGTATTAGACTTGAACTTTTGTGGCTTCCCGGAGAATATTAGTACATAGATCCTATTGTAAATGACATTCCCATTCGCAAACCATTCAGTGTCCAAATTGCACATCACAGGTTTACAAATGGGAATAGTATAGTATATATGGCTCAAAGAGAGTACAGAGGGACTCATGAACACACTCATGGTGAGGCCCCACAGCGATTTCCTATAAATTGCTTGCTCTTTTTCCAGACTTGCAGATGCCTAACTTGAGCTTTAGTGGTGCATTGTCATGGATGTTGATTCACCAAAATGCCGGGGTAGCGGAAGTTACATCATATACCATTTGACCTTAATGATGCCACAGGATATGACCTTTGACCCTGCATCATCCTAAGAAGTGATGTCACATAACCTTAATCCTGATGACATCACAATAATTGGCATTGCTGAAGTTACATAATTGCATAATTATTATTATATTTTCCTCTAGGGAAGAACAAAGGGTGGTGGTTTCTCTTCCCTGAGAAAATTACTAGCTTTACTAGTGCATTTTAATGTACAATTTGCACATACATTTGCTAAAAAGCCATAGGCTCTAAAACAACAGTCAGTAAATAATCAAGTCCTTTCATGGTGTGCCAAGCTACTGAAATCTGACAGTCCCCGTGAGTTCACCCAATTATGTTTTTAAAATGTCCTATGGGTGCCCCCTAATGCCAAAAATTACCTCGATTGCCACGATCAGCATTTTGCCATGGGGGCCCCTTTTGACCAAACATTACAAACAATATGCCAGTGCCAGAATTTTCCTAATGCTGCTTTTCCTGCACTATGGAGGTTCCTTATGTCAAAGGTTATGTGTAATATGTCAAGGGCCACATTTTGTCATGGATGGCCCCGTGACCTTGCCACAGTTGCCTTCCCGTACATTACAAATTTACCCAATGAGCCATCGCAAACAATTTGTCACAAGTGCCAACTAAGTGCAGGCATTTTTTCATAAGTGTTTCTACAGAGTGCCAGCAGTAGCATTTCGTCGAGGGTATCCCATATATAAGTATTGCCTCCAGTATTCCAGTGCCAACATTTTGTCAAGGGTGCTTCTATAAGCCAAAAAGCATGCGAGTTACAACGGTGGATCTGCAAGTATAACAACACATGCTTACTTATTCACGCAAATTCTATCATTAGCACTGATTTGCTCTCATTAATTTTCACCTCCTCTCATGCCCTCACTCTCACCCTGAATCACTCATTCACACTCTCACTCAGTCTTACGCTGACTCACTTATTATACTTTCTTTCTCATTTTAGCACACACACATCCACAAACCCATATACAAAAATACATGCTCACACATAAATACGCTCTCACCCAAACTTACTCGCACCCACATGCATGCACACAACATACATTAAAACCATTTCATTTTTCTTATCTACGATGCCAGTGAAGGTTCAGATATCGCTGCTCCACTTTTATTACACTAATAGTGAATAATAAACTATCATTCACTACTATTTTTTTTTAAATCTGTTTTTATTAACATTATACAAAGACACATCGTCCAGGTACCGCATCTCGTCGCAGTATATAGTACAAAATCAATGAAGTAACCAAACAGAGGCTGCACCAAGGAATGTCTGTGCTAGCGAAATAATAAATTAAATCAAGCATATTACATTATACTGTATCAGAGGTCTGCAAGAGATACAAAAACCGCTGCCCCCAGTACATTCACACTTAGTCATCAATACGCATATGTCGGCTTGATGTATGTGCTAATAAAGTAGTATGTGCTGCTGCAGCGTCGTTGTGCTTGACTTCCAACTTGTATTGGTGTGCGCAGCCTGGGTCGTCCCCGACCTGCGCAACTTCAAAGGGTGCAGCAATGCGGTGTAGAGTGGGAGGCACTAAAATTAACTTCTGACCATAAGAGGCAAAAGGTCTCTATAAGGAGGAACCTTGATTTTCAAAGTCTAACAACAACATCTGCCAATCAGACGATATTGGCGTCTTCCTCAGTCCGCTATATTCCTCCCGCTGCAACTCGGCTCCCTCCGCCTTCCCCCATTTCACCACCTCGTTGTGCCAGTTCTCCGGATGTGGGGGTCTGACGGACTTCCAGCACGCCGTCACTGTTCTCTTAGCAAGGAGTAGGGCCAAATTAACAAATCTAGAGGATGGGTTCTTCTTTCGTTCCCTAGTACCCAGGCTCAATAAGCAGTAGTCTGGAGTGTTATAGGGCCTTCGTGGGACAATTTCAGCCAACACTGTGCGGACCGTATTCCAATAGTACCCCAGTTTAGGACAGGTCCACAGCATATGTAATAAACCCGCATCTGAATCGTAGCATCTCGGGCATGTATCAGCAGCGTCCAGGTAAATAGCGTGTAATCGACGAGGGGTGAGGTACGCCCTGTGTAGGATCATTAGCTGTATAAACTTAAATTTGGGGTTACGTGATACTTGTCTAGGATATTTTAAAACTCACTTCCACTCCTTGTCAGTAAAACCCCTATTCATGTCTCCTTCCCACTTAGCACGTAAGTGCTGTAGGGTAATCGCTCGTTCAGTACGTATACCATGCGTAAGCCATTTTGTCAAGTGCCCATTAAGTAGTGCAATGTGAGAAGCGAATTCGTGTGAGGTTCCGTTCCAGTGCACGTCCAGGTGATGTGTATATAGTGCACAACATGGGCATGCAATAGAAATAATGCGTCCGTAGTGTGGTGTAGATCTACAAACTCCGTATGGGACATTAGTTGCCCATCAGTAAAAAAGTCTCCTAATGTCGTAACTCCGGCCTCAGTCCATTGCTGTAGTGCGTGAGTAGTGAGGACCCCCGACCTAGTGGGTAGACCAAGAAGAGGCAAAGCAGGCGCATAAGGTGGCGATCTGCCCGTATATCTCGTGGCGCTGCGCCAGCAGGAGATTGCCAAGCGTAGTAGGTGCGGCATAGAGCGGGGAAGAGCAGCCCCGGGGAGCAATAGCCTATGTATGAGTCCTCTATCTTTATCAGCTGGGGCCATATCAATCTCATGCATGTTACGCCCCGCCAGCCAGTAGGCTAGCCACTGCAGCTGGCAAGCATAGCTATAAGCACGCATGTCAGGGACTCCCATGCCACCTCGGGTAGTGGGCAGCTGTAGTTTAGCTAATCCAACGCGCCTCCTCCCCGTGCTCCAGATAAGATCGATAAGAAGAGTGTTGAGTAGTTGGAAAAAGCGCACTGGGACAAGGATAGGGAGGTTCGTGAAATAATAGATTAAGCGCGGTAGGACTACCATCTTGGTGATAGCTACCCTTCCGGCTATGGATAGGGGTAGTGCAGTCCAGAATTGAACTTGCGCCCTGAGAGATATTAGTGCACGACCCAAGTTGCCATCTAGAAGATCCTCCTTGTTTCGATATACATTAATCCCTAAATATTTGAATGTATCTGGGGCTATGCGAAACGTGTGAGTGGCAAAGTCTAACTGGCCTCCTCCAATATCAACATTGAAGTGATATCCATACGACTTGAGCGCATTAATAGAAAGTCCTGAGATCCCTTCAAAGGAATCGAAGATGGTCGGTAGAGGGTCCAGCGCGGCAGACATGTCATTAATATACAAAATAATGTCATCGGCATATGCCGACACTACGTGTCGGATCCCATTACGCAGTATACCTCTCGGGGAGGCGGCTAGTCTGAGCCTGTGCAATAGGGGCTCCAATGCCAGGATGAACAGCAAGGGGGACAACGGGCAGCCCTGCCGCGTGCCCCGCGCTATGCGAAATGGGGCAGATATGCATCTTCCCGTACGTGCTCGCGCCGTTGGGTCTGTGTATAAAAGTTGCACCCACGCCAGATAACTTAAGGGCACACCGAATCGCGCCAGGGCGGTGAACATATAGTCCCACCGCAAGGAGTCGAAGGCTTGCTTCAAATCCAGTGAGACGCATCCTTCCTCGCTGCCCACAACCTCAGTGTCTAACATTATTTGGTACAAGCGCCGTAGATTGAGCGCCGTGCTCCTCCCAGGCACAAATCCGCACTGATCCGTGTGTATAAGCTGCGGTATATATTTGTTCAGGCGCATTGCTAGTGACTTACTGAAAATCTTGTAATCGGAGTTTAGAAGCGACAACGGTCTGTAATTGTGCATATACACGGCCTCCCTCCCCGGTTTCAAAAGGTAGACTATGAGCGCCTGTAGTGTCGAGTGCGGGAGCGCATGTGTCGCTAACGACTCTTGGTATAGCATCAGTAGGTGTGGGGCTAGAAGGTCGATGTATGTACCATAAAACTCCACGGGGAGACCATCGGTCCCGGGAGCTTTGTTGCGTGGTAGCGCTTTAATGGCACAGCGTATCTCTGCTATCGTGATAGGGCGGTCCAAATCTTCCTTCTGGTCTCGTGTCAACTGCGGCAGCAAAAGTCCCTCAAAGAAAGCATCTAACTGAGTGTACGCCATCTGCGGTGGCAGACCATATAGTTGATCATAATAATCCCGGAATGCCGTATTAATTGCCAATTGTGTAATAGCCATTCTTCCCTTACAGTCCTGTACCGTCGTTATAGGCATAGAGGGTGGGACGTCACGGATTATGCATGCAAGTAAGGGGCCCGATCTGTCAGCCTGAGTATGTTGCCTGGCCGTGTATAGCCGTAAGTCAAGTACACGGAGGTCTTCCAGAAGCTCCGCATAACATATTTTGGCTTCCTGTAATTGCGTAAGGCGGTCGTTGGTGCCCGCCGCCTCCCCCTCTAACAGCGTGATCTTGTCCTCCGCTTCCTTCAGTTTGTCCAGTACCGATCGACGCGCCCCAACCTTGGTGCCAATAGCCGTGCCCCTAATCGTCACTTTGAATGCATACCACTCAAGTTGGCGAGAACTGGCTGTACCTACATTACGTGTATATGGCCCAGTGTGGTGAACCACTGGGACTCTAGTACGCACAACGCAAGCAGTATTCCATTAAACCATTTTAATTATTTCATCATTTCCTGTTTTTTTAAATTCTGATATACATCATACATATCATTAGTAAACTGATATAATATATTTCACAATAACATGAATTTATACATGATACAATTTTCTCACAACACAGGATTACAAACACAAAATTAAAAAATGACAACCCAATGCATTTCGGGGCGTAGTAGCCCCTTCGTCAGGGGTCTGTGAGAAAAGAAAAGGATACAAACAAGGAGAATATTATTCATGCAAGCTGAACAGTTTTTGAATCTTTCATGTCATCAAAACTATAACTTGATCACTCTTACCTAAGTCATAGGGCACAATGTGTATCCTGCGGTCTATTTATTTAACTATTTAGAACAGTTGTCTGTGGAAGAAACCAAATAAAGTATATGAAGCTGGACCAGTTTTATGCACAGTAATAACCTATTTAATGTCTATTATTTAAATAAGTTCGTAAACGATATTGAAGCTTTACCTGCAAGAACGTATTCTGGCAGCGGTTCTGCATTTTAAAAAACAAAAGTGATCAGAAAAAACGATTGGCCACATTTATCCAGGCGTTATAGAAATATATGTCTGTTTTTTAAAGTCAAAGGAAACATGAGGCTCACCTGTGCGAAATGCGAACCCTGTTGTCACATGAAAACAACCTGAACCAAACAAATAGTTGGCATCAGTACACATATATGTTTATATACTTTCGCGGTAAGGTAGAAAAAATAGATAGAAGTGCGTTTACCTGCGAGTCTACAATGCAGGCTTCGATCTCGCTGCCGTTTTTCCCGTGAATACTAAAAACGAAAAGATACCAAAACTAATGAATTCCCTTACAAGTTTCAAACGAGAACCCAAAGATGCTGCTTAGAGCGAACGCCAAGCAAAGGCTTACCGTTTTAATAGTATGAGGTTCTTATCAAAATATTTCCTCCGTCGCCTTGTTTACTAACTGAAGACCTCCGGCGGGCGTCTTGGTCCTACCTCGCTTTTTCTAACTCTCACAATGATAGAGAGTGAAAATAGACGACAGACTGTGTTTATTTCAGAAAATAAACTCTTGAAGCAAACTTATGTTCAACGCTCGCTAACGCCAAGCCGTCCTTTTGTACGGCGAGTAATTAAAGTAATTTTCATGTTAGGCGGATGGTCGCGAAAATATACTCAAAGCGATTTTTGTAATCACACCTGCTATACTTTTTTTTTGCAAAAACACTTTTTATTGGTAATCAAGTGCCGAGCATACATTACAAAATAAAAGCACTTCAGGTATCGGCCAACGATACATTAAATCAGCTCAGGTCAATCAAGACACCTTTTATGTAGAACTGGCCCCAACTTACCCACCCCGCCCCGCAATCCCCCTCTCGTAGCCAGTGTGCCGCTTTCCTCCATTCCAGTCATTAACACGCTATCCCCATCTGCTCAGGACAGGGACCTCAATGAAGGGTAAGTGGTGTCATTCAACGGAGTGTCAAAACCCCCCAGGACTGCCATCAGTAATTGTAAGTAGTGTGTGTGCCTTGGTAAGTGTGAGAGATCCCAGGCTCAGTGCCCTCACTCTGAGGTCCCTCCCTCATCTCCACTTTGGTCTCCATCCGGCTGTTGGAGCGCTACCACCAGGGCCTCCCACGCCCTTGCCACCTCCAGCGCCTTGTCATTATCCAGGCTCCTAGCTTGTCGCAGCCGCAATGTACTCTCCGCTTTCGCCCAGCGCTCTAGTGTGGTCTTCCAACGCGGGTAGCTGGGGCCTTGAATAGATTTCCAGTGCATGGAGATTTCACGTTTAGCCAATATCAAGCCCAAGTCGCAGAATTTGCTGGTGACTCGAGTGCGAGGGGTGTGAGGGAACCACAGTAATAGGCATGCACCTATATCAGGAGCGATCTGCCGGTCCGTGACAGCATTCAGGCAGGACATTACCGCCTCCCAGTAACCCGTCAATTTGATGCAAGACCAAAACATGTGGGCGAAGTCCGCGTCTGCGGTCCCACATCGGGGGCAAAGCGAGGAAGCACCCTCAAAATATTGCGAGATTTTCGTCGGCGTTAGGTACGCTCTGTGCAGGGTAAAAAACTGGACCAACTGGAACCTGGCGTTCCTCGTACCCTTCCATGCTCTGCGCAGTAGCTGTGGCCACGCCGTGTCAGGAATAGATCGCCCGATATCCGCCTCCCATTTGGCTCGCAGTCCATCCATGGGCCGCAGGGCAGCTGTCGACAGCCGCCGATAAAGACATGTGACAGCCTTGTAAGTGCCAGCGGCCATCACCACATACTGACAGCACTCCGACGTCGGCGGTTCAGTGAGCCCACATTTCCAGTATCGGCGAATACCAGCCACTAAAGCGGCGTGGAGCAGATATCCACCTCTCGGCAGATCGTAAGAGTCCCGCAGCTCCTGAAACGGGAGCAGCGAGCCATCCTTGTAAAGGTCGCCGACCATCTGCAGGCCAAGCTCCTCCCAGACCGCCAGTGCCGACCAGTCACCGCCATGCGGGAAGGCTGTGCACATCCCGAGTGGAATTTCGGGGGCGTAAGGGCGAACGGCACCGGAGCGCTTGTGGGCCCGAAGCCAACAGCTGCGGATCGTCCGTTCCTCCAAAGTGAGCTGAGCTAGGTCCAGCTTCTGGCCCATGACTATAAAGGAGAGGAAATGTCTCGGGAACAAATTGCCTGACACATCGTCCGGGCCGCGGAACTCCAAAGCCACCGCCTGAGTGAGCCACTGCAGCTGCGCGGCCAGGTAGTACCACTCAAAATCCGGGGCCGCAAGGCCCCCGTCCGCTCTGGGGCGCATCAGCGTAGTTAGTGCAACCCGTCGTCTACCCGATCCCCAGATGAACCCCGTCGTAAGGGAGCGGAGTCTGCCGAAAACTGACGCGGGAATCCAGACCGGCAGGGTGCGAAACAGGTACAACAGTCGGGGGAGTGCCACCATCTTCAGCAACGCGACTCGTCCCGCGACTGAAAGCGGCAGCGTCCGCCAAAAACCCATGCATCCCTGTAGATTCCGAATCGCCCTGTTGATGTTACCGTCCAGGAGGGCCGCGGGCGAGTGGTAGATGAGAGTGCCCAGATAGGGGAGGCAGTGGCGTTCCCACCGCAAGGCACCCTCCGGCTGGATGTCATCAGCCTCCGGAGTCAGCGGGAAGAGGCAAGACTTCCCCCAGTTGACTCTCAGCCCTGAGAGACGACCAAAATCCGCCAGGAGCCGTTCGGCCCCGCGTAGGGAATCTCCCGTGTCCGCCAGAAACAACAGACAATCGTCTGCATAAAGAGAGATGTAGTGGGTGTCGGCTCTCAGCGGTAGTCCTGCATACGCGCGGCCCATCCGGGCGTGCGCAGCCAGCGGCTCTATGGCCAATGCGAATAACAAGGGGGATAGAGAACACCCCTGACGGGTCCCCCTACCCACCGCGTAAGAGGCTGAAATGGTGGTCCCCGTTTTGACACGGGCCGTTGCCCCGGCATATAGCAAGGCAGTCCATTTCACAAAGCGTTCGCCCAGACCAAAGGCCTCTAGGACGCGGAGCAGGTATGGCCACTCGACGCTGTCAAATGCTTTCTCGATGTCAATCGAGAGGACCGCAGCCCCTGGAAAGTCAGCGGCCTCTCCCCCCATGATCCGGAGCAACCGGCGCACACAGGTGGCCGTGGTGCGTTGAAGAATAAAGCCCGCCTGGTCGCCATGCACCAAGGAGCGCATGTGGGTTAGGAGCCGCGTCGCGAGGATCCGGCTCAAGATCTTGTAGTCCGTGGTGAGCATGGAGAGCGGGCGGTACGCCGAACGGCTGCTCGCATCACCCTCTCGCTTCAGTAAAGGTATCACTAAGGCCTCCCGTGTAGACGCCGGCAAGCATCCCGAATCCCAGGCCTCTTGGTAAACCGCCTGCAGACGCGGAACCAACACATCCGCGTAGGCCACATAAAATTCGATCGGGAGCCCATCTGTACCCGGAGTCTTGCGGCGGGCCATGTGTTTGATGGCCACCCTGATTTCTCCCACGGAGATATCGCCGCCCAACTGATTCGCATGCTCCGGGTCGAGCCTGGGCAGCTGCGCCGCCGCCAGGAACCCCTCCAGCTCCTCCGGAGGGTCCGGCATCCTGCTCCTATAGAGGTGTTTGTAATACTGATGGAATTGGTCGTTGATGTCCACTTGCGTGTAGACCATGCGCCCCTCCGGGGTGGTCAGTGCCACTATCGGGGAGCCTCGGGTCCCCGGACTGGCCAACCACGCCAATAACGAACCCACTTTGTCTCTTTCGGCGTGAGCCCGGACAAGGAACTCCTTATAATCGAAGCAGCGCAGTTTTTCCAACGCTGCCGCCACTACCTCCCGAGCCTCTGAGACCGCTCCAAGAGCTCCAGGGTCCGCGTGGCTGCGCCTTTCCTCAGCACGCAACCTGTCCTCACCGCGCTCCACATCCTGTAGTAGGGTTTTTCGGACACCCGCGGTGGCCGAGATACAGACGCCCCGAACCACCGCCTTAAAGGCGTCCCACTCCAGTGCCCGGCTGGAAGCCGTGCCCACATTGGCGTCAAAGTACCCTTCCACCCCGCTACGCACACCGGCCTTAAACGCTGGGTCCTCCAGCGTCTGTGGGTTCAACCGCCACGTTGGGATAGCTTGACGTTGCCTCATCCACCGCATCGACACCAGGCAGGGGTTGTGGTCAGACACCGTCCTGGTCAAGTACTCGCTGTGGTGGACCAGGCCCTGGATGTCCATTGAACACAGAATGCTGTCTAGGCGAACATGCAGATCGTGTGGGGGGGAGTAAAAGGAGAAATCCCTTTCCGTTGGATGTTGGGTCCTCCATGCATCGACTAGGCCCCAGCTACCCTGCCACGCTCTCCTACTCTGCGCCAACTTGTGAGCCGCTGCCTGCGCTAATGGTGGGTGAGAGCGATCTAGGTCCACGTCCAGCACTGAGTTAAAATCCCCCCCAAGCAGGACCGTACCAGCCAGGACAGTCGCCAGCTTCCCAGACAGTCGCGCAAAGAAGGTGGGCTGGTCTACGTTGGGGGCGTAGACGCTGCAGAGCGTCACGTCCCTCCCATCTAGGCGGCCCTGCACAGCAGCAAACCTCCCCTCGGGGTCAACTATCGTCACCAGAGGCTGGAAGGGAACCCCCGCCCGGACCCATATCAAAGCCCCCCGTGCGAAGGCCGAGTAGGTGGTGTAAAACATATGCCCCCGCCATCTGCGCTGCAGAGCCCGTCCCTCGGTTTGATCAATATGGGTTTCCTGCAGGAAGGCAACCTGAACCCCCCTGCGGACAAGCTGGGCATGAACCCTGTGGCGTTTCAGCATGGAATTCAGACCCCTCACATTCCAGGTCACACACTTTAGGTCAAGGAGGGTCCCCATTCCTTTCGACACACACTATTCCAATGAAGGCAACGTTCGCACGCACACCGGCTACTCCCCAAGAAACGAACCCAGACATTCCCCAACAACCCCGTGTCCCACCCCTCCCCAGAATAGGTCCCCAACAGTAGAAACCCATCCAAATGAGCAAGTCCCAACAGTAACAGTCTCTGGCAACAACCAGAGTCCCACAGTAGTTGCGGGAGGAGAGGGGGTGGCCTGTCGCCCTTCCCAACAGACCGCAAGCAGCTCGCCCTTTTAAGCCAGTTAGGCCTCCCCTTCGTGCCCCAAGTGTCCCGCATCCCCTCTGCTAGGAAGGCAATCCGCACCTCAAAGGCTGGCCGCCCAGTCCCAGGCCCAACAAGTCAACGCCGCCACTGCCCCAAACCCCGGACAGGAACACAGCAGGCTATACGATACCACTGCAGGGGAGCATCAGCCTCATTCGTCTAGCAAACCATCCGCAGTCCCAGGCGTGACATGGGGTGGCGCGGGGTCTCCAACCACCGACTCCTCCGACGTCCCCCCGTCCGTGCCACCCCGAGATCCCGACTCCACATCCGTCGCGGCGTCCAAGGTCCGGGAGATATCAGTGACCGCCCGGAGGGCCTCCCCGCGTTCCAGCTCAGTCTGTGACGCCGTAGGTGTACGAACCTTCGGTGGCCGTTTCTTGCGCCTCTTACCCCGTCTGGGTCTTGGCGGTGCCCGCCGCCGTTCCCCGGTCGCATGAGGTGCATCCGCGCCAGTCTTGTAGAGCTCCAGCCAGTCCCAAACGTCGTCGGGATTGTCATAGAAGGAAGATTTGCCATCGAGCATGATCCGTAGGCGGGCTGGGAACAGGAGAGAGTAGCGGATGCCCTCCTCCCGGAGCGCCTTCTTGACCGCCAGAAAGGTCGACCGCTGCCTCTGGACTTCCAAGGAGTAATCCGGATAGATAGAGACCTGGGCGTTGGCCACTCTATAGGGCCCCAGAGCTCGCGCCTTTTGCAGGATGAGGTCCCGGTCCCTGTAATGCAGCAGCCGCGCCACCACCGGACGGGGAGGTCGGCCCTCGGCCGGGGGACGAGCCGGCACGCGGTGAGCACGCTCTAGAGTGTAGAACGGCGAGAGCCCCTCCGGGACGACCACATCTCGCAGCCAGGCCTCCAGGTAGCCCAACATGTCGGTCCCCTCAATTTTCTCTGGCAGGCCTACCACACGAACGTTGTTGCGGCGGTTGCGCCCTTCCGCATCCTCCGCCCTCTGCTCCAGTACGTGTACCCTCTGTTGCAGTTCCCCCAGCAAGGCGTCCGCCGCTTTCGACGAAGGTTCCAGCTCAGCAATCCGGGTCTCGGTCTCCTTGACCCGGTCCGCCAACTTGCTGTGGTCAGCACGCAAGAGGCCCAGGCTCGTAGACACCTGCCCTATGTCATGATGCAGGGCCTCCCTGGTGTCCGCGATGGCCTTCAGGATCTGCTCCAGCTGGTTTTGCGGCAGCCCCGCCGCCGGGACGGTGTCCGGAGTGGGGCCCTGGTCGGCCGCCGGCCCCTCAGCGGCGTCAGGCGGGGGTTTTAGTGGGCGTTTCCCCATGGGGGTGGTTGCGTCTCGTCCCCGCAGCAACAGGGTCGGCGTCCCCACCTGCGTCCGACTCACCAGGCCGCAATCCACAGGGTCGGTCGTCGCGCTGCACTCCCCCTGGGTCCGCCGGCCCCCGTGACCAGCAGCTCTCCAACGGCTCCTTGATCCAACCTGTCGCCTCGCAGTCCACCAAGCACAAGGCGCCCCGTTAAGTGCACCGCGCCCCTAAGTCCGCAAGCAATGTACAGGTCACCAGTCCAAAATGGCGACAGGGGCGGTCCTTCTGGGTGCCACGGAAGCGGGGCCAGGGAGTGGCGCGCCCGGGCTCCAAGAAATAGTTCCCCCTGAGGGTCCCCGAAGTCAGGCTACTAGGCTCCACGGCGCCAGCAGGGCCCCTCGGCGGCCACAGGCCAGGGGTCAGCGCAAGATCCCCTCCACTCAGGACGGGGGCACAGGGTCCGGCCCTATCTCAATCCCGGAGCTCGAGGACTGCGGCTCCGCACTCCGCCAGGCCGCGCAGGGCTGGGCAGTACCCCAATCCCGCGCTCCACAACTTGCGCACAGTGGGGTCTCCCAAAGTCAGGCTGGCAGGGGTCAGTGCCAAGTAGATGCGACCCCGGTGGGCCCAAGCACCGTCACACGCTCCTCATCCGGCCAGCAGCAAGCCCCCCCGGGCCGGGGCCGTAGCAGGACTCCCCACTCGTAGGCGCCCCCACCTTGCCTCCGCTGATATGCCGCAGGAAGGCAGTCCGAGCCCCGCCGCCGCAGCGAGCCCAAATGTCCGGGGCTCCGGGTCCTGTGGCAGTCGTCGGCCGGCCAAGCACCGCCTCGGGCCGGCCTCTGGACTACTCGAGGCCGGGGATGCGGCCGAGCGTCAAGGCCGCAAGATGGCCGGCGCCGCCCAGCAAACTCCGGGCGCGGCGCGGGCACCGCGCGGCCGGGGATCCGTCCCCTCCGTCTCCGGTCAGGCCCCCAGGCGTGCAGGAGGAGATGCGGGCCAACTCAGGGCTTCTAGGCCGCCAGGATCATCAGCGCCAGGATTACTGGGGAGGCCGCGGCGGAGCTCAGCGCTCACGCGTCCACCTCCATCGGCTGCCAAGCCACGCCCCCATCACACCTGCTATACTTATGATAAATGAGTCGTGTCTCCCTCAATAAAGCATTTGTTAAAAAAAAACGGAAAACAAGAGGATATTGCTTCTGAATTATAGTGCATTCTGGTCTATATCTATGAATTATTGAGAGTTGAGGTGGTATTTGAAAATGCAGGAACCTGTGTGTGTTTTGTCAACCTGAAATACATCATTTTGTGCATATAACATAAAATAATTTCATGCAACTTCAACATAATGCAAACATTGAATTTTTCAATTGCCTACCTATTTACAATCTATACACAAATCTTCTTTGGACCTAATTATCAAGACATGAATTCAGTGCCTGTCTGGACATTCCCATGATCATTTTATGGCCATGTTATGTGACTTTGTGATGTGTAAATGGATGAATGTAAAGATTTCGTGCACATTCAAATGTTTTCTATGTTAATTTTATAGGAAACACGACATCTCCATTTTGTCATTCAGTCCTGACGGGACCATCGTTTGCAATTTCCGGATCCAGAAAGCTTCTCTTTGCAAAAGTATCTTTGCATTATCCATGCCCAGTCTCTGGGGTACTATCTCAATGATTTGGAAACGAAGTTGAGCAATATTATGATTTTTATCAATCCAATGCTGTGTGAGGGGTGACGTCAAGTTTTTATTGCGTATCCGGCTTTTGTGCTCGCTGAGCCTTATCTTCATTTTTCTGTCGGTTTTACCGATATACAACAGCCCGCATGGGCACTTAATCGAATACACAACGTGTTCTGAGTCACAATTAGTGGTATGTCTAAGTGAAATCTTTTCACCAGTCCTGGGATGTAATAAGATGTTGCCTGTGATTACATTATTACAATTCTTGCAATTAAAGCATCTCAATGTCCCTTTATGGGCCAATCCTTGTTGCGGTAGAGTTGATGTGTTAAGAAGTTCTTTAAGATTTTGCGCTCTTCTGTATGCGAATAATGGTCGTTCTTCAAATAACGTACCAAAATCCTTTTCAGCCAATAAAATTTCCCATCTCTTTGAGATTGTTCTTTTTATGTCTCTAGATGCAGTAGAGTACTTTGAAACAAAGACCATTTTGGTGTTTGTAGTTTTAATTTTCCTTTGTAGTAGTTCTATCCTGGGTGTTGTTTTAATTTTCTCTAAATGTGCCTCCAGTAGTTTTTTCGGATAACCCCTGTCGAGGTATTTTTGCTTTTGTTCTTGTAAACTCTTTTCACATTGCTCTGGATCAGATGAAATGCGTTTAATCCGCATGAATTGCGATACTGGCAAGTTGTTTATCAAACTAGCTGGATGAAAACTGGAATACAGTAGAGCTGTGTTTTTATCCGTAGCCTTTTTGTATAGTCTAGTCTCAATAGAATTATTTTTGATTTCAACTAGAACGTCAAGAAATGGTAGTGCGGTGTTACTCACATTGTGGGTGAATTGAATTCTTGGATCCACAAGGTTTAAACTGCTGATATTGTTGAGAAGTTCAGTTGTGGGACGCTTCCAAATTAAAAAGATGTCATCTATGTAACGTCGGTAATAGATTAAACCTTGCTGCCATGTTAAATCCTCTAGAATGTAGTCCAGTTCGAATTTTGCCATGTATACATTGGCATATATACATGCCCCTGGGAAGCCCATGGCTGTCCCCGTCAGTTGGTTGTAATACTCATCTTGCCATGAAAAATAACTGTTCAGTAAACAAAATTCCAACAGTTGAAGTATCAAGATTTTTTGCTCATTAGGCTTATCTGTTCTCAATAGAGCCCACTCCATGGCTTCTAGCCCTTGTTTATGCGGTATAGACGTGTATAACGCTGTCACGTCTATTGTACATAGAGTCCATTCCATACATCCTGTTGTATCCAGCTCTGTCAAACTTCTCAGGAAATCTGATGTGTCCTGTAGATAAGTGGGCCAATTTCGAATGAATGGTTGCATGTGTGTATCAATGTAAATACCTAGGTTTTCAAATATCGATGAACAACCAGATACTATCGGCCTGAAAGGTGGATCGTTGATGTCTTTGTGTATTTTGGGAAGAAAGTAGATCTTTGGTCTCCTTGGGTATATTTGTCTTAGATATCGCTTCGTGGTGTTATCTATCCATTGCAGTTCTTCTGCCTTATCCAAAATTTCATCCAGTCCTTGAGTAATCATAGATGTTGGGTCTTGTCTTAATTTGACATAGGTGTTGGTGTCGTTCACGTGTTCATCACCCTTTCTTCTATAAAACGTCGCATCCATAATAACCAGGCCTCCGCCCTTGTCTGCTTTTTGTATCATTATTTCTTTGTTCATTGACAACCGTTTGAGAGTACTTTGTTCTGCTCTGGTCAAATTGTTCAATTTACGTTTATAGTTGATTTTATTCAGGTCTGCCTTTACCAAAACTTCAAACGTATCCAGACTTTTATGTGATATTGGTGCCATGAATTGACTTTTTGGTTTGAAGGATCTGTCTATTTCATCAGTTTTTTCCATGGGATTTACCATTGTGAAAAAATATTTTAGTCTGAGAGCTCTCATGAATTTAAAAAAAGAAATTTCTGTTTCAAGCTCATTTGATTGATATGTCCTCACAAATGAAATGCCTTTGTTGAGAAGTCTTTCTTCAAAATCAGAGAGTGGGTAGTTTGAAATGTTGACTACAAGTTTTTTGTTTGGCTCCGCAGTCCTGTTTTTTTCAATTGTTCTCTCTCTTTCTCCCTCTCTCCTTCCTTCTCCATCTCCCTTTCCTTTGCCCTTTCCTCTTCTTGTCTTATTTCTTGTTGTACAAGATATATATCCGGTGGTTTGTGTGCTGCTTGGTCCTTTTCTAAAAAAGAAGTAGAGGAAGTTGATGGTGTGCCTAACGCACCTACATTACGGTCAAAATATGTGTCGATCGCCTCCAAGAGTGTTGATTTGAAAACAGAATCCTCAAGCATGTCCGGCTGCAGTCGCCATGTGGGGATAGGGGTCGGAATTTTCCCCCATTGTATAGTCAACTCTACGGGGTTATGGTCAGACAATGTTTTCCCTATGTGCGTCACAGGGGTGACAGAGCCTAGCAACGCAGCAGAGCAGAGAATGCGGTCGATTCTAGTGTGCAATTTATGCGGGGCGAATAATAAGTGTATTCTCTGTGTCCTTCGTTCTTTCACCTCCATGCGTCGCATAGTCCCCAGCCCCATGCCCAGCTCGCCAGTGCTTCCGCCTGTTTTCTGCTGTCCACCGCATGCAATGGAGGGTGTGATCGGTCTAGGGAGATGTCTAAAACGGCATTGTAATCTCCCCCTAACAGCCAGTGGTAGTCTGACCAGTCTGCCAAAATTCCACTGAGGGTTTCTAAAAAGCGCGCTTGATCTTCGTTAGGGACGTAAATACATCCCAACACCACTGACTGACCATCTAGCAGCCCCCGCAGTAGTACATAGCGACCCGCTTGATCTATACGCTGTTCCAGCAGCTTAAAGGGGACATTGCTCCTCAACCAGATCGCAGCGCCCCTAGAAAAGGCAGAGTACATGGTAGCAAATAACTGGCCCTTCCATTTCTGATGAAGCTTAGTCGCTTCGGCTGCACTAAGATGGGTCTCTTGCAGATACACGATAGAAGCCCTATGCCTATTCAGCTGTGCTAGTACTCTGTGGCGCTTGTGTACTGATCCCAGGCCGTGCACATTCCATGTGCACAATATATAAGCGTTATGCGTCGACATCACAGCTATGCACTCGGTTCCACACTCTACATACATTCAAGCCATCCCAAGAATTTACACTATTAGACAAGGCGATATGTACCATATGAACTACCCAATACCAGGTTCCCTCCCCACAACTAGAAGGGACCAAACTGAAATTAGCAACCCAACTGGGGTCAATCAAACTAAGCACAAATCTGCTATCGCACATGGGGGTACTCAAGTGCCTGCATCTATACAATTAAGTACATTGCTAAAACTAATCAGCAAAGGTGCCCGATATACAGAAACTTTCTAGTAGCCAAGGTGCCCCCATAGTGATCATTTTCAAATCATTCCATGTTATACGTTACCACCTAGGCTCGTCCCCTATCAGTGATTAAAAGTAATTCGCCATCTGGGCAGTAATGGTCAAAAACAATGCTTGGCTAGCATCTGATGTAGAAGATGCAGTTCGATCGCTTGATACTTGAGTCTCATGAGTACGGCCCCCTGCATCGTGTGCCGCCAGGGCCGCCGCCGTGAGGATCGCACTCTCTTGCTCAGACGTCTGTTGCTCCTGCGCCGGTGCATGTGGTGATGTATTGCCCTTAGGTGGGGGGTCTCATCGAGGTTCTCCAGATCCTACCTCCACGACAGATCGGCCCGATCGTGGGGAAGCCAGTGGATCTTGTGTCGAGGCAGGCGTGAGGGTAATCTCCACCGAGTCGGCCGCCTCTTCCGAGGAAAATAAGTTTTCTGGTCATTCATAATCTTCAACCTTGCTGGGATCAGTAGGGCGTATTTGATGTAGCGGTCCCTAAGGCAGCGTTTAATTCTCATGAACGTTGCCCTGGCTCGTTGGACCGTGGGGGCGAAATCCGGGTATAGCGACACCGGTCTGTTGTCGTAGATCACTGGCGCCGTTTACCAGCAGCTTTAACAATCGCATCCCGGTCCTTATAGTTGAGAAGGCGTGCAATCAGGGGGCGGGGAGGCGCTCCTGGTCGGGGCGGCCTCGGCGGCACACGGTGAGCACGCTCCACACTATATAGAGGCGTGAGAGCCTCGGGGGGAACCACATTTCGAAGCCAGTCCTCCACAAATTGCGTAGGGTTGGACCCTTCGCTGCGTTCTGGGATGCCCAGTATTCGCACATTGTTGCGCCGGGACCTCCCATCCGCATCATCTGCTCTTTCCTGCAGCCCCTTGACCTGGCGCGTTAATTCCTCCAGGTGCGTGGAGTGTTCAGTGTGCTGTGGAATCAAGTCATCCAATGCCAGTTTATGGGTCGTTACCTTTTCCGCCAGTTTGTTGTGGTCGGCCTTCAGAAGACTCAGTCCCGTTGACATAGCGTCCATGCGCGATTCCAACGCTTCACAAGAGGCTCTAATTTCCTGCAAAATAAGGTCAAGCTTAGCATCTCGTGGGTCCATCCCTGTGGGCGGGATCTCATCACCGCCCATTGAAACCAGCGGGTCGTCCGAGTCCGTGGACTGCGTGTTGGTCCCCAGCAGAGCATCCGCCGGGTTGGCTTGCTTGCGTCCCTTGTTGCTTCGTAGAGTCACCCCTCGCCGCTGCTCCAGCCTGCTCTGATGCAGTGGTACCGTGTCCGCCCGTTTCCGCAGTGCAGCTAGTGGGTCTATCCTGTCCCTGAAAGTAGTTGGACAATATCTTGCCCATTGCTAGGGATAAGATGTACAATAACGGTCCAAGCTTAGGGTCGCGCTGTGTGCCCCTCGTCAGCTAGCAGTACGGAATTGTGCCCCAGGGTTCTTCAGGGGCAGCGAGGTATGGTTATGGAAATCCTTACAACAGGCAGGCAGGTTCCAACATGGCGCTACATCAAGGAGGTGCTGATTGCCGTTTCCGGATGTTGGTGGGGGTACGCTCTACCCAGTGCCGCCAGGGAAGCGGTGCACCTCGGGGCAGGTATATATGGTGCACTCTCCTATTGGATTCCGACAGTCCATGTAGTCGTTGGGCCCACGCTGCACGTGCCTTGCGGGGCGTCAGTATGCCACTCACATCTACAGTGATCCCTCAGGGGCACCCACTATTGTCTAGGCACATCCTTGTATAGGTGGTAGGGTCGGTGTGTCTCCCCGCGCTATTTCAGGAAATGGCTGACCCTCCCCGTGGGGTCGTCAGGGGCAGCAGACGGCCGTCTTCCAACCTCCGCTTCCTCGTGCATCGCCGCCGGGATCCCAGGGACCTCGGCAGAAGTCAAAAGCAGCTCCGCCCCCGCCTTCACAGTACTCAGCTGGGCTTCGGAGTCGTCAGCGGCGTTGAGCGGCCTGCCAGTATCCGTATTCTGGCTCCCCAGGCCAGAGTCCGCATGCGTTTCACCTCCGGCGGCCGCAGCCCCTGTACAGCACGGTTTTGCCCGCCGGGTCTGGTCCGCACCTCAGACCGCTGCGTCCGAGGGTGGCGCAGGCCCCGCTGCGCAGTCCGTCAGCCACGGGTCCAGGGCGCGTTCGGGTGACACTCTCCTTCCCCGGCAGTGTGGAGGGGGATCTCCGCCAGGCTCTCACGTCATTTGGGGGCACCAGGGCCCACAGCCCTACAAGATAATTTGCAAAGTGTCTGGGCGGCAGACGGAGCTTTCTCAGCTCACATCCGCCATGTTCAGCGCCAGGCCACGCCCCCCCACTATTATTCACCACTAATGAGCAGAAATTAGGTTAGAGCCTGACTCTGATAAAGCAAGACACTCCTGCGTTATTGGAACTTATTTTGCCACTTCTAAGGTCAGTGATCACAAAGACAGTGCCAGGTGTAGCAAGGGGTAGGCTAGGGGTCGCAACTGTGACCCCTAAATGACATCCATGTGCATTGATTGCATTTCTTATTTAAAAGGCATTGGTCTTATTTATTTATTTATTTTAAAGAGCCTTATATAGCGTGAACTTATTTCGAATCGGGTATCAGAGCGCCTTATATAGCACAAGTTGCATTATATGAGGACGCTTTCATTTATTTTGTTAGGCACAGGGAGATTAAGTGATTTGCCCAGAATCACAGGATGTTCAGCGTCATTGCCGGGACTCGAACCCGGTTCCCCAGATTCGAGGTAGACCTTCCTAGCCGTTAGGCCAACTCCGCTCCCCAAAAGGTACTTCTGAAGTTAGAACTTATGATGAGGCTCTTTCATTTTTCTAAGGTAGAGAAACCAGCAAACTTTCACAAGCAGCATGTGTTTTTTTCAGATGTAACGCCTCTGATCCCTAACCAAGAACCAAACCCAAGAACCAAATCAACAGTTTTAGGGTGAGACAGGGGAGTTTGCACCTTCTTCAGACGTATTGAGCTTTAGCCCAGCAAGGGCCTGATATTTCCTTCCCAAGTGTCCAATCCTCACTGATGTCTGGCACCTGCCACTCAAAGCCTGGCCACTTCCTGTCTTGCATATCTGATTCTCCAGGGCATTCCCTGCTTTTAAAACATACAAATATGGTGCCTGGTAATATAGGCACACACAACCCCAGTAAATCACAAGTAAGCAAGGTTAGTCAATCTCATTCAGATAATGTTGTAAAGTGCTCAGGAGGAGGAAGCCTCTTAGTCTTCCTCTAATGGAAAAGATTCCAAATGACATTGGAGGGGTTCTCCAAGCAATCAAAAAAAATTCTAGCGTTGAGGTTGTGGTATGAACCGTTCTTTATGGGATTTCAATTATTCCAATTTTGCCCTTGCCCCTTCTCTTTGAACTTGCCACTTGCCAACATGTGCTTTGTCTGTAACAGCAGCCTGCGTCAGGGCTCCTTCTATGTATATACGGCTGATTTGTATTCAGAATTAAGTCAAATGAGCCAAGGATACCAATTCACAATGTTTGGCTTACATTGCCCCATTGACTTGTGTGGAGTCTGGGGCCAGTATGTGGTAGGGTGTCATAGAATCTGTCGGAGAGTGGTCCCGTAGAGTGGCGGGTATCTTGACGTTCAAGACAAACACTGTGAATTGGTATCCTTGGTTTATTCAATTTACAGTTACAGTGTCCGCAACAGATGAGACAAGTGCTGGCAAGTTCAAAGACAAGGGCGAAATTGGAACAATTGAAATACAATAAAGAACTGTGGATACCATGACCTCAAAGCTAGAATATTTTTTCGGAGTGCTCGGAGAACACTTCCATTCCCTGCTTTTCCCTGCACCACATACTAATCTTTAATGCTTACTTATGCTTGGTAGGTTAGATAAATGAATAAGCTCCTGTTGCTTGTGGTGTTGGTGGCTGCTTTATAATTCTCTAAACATTGTCTCCTGCCTTATCTAAATTGGCCCAGGATAATGATCTCACACGTATGGGCACAGCCATTCTGCTGTAACAATTTGTCAGGATATGCATAAGAAAAAATTTGAATAGTTATCCTAAAAATGTGGTGCATTTAAAACAAATTGGGTGTCAATACCTGGAATTGCAGGTTGTGAAATTCACAAACTAGCAAGATATGCAGAGATCAGTTACCTTTCATGACACTGGAGTTCCTGTCTGCAATGTCCTTAAGGTGCATGTGAACACAGCATATCAGAGAGTCTGTGATTCTATAAGAAAAACTAAAAATAGATGCAAAGGAATGCTGTGTATGCCTTGTATGCATGGCGTGCCAAGACTAGTTTGTACTCTCAGAAGTCAAGCATTTCTTTCTCCAGTATCACCGTCCTGTAATTTTAATTCTACTTTTTGAATAGATGAATAATCCAAAGAAAGATGCATTTCAAACTATGTAACCCGCTCACCGTCCGGCATCTTGTCATTATGGTGCATGAATACAATGCAAAGTCAATCCTCAGAGGCACATCAAAGTTTATCTGAAAGTACCAGTGACTGATGAAATTGCAGCGAGAGAGATTAAGCAGCAACTATAAAATATATTACAGCACTTCAGAGTCTGCTGAGTGAGTCAAACCCATCTCAGGAGTGTCTGGGTTTGCCTACCAGATAGAAAATATGTAAATAACAGGAACATACAGTGCGTTTTACAGCATAAATTTCCGAAGATATTGACTAAAATGTGATAGGTTTACAGGCTGTTTTGAAGGCTAAATCGATACTTTAGGATCACCCTCAATAAACAGGAATGTTCGAGTTAAAGTAATCGTATAAATGCCCAATGGAAAATATACAACCTATTTGACACTGGCTGGAGTAAAACCCATAGCATTTACAGAATGGACAGGAGGGTAAGAGGGATTTGTGAATACCCACAAACATATGTATGTGGACGTTCACAAACGTTTGAGGCTGACCACACCATGGGTGCCAATTTCCTCACGTGGGATTTACGGCTGCAGAGATCTCTGCACACGTAAATGGATTTACGCCTGCCAGCGGAATTCCTAACAAGAGTATATAGCAGGTATATTGGGGTGCAAACCTACTTTTGTCACCAAATGTATCTTTGTGAATAGGTCCCGCAGATCTTATTTCCATAAAAACCTATTCCAATAAGATAGTGCTAGAGAATCTAGTGGACGCAATATTTTTATCATGAGATGAATCGTATGTGATCTAGTGACCCCCCCATGACCTCCCAACATAGGGAAGGGAGTTGCTAGCAGATGAATGACTTTTCGAAAATAAATCTGATCACACATTTAATCCCATATCTACCAAGACATTTTCCAACAGACACAGATTGGAAAACCCCTTTTGTACATCAGGCGCTTAATTCTTTGGCTCACAGATCCATTGTCTACAAAACACAATCATTTTGTGACATTGTTTTTACTGAAGAATATTTTGGAGTGCTTTTTCACAGCTCAAGTGTGAACTTCACCATAAGCGGGCCACCTAATTGTCTTTTCATCTCCACAGATCGGTATGGCAGATCCAAAAATGGCCATTCCATCTTGAGAGATCCCAGGTTCAGCTCAAACCACTTTCTTGTAACTGTGACTGTCCTGCTGTCAAGCCACTGCACACACTTTCAGAGCACTTAGCAGCTCATGTGATGATTCTTCATTGTGCTCCCACTGGGCATTTGTGTACAACTCAAAGCACTTAGCCTGGTGGCACTTCTCTCACTTCTGTGCAGTGACTCTGCTAATGACAGGTGCTTCTGTTTGCTTTGGGTCTCTTCCTCCTTGTTCATCAGCTCCATCACTACCACCTCCACTATTATCACCATCACTGTTGACATTACTACCACCACCATTACCAGCACCACTACCATTAACGCCATCATTACCACCACCACCATTACCAACACTATTTGACTGTTTTTATCTGGGTTTTTATTTCGTGCACTGATAATTATGACTAACATGTTTTTTTTACCCTGAATTTACATATATGGGCAGAATTAACACGATTACAATTGAAACTAGTTTTATATGCTGTGTAAAAATGTGTTTATTATTGTGTTTTAGAAATCCCACATTTCCTATGAAATCGGCATCTTGGACAAGATGGATGCCATCTCTTTCACTAACTCCTGCTTCCCCCTGCAAACAACCTCCCTTCACAGGCTCTCCAGAGTGCAGTCAAGGCGATGTGTAGTAGTTTATTTCCATTGCTATTATTATATTCTTTTCAACAAACTCTTCCCTGTTCAATAAGACTGGTAACATTTGTCAAGGTCCTTCCACTACTACCACAGGGGTGCCTTACTGTAACACTAACAGTAACCCTCCGAGTGCACTGTGGTGTAGGAGTAATAGACTTAGTAAGGCTAACTCTGAAACTTAAGTATGGAGCCTAGAATCAAGTCATGGGAGACTGATGAATGCCAACCTCCCTCGTACTAAGGACCACATCTGGGCACCCACCATCCTGACCTGTTCATTTCTATGTCGGATTACGACTACAATGTATCTGCTGCTCAGGGAGGGTGCATGTCCGATCTAGGTTCCAGTTTTTCCAGGTAGGTGTCTCAGTCAGCATAGCACACGCCTTCGCCCCCCTTACCACTGGGACTAGACATCACGTCGATTGTGGTCATTTCCGGAGTTCCTTCACCCAGTCTCTGAGTGCGGGTGCCATTGCAGCCTTCTATGACATTGTAATGTGCCATATAGCACCAACGCCAGTTCAATAAATCAGGTTAAATGTTTGTGCTTTTTTAAGCTGCCCATTAACCCCAACAGGCATAGCAAGGTGTATGTAGGCATCAGCTATCCCGTAAGGTCTGTTATATATTGCAGTATTGAGTCCTAGAATTTGCCATCTCTGTACTGTGCCATATAGTGTGTGGGTAATCTGCTGCTTCTTCTCTACATCTAGGACAAACTTTTTCCATTCCTGGGAGCATGCGGCCTATTCTATGGAGGTTAAATAGGTTTGGTGAAGGTATTTAAACTGTACATATATCAGTCTGGCATTCCTGGAAACCCCTTTGACTAACACTAGGCATTTCAGTCATTGTTGGTCACATAAATTTGTGTCTCACTCGCTACCACCATCCTCTAAGGTGACTCAGTGGCTGTGCAGTGTAATGCTGCACAGTTGTGTAAGCAAAAGACACAGTGGCACATTGAGCCCGTGAACCACGTCTGAGCATACCCAGCGCTCTTAGGGCGAGAAAGCAAAAGACACACAATTGATGGACAAAATGCAGAACAAATCAAAACATTCACCCCTAGTCAAGAGATCTGGGTTACATCCATCATTCTTTTGCTCACCATGCCTGCCCAGTTTAGATCTGGCTATAGGCAAATCAGTCTTGACCCTGTGCCTCATGAGAATAGTCCAGCCCGAACTGCCAAGCCAGGGCCTCCCTGGACCGTAAACAAGCATCCTAGGACCAGTTTTGGGGTTTCACCTCTCATCAGCCAGGATAGCTTGAATCCAGTGGCACATTGAGCCCGTGAACCACGTCTGAGCATACCCAGCGCACTTAGGGCGAGAAAGCAAAAGACACACAATTGATGGACAAAATGCAGAACCAATCAAAACATTCACCCACAGTCAAGAGTTCTGGGTTAAATCCATCATTCTTTTGCTCACCATGCCACCCCAGTTTAGACCTGTGTAGTAATCTAACATCTGTTCTCTATGTCTACAATGATGCATTACTTCATTATGTCATGACATTACTATGGTTACAGAATCTTCATGTGAAGACTTGCTCTGTATTCTGATGTTTGACAGTTTCCTGGGAGCTGTTGTGACTGATGGTTAATAAATCACATCTGTCTCTACATTTGTGGTTGTGTGGGTTCACTTCAAATTGGCGACGAGGTTGAACCATTGGTCACTTAACCCACGTGTGTGTTCATTCAACTGGACTGTCATTAGACTGGATTTGGAAAGGAAATATTTTAATATTTGGATATTTCAACTTTAACGCTGATGGGATCAAGGATCTCAGCGTAAACCAGGAACACGGTACAAGAGGATTGAAACAAGAAGATTGAAACAAGCTTCAGTAGCAGTGTAAAGTTGGAAACTCGTGGAAGTAATGCATCATTGTAGACATAGAGAACAGATGTTAGATTACTACAATATCTCCCTTCCTTAACAGAATAAAATAACACAAAGTATAATATAGCACCATTGCAACAATAAGGGAAAAATGCAAGAAAAGATATAAATAAATATGAAAAATAGCCAAAACAGAAAGGAAGAAATAAATAACTTGTAGAACATAAACATGAAAAAGAAATAGCTTCCACTTCTTAAGAAAACTCAATGCAAAATTACATTTCAAGATAATGAAATAAATTGAAAATCATTTTATTTCCTAAGTTAAAAAATTACATTTCCAACCTTAACCTTTCATCACGTTGTACTACTGTCCTTAACTATGTTCATTTATACATTTATAAATCCATACGTTTTGCAAGTGTAAGTTTGCTTTGGTTGTCGCAGATTACTATAGCAAATGGTGGGAGGTTCATTTCATGACAGATCCTAATTCAAGTGAAGTTATTAAATTCTTTCAGAGCTTATTTGCCAGGGAGGGTTTCCCGAAAGAGATTATTTCGGATAATGGAGTACAGTTTACTTAAAAAGAAATGACTGATTTCTTATCTCAATCGGGGATTGTTCAAAAGAGGGTGGCTCTTTATCATCCTCAGGCAAATGGTTTCATTGAGAGGAATAACCGTATTTTGGTTGAGTGCATACAATGGGCTGTGTCTTCTAATTTGAATATCAAGGAGGCTGTCCAAAGTATGTTATGGGCACACAGAACAACTCCCAATACGGTTACTGGTTCAAGTCCGTTTAGACTATTAAGAGGAAGGGAGGCTTCTTTCCAATTATGTCCTGCTTGGATGAGAAGATGGGGTTCACATGTGCAGAACAAAATGATGCATGACTGTGATTTGAGAAGAAGTCAATCTCAATCTGTTGAAAATGTGGAAAAGTTGGCAGGAGGGCAGGATATTAAAGATGGTGAGAGGGGCTTTGTGTCTAAAATAAGGGTAGGTGATTGGATAAAAATCAAGTCACCACACAATGTTCCTAAAGGGTTATCAAAATTTGGCTGTCCTGTTCAAGTGGATGCAGTTACAAAATTTGCTGTTAGGATTAATGGCAAAAACTGGTGGAATCTGGCTCGTCTATATAAACTTCCACAGAAGGTTGTATATCAGATGGGTTGTGGAAGAAATGAGGAAAAAAACAGAGGCTGGTAATGCGGGAGGAAATGACTCAAAATTGCTTTATGTTCCTCCAAGGAGGGGTAGTAGGATTAGGGTTCCTACAAAACGTATGGATTTATAAATGTATAAATGAACATAGTTAAGGACAGTAGTACAACGTGATGAAAGGTTAAGGTTGGAAATGTAATGTTTTAACTTAGGAAATAAAATGATTTTCAATTTATTTCATTATCTTGAAATGTAATTTTGCATTGAGTTTTCTTAAGAAGTGGAAGCTATTTCTTTTTCATGTTTATGTTCTACAAGTTATTTATTTCTTCCTTTCTGTTTTGGCTATTTTTCATATTTATTTATATCTTTTCTTGCATTTTTCCCTTATTGTTGCAATGGTGCTATATTATACTTTGTGTTATTTTATTCTGTTAAGGAAGGGAGATATTGTAGTAATCTAACATCTGTTCTCTATGTCTACAATGATGCATTACTTCATTATGTCATGACATTACTATGGTTACAGAATCTTCATGTGAAGACTTGCTCTGTATTCTGATGTTTGACAGTTTCCTGGGAGCTGTTGTGACTGATGGTTAATAAATCACATCTGTCTCTACATTTGTGGTTGTGTGGGTTCACTTCAACCTGGCAATATGCAAATCAGTCTTGACCCTGTGCCTCATGGGAACAGTCCAGCCAGAACTGCCAAGCCAGGTCCCCCTGGACCAGAAACAAGTATCCTAGAACCTTTTTCGGGGTTTGACCCCACTTCAGCCAGGATAGCTTGAATCCAGTGTCACAGTGAGCTCGGGAACCATGTCTTGGCGTGCCCGGCGCACTTAGGGTGAGAAAACAAAAGACACACAATTGATGGACGGAATGCAGAACAAATCAAAACATTCACCCGAAGTAAACAGATCTGGGTTAAATCCATCTTTCGTTTGCTCACCATGCCATCTCAGTTTAGATCTGGCCATATGCAACTCAGTCTTGACCCTGTGCTTCATGGGAACAGTCCAGCCCGAACTCCCAAGCCAGGTCCTCACGGGACCGGAAACAAGCATCCTAGTACCGGTTTCTGGGTTTCACCCCTCATCAGCCAGGATAGCTTGAATCCAGTGGCACAATAAGCCCGGGACCCATGTCTGGGCATACCCAGCGCACTTAGGGTGAGAAAGTAAAAGATACATAATTGATGGATGGAATGCAGAACAAATCAAAACATTCACCCTCAGTCAAGAGATCTTGGTTAAATCCATCATTCTTTTGCTCACCATGCCACCCCAGTTTAGACCTGCCCATATTCAAATCAGTCTTGTCCCTGTGCCTCATGGGAACAGTCCAGCCCGAACTGCCAAGCCAGGTCCTTCCTTTGTAGCACTCCTGATTGTCCCCTGTGGTCGACGGTCTGGGGTTAGCGTACCTTTCGATCTCCTCTACTATCATTGCCTTCTTCTCAAGACTTCCCTGCCCGCCTACCATAATAAAGCTAGCGGTTACACCTATAGCCGCTGTGCTTACATCATTATTTAATAAAATGCTGGAAAGCGGAGAATTTCCCTCCCGCTGGAAACAGGCTTCAATCCTTCCCCTCCTAAAAAAATCAAACCTGGACATTGACGACTTAGCAAGCTATCGACCTATTGCCAGGCTGCCGCTAGCGGCTAAGATCATAGAGGGAATAATGAACTCTCAGTTAAGTACATATTTGGCCACTGCCCAGGCTCTGGATCCGTCTCAACATGGATTCAGAGCGGGGCACAGTACGGAGTCAGCCTTAATTAAATCCGTAGAAGACATTAGGAAAGTGATGGACGCTGGAGGAAGAGCCGCGCTGATACTCCTAGACCTGTCTGCGGCCTTCGACACGGTCCACCATGAGATACTGGTGTACCGGTTGAGGGCTGCAGGGATTCAAGGCAAAGCACTTAAGATCTTGAAGGCCTTCCTCTCCAACAGAACTCAGGTAGTGACACTGGATGACCAAGAATCCAGCCCGTTCATCCTTCCTTGTGGGGTGCCCCAGGGCTCTTCACTGAGTCCAACGCTTTTCAACGTTTATGTCTCCACCTTGGCACCTGTGATTAGAGCCTTTGGTTTTAACTTAACCTCATACGCAGACGACACACAGATTGTGGTGTCTCTGCTACCAGGAGGTGAAGAAAGCACAGCCAGTAGATTCAAAGACTGCATGCTTGCGGTCAGTGATTGGATGGCAGGGAATTGCCTAAAATTGAACTCGGCTAAGACCGAGGTTCTCTTTTTTGGGGCCAAGGAAAACTTTTGGTCTCCGAAATGGTGGCCGGAAGAACTGGGCACTCCCCCCGCACCTGCCGCCAAGGTTAAAAACCTCGGGGTCACAATGGATGAAGAGCTATCCTTTAGACCTCATGTAAATGCACTATCTTCAACTACCTACTTTGTTCTTAAGACTCTTCGTAAGATCCTGCCTTTTCTTCCAGACGAGCATAGGAAAACGGCTGTATCGGGATTAATCCTGTCCCGACTGGATTATTGTAACGGATTACTGCTTAATGCTAAACAGGGTCTTTTAAACAAATTACAAACGCTGCAAAATGCAGCAGCCCGCTTGATCACAGCCACCCCCAAATTCGCGTCAGTCGCCCACGAGCTGGTGAAACTGCACTGGCTGCCTGTGCGCAAGCGTATTGCATTCAAGGCACTATGTCTAGTCTTTAAAGCCCTGAAAGGGCTGGGTCCGCAGTGCATGACCCAGTACTTTCAATGGTATAAACCTGTAAGATCACTGAGGTCAACCAATCAAGGGCTGATAGTGATCCCAAGAATTAAAAAAGCCCGCTGGGGAGGCAGAAGTTTCTCCCTGGGAGCAGCAAAAGCCTGGAATGCCCTGCCAGCGGACATCAGACAGATACCAGATCTGATGTCCTTTCGGAAGGTTCTGAAAACATGGCTATTCAGGCAATAAACAGGCTAACTTTTGGGAGTGGTCAACTAGCGCCAGGACACCATCTTGGTAACAGTGCGCTTTATAAATGTTGAAAATAAATAAATAAATAAATAAGACAGTCGTCCTTAAAGCTTCTGTCGAGTCCTTTCCTATTGATTCAGGGCTGCTTGGAAGTGACAGAATGCTTGTGGCCCCCGGCATCAGGGGCCCCCTTGTCTCCAACTCGTGCTCTGGATGCTTGTAGGATGTGGTCTCTATCCCAGTAGTTGAAAAGTCTTACCACAACTGGTCGGGGGGTGGGGAGGCACTCGCGGTGCAGTGATCAACTCAGCACTCTGTGTGCTCCATCCACTGAAAATATCGTGATTGTTTACCAGCCAGCACTGTGTCCAAAAGCCACGTTTCAAGATCAAGTTTATTTCTGGGGTCCCACTCCAGTCCAGGAGGCCAACAATATGAACATTGTTCCTGCCGACTGCCCTTTGGCATATTCTGTTTTCAATTTCAGGTATTCTACTTCCTCCAGGCGAGCTTTAATGTATGTTTGCACATCGCTCACTGAGGGGCAAAGCGTCGCCAATCCTGACTCAGTCCCAATCGTTCCACCAGCTTTCTGTGGTCTGCCCTCAGTAGCCCCACATCAATCACCACTAGATCCAATTTGGGCTTCAAGTGGATTTCACCTCCTGAATATCCTACAATATGTCATCAAGCTGGGTGCCATGTTCCTGCGTCGCAACAACAGGGGTGGCATGCTTTCCCGGGTTCGAAGCATGAGACACTGTCTCTGCATCTAAGAGGCCATCATGTCTTCCAGTTTTCACACTTCTCGCTTTCACCATGGTGTCAGGGAAGACTGTAGCCAACGCCGGACTCCCAACAACTCCGTGCTGTGAGCTGATCAACGGGCGTAGTGCTGGGGCTCTCGCCTTTAGGCGGGTTACTTGCTGAAGGGCCTCTACAATACCACTTTACTTCAGCACAGTGCCTTCACCCCGCAGGCTATACAAGTCAATGCTAGGTCTTCAGTGTCTCATAATGCTCCACTGGGCCAACATACAGTGCGCACTCACCAGTGGGGTGGAAGTGTCCTCATCCACTCCACAGAATATCCATATAGGTAGCCCTGCACTCCAACAGGGGTCTCCTTGATCGTCTGACTGGGTCGCAGTGGGGAGTGGGGGGGGCCCTATGTGTTCGTTTTGACAGGGCAAGATGATATGGCCACAGTGCACCCGGCTTCTTGATCCCTGCCAATTACGTCTGACCTGCTGCGCCCACTTCACCAATGCCTAGTGCTATTGGTACCTGCAGCGAAGACCCAACTAGGCCGCCTCGGGCTCATTGGCCTCCCACAACTCTTTCCGTGGCCAACCCAGCAGCACAACATGGGTGAGACAGCGCCAGATCATTCTTGAGGCGATGAGGGAGTACGGAGATCATCAGGCCCCCGCAAGTAAGGCAGAAAGCAAGATTCAGGGCATTGTCCGCTGTACCCACTCTTCCGTCTCCTCCAGCAGGGCCTGCCATGTTCCCCGCAGTGTCCTGGCCGCGGCACGCCACTGGTGCAGGGGTCTTCAAGGTCCCCGTAGGGTGATTCAAGGTGCGGGGATCGTGGCCAGTGCAGTCCAGGATGCTAGCAGGGGCAAAACTGTCAGAGCGTGGAGCCGAGTGACTTACTCAATCGCCATCTTGGCCACACCCCGCAAAAGTTTTCATATTAGTTTGAACATCTCCGAATGACATTAGCATAAAAGATGGTGAACAATATTTTCTGAAAACTGGGATGGATCTTCTTTGTTGTTTCTTTCTAATTTGCCAAAAGAAATGTTACGTATGATCACACCACTGTGATTGAGCAATTTTCCTAATTTGTTGTGCAGGAATTGTGTATAAGAACCTCTGAGTTTGGGGGTGAAACAGACTACTTTCTTGTCCTACTAGGTATGAAACCTGATCCTTTTCTGATTTCGCTGCTCATTTGTGACTTAAAATATTTTCGGACTTTTACATACTTTGTGTAACTTTGCATCTGAGATACTTCATGACATTACCTCTGTACCGTTTTTTTTAAACTTTGTGATAAACCCTTTAGCTTTTTGTGGATCTAACACTGAATTTTTGAGTGGGCCCCATTACTTAACTGAGTAATTTATTGTTTAGTTAATTAAATCGATAACAATTGTAGCATAATAAAAACAGGGTACATCAGGTTTTATAATTAAAAGAAACTTGATTAACTTGTCATCAAACATTGATTCCTTGTATGGAAATAGTCAAAGCAATATACATTATTTGGCAACGCAGAACTCATGAGGCTAGCCAGAGCTAGAGGAGAACAAGCTTCATTCTTAAGATGGAACATAAATAAACATTTCGAAATTAATTAGACGTAGAAAATTAGGAGGTTGATTTAGTGTGCAAAAAAAGCACTGTGAACCCTGGCCTAGTTTACAGGGACCATAAAGTGCATTGTGCTATAACTAGAACTGTCACACAAGATTCACTCTTACATAGCAGCATAATAAGTGCCTCGTTTAAGAGTTGACTCAATGTGCAAAAAAGAGCAAGGTAAACACAGATTCCATTCTTAGTTTTAGACATTCTTAAATTGCATGCCGTTGCTAGTATATAAAGTGCAATGTGGTGACTAAAACTGCCTCACTGGCAACATTCTTCAATTGAGACGTGATGTGTGCTTCGTGAAATGTTATAATTGTAATTATATAATTAATTATAATTAGTTATGATTTAATTTAATTAATTTGGACAATTAGGTCCATTAAAATAGCTAATGCAAAAGGAGGATATTGCAAACATGGTTAAATCAAACTTAAAATCTGTACAAATACACATCTCATTTTTCAGTTCAACCAAGTTCTATATAAAAAGTGCCAGAGCGACATGTGCAAGCTTAGATAGGTTGGATAGGCTTATGCAAATGAGCAGTTGAACAAGCAGACCGTGTGGAACCCTGCACAATAGTATGGATTTCATTGTAAATTTAGACCATGTTGTGCTACATAATACTCAATGACCTCATATCATACTGAATCAGGGGTGTGGTGGACTAGTCTAGTTTTTTTCATCTACATATATGATTTTAACTGGATCAAACTGCCCCTATGTAAATTGGTTACGTTTAAATGAGTAAACTTATACTACAATAAATGCAAGTGTAAGCGCCATAAAATATTTAAGAAATTATAGTTTGCCCCTAACGAGCGGCCCTCGTTGTTTGTCCAGTCTCTCATAGGAGCCTGCCAGTTTCCACGAACATTTTGCCAAACTGTGCTAGATTCATTGGGGTCACAGAGGTGTAAATGACCGATCGTGCATCCCCTCGTGTTCTTATCCCATGCTGTGCAAAGATTGGCCTTAAGTACCTTTGTCTCTGTTGTAATAAGCTTACGCAGCATACAATGGGCACAATTGATTCAGAGTGGTATTGGCACAGCCTGCATTTTTCCTGTCCCTGAGCCCAGTTCTTCCAGAGTGCCCTGTATTCCCTTATGGGCTTTAGGGATTTTATCTCAGTTTAGTAGTAGTAGTAAAGTTAGGAGTCTTAACTTTACTACTACTAAATGCCTTCTGTGAATACCAAAAGTAGTAAGTTTAGGATTTTATCTTAGATTAGTTCTGTGAATTGGCCCCTTTATTCTTTAGTTGTCCTTTAGTGATTGGGTAAGCTAACAAGACCACTGAGTCCATATTCAGCATTCATCTTGCTTGTCTGAAAACATTGCCTTAAGGGCACCCCGCAGAGACTCAGAATCTGCCCAGCGCTCCTGAAGATAAAATTTGAATATATCTTTTTTGCATGCTATATCCATGTTTACTAGATTGAATTCCAGCCGGATTAGGGTGCGCTCAGTGTTGTTTGGCATGCCAAATATTTTCTTATATGAGGTTGTGAGACAGCACTCTATTGTCTCGGTTAACCTTCCTGGGTTAGCCAGGTGACCATAATTGTGGGTGCAGGTTTGGCCTGATTACTTTATTCGAATTGCCTCAGCGCAGTGACTGTTTAGTTTGTGATATAGCTTTGATAGCGCGTACCTGGTTTTTGCAGTTTTCATGCTGGTGCCTTTGCCTGCAATGTTTGTTTTCCTGTGTCCATCAGCCAAACTCCAAGATAATTATATTTGGAGATTGTTTCTGTTTTTATTGGGCCGAGTTGCCACTTGAGCTGATTTTTTTTGGTAATTTGGCCGAAGACCAGGACTTTTGTTTTCCTGGCGTTTGCCTGGAGAGGATTGCGTATGTTGTATGTGTTTAATATATCCAGAGCCCTCCTCATTCCAATGCGGGTCTGACCCATCAGGCCCAAGTCATCTGCATATTGTATTATTGGGAGTTTCTTCCGTCCTAGTGTGGGTGGAAAAGTTTTGCCTTTCAATAGTTCCTCCCCAAGATCCACTGAATACAAATTGAATAAAGTCGGGGCAAGTACGCATCCCTGCTCTAGACCTTTTTGGTTGAGGATTTGTGCAGTGGCGTGTGATTGTGTTATCTTGATCCTCACCCAAGTATCGTTGCATGATGCTGCTATTGCTGCAAGCAGTTGTCTCAGGATGGCCCATATTGCCAATTTTCCCCATAGAATATTACGGTCAATACCGTCAAATACCGCACTATAGTCAACAAAGCAAGCATGCAGAGGAGGAGTGTTAGAACTGGGGGGTCTTTAGTTCGCAGAAGTAGGTACCTTTGTCCAAATAGGGACCCTTGCTTCTAGTCAGGGTAAGGGGCTACACTTCTAAAATAACCCCTGCTCACCCCTTTGGTAGCTTGGCACGAGCAGACAGCCTTATCTCAGAGGTAGTGTGTAAAGCATTTGTGAACACATACAGTAATACAGTGAAAACACTACAAATGGACACCACACCAGTTTAGAAGAATGATTAATCTTTACCTGACTTAACACAAGACTAAATGACAAAAATCCATAATACTGTAATCAAAAATAGACTTTAAAATAGTAGAAAATAGCTTAGTTTAATGTAGATGGTAAATGTGACACTTTACTCTCAAAGTACCTTGGATGTGTCACGCAAAGAAACAAGAGGGTCGCAGGGAAGGTGATGCGTCAGTTCTTTGCTTCGTGGGAGGTGATGCTTCGGGGGAGGTGATGCGTCGGTTACTTACTGCAGTGCAGGGGAGGTGATGCGTCAATTCCTTACTGTAGAGGAGGTGATGCGTCGGTTTCTTCCTGTGTTCGGTTACAAAGTGACAAGATGGCGCCTCGATAAGATGCGACGATCCGGGGCGATGCGAAAAAATGGCGTCTTTGATGCGATGCGACAACATTGGATGCGATGCGTGCACGCCCGACGGCTGTGCGGCAAACTCTGTAACTTCTGAGCCGCGAAAGGCCCTACGACACACTTCTCCAGGGATGCGAAGGTGACCTCTGCGGTGGCAAAACTCTTTTCCGGTGATGCAACACTCTTCGTCAGTGATGCAACGGCGAACAGCTGCGGCATGCTTCCTAGGTGATGCAACTGCTGCAGCGGCGACACGCTTCTCCTCGTTGCATCGCGCTTCCAGCTCCCAGCGACATGCAGTCTTCTCAGTGGCCCAAACAACAGCAGGCACCTCTCTGCAGGTAGAATTCCCAGCAAGGGAATTCAGGGGAGCTGGTGGTGAAGTCTTGTATCCCCAAGACTTCAGGCAGGAGGCAAGCACACTTCAAGCCCTTGGAGATTCTTCCTCAAGATTATGAAAAGTTCACAAAAGTCCTCTTCCCCTTTCCTTGGCAATAAAGTAACCACTGCAGGCCAACCCCAGAAATAGGAAAATAGCACAGGGGCAGTCTCCTCCTTCAGCTTCCTTGGTTCTTCTCCTTGTGAAAGGTTCATCTTGATTCCCAGAAGTGATCTAAATTCTGGGGTCTGGGTCCCAATATTTATACTACATGTGCCCAGCCAAAACCAGTTCTGTGAAGTTTCCTGGCAGGAGGTGGAGACAACATTGTTGAAAGCAGACCTGGCCCAGGTCGCTGAAAGGAAATCTCCTCCCCCTACTCTCTATTTTATGAGGGCTCAGGTCAGTGAAAGGAAAACTCTGCCCCTCCACTGTCTATTCAATGCAGGTCCTATTCAGCCCAGCCCTGAGCAATCAGACTGCTGGAGCCAAGGCCATTTCCAGCCCCCTGTAACTCACAAACCAGACATGGAATACACAAATCTAGCAGAGGCATGCTGGATGGTTAGGCAAGAAAATACCTACTTTCTAAAAGTGGTATTTTCAAACACAGAATGTAAAAACCACCTTCTCTAAAAGATGTATTTTAACATTCTGAGTTCAGGCATACTAAAGTCGAATTTCTACCTAGTTCCCTGAGTCAGTTAGGATTATAAGATGTTATAATCAAACTGCCTATTCGGGCCTATGGGAACAGGTAGCCTTGCAATAATAAAAAACGAAATTGGCTGTAATTCACTATCAGGACATGCCACACACATTAGGGCATGTCCTACCTTTTACATACAATGCACCCTGCCCATGGGGGTACCTTGGCCCTACCTTAGGGGTGGCTAACATGTAGAAAAGGGAAGGTTTAGGGACTGGCAAGTGTGTGCACTTGCCACGTCGACATGGCAGCCCCAGGCTGCACACAGGCTCTGCAATGGCAGACCTAAGCCACATTTTACAAGCTGCTTCTGTGGGTGTCACAACCAGTGCTGCAAGCCCACCAGCAGCATTTGATTTACAGGCCCTGGGCACACATGGGGCATTGTGCTAGGGTCTGACAAGTAAATCAAATAGCGAATCATGGAGTCACATTATAGCAATTTACAATAGGGAGCACTTGCACTTTGTCACTGAATAGCAGTGGCAATGCGCCTAAAGCACCTAGACCAGCAAAAACATAGCAAAAACACAGGAGGCAACAGCAAAAAATGGTAGGGAGACCCACGGCAATGGTGCCGGGTCTAACAAGGAGTATTTGTTTCGGGAGCTCTGGAACTCAGGTATGTGAAGGTGATAAAGTTATCCATAGTTAAGGCATTGGGTCTTAACTCTGTCTGGTAGGTCGGAATGATTTTGTTGTTAGTTATCCATTGTTCTAATTCTTGTAGTAGCACTTTGGTAAAGGTTTTGCCATTCACATCTAATAGGGCAATTAGCCCATAGTTTTCAGGTTCAGTGGGATCTCCCTTTTTGTGTATTGGGTGGAGGATCAAGCCCTTTCATGCTGCCGGAAAAACTGATGTGGCAAGGCACTCATTAAACAGATTGAGCATTAATGGACCCCAAAATGTTCAATCTTCTTTAATGATGATCCCAGGTAGGCAGTTGGGTCCTAGGCCCCCTTCTCTCTGGCTATTTTTTTGTATCTTCAATATCTTCTCCCTAGTTACTATTATTTGGCTATCCTTCAGGTCTTCTTGGGAGTTCTTCAGCCGAACAGTATGGAAAGACTGGGTTTTATCTGAGTCTACATATAGTTTTTTCACCAGCGTCTCCCATGTGGTGGCCAGTACAACATTCTCCTTGCTATACGGTTTAGTTGCTAAGCCATTTACGTATCCCCAGAATTCTCTAGACTTGCTGGTTAATAGCAAGAAGTATATATGTTTCCATTGTTCCTGAGTTTCTTGTTGTTTCAGACTCTGGCCTCTTCCAATTTGTTTTCTGTGGCTATAGTCCTTTCTTTTCTATGTTGTTGTTCTGCGCGTCGATATTTCCTTTTTCTCTCTAGGGTCTCCCATATTACGGGAAGTCGACCCGACCAACCTCCTTTCGACACAGCTTGACATATTTTTTGTTTTTGTTGTATTTATAACGCGTGGTGCTTGCCTAACAAAAAGGACCAAAGCACTGTCATACTTCTCTCATGTTCCCATGGACAGGTTGTAACGGTGTGTTTCCAGCCTTTGTAGTTGATCATGTTGGTTGGGCCCCATTTAATTCTTTTTGTCATCAGGCCCACATTTTTCTCGGACCTGCAACCGACTGGATTGTAATTATTGTGGACCTTGGCACCTATGTTGACGTCTATGGTGATCGGATTATGGTCACTTTCGTTCCTTCCATGTACTTGGTAGGTTGTGCATCTCTTTAATAGCTCCTTACTGAAGAAGATATATTCCAAGGTTGATAAGTCTTTATAAGTGTGGATCGTGGTGTCCCCTGTGGACCCTCCCTGGGCCACCGACTCAAGATCAAATTCACTGATACATGCTTGTTGAATCGATCTTTGTCGGTCTCCATGTGTTGTTTTGAATTGGTCTTATTTACAGGTGTTGAACTCACCAGCCAATATACACAGGTTCCCTGGATACTCATATAAAAAAGCTAGGGCAGCCCCTCCACTAGGGTGGAGTAGTGTCACCCCACTGCTTTCTCACAGTGTGAGAAGCAGAAACATAAAATGGTAATAACTTTCCATTATTACCATTTTATGTTTGGTTGCGGGTGGGCGAGGCTGCTCTGCGAGCAGGCAGGGCAGGGGAGGAGTGGTGTGCCCACTCCTGAGGGCGCAATAACTGTTTGGTCGACCCTCTGGGGCTGCCCAAACCAGTCATGCGCAACCTGATCTTCTCCATGCAGGCTGCAATGCAGCCTACATGGCGAAAATGGCCTTCCCGTAAACCCCTGACTGGGCGTCGGCCCCACCAATCACAGCGATGCTTGCAGCATTGTGATTGGGTTAGGGGAGGGTCCGGAGGGAGCCTGGCTGCTTGCTTCCTGTTCCTGCCAGAGGCAGGAGAGCAGGAGCAGGAGCCTAGAAGAAGACATAAGACCTGGTTGGCGGAATGGTAAATCTACTTTTTTTTGTTAAATTAAATCCCCTGTCGCCAGGAGACCACCCCCTCCCCAGGCAACCACCCCATCCCCTCGTACGAACCCTCGCCTTACCACCCTCGAGACATGCCAGCCGCGACTGTAAAAAAGCCTTTATTCGTTCAATGATGTTCTTCACCTTGACCAATTTTGTGTCTCTATGAGGATTTATATACCGCTTTATCAGTGATATTGTGTGGGGTCTTTCATCAAGTGCTAGTCCCTCTATATTGACTTTCTGTATATCCCATGAATTGTTCGCCCATTCCCTAATTTTCACTTGCAGATCTAGTTTCTGTAGATTGCGAGGCTGCCCATTGGGATTCCAAACAGGCTTTTTTATGGGCTGGTATATAGCTAGTTTGAAACCCTAGAATGGGGATGTGAGTGGCTGACCAGGTTTTTTTTAATGCCATTTATAATGCGCTTGAATCACCCCGAAGGGTATCTCGGCGCAACCAGGCGACAAGGCAGCTTATGCAGCTAGCTCAGAACAAAACTGTCTTGAGTAATTTCCTGAAACTAAAATGATCCGCACAAATCCTGATACATTGGGGCATCTTGGTTTCTTGCATACATAAAACGTCACCTGTAAAAAGTCCAGTGTCTTATCATCTGTCCTGAGGGAGTGTAGGCCTGCCACGATCCAAATAATTAACCTTAGTGCACTTTTATTTTCCCCTTTTCTCACCTAGGAGTTTGACCGCCCTGTAGTCGTAAAAGCTGTGGGTAGCCAAGCCCAGTCCAATTGTTCTGGGTATGTGTGTTTTGTTTGCTCCTCTATCTTGAGATTTTTGCTCCTACTATTGCATAATTGAATTTTGATCATGCTCCCCCCAAGAGAGGGTTCCTCTTAAGATTGTACTTGCATATTTAAGGCGCCCTATTGTATTCTGCCTCCCCAATAGAACGTACAGATATTTTTCTGTAGTTGGTTTGTTAAGTGATATACTCCACTCCTTAAATTAATGTAGTCTGTATTGATATCCGTTAGCCTTATATGTCAATAAGGAGACGTCTGAAATGCATACCTTTAGGCACATAATCTATGTCAGGCATTCCCAAACATATGTCAGAGATACCAATCTCTGATAAGATTTAGGATATAAGGACTGTCACTTGGCCACTTGTCATAAGAGGTCCTTCGCCCAGATTATTACTAGAGATTCTGCCAGAGACGGTGGCACCTTCTGCAAGCACACTTCTCACTTCACGGATGATACCTCTCACTTGAAGCTGATAAAGCCACATCCCAGAGGAAGACCAACTGACTGCTACCAAAGATGGCATTTGCCCTTTGCAGGGGACACTGTCTTCACAACTCCACTGATAAAAATAGCCTTAGTCTTTGCTTTCAACGAGGTATGCAGTGCAACTTTTCTCCTCAGAAATTCTAGACTGCGAGTTGCTCTGCCTTTCATGCTCTCGTAGTATAGTGCATAGAAGTAGGCATTAGGGTGTTAGATTCTAGATAACATTTTAAATTACATGTTATGCTGGGAATGTTCATCGTGTGCTCCTTGTTTATAACATGTCTAATTGCTGTTTTTATAATTTTCTGTGTCGCTGTTTCAGATGTACTGAGAAACAGATTGTTCCTGTAGTGATATATACTTTTAATGCAAAAGTGTTCATTCTTCTTAGAACAATGTGTGTGATACCGTGAATAATAAAATAAGGTTTGTTGTTGTTTCTACATTTCCCATGATCCCTTTATGGGATTGTTAAACACCCAAAAGTAATACCTCTATTTCAATTACACATTGAGTAGTGTTTGCAGGGCTGTAATAACTTGATTTCACGTTCACTGTTGTGTATTGAACCAAGTTCACCTTCACCCTTGTCCCCTGTGCGTGAGAAAAACAGCCCTTGTAGAGTTTCGTCAAAGTCGTACTTTACGCCACAATCTGGTCTTGGAAATGATCAAATGGGAAAATTTCGTTGGATCCATACACCTACATTTTCCATCCTTGAAAGGGGTCGCTTTAGCATCTCATTCCTCAATCTGACTGCAGACTGGTACTTCAAAGGCTGGTCGACAAACATTCCTTTCATCATAGATCACCTGTTGCTGCATGGCAATGATTTATCAAAATTTGGAAGGTGTGCATAATTGAACGTGTAAATGTGTGACTTACCACCAATTTGTTATGTTTTTTTTCTTTTACTAATGGTCTGATCAAGTATCTTTATTAAACATCTTTATGAAAAAAAGGCACCTGACTGTGTGATTCATATCTCTCCTCTGCATCATTAATTCAGTACAGTTCTCATTGCATTACCATAGAGTAGGTTTAAATAAAATCAGCCTGGGACCAAAGTTAATTTAGGTCACAACACTTTAAAGCGTAAAAATTGTGAAAGCCCTCTTCTAAAGGAAATACACACACTATTTAGCAAGCGATGTGTGCATGCTAACTTACTGCTTTGAAAATCAGGCCCTTTAATCTTTCTGAATAATTGTGTATAAATGCAGAGCATTGGTTAATGGCCGTCAAGATATTCTCTGCTATCCATTTTCTCCTTTCCTGAAAGCATGAATATTTACTGCTGTGGGATTGCCATAACTTCTTTGATCTCAGAGTAAAATAAGCATATGAACAAGTACCTATGAAGAGGGAGAAGCAGGAGAGGTGATTATGGTGATGCTGTGGAAGTAAAAAGAGATAGGTGGTAAACCTGTGCCAAGTAGAACATGATGCGGTACAAAGAGGGAAGACAGTTAGCCAATTCTTCATTGGAACTAGTTTTTATTTGCATAGAAATCAATATGAATTTAGCTTGAAGGAGATGTGATATTCCAATAAATTTTAGGCATCTGCTCAGGCTCTGCAAATAGCCTCAAGGTCATCTAATAATTTTGAAAAGCATTCATTTTTTTTGTAAATCTTTTTTATTAGTTTTATAGGTGTAAAACATATGAAGCACATCTGTAGAACCAAAGTACATTTACCCGTCTACACGGGTGGCAATAAAGCAACATGTCAGTCCATCAAGAGCGCTGTGCCAGTTCATGCTGAGATTTCGTGGACAGGATATAAGCGCCCAGGTGCACTTTCCCTCTGAAAAACAGAGGTTGACCCGTTTCCCTTCCCTACAGGAGTAGGGGCAGGCATGTGCAATCATCCCAACCCCAGAGGATAACCATGTGCAATAAACAAGAACAGTAACAACAAACTGCGACACTATCACCAAATGACATTGCCTTTTGCCCCAGTTCCTGGCCCCCCCAGTCAAAGCCCCCCCCGCTCCCACTAATGTAGCTCACGCAGTGCTATAGCTAATGGCGCCCCTCCACTGTATCGCCCGGTGCGCCAGGGTGTGCCTCCGGTGCAATCGCCGCTGCGCCCCTTCCCCTTCCCTCTGCGATGTTAGTTTAGCGCCCCACCACCCCCTCTGGTGCAGCCTCCGCCGCCTCCTGTAGTGCGCTCAGCATGTGCTTCCACCTCTCCGCCATAGGCTCCTTACGGAGTCCCAGAGTTTCCTCCCTCAGAATGGCGGTCCACTCCACTCGCGCCCAGGACGAGAACGACAGAACCCACGCCCTAATGTTGGGCGAGTCCCTCTCTTTCCATCTCCTAGTAAGGAGACGCACCGCCGTCACCATCCCCAAATCGATGAACCGAGACGACGCTTTGTCCTTAGGCGGCCGTTTGAAATGATGCAGAAGGTACTCAGGCCTGTTACAGGGGATGACGCGACCAGTGCCTCGTGCAAGTAGCGTGTGAATGTCTTTCCAATAGGCGCCAAGGCCCGGACAGTGCCATAAGGCGTGGAGGAGATCCTCATTCACTGATTAGGGCCGGGGTGAGATAGGCCCTGTGCACTATATGTACTTGAAATTGGTGGAACCTCACATTCCTAGGGATTCGTACTGGCCCTTTTAGGACCCTTTCCCACTCCTTGTCCGCCAGTTCCCGTCCCATGTCTCTCTCCCACTTCACCCGTAGTGAAGTCAAGTCCAGCTCCGTGTGCATTCGCAGGGACGCAGCAAACCACTTGACCAAGTGCCTGCCCCTGCCCATCACGTGTAAGTACTGCACCGTCAGATGCTGCATAGGTTCGACCACCACATCACCCCACTTCGCCGCCATATGCGCTATTAGGGACCTATGCATGAGGACACCTCCTGGGGGGAGTCCCGCCTCCGCAGCCAGCGTCTCATAGGGTATTAATGCTCCATCCTGATACAAGTCGCCCAATGTTTGGACATCTACCTCATGCCATTGCTCCAGCATGGAATGCGTAAGTGTCCTCCCGCCCTCAGGCGAGCCCTCCAGGGGCACCGCAGGCGCGTATGGGCGCACCTTTCTCGTGAGGTACAGTGCCCTGCGAAAGCACTTGAATGCCAATGCCAGCAGCAATGGAGTGGGACGTGCCGGCGTCGCCAGTGGGTGGAATAGCGCAGTGAGCTGCGCTAGTGTGTAAGCTGGCTCAGCCGCAGCGGTGTCCTCCCGCCCTTTGTCTGCCAGCCAGCGAGCGACCCATTGGAACTGCGCCGCCAAGTAATACTGCTCAAAGCAGGGGGCAGCTAGCCCGCCTCTATCTGTGGGCAGGAACAACTTCTCGAGCGCTAGGCGGTGTCTAGAGGCACACCATATAAAGTCGCGAAGAATCCTGTTGAGGTTGGAGAAGAAGGACGCGGGTAGGAAGAGCGGAAGGTTCGCAAAATAGTAAAGGAGGCGGGGGAGCATCACCATTTTAGCGAGGGCCACTCTGCCTGTGGGCGAGAGTGGGAGTGTAGACCAGAAACTGATCTGGGCCCTGAGCGCTGTCACCGCTCTGCCAAGGTTCCCGTCTAGTAAATCCTCTTGTCGACGGTATATCCGGATCCCCAGATATTTGAAGGTGTCCGCCTTCCAAACTACTCCCGTGCCCTGGAGGCTGTACTCGGGGTCCGCCACCCCACTTCCAAACGCATATAGACACGACTTGCCGGCATTGACTCGGAGCCCCAAGAGGTCAGCGAAGCGGCTGAGCAAGGGCGCTAGTTGCTCCGGCATGCGGCTTACGTCGCGGATGAAGACCAGCAGGTCATCCGCATACAATGACACCTGGTGAACTCCGTCTCCGTCTCCCAGTATGATGCCATCTGCCAAATGCTGCCTCAGGGCCACAGCTAAGGGCTCTATGGCCAGCGCAAAGAGCAGCGACGACAGAGGGCAGCCCTGCCGGGTGCCTCTGCCAACCGCCACGGCCTCCGAGACATACTGCCCTAGTCGGACGCGGACCATGGGGCCACCGTACAGGAGTCCCACCATCTGCAAGAAACCGCCATCTATCCCATACGCCTCCAGCACTGCCCGCAGGTATCCCCACTCCAGGCAGTCAAAGGTCTTTTCCAGGTCGAGCACCAGGCCCTGGGCCAGACCGCCGTTGCCTCCGCTGCTACCCGGAAGAACCTCCTGAGGTTCAGAGATGTGGATCTCGCTGGCACAAACCCGTTTTGGTCCGGGTGCACTAGATGCGGGACCACTGGCGCCAGCCGCTCCGCTAGGAGCTTTGCGAATATCTTATAATCAACATTCAGCATTGCCAGCGGGCGGTAGGAGCCTAAGGACATGGGGTCTCTGTCAGGTTTGGGCAGGGACACTAAAAACGCCTCTCTCAGAGAGGGTGGGAGCCGGCCAGAGTCTATCGATGCCCTGTACATCCGAAGGAGCTCAGGTGCTAGAATGTCCCTGTTCACTTTGTAATATTCGGCCGGCAGACCATCTGGTCCCGGCGTCTTCCCAGATGCTAGCGCTCGAATGGCATCCCCCACCTCCTCCAATGTCAATGGAGTACCGAGCTCCCTATTGTGACTTTCCGTGGCAGTAGGCAGAGCGACCGACTCGAGAAACTCCGTCAGTCGGTGCGGGCGGCCAGCGCCCCGAGACCTGTAAAGCTCCCGATAGTGATCTGTCAGTGCCCGGTGGATTTCACGCTGCATGTACACCACCGTCCCATCATGGGATCTTATGGCGCCGATCGGGGTCATGCGCTCTGCCCCCTGGATTAACCAGGCGAGCAAGCGGCCGGCCCTGTCTGCCTTTGAGTGTGTCCTGGCCGTGTGCGCCGCATAATTGTGGCACCGTAGTCGCTCTGGGAGAACTACGTGCTCGCTTCGAAGGTCCCGCAGCTTGCGTGCACGTTCACCCGTGCCCTCCCCCTCCCCTTCATGAAGCAGCAGCTCGGTCTCTATGCGGGTTAGTGAGTTGGACACCTGTGCACAGATATTCCATGTGGCACCTGTACAGTGCCCACGGATGGTCACCTTGTGAGCGTTCAAAGCGTGGGTACTCGCACAGCTAAAAGTAAATCGGGTAATGTCTTTTGAACACTGAGTGTGCAACAGAGGAAACACTGTCTGCTCTAACAGTGTGAAAACCAAGGTACTAATGCAAGGCTCACTCTATGGAGTGAGCACCTCCGTGCACTACTTGAAGACTAGTTACGCGACCCCCAGCTTAATGATTGCAACTCATCCACCCATGGAATGCAGTTTATTTTGTGGATAAAATCATGGATTTTCACCGGTCACACATGAATAAAATGTGACAGCTGTTTAAAAACTACGTTTGGCATTAACATTTGATATTTTTTGATTTATATGGAATTAGACCAATGGTCTTCAAGTAGTGCACCTTGTGAGCGTGCCATTCCGCCCCTGAGTCGCTCGCCGTGCCCTCGTTTTCCGCAAAGTAGGAGAGTATGGCTGTGCCTAGAGATGATCGGAATTCAGCATCTTCTAATGCTGCACGCTGCAGCCGCCATGTGGGCACCGGAGGCCTATCCGCCTCCCAACTGAGATGGAAGCAGAGTGGATTATGGTCTGAGTGCGTCCTGCCCAGGTACTCCGTTCTGGACAGCAACGGGAGCAAAGACTGGGAGCCCACTATACGGTCCTGGCGGACAGGGAGGTCATGCACAGCTGAGTAATACGAGTATATTTTATCTGCAGGGTGTTGGGCACGCCAAAGATCGTGTATGCCCCAGTGCAGTAACCAGTCCCTAAAGGATTGCGCTGTGGAGGCCGTTGTCGCTGCGCGTAGGGGCGGGTAGGAGCGGTCCAGGCTTGTGTCTAGGACCATGTTAAAATCGCCGCCCAGCAACCAGAGGAGCCCCGCATGCCTCTGGAGGATGGGATTGAGGGACGTCAGGAAGGCGGCCTGGTCCGTGTTGGGAGCATAAATGGAACCCAGCAGCATCTCCTGCCCATTAAGTCTCCCCCTAACAAATGAGTACCTCCCTTCAGCATCCGTATGAACCTCTAAACAAGCAAAGGGTATACCAGCTCTCACCCATATCTGGGCGCCTCGCGCCTGCGATGAGTACGTTGTGCCGTATATTTGCCCCCTCCACCGCCTGCGCAGCCTCTCCAGATCTACTTGGGACATATGGGTTTCCTGGAAGAGCGCAATCCCCACCCTGTGTCGCTGCATGTAGGCTAAGATGGAGTACCTGCGCGACGGGGTCTGCATGCCGCGGATGTTCCATGTCATGATAGTGGTGGACGCCATGACACGTGTCGTGATGTAGTCGCCCGGAGAGCTGAGGGGGTCACCCCTCCGGGTCGGGGGCCTGACTGGTGCAAGGTGCTCGCTGAGTGTCGCTTCTGTGATGCGTAAACTAACATTAACATTGTAACTCGACGGGCGATTTCCCAACGGGGCAAGCGTCCAAACTTAGTGAGGCAATACCTCCTCAAGGTAACGTGTCCACAATTAGTGTGTGTGTGGGGAAGCGCGCAGTCCGTGGTGTTTCACAGTGTCCCCCTCTCCCCAGGGCCCGTAAGGTTACGGAGATGGGCTCAAAGCATCCAATCAGTGTCGTTCGTCGAACTGGTGGGGGTAAGCCATCCGTGCAGTTCGCGCGCACAGCGCCCCACTGTACCTCTACGCCGGACGCAGGTGTGTATCTGCAGTGTGTTGCGCGCTGGGCACCGGCCCGCTACCCATGACAGCAGTTTAGTAGGTGATCAATGAAAAGATACAACATGCAATATGTGAAGTACAGCCCATGTATCTAGTTGTCCCAAGTCCGGCTCTGGTCACGCTATGAAGTCCGCTGTCTGAGGCGTGACCACAGGCATAACAGTGTCGTCCGACATCTCAGTGGACGGCGATGATGACCCACTGGCCTGCTCTGCGCTCTGCTGACTATGGCTTAGGTCATTGCCGACAGTCCCCGCACCCAGTGTCGCACCGCCTCCAGCGCCTCCTGTCTTTCCTGTCTCATTTTCTCCGGGATCGGGGCGACCTGTCCCAGGCTTGCATTCCGCTGTGTCCCCCTCTTCCTCCTTCATCTCCTGGAACGCTGCTCCTGCCAACCGCCCCCCTCAGGGCCTGCCGGTCGCTGTCCCGACCATTGTCCCGTTTCCTCCAGCCAGTCCCAGACATCGGACGGGCCGTCGAAGAAGCACGTGCCCCCCTTGGTCACTAGTCTCAGACGTGACTGGAAGAGTAAGGAGTAGGGCAACTCCAGGGCTCGCAATTGTTTCTTCACTGCCAGGTACGAGCCACGTCTCCTCTGTACAGTCGCCGTGTAGTCCGGGAAGAACAAGACCTGACTGTTGCCCACTTGGATGTCCCCCAGCTTCCGGGTTTCTCGCAGCACCGCATCCCGGTCTCGGTAGTTGAGGAGCTTGAAGAGGAACGGGCGAGGCCGAGCCCCGGGTGTTAGGGCTTGCGCGGGCACCCTGTGAGCCCGTTCCACCACGAAGTGCGGCAACAGCGCTCCAGGCGGTAAAAGCGTCCGCAGCCAGCCCTCCATGTACTGTTCAGGATTCTTCCCGTCTTCCCCTTCCGGCAGGCCCACCACTCGGACATTGCTGCGCCGGGAGTGCCCCTCCGCATCCTCCGCTCGATCTTCTAGTGCGTGGACCCTATCAGTCAGGTCCTGTAGAGCAGAGGCATGACTGTGCACCACCGGCTGTAGTTCCTGGACTGTGTGGCGCTGCGCGGCGACCGTGTCCGACAGCTTGCGATGGTCCGCGTGTAACGACGTGAAGTCGGAGGTGCCTTTGTCCAGGCGCGCCTCCAGGGAAGTCTTGTTTTGTGCCAAAGCGGTCCCGATACGTTCCACTGCCACCAAGACGGTGTCCATTTTGGCTGCCAGAGTAGTTGCGTGCTCCATCTCTGTCCGCCGCTGATCCTGTGGCGGGTCAGGGCCACTCGGACCTTGTAGCTTTGACTGCGGTTTGTCTCTCAGCCTATCCATTGCGAGCTGCTGTGCTGTGGGCATCGGCGCCCCTGTCAGTGAAGCAGCAGTGGCGGCAGCGGGGCTCTCTACTTGTCAGGTTCACTACACTCGCCTGAAGGGTCAATGCTGTGTGACCAACAGCGACCAACGGGTCCAGGAGTCCAGTGCCGGGGACAGCGCACCCTCCGTGACTGTTTCCAGGGTCTGAAACGAGTCTCCCCTCGCCAAGGCCAGTAGCAGCAGCCTCTCGGCTAGTCTCAGGCCAGTCCGTTTGTGGGGTGTGATTGTAGGGGGAGTCAGCCCGGTTCGTGGGATTTAGCTGAGGCAGATCCCGGTCCTCTAGCGCCACTGCCCAGGTGTTTTCAGGGTCTACGGACCATATAGGCGGGCTCCAGACTTTCAGTACACTAGGGCGCAGACAGCGAAGCTCTGCCCGATGCACCCTCATCCCGATCACATAGGAGGAGGGCCCCCTCACCCCCCGGTCACGCACTGCTAGCGCGGATGTAGTGTCAGGGGCTAGGGCCTCTCAACGTGTGCACAAACAAAATGGCGCCTGGGGCGAAATGGCACCTGACGAGTGCAGTCCGCACCCTGCTTAACCTCTGTCTCCTCGCGGCCTCCTCCGTCTCACTGCGCCCCACGACTCCGGTGATAGTGTCCAGTGCCCCCTCCGCCGCTAGCCCAGTCAGCTCGCAGCAGGGCCCCAGCAACTAGCGACAGTCTCAGTAGATGGCGTGATCAGTGCAGGCCAGGGAGCTAGGGTCTCTCAACAAGCGCGGGGTTAAAATGGCGCCCTCTTCTGTCATTCTGCACCCCACGTCTCCCGATATATCGTCCAGTGCTCCCGCTGTCACCTGATCAGCCGGCTTGTAGCGCCGCGGTCCCCCAGTGGCACACCAGCCGGTGGCCGTCGCAAACAGCATTGGCCTCGCAGCGGCCGTATATCTCGGCCAGAGCGCAGTTCCGTTGCCCGCCTCTGGGCTCACCGATCCTCTGCCTCTGCCCCCAGTCACGCCCCGAGTCTCTAGGGCACACCGGTCCCGGGGTAGGCACACTGCAGCCCGCTTCCTCAACTGCTCACCGCCGCTGTCCGCATGCAGTGCCCGTCTGCAGCCGGGGTCTCCCCTTCACTTCTCCCAGGGTCCTCCCGTGTGCGCGTGGCTGTAGGCTCTCTCCGAGCCGCAGCGCCACAAGTCGGCCGCTGCGGGGCCTCGCCAGACTGTCCCGCGCTCGACTGCTCCAGATGCCGTCCGCCACCCGTTGGTCCACTTCGGGTCCACTCCGGGCCCGCCGCCACACACCTTCTGTCCCTGCAGGGGTCCTCCTCTACGTCCGCCGCAGCGCCAAAGCCGGGAGCTTTCCTGCACGTCCCGACCCTGGCTGAGTTTCGCGTCACTGCAGCTCTCCCACGGCTTCGCAGTCCGGCGGGCGATTCCTCTCCGCTGGTGACTCCGATCCGGCAGTTTTTACACCGGCAGGCGCCCCAACCAGTACCGCTTCTGCTCCGCTCAACTCGAGGAAGCTTGATCCGCTCTCGCAGGATAATTGCAGGAGAAATTGGGCCCCTTCGGACGGAGCTCTAGGGAGTTACGTCCACCATGATGCCTGGCTAGCCACGCCCCCTTGAAAAGCATTCATGTAGGAGTTTTGTAAAGCACAACCAGAGTCCATGTGGCTGCCTTAGTGTTTTCTGTATGGCAATCCTTGATACAACAGATCGGTGGGGTAGGAATATTTGTGTGTGCTTATAGTATTGATAGAGCGCAGATTGCTCTGTTATTGTAGGGGTGCATTATAATCATGGGTAGTCTGCACCCGCATATAATCTTTATTGTGTTAACATTTGTGCCCTAGATCGGGTGTTGTAATAACGTTTAAAGTGAAGTGACAGGCATATTTTCGTATTATGTGAAAAAAGCTGCATTTCAACTATACATAATTAGATGAAAATCTTAATGTGAAGAATTATATATGTGACTAATGAACTTTATTATTTGTATGCTTATGTAATGCATTGATTTAAATGTGCTCAGTAACAATGATCACGTATACTTGTGCTTAATAAAATTATGAGTTGCTTCTTATGTTGGCCGATTTCTGTAGGCCCAATGGTTATTTCTCCATGCTGCTCTAGAGCTACATTTGCTAGTAGAAGGCATGTGTATGCAGAACTTGTTCTTTCTCTTGTTTCTATTGCAGGTAGAGAAACGCATATTTGTTAGTTAGAATAATGTCGTTGTTTTGGAAGTCAGGCTTAGGGAGACAAAGATACGTTGCACGGCGATGCTGATAATGTGGTACGGTGTTCTTTTCTCACCAGAGAGAGCCTGGGAATAAAAAAGTCATCGAGCCAAGGCCTAGGAGCATCGCTGCTGGATGGAAAGTTACCTACGAGTAGGTTTCTTGAGTGGATGGGGTAATGTCGCAAAGCCTGATGGGATGGTTTAAATCGATTCTTCTATTGGGGTTAGGGACAGAGGCTGGGGACTTCTGCCTTGCATTGAGAGAGAGCGCATCTTAGAACAAGCTCTATAGCTTCATGCTACCTGACCCATTCAAAGTGAATGGCCTTCTTAGGAAGCCTTCACCCCCTGACACCTTTTCAGAACTTGCCTGGGAAATGCCAAGTAGGGATGTCACTTTAGCACTAGAGTAGGGACAGACTAACGCTCTTTACCTACGAATCTCCGATGAAGGGGACTCTTGATGTCGGGCAGTTATATTCTGTGTCCTGATTGTTCAAGTAGTTATTCTGTGTATGCTGCATCATCTTAACTTCACTCGTAGGTTTGGCTTTGTATTCGTTCTAATGTATTTCTACACCCTCATTTTAAGGTGTTTTTATGTCCAGCTGTTCTTGTCTTTGTAATAAACTGACTAAACTTTGAATCGGGAGTCAGTGAGTCTTTGGAGTCGATTCGATTCGATTAGCTTTATTCGATTTTGAAATATAAAAATCATTAAAGCAACAATACATATATATACACCATTGCATTTCATTTCACAATAAATAACATTATATTAATATAGAATTAAATCATTGGAACGAATCAGCTAATCATTGAGTTCGTTACGAAGTAAGTCAAATCGATTGGAAGTCTGAATATTATAGCCCCTCACTCCTAGGCTGCTTCTACCCATCGAAAGGTTACTCCCTACATTTGATCTTGATTGGGGGAGGTGTGATGCTCTAGGGTAAAAATCACACAGTTCCCAGGTGTGTATAGGGCTGTCTCCTATTTGCGGCTGCCAGGTTTGAAGATATGGGACGACGCGATTATTTCTAAAATTTATTAATACCAGGTCACCAGGTATATCTTTTCGAAGGGGACCTAGCCAGCCCACCCTTCTAACACTTCGTATTCTTCCATCAATATCAGGTGGCAAGGGTCTATTTTTTGTTAACCAGAACACAACCTTGTTTCTTAGGTCCTCTTGTCTTTCAGTTTTTCCGTTTGTAAGTGCTGGCACTCCAGAGAGGACGCACACAAACGGAGCAGCCTCCGGCGGTAAGTGTATGTGGTTAGTTTTTCGTGACATATTCCCTAGGTTAGGAAATGACCCTTTATGGAGAGTGGCTTCTTTGTTCAGCCCTACTCTGGTGGAGGAGCTCTATGCTATTGTGGATTTTGTGGTTACTTTCAGGGTGCTAGAAGATAACACATGTGAGGCTAGTGGTTGTTTTTGGTCAATGTTACTTTGTGGAGATGTTATGGGCACTTCAGTGGCAGATAAAAACTGTGTTTGGTTGGGACCTGTCATACTTGTTAAGAGTAGCGAGTTTGCCTTAGTCATTTCCTCTATACCCGTAATCCTATCCCCTAAGTTATTCATTCTTTCTATCAAGGGGGATATTATAGAGTTAATCATGATTTCTATCTGGGCCAATAGAGTTGGCCGGGTAGAAGGTGCAGAAGTTACCCGTTTCGAAGAATCCTTGCATGCTTTAGGGGTAATGGTGATAGGCGGTGGAGGGCTTAAGTTCAGTTTTTGTTGTTTTGCTTGACTCCCCGTGTGTTTATTCACATTTCGCTTTCTTTTAACAGAGGGCACCTGAGGGGACACTATAGATTGCGTGTTACCTTATGCAGGTAGTGAAAGGGAAGTACCCAGCAAACTTTCATTTGGTTGGGATAGTGTACTAGACTGGGGACTTGTGATTATTGTAGGGCAGATAGAAGCACTGAATTGCTCGATTCGCGATTCCACAGGAGCATACTTAGATTTACATAAATTATTGAGTTCCTCCAGCAATGATGAGTTTTGTGCTACGTCAACTGTCTGTGAGGGAGATCGCTTACTGAAAGTGTTATCTGTAGACAGACGTCGTTCTTTTCTCACTATTTGATGGACAATGGGTGATGTTGCCTTATTTAGGTAGTGGTCCAACGTCCCCTTGGCCAAGTCCCTCTTGTATTTTTGCGCACCCCCTTGCATGTCATAATGTAACTGGCTTTTATGTATTTAACACGGGAACAGCAACAAACACCTAGGAGCACCTAAAATGGCCACACAACACAGTATGGTTTCCTTTGGGGAGGGCCGGAGTGTGCCTATGAATAATCTTCGGGGCTCTTTACCTCCTTTTGTTGCAAGGCCAAGGGGGGTGGCCCGACCCAGCCTCCTCTGGCCTATGATGGCCTTAGATGGACCCGCCCTTGTCCCGGGCTTCTCCCGGCGCCGACCCGCACGCGATCCCGCGACGCAGGGGCTGGCCTCCTTTTGAAGCGCCTCCTGGCGCAGGAATGAGGTGTGGCGGTGTGTTCCGCCGCTAGGGCGTCTGGGGAATGAAGTTCTGACCCGAACGCCGCCCTCGCACTGCGGCCGCTGGTGTGGCTGTGCGGCGGCGGAGGGGAGCGATTCAGCGGCGGTGGTCCCTGCAATGGGACTAACGAGGTATGCCCACAAATTCTGGTTGTTTCTTTGGAGTCATGAATCATTGGAACTGTAAAGCATAATTGGCTAACGATAACTTTCTCCCCTCACACTTTCAAGCAGAGCAAAGAGACATCGGCTAGGGGGTTCCAGAGTAAGTCTAGAACGTTCAACCCGGCTCCTTGAGTATTACGTGTAGTACATTGGTGTCCGTGAAGCTGGCCATGTAATTATATTCAGCGGGCTCAGATTCTGCGTTGTCTATCACTGATGCAGGTTAACAATAGCGATCTACAAATATATAACATCCACCATATGCCTACCACTATATTGTCAAAGTACATAGATATCAGTATATTTCATTTTACTGGGGCCTATTCAGCAATAAAGTCGGAAAAATGTTTGCCTATGCTTTTCCGACTTTTTGCTGTTCAAAAACATTTCTAAGAGTATGCCTGGAAAGTTGCACCAGGAGCAGGTTTCCAGGTTCACTCTTGGGAAAGCCACGTTACTTTTCATGCAGCTCTCCATAGCTGAGAAATCTTCAAATGGATAACAGAATCCCTTGTGCAAATGCACTTGATTTTGTTTTCATTTTATTTTTTCTCCACTGGGAAACAGTTGGAAGGGCGAGATTTTGATCGATACCTTATCACTATTGATCTAAACCCCGATCTGGTCGACTGAACCTTTGTTGCCTGTCATTGAAGGAAGAAAGTGCCTCTGCTATCAAGTTAGTACACCCAATAAAGGACCCCGCTCCAAAAGATCACAAACAACTTCTAGCTTTCAAAAGTTTATTGTAAGGATAGGATAAGCTGCAAATACAGGCATCTCAGAATGAGATTCACGAGATACACAGGTCCAACTACATACATGTGCTCTCTGAAAGCCCTCAGACGAGCAACGGAAATTACTAACACAAGTTCTAAGAATAATAAAGCTATCAGCATTGACGCATATCTCTCCTTCATTTAAGTTGGAGGAAAACACACAGGTTAGGCTGTCCCTACCCTGCTCTAGATGGTATCCCTACTTAACCAAATCCCAACCTAACAAAGGTGTCAGCAGTGAATGACCCCCAAGGGAAGTCACTCACTCTAAGTCTCTTGGTGAAAACCTATAGTTCTCCAGTCATGACCCCTCTCTGCCTACCCATCCGCTCTCTAAAGGGTCCTCAGGCATCTGCTCTAACTCCACCCAGGGGTGCTGTCCCTAATACAAAACAGTCAACAACATTTGAGACGCCCCTCATGAGACGCCCCTCACGTGGTGTAGCTTCTGGCTTTTTCCATGCTGCTTTGTATTGGGCCTCATACGTTGGAGTTGACCTTGCTTCTCAGACTCTTCTCCGGCCCGCTGATACCCCTTAAACATTCCAGAACCCTCCTCCATGTCTGGGCCGTCTACTAAACAGACCTCTATTCATATTATTTATAATCGGATCCTCCCTTTCTCTTGCAGACAGACATCTGCAGCCAAGAACCCAACTCTCATAGACTTCCAAAAAGGTTTGCAACATTTCTCGGCCCAGACATGTACGTGTAAATCAATGTTAAAACATTTCAGGCCTACAGCATTTCTCATAATAATTATAGCATTCAACTTCTTCATTAATTAAAGCATGTTAATACTCTTATTCTATTATTCAGTAAACACATCTATAAATCATGGCCCATTAATGCAATGGCCAAAACATTAGTTCAATCTATGTCGTGAAAAGAAACACCTTCTAGCTCTGGCCCTGAGGCCTACCACATTCTGCGTTTAACCACATGCCATCTTACATTTTAACAGCTACACGACATGGATTCAGGAATAATCACATCTAATAAAATCATATAGTGTCACACATTTCTGTATTAGTTCCACTTCTACTTAAATCTCTACATTAGCTATACATTCAGAATATAATTGCAGATACTACTAGCACTCATGGCATTTCTCCTCATGATTTGTGCTTACTACAGGTAAGTGTGATGCACTCATACATTTAGGTCAGTTTGCGCTCTCTCACAGTTTTTCCCCTTCGGTAAGCCCCAAGCAAATATTGGGGTGATCCATTCCCCTTTCTACCCTGGAAACTGATTTATTCCAGCCCTTGGCTGGAGTAACAATCCTACAGTTCCATGGTGGAAAGGGTATTAGAGGAGAGTTTGTGAATGCCCAGCAACGTTGATGTTTGTGGGTGTTTACTAAATTCCAAGGCTAACCCTGCCTTGGAAGGCCCATTTGCCACCCGGTGAGTGGGACTTATGGATGCAGAGAACTCCAACACATGGCAGAGATTTGTACACATGTAAACAGGTTTACACCTGCCAGGAATCCCTTTGTGAATTCCTGACTGATGGAAAACCGGTAAATTCAGGCATAAACAGTCGTTTATGTGCGATTTTACCTTTGTGCATAATACTTACTTCAAATGACATAGTGTTAGTCAATATAGCGTGTGTGATATTTAGGTCATGTGATAAATCAAATGCAATATAGTGACACCCCTCCCCCCGCAAATATAGGGGTGTCAGTTTCCAGCAGTTGAATGTCTGTTTGGAAAGAAATGGTTTTAGGTCTTTCTCGAACAGTTGGTTGTTCGCTCATGACTGAAGACCGCAGTGCAGATCATTCCAGAGTTCAGCCGCCACTCATGCATTGTACTCTTCCTCCATGTTTTTTTTTAACCTCCTCAGTCTGTTCAGGTATGCATGGCCACATTGTAGGTTCATGGTGGATATGTACTGGTTTGCTAGATTTTCAGGTAGATCACAGCCACACACAAGAAGGTTTTCTACAGTGGACTCAGGGCCATGATGTTTGTTCTTTTCACCCTCAAAACCATGGGATAAATTTAAAGGTGGCTTTATGTACTTTAATCTCTTTAAAGTTAATCATATTTTGCTGCCCTGTTCTGTATTCTAGTCATTCTCTAAATGTCTAAATTAGTGTTCAACAGAAGGATTAAAGGGGTACCCTGAGTCAAAATTAACAGTCCAAGCTTATCCCCTTCATTACTAGCAGAGGGACATCTCTCACCTAATGAGCAGATGTGAAGCAAAGGATTTCCATCTTAGGGTATCAAACGCGCCAGAACATCTGACAGCGAGCTGTTCATTTGAGGCTGCTCTCCCGTATTTTTTCGTTGATGTATTCCTGACATTCCAAAATGGTGCCTGGGTACTCTAATTTACTCCAAATTTTAGATGGACCAGGTTGTTGTGTGCTTATAATTGGAGTCATTTGTGATGGTATTGTGTGAGGTGAGATAACTGGCACTTATAAATAGTCCACAATACTAAAAGAACCCTACTTCCTGCACCCCTCATATCATTAAAAATGAGCACCCTTCAAACATTACCTTTTATGAGGGCTAAAAGAAGTAAACAATCTGGGTTTTATGGGGTGTATATTCATTGAGGACCAACAACTACTACTAGGCGTAGTGCCATTGTGAGTTAATAATAGAAGGTGCCTCCTGGAAGCTTAAGTCTGCTGGATTGCGATCCCACCTAACTGTGCTTTCATCACAGGTGTACCTCCTTTGTTTGCAGGGAAGCCACCATACCACCCCAAAATTGAGCACGCACAGGGAGGATTTAAAGTGCTTCTTCAGACATCACCCCGATACCTATTGTGTCAGGTCCTCATCAACTGTATTGCTGAACTACACTCATATGGCCAATTGACCCCACAACTATAAATGTGTACAGGGAACTGTTGGACAGTTTAATAATACAGACCCTGGTACATGATTAAAAACCAAATGACATATTCTGACCAATTATCATGGAAGGCCAACATGCTTCATTGCCACACTTTCTTGTCGCCACTGTCTATATTTTGGCTTGGTGTGCAGGATCTCTGTATGAGCTCACAGATGAAGAAAAGGAGCAAGTGTGTGTGTGCACACAGTAGCTGAAGTCATAGTCCATTGGTATGTACTCACCAAGGGGCACTTATAGTACAGTGCATAATGTGGGTGATGTGATGGCCTTCTAGCCTTGAAGTGATTGCCGGAATTCTTGTGGCAATGAAATATGTCGGCCATCCATGGTTATTGTGGTTTTTAATCATGCTTTTATGGTGCAGTTTGGAGAATTACTTATTTCAAAATAGGCCCTTCTGTAGATTCTGATGCAAAGTGTAGATACAAACTGCATACTGATTTACAACTATTTCATTACTAGTCACTTCTCCATTTGCTGCCATATATACACATCTTAAAATGTAGAGAAAGACTCTCCCGGGCACTTGGCGGTTTCAGTTGATAAACAAAACTTGTTCTGGTGCACAAAACAAAACTTTGTAAATCTACTTACAGGGTGTATGATTTGAGGAGGGCATTAGCATCAATATCATGCAGTGTGCTGCTCCAAAATAAGGTGCCAGTGGCCGTTATAGCAATTTGTTTCTGTTTTTTTTAAATAGCTTAAAAGAATGGTATTGTTTGTGTTGTACTAGTTTTATTGTTAATTTATATATAGTTTAGCCAACTCTCGAGTACTCTTGAAGTATTTTCCATGCGTTCTTTCAGTTTTTAACTTTTTATTTCACAAAAGGAAAAAATCATGCTGTCACTGATTTTCTGCATTTTTACCAGCCTTTGACATAAAAATACAGATTTTGCCAGTCAATTGATATTCACGTGGCATCACTACTCCTACAAGACCTTGCCTGCATAATGAGACGTAAACTGCTTCAGGTGAGATATTTGCCAGTCGGCTAGCACTGAATTCCTCTGGACCACGATCAGACTGATAGTCATTGTTGGAAGCAGGTTTGCTATGATTGGTCCAAATCCTGACGCACCAAAAAAAATCACTCTTAGACCTACTCAACTACACACACACACACATACACTCATTGCATCTGGTGCAACAGATCTCATTGCCACTTGTCCACTACTTGGCCTCCTGCTGCCCATTAACTGAAGTGGGTAACTCTGCTGTCTTTTGGAATTTTCATACCCTACCCAATCTATCACTAGGCTGTGACAACTTCATGTGATCTTTCTAAAGTATGTTCATTGTACTACCCTGAAATTAATGACCATAGTCCTGATGATTACCTGCAATCATTCGGGTCGAAACGCCATCGACCACCCATCCTAGAACCCAGGCGCTACTGTGGTCAATATATTTACCTGACTATTTTGTATATAAATACTTTATATACCCTGCATATAATTTTTGACCACCTTATTCTTAATTATTTCTCGCCGTTCACGCTGTTTTTTACACCTTTGTGTCACTGCGCCTTTCACCTTCACCAGCACGTCCAGTGCCCACCCTGTGTGTTATGTCATTGTATAAACATGTACTGTAGTGCTCTTCAACTACTTACTGAATTATAGTTTATCTTCCACCTCCTCACGTTGTGGTCTCCCCTCCTTTGTTCCCCTTCCCAATTGTGATTTGTTTCACCGTTTTGAATTGTCCCTCCTTATTGATCTCCAGTTGAGACATTGTGTGCTACTGAGACACTGTCCATGATGACGCAGTTCTTACCTAGGCGCTATAAAAGTAGGTATGGGTGCCAGTACAAGATAAGCTGCCTTACAAAACTGAATATACCTTATGAAGGCTTGCTCCTGCCTTTAGAGTCCCTCTTGTGTTCTTGCTGTAGTATTTCCTGTGAACACTGAATGGCATTTTCTGAAATGTCAAGGTATGCTTATTATTTCAGGACAAGCTCATGGGCTTCACCTATTTGGCAGCTTCCTGTCAGCCTTAATTAGTGACCTTGGGCCAATTCACTAAGGAATTTATGAGTGAGTAAAGTAGTTCTGATTGACATACTCATAATTGGCTGTGTGAATCAGTCCCAAATGTCCAACTACCTATTAGTAAAAGTGCAAATACAGCCCAGCCTTTTTTTATTTGTACCTATTGTACACGAATATTTCCGGAGTGTTCCCATTTTTACCCATTTTAGATGTTATGGGGCCAGTTCACAAAGGCATTTCAGAGTACAGGAAGTAGCATTACTGGATTACTACGTCATATACTCATAAATGCCTAAGTGAATTGGGTCCAATTCAAATAATGGCCTTTATTTGTTATAGCACATGTTGTGTGTTGGTACTGTCATGTAACTGTGAGTGCTAGGACACTTTTCAATGTTGGTTAAGGAACATGCCTCTTTAAGCTTATAATCTGATCCCAGACCACAAAGCCAGATGTTCAATAGGCAAACCTTCTTTGTGCCTGTGGCTTCTAGCAGTGTGCATTGAAGGCTTGGATTTGGCACTTGGTGGAAGTAGCTATAAAGCGGCTAAAAGGAGTTTCATCAGTGCCTGGCTTGATGAGGACAAAAACCATGATAAACTGGATGCTGAGATAAAATGTATCTAAGAACAGAATTCAAAGATTTTACAAAAGAAAATGCCTAGGATGTTATTAATGAAATTGAAAAATGCTGATTTATATATGCTCAATGCTGATTTATATACACCCAGTGCTGATTTATATACACCCAGTGCAATTTCTTTTAAGTAATTGCAGAGGCATTTACATTTGTTGTACCTTTTTTTCTGTATACAGTGCAGGTTTTTTGCCATTGTGGCTTTTTCCCGCTCTTCCCCAATATCTATTTTTAGGTCTTGCCCTATTGAATAGACCTAAGTCCTCTCACTCCTGGGACGAGAACTTAGTGAAACACTTCTCTGGATTTCATATGGGACCCGACTACGGATGTTAAGGAGTGAGCTGAGCATATAGGGATTTCAACAACTGTCTCTTCGATTGTAGTGAAGAGATTTTCTCGACTTTTCTATTCTGATGCTAATCTTTACCTTTTCTTTTCTCTTTTTAAAGATGCGTGTGGCTTTGCCTTGGTCCCAAGAAACTCCGGAGAGTGATATCAAGATTTATCCAATATCTTTTCCTTGTTCCCTTGTTTACCTGCCTTCCCCTCGTGCGTTTTTCATTCGTATGTTTTCCTCTTGGGCATGAAGGGTTAAGGCACAGGGGGAGTGGTGGGACATTCTTCGTTCCTGCAGTACCTGTTTTTTAGGTGAGTGGGGGCGGAACATGGATAATTATAAAGGATTGAAATCTGAGAAACCCCTCTATATTACTATATTTACATTTGATTCTAATATGTTTAGTAATTTTCAAACTCCATGTCAGTCATGTTTTTGGCGCATCATTCAAAGTTTTTCCAACTGATCAGACAAAAGTAATTTTTGTCATCTCTAACTTGATGGAAGATCCATAAGCATGACACAGACCGGGGCTGAAATCCTGGGACAGTCTATTCTCTCTACCTTTCTCCCTTCTTCCCACTAGTCTGTTTTCTGTCTTTTTCTTTTCCCCTTATATTACTCGATCAAGAGGTTACCAGTCCACTGCAAATGTTTATACGCTTGTTTTGTACCACCCGTAAAATCCCAATAAAAACTTGTTAGAAAAAAAATGAAAAGTGCTAATTTGTTCATTCATATCTGCCAGAAAATGTCATGTTTTGGTTGCACAGTGGTTTTTACACAAATAATAGGGTACCACTGATGTAACTGCATGCATGCCAACATTCAATTCAAGAGATTATGATTAGAAGAGATGTGGATTCAAGATGTTCAATTTCTTTAATTATTTATTTCATTTTGGGTAAAAACGCCAATTACAACATATTATTGTTACACAATCTCTTACTAAGATCGGAAAAATATGATGAAGTGATGTAAACCAAGGCAGAGATTTGCGGTGCCTTGATTTACTCTAGATTTATCAAGCCATGTAGGGCCACTGCAAGGTAGCCTTGCGAGGCTTCATAAATCTTACTTAGGTTTTGTGTCGACCTTAAGCCCCCTTTGGTGGGGGAAGGGCGATACAAAACCTTAATAAATCTGGCCCCTGATATGTAAGTAAGCCACTTGTTTTATATATCAAGAAGATATGGTACATTTGTGGGTTAAAACAAGGTTTTATCACTTCTTTACTAATTCAGTGAATTGTGGTCAAATGTGTGAAGAGTTGGTATGGTTTCGTGTGGTGTTTAGACTTTGTTGTCAGTGAGACTGAAGAAAGAGTTTGATCATCAGACAGAGAAAGAGAAGAATGGGTTGTTCAGAGGTAGGCAATTTCTCTTGTCTCTCCATGCAATGTCTCTCGTTTGCGGACAAAAAATGTCCTGATACTCAACTCAATAGGAGGTGACAAGCTTGGAGCATGAAGTCTGCTGTTGACTTCTAATCCTCACTCCACTGGGCTGCGCCTGTTACACAGAGGCACAACACAGAGCCCCAGAGGCACTGCCTGCTGAGAGGCACAGGCTGGGAACAGAGATGCAAGAACACTACCTTTGTCGGCCATACCTATCGCCTTCAAAAAGCTACTACCAAGCCGGCATCCGGCCCAGCCAATGGCACTCCTGCCCTTGCCACAATGCCCATCATCTAGCAGGACACAAGGTCCTCTGGCTTCAAACAGAGGCACTGATTTATCAAACCTTTGCCCTTGTGCTAGTGCAATGCAAGTGGAGCATGCCATTTACATTCCAGTGTAAATTGTACTTTGTACTACTGGAACAGATACATTTTTATAGCACCACTTTGTGTCAAAGGAGCATTACTGAGGCGGATCAATGCAAACACTCATATGCTTTGATATAAATCCGGAATTTGTGTTAAAAACTAATGCCGACTGGGCTCAGGCACAAATAAAGGGACGTGTTTGTTTAAAAAAATAAAAACATACTGCATGGTTGCTTAAGTGCACACCTCAAATGTGTGAGAATCATCTGAGTTTTCCAGGTACGAAATGAGTGTTCTCCTCCTTCTGCAACTCAGTGATGTAGGCATTAACCCCATCAATCTTCGTGTGATGCTTGAACCCAATATGTACTGGCACAGACTTTGGACCACAGATGAGTTGGAGTTATTTAGAAATATAAAGGCACTCTTAAGCTCCTTGGGTAGTGAGAGGATCCTCTGGTGTGTGTATATGAAATCTATGCTTCATGAGATTGGTCTGACTTCCTTGTGGGACACCCTGGACGCAGCAGAGTCAGTTTCTCGCTCCCTAATTAAAGAGCACTTTAAGAAGTGCTTGAGAGAACTGAAATATGTTCAGGCAGGGAGGCTGACAGATTCATTCTCAGACTTTAAGATTATTCTTGTCTATGGGTTGTTCCATTGCTTTGAGATGTTTTATGCTCTTGTGAGGGTGTTTACTTACTTACAAGTCCCTAATACATGGTGCCCAGGGCATGTACGGGAAAGTGTTCACACAGGGCTGCAGCACTGTTTGTCCCACCTTAATATGAAAACACTGGAAGTTGGTGGTAAAAATGTCAGGTCCTTTTCAAATTGCAATACGAAAAATTTAATTTACAATACTAGACGACCATACAGAAAGATTTATATGGGACAGACTACACAGATGGCGAAACAGATGTAAAGTGGAGGGAGCGCCACTGGCATGCCATCATTTGGAACTATAGCACACAGAAGACGAAATACAATGGCAGGTGGCAGAAGTGGTATCCACAGATAGCCTAGGCGGCAACATTAAAGGACTTTTGAAATGATATGAATGTAAATGGATGGACATGCTAACCAGCACCAAATGGGGTTGAATGATGCAAATGACTTGAGGCGCTTGTCAATATTGTCATAAAGCTTATATACCCACGGTATAGATGGCAGATTTTGTATCTGTATGTGGGTAGTTTTAACAACATGATTTTCATTCTCCACCATATGTACAACAAGGTTTATATATCTGAATATGGTAATGTGAATATGGTTATATGTGGTGTGCAATGCTCTGCATTATACACATGAGCGACGTCGCTGGTATATAAGACACGCACCATAACCTAGTATGGTTGCAACCATGTCAAGCTAGTATGCAATGATTGTATTCAGACTGGGTTGGATGTAGTTTCAAACCTCACACACCCATTATGGTTAAAGAAGAAATACACATCTTAGATTCCCTGTGGCATATTCAATTAGCGTGTGTATGCACTTTGGCTCACTTTTGCCTTTGGATTATTGAGTACATTAGGCTAGATCAGGTGTGAGTGTAGGAAAGATACACCCAAGCTCTGGTGGACCCTCCAAAATAGCCACAGAGAGTTAGTTTGTCTAGACTGTCCTGAGACAAAGAAAGATAAGCGAGCAGCGTCTGCCGTGTCTACCCTTGCTGACATGTGATGGTGGGCAATGGTGCTCTTTCATTTGTAGGGGTGCATCATAATCATGAGTAGTTTGCACCTGCATTTATTCTTTTGGCGTGCTAACATTTAGTCAATAGAATGTGAATTGTAATATTGTGAAGAGGTGAAATGATAGAATGTTTTGTGCAATGGGAAGAGACTAACGTTTCAGTTGTGTTCTGAATAATGTAACCCTTAGTATTCATTTCTAATTGGTTAATGAAGTCTGCTCATTAAAATGTAATGCATTGATTTAAACGTGCACCATATTAAAGTCTGCACATAGATGTGGTTAATTGAGCTTTAACGTATAGGATTGTGTAGGTTGCTTACAATTGCTGTATTTGACGTATTCACTTAACGTGTTAATTTAGAAGTATTTAGTAAAATATTAATTTCTGCGTGATTTCCATAAGGCCTATGGGCCTCATTCTTATGTTGACCGATCTCTGTAGGCCTGAAATGCATTTTCCCTAGCTCTCTTAGTCGTAATGTTCATGTACATGTTGGATTTGTTCTGTAATGACTAACTTCGTTCACATCTTTAGGATTGCTTCATCGGGTAATTTGTGGCTTGCTTTGGATATGAGATACAGTTTCAATCACATTTTTCTGATGTTTTTGGGAATTGCCTACATGTGGGGGCTTATGTTTACTTGTGGGCACTTTCCTCACAGTTGGTCTGGCATGTTGGCAATTGAGGGCTATATGTGTTTGAAGTATAGTTGGTGAAATGACTGGCTCTCACAGGAACATCACAGAGTTGAGTAATGTTTTACTAAGCGAACACCTTGCTCCCACCTGACACATCCAGGGATTGACATATGTCAGAATAAATTACAAGGATTGCTTGTGTCTGTTGGCCATGGTTTGTATGCATCTGAGATTGGCATCATATTCAGGCACTTTTGGCATAATAGTTTGTATCAAAGCACACATATGTGGTGAAGAAGGGGACGTTCTGAAAATGAATGGATTAATTCCTTCTCATACTCTCTTATATAGAACTTTGTACATTAAAGTGATTACTGTTGAATTGTTGTCAGCGGCTCAACCCTATTTCACATGTTGGTGAGTCATCTTCTGGTTACAATACACCTTGGGTGGTGTGTTTATTGAAGAAATATGGAGACTAAGGATATTATCTGTTTTCTGACTTATTACTTGCATGTTGAAGAGTCAGGTGACTAGGTCCTGATAAGACCCCTTAACTAACACTAGGTCGAAACATCGACAAACCCTCCCTTTGCTTTTTGTTGAGCAAAATTATTGTAACAGGGGCTACTGTGATATGCCGCACATCCTCCCCACGTGTATAACAAAAAATACTATGTGAAACCAGGGGGTTGCACAGTGTCTGAATGTATATACTTTAAAATGTTGTTTCACCTCTGTGCACTGCTTCGTCTGCACTTGATTCACCTTTGACTGCCTGTGAACTCTAACATGTATAGTATCTAATATATACAATTGACAGAAAAAACCGTATTTGTGGATTTTTTTTACTGTTTGGTCTCCTGTGTTTTACAAACATTGGTTGTATGGAGACATGTGTTGTTTATTAATTATTGGATTCCTCTAAGTCGCAAAGTGGTCTTCCACCTTGAGTGAGCCCCACAGCACATTTGTGTGTTTATTAGGTGTTGACCCTACTCCTGGTGGGCGTACAGGGTAGTAGTCCTTGTGTTAGGCTATGAGGTAGTATTATACAGTATTGTCAGGGTTCAATGGGGCCCCTCAAGACTCTGCAGCATTGTGCCCCCCTGAACCTGTTGTAGCTATGCTCCTGAGTACCTTAGCCCACCATTGTTAAGTGATATATTTGGGACAATATGCTCCATAGGCAACACACTAACATAACGTGTATTTGTAAAGCGCACGGTTCACCCCAACGAGGTCTCTTGGCGCTGAATAACAGATGTTTATTGTTACCCATCGGTACTCATTTTATCGACCTCAGATGTATGAAAGGCTGAGTGGACCCTCCAGGTTTTGAACCTGTGACCATCAGTGAACAAGACTATATCAGTGAGACTATGACACTATGATACACAATGAGGACACAAAGAGAGTAGATCCGAAGAGAAATAAGCATAATCTATCTTTAAGTGCAGCATAGTGAGAGATAACATCTTACACGATTGAAAGCCAGATGGTTCATAGTAGCACAACAGAAAGCAAGGCAAAAGCCTTATGTAAATATCAAAGGCAATGCGCTAAGAACAATACACATAGGAGTACAGATATGAAAGAACTAACCGAGTCCACCACGGGGATAAATAAATATACACCATGTCCTCAAACAAAAATGAGCCAGATCTAGTTACAAAAGATATGTTGATACACATAGAGGTGATACACACCACGACTACAGACCCTCTCCAAGATGGCCGATCCGCTAGCACATCTCTCTATGCCACCTTCGCGCACAGTATCAACCACGTGACCCGGAAGCGCGGCTGCGGGCGTGTTTAAATACATACGCCAGTTCGGGGAACGCGAGCGAGAAGGGTGAGTGGAGGCCACATCAGCTTGCACACACGGTAAGAAGTACACGCCGTAGGCATGAGGGTCATTTTGAAAGAAAGCCAGCTCGACTGGTTACTACTTTTGGCATAATTGCGAGGAATATCCGCTGGGGCAGTTGGGTTAACTTACGAACAACAAGGGAAGTTGACAAATTTGTGTACACGGGAGAGCATAGCCAGTAAATACAGAGATCTGGACAGCTAGATCGAGAAACAGGATGAACATACTATGATCGGATAAAATAACTTCAGAGCAGAATAATGAGCAACTAATCATAATTCACTCGGTTTTTAGATATCGACCCAAGGGCGAACACGCAAACCCGCTTATGGATAAAGGGGGTTCTTTTAACAGCAATTTCTTCCACGGGAGCCTGGTATGCACTACTACACAAGGCTACCTGGTAACGTATAACATGGTTCTGTAGGAATGGTGTCAGAACATACCATTTTTCGAGTCACAATGACCAAATTGCCATAGATGTGTGTGTTACATTTTTATTTCCATATGTACATTTAGGTACAATAAAGGGAGAAAATTGATGACATGTGCAAGAAGTACGCTGATCCCAACACAACCCTGATGAAATCGCCGGTAATGTATAAAGCGGCGATGAAACATGTTGGTTTTTATTAGAACAGGCACACGGCAAAGAATAAAAGGAAAGTGCTAGTGGGGCCAAGTTCTTTTTAACCTAATAGGTCCTACAATTCACATTCAGGAGGGTAGGCCCTATCACGTAGTTGGGTCATTCACATCACTACACAGAGTTTGTTTTCTTAAGCACAATTTTTGATCCCCTTTACTTTTATGGTTGGCAACTGCTGATGATGATATAGTGGGGAGTCAAGCGAGTACCAGTTTGACACATCCTCCTTGGTGGTTGCTCCCGTGAGGCGTTGCCAACCTCCCCTCCCCTTTTTTCACTAGAGAAGGGTCGAGGGACGGCGAAGAACAGCACATGGGACTAATAGGTACACACACACGTGGTTTTAGGAATGCATAGATAAAGGTAAATGTGACAATAGACACCGAAATCAGTAGTAGGAGTAAAACACACCCACTACTAGGATTATCTCAATTTACAGAAAGAAAGGGATAGTTCACCTTGCAACAAGGTCAGGCACATTGTTTAGAGAGATTGAGTGAGTGGGGGGCAGCCTGTACCTAGTCCGAATCCCCCTAGGGTCCCTTTGTTGTTTAGACCATGAGGTCGAACACAGGCCCCTACAGTGGATGCATTAGTCCACTGAGCCTTCAGACCCGGCATTACTCACCCACCATTCTCCTACACTTTGTGCAACACTTGGATTTTTCACAAACTCTATGACTTCACTCACATAACATTAATGGCAGCACCCCCACTTTGAATATTGTTCCAGCACCACTGAAGAGAGGCTGAAATTCTCACACATAACATGCGTATGTTTGCAGTTTGTGTATTTACCATTTCATGCATGCCCACATTTCGCGTACTAACACAATTCTATTAGTGATGCAAAAATGACACAAATAAGAAAAAAATGCGTGTGCCTGGACCTTTTCAGTACCTTCCCATTTAAAGTACTCACTGTGTACGCAAAAAATTGGCAGGGTTTGGTGGAGGAATGTTCCCTTCAGTTTTAGTTTAACTATACCAAGGTCAGCCTGGAAACGAGCATAACCTTACAATCAAGAAAGGGTTTGTTGTTTCGTTGTCTGAGGGGATAAAAGCGAATTTTTCGACTTTCACTCATAGGGCATTTAATGATCTGCTTCCTTCTCTGCCATTCGCCGTGAATTTCCCAAACGCTTTCTATTTCTATTAGTGAGGAGAATATTTTGATGGTTTATGTTAAAAGCAGCCCCTGGGCCCTGCGCCGGCTGCTCCCCCGTAGCCCAGCGTCTTGCGGCGTCCTGTAGTAACACACTGACTGATTCCCTCACAGGTGTAATGATGCAGACGGATAATTATCCTATGGGATATCCCTGCAGGATGACGGAAGGGCTCGACAGCCGGACTGATTGCTTCCCCTTTAAGAGGCTGGTTTCCCATCCGTGACGTCAGGGTGTTCCTGCATTAAGATGGGTATTTGATAACGAGGGATTAGGCAGACCTAGGAGAGAGCGAGAACAGGACGAGAATCCCCCCTCCCCCTGCGATCGGTCCGTCCGCCTGCCTCTCACCCAGCAACAGCAGGCGCTGCAGAGCGCAGGAGTGCAGGCGGCATCCGGGCAGCACGGCACAGGCACGTCGGTCGCTCCAGGCACAATGTCGGTGGCAGGGCTGAAGAAGCAATTCCACAAAGCCACTCAGGTAGGGCGGGCTCGGCCTGCGGGTGCTGTCTGTCTGTCTGTCCTCTGGCATCCCCTGCATGGAAGGTCGCCCCCTCCGCTGGCGAGCTGCTGCAGTGCCTGCAGCTGATGAAGTTGTCCCTTGTTGAACTTGAGCTCTGAAGGTGATTTGCTTTGGTGCATTGCCTGCTGCCAGGGTGGATGCGCAGGCATCTGGCTGTCCTTGCATTCGGGGTTGCCCTAGGTGGCTGTGCTGCACATGGCACGTCAATGTATGCTCTAAAAGGAATGGGGTTTAAGGGGTAGATATATAAGGTGTGTTTGGGGCTTTTTCTGGTGCGGTTGGGTGTTTAGTAGCTAGTTATCCGCACAGAGAGAGGATGCCACAGACAGACATTGGCTTGTTGTTACATCACGTCCACTGTTACTGCACCTGCCCTGCACGGTGTGTGTCCCAGGTTCGAGGCAGTCATGCCGGTTCACTCTTAGCTTCCTTATTTACTGCATGTGACTCAAAAGTGGGACGGAGAAAATAACCTCAACCTTCCGTAAGGCGCACACTTGCACGGGCAACCGGCTAATTGTTTGTTTTGTACACATAACGTTTTGTTATTGTGTTTTTTTGTTGCAACCACTCTGATGCCGCGTCAAGGCGAGCACAGGGTGAACAGGACTGCTGACCCGTGTAGTAGTCCACATTTACTGGGCGTGCACAAGTGGAAGCCCGTCGGTGTTTTGATATGTGTGGTTCACCTGCTTCGTGCACTGGTCGAGTGTGTGTGATAGCATGTCAGCTCTGTGCAAATGCCCGAAATAAGTGTAGATCCATGTGGTGTTTGACTTTGTACCAATACAAGACATTCGCGTATTTCGAACAATGATGAAATTCGAAACGTGCCGTGCATTATTGGCAGTGATGAAATTCGAAGCGTGCATTATTGGCAGTGATTAAATTCGAAGCGTGCCGTGCATTATTGGCAGTGATGAAATTCGAAGCGTGCAGTATTGGCAGTGATGAAATTCGAAGCGTGCAGTGCATTAATGGTATTGGCAGTGATGACATTCGAAGCGTGCATTATGATGAAATTACAAGCGTGCATTATGATGAAATTACAAGCGTGCATTATGGGCAGTCATGAAATTTGAAGCCTGCATTACGATGGCATTACAAACGTGTACTATGGACGATAATGAAATTACTAGCGTGCATTATGAAATTACAAGCGTGCGTTGTGGGCAGTGATGACATTACAAGCGTGCACTGTGATAACGTTCCAAGCGTGCACCTTGCACTATGGTGGCATTACAAAGTACGCACTATGATGAAGTTACAAGTGTGCAGTTTGGACACTGATGACATTGCGGTGTGCATAATGTACAGTGATGCCATAACCCGTTGCGTTGAGCCCCTCCCCTTCCTCGGTATCCCCCGTGGTTTCTTTGAACCCCCGCCGCCACTCAGAGCCGGCCTGTGCAGCGCGTAGCAACTGCATTATTCAGCGGGTGTCGGGTGGCCGCCGGGCTGCTCTGCAGTGGACTGGAGCCCTCGCTGCGGTACACAGCCCGCTGCACACTGCTGTGTGCAGGGTCAGCCGGGGATGTGCTGCGGTCGTACAACGCATATAAGGCGCTGCCAACAAGAAGGAGGTGCTGTGTGATTTTCGTTCTATTGGTCGGACGCCTTACTTTTCTTTAGCACTTTTTTCAATCACCATAACTCAGTAAGTCACTCAGTGGTACTTAAGTAATAAATATAGATACATTAGTACATATTATACCTATTTATATCAAGCAATGCACATATCTTTAGATAAATATAATCAAATTAAATGTATATCCTCTACCTCCACCCTGACTCCTCCCAAACCATATTCTACTACTATGATCCCCAAAATAACCCTTTCTAGACTCTTCCCTCCTCTATTCCCCCCCCCCTCCCCTTGGGTCACCCCAAACCTCATTTTAATACTATATTTTCCCAAACTACCCTTCTAAATTTTTCCTTCATGTATCCCTCCTCTTTACTCATCTCAAACCTCATCTCCCAATGTACACTTTCTAGACTCTTCTCTCCTCTATACCCCCTTGGGTCACCCCAAACTTCATTTTAATACTACAATTTATCCAACTACCCTTCTAAATTTTTCCTTCATGTATCCCTCCTCTTTACTCATCCCAAACCTCATCTCCCAATGAACACTTTCTAGTCTCTTCCCTCTTCTATCCCCCCACTACCCTTTTCAATCCAACTAACACATGTCCACTGCTCAAATTAACACATATTTCCCTTCATAATCCTTTCTGGGTTCTGGAGCAGCGTGCTACTCGCTGAAAAGAGCTTCAACGCCTCATCAGGGGTAGTAAGTGCTTTATTAATACAATTACAATACAATACACGCGTTGGGTTCTGCCCTGTCTAATTTTAAGGATTTCTTTGGTCTGCTTTCAGCCCAGTGGGCATAGGCAGGTGTGTTTTAATAATTCAATGTTGCAATGCTTTTGCAGTTGTGCTTTTGGTCTCTCAGCACTATGTTTGATTTTTTTTGACACCGTGCATTGCGTGTGGTGTCACTGCCACTTTTTAGGTCTCGTGGCGTAACAGCGCGTCAGCGCTGTGTCCGCCAGGAGATCTTTTGTTACTGACTGTGCTTCCCAGGAGACAGCACCTGGCCGCGTGCATCTCGCAAAAGGCGATCGGCGCAGGCCACACGCGCGCGAACGCGCTCGCCGTGGCTGTCTCCTGGGAAGCGCAAACATACACAGGCACACCTCCCCCTGCACGCATGCGCACACACATACACAAGCACACATACACGCACGGAGAGACGTCCCCCCCACCCCTCCGCCGTCGCACACACACACGCACACATACAGGCATCCCCCTCTTCCCCGCTCACCGGCACTCCGGACTTGTGCAGCCTCCGACCGCGGGGCTCTCCCTCGGGCATGGGAGCCCCGCGTCACCACTGCTCCTCCAGGCACTCCGTGGGCGCGGGCTTCACAAAACGGAAGTCCCTCCCCACGATAGGTTTCGTTTTGCGTGCGCACGTCTTCTTAGGAGTGGGCTTCGTGCACAAGACGGAAGTCCCGCCCCCACCAAAGGTTAGTTTTATGTACATGTATTTCTATTGTAGGGGTTTCTGTTGTACTTGTGAGATCCACATGTATGTCCATTTGGCTTCTGTGCGCTGCTTATTCCTCTCTCCTCCCGTCTTCTCATATCTGCCCCAGTGCTTCCCGCCTTCTCCTCTGCGTTACTTTTTGCCGTTTTGACACCCCTCTTGTTTCCCCTCGCTCGCCCCTTCCTACCTGCGTGCTACCAGCAGGCGTTAGTTTTTCCCCGTTTCATGGAAACGAAAGGTGGGCTGTAGTGAAGCTCACTTGCTTTCAGTGCGGTCCTCTTTCTTCCCTATATCAAATGAAGGCCTGATTGCAAGAAAGCCTTAATTAAAGTACTTCCTTTCTTTCTATGTCATATAAACCAAAGAAGGACCCTTGCCATCCTATCTTTATTTGGTATAGAAACAAAAACAGGACTGTATCAAAGGGTAGGTGCTTTCCTTAATTATCCAGCCTTTGTGTCTCAGACCTGTTAGTTTTGCCATCGTTTTATAGTATTTATTGTTACCAGTTTTGTATTTTTTTTATTTACAATGTACTTGCCTTTGGTTCCAACCAGAGGAATAATACAGTGTAACCTCATGCGCTTAGCCGCGTGGTACGTCCTTCTGCTTCCTATGGGGTGCTTGCATTAATGTGCATGAGGGACTGTTATGCATATGAAAAATACAGTCACCAAGCGTTCAGCTTTTTATCTCACACATGCATTAAATATGTAAAGCAATCTTTTGTATTAGTTTTTTACAGCAGTCGTTTTTAGGTCTCGTAGCGTAACACATGAATTGGGGTCAAATAATGCCCTCCCAGGGTTCTGGTGACACCACTTTCTAAACGCCAGGGCGTGCTTGACCTGCGGCCCTATTACATCATCGGTAAACCTATACTGCCACCTGTGCACAAGTGTGCCAAACCCATGTAAGGCATAATTCTCGTATGAGAGCATTGCAAATGCTCGCTAATCAAGTCGTACAATTTCTACCGAGATATACGCAGGAACATGACCACTCAATTATGGAACATTTTCTTTGCTCTGGTTAGATCCTAAAATCTTTCCTGAAAAATATTGCAAGGCTGGACGCTTCCTTAGTTCAAATGGTTATTTTATTTTCAGCCTCTGTAGTATTTTGAAAAGTCGCTGTTTTTCTTTTAACAGTCAAAATTGTGATTTGGTGGAAAACGCTTTTATCCTCATAATGGGATGTTCAGTTTAAATTTAAAATCAGAATTCTAACACACCTAATTGCCTCCAAGAGAAATGCCAGTTCGCTGGATTATTTTGCTTGCAGGTCGTTTATGAAACAGCTTTGGTTTTTTACGTCACACAGCTGTACGTGTGCTACAGCAAAATGATTATATTGTTGATTGTAACAATAATTGCCAATGCGTATTACAGACTACTCCTAAACTACGGGACGTGCAGGGGCTCAGGGAGTGCAGCGTCAAGTGCGGACTCGAAATGTGGGATTGCTAAATATGAGTGCGTGTGAAGCATCATCAGAGCTGTGTGAATAATAACTGCGTCAGCCCCATGCGTGAGGTGCATCATCAGACCTGTGTGAATAATAACAGCTGTGAGGCCGTGCCTGAGATGCATCATCAGAGCTGTGTGAATAATAACAGCTGTGAGCCCGTGCCGGAGGTGCATCATCAAAGCTGTGTGAATAATAACAGCTGTGAGCCTGTGCCTGAGATGCATCATCAGAGCTGTGTGAATAATAACAGCTGTGAGCCCGTGCCTGAGATGCATCATCAGAGCTTTGTGAATAATAACTGCGTCAGCCCCGTGCGTGAGGTGCATCATCAGACCTGTGTGAATAATAACTGCGTCAGCCCCGTGCGTGAGGTGCATCATCAGACCTGTGTGAATAATAACAGCTGTGAGCCCGTGCCTGAGATGCATCATCAGAGCTTTGTGAATAATAACTGCCGTCAGCCCCGTGTCTGAGGTGCATCATCAGAGCTTTGTGAATAATAACTGCGTCAGCCTCGTGCGTGAGGTGCATCATCAGAGCTGTGTGAATAATAACAGCTGTGAGCCCGTGCCTGAGATGCATCATCAGACCTGTGTGAATAATAACAGCTGTGAGTCCGTGCCTGAGATGCATCATCAGAGCTTTGTGAATAATAACTGCGTCAGCCCCATGCGTGAGGTGCATCATTAGAGCTGAGTGAATAATAACAGCTGTGAGGCCGTGCATGAGGTGCATCATCAGAGCTTTGTGAATAATAACTGCGTCAGCCCCGTGCGTGAGGTGCATCATTAGAGCTGTGTGAATAATAACAGCTGTGAGCCCGTGCCTGAGATGCATCATCAGACCTGTGTGAATAATAACAGCTGTCTGTGAGTCCGTGCCAAAGGTGCATCATCAAAGCTGTGTGAATAATAACAGCTGTGAGCCCGTGCCTGAGGTGCATCATCAGAGCTTTGTGAATAATAACTGCGTCAGCCCCGTGCTGAGGTGCATAATAACTGTGTCAGCCCCGTGGTGAGGTGCATCATTAGAGCTGCGTGAATAATAACAGCTGTGAGCCCGTGCATGAGGTGCATCATCAGAGCTTTGTGAATAATAACTGCGTCAGCCCCGTGCATGAGGTGCATCATTAGAGCTGCGTGAATAATAACAGCTGTGAGCAACAGCACTCTTGCACACACTCAAACTGCTCACCATTTCAAAGTATGCTAAAAACGTTATGCAACGCAGTGTCATACACAATGCCAATAACTCAAACTTTAATGCTGCGAGACCTATTGCATTGCAAATGCTTGTTTCAATTGTCTTAGAGGGTCTAAAATGCACCAGGCGAGATGGAACACTGCTTTGATAGTGGGAGGGGCTCCATTTCATGTCACTAATATATTAAAGGAACCATCCGGTGATTGATTTCTCCGTTCATCTTACAACCCCAGCTGACCTCATCAAGGTTCTAAAATTCCTACAGAACTGGGTAAAGAAAACTTAGTTTTTCTACACTTGACGGCCTCTTTAAGGTCCAGAAAATGACGTCGACAACATTTTTGCTCCCAAAAGGGCCTGGATTTATCACCGAAATATAGTGGAAGTGTATGTGTGCGGAAAGGGGCTGCAAGTAAAAGAGCCCAGGCTGTTTACTGTGCACACTGAGTGGATCACGTGACATTTGCAGTTTTCATTGAATGCCTGAGGGTGGGAGCTGTTCGAAATACCTGTGGCACAGAAATCCTGCCGCGGCCGTCCAAAAACAAGTTATACCTGTTGAGACGATGGTAGCTCTTGTGCTGAAGAGATGCAGGTAGCTGCAGGGGACACTGACAACCGTGGGATCTCATTCGAAACCAATCCTATTCCCAGGTGATCTGACTACACCAAAGATTGATTACATGGACGTCATAGCATGACCCCTTCACCTTTCACTTGTGTCACAGTTCCATACTGGGCTTTGAGTGCGGTTTTTGAATAGTATTTTAGAACTTCTTGTCTTGCTATATGACATTTAAATGGAGGCGAGCTAGCAAAGGGATAGGAAGCGAAATGGGTAAACTGAAGAATACCGTCCCCCTTCTGATGTACAATTGAGCCTTTAGGTTTTTTTTTTTAAATATCTTTACTGATTTTGAGTATTGCAGTGATGTTGAGGCATTGCAATAAACTCATTCACAGGTGCCAAACTGGCAACAAATATTAAAAGAAAAAACATGAAGGAGGCCCTCGTCCACACCCACCCCAGAAAGCACAGTAGGACGGATGTATGTCATTACCACGAATGCTTTTACAACGCATGCCTTTACCACGCAACTTTCACAATGCAAGTCGTTACAACGACTTGCGTTGGGGGGGGGGGGGTGCTGTATAGTGAATAGTTTAATTTACTATTCCAACTCCAGTCCCCGTGGAAAGTAGGGAAGGTTTTGGATAGTAAATTAACTATTCCCTATCCTAGAGCGCCCCCCAGCACAAGTCGTTGTAACGACTTGCGTTGTAAAAGTTTCGTGGTAAAGGTACTACTGCATTGTAAAAGTTGCGTTGTAAACGCTGTTCCCCCAGTAGGACAATGTCATAACATCTGCATAGTACCTAAAGAAGAACCCCACTCAAATTCTGCATACTACACAATCAAATCAGGGAAATCGCCGCCCCCTGTTAAAAAGGTATATTATACTATTGCAACCATCCGCCCCATATCTTGTAGGATTTACAAGGGCAACCCATATGGGTGTATACAACCTTCTTGCCACCATATACAAATCCATCCGCCTTTTCTATTCCGACAATGTCAGAGCCTCAGGCCCTCCCCAGTGTTTTGCCACATCCCGCTTTGATACGACTAGCCCTAAGTTGCAGAACAGAAGTTGAGCCCTAGGAACATCTACGTCCCCCCAGGATACCCAAAATATACGTCGGGTCAAGGGGGATGGTGATGCCCACCACCAGAGCCTTTTGGACTTTTAATCTGCCCAGAATGAGGCTCTGTATCTTGTGAAATTGGCCATTTGTGGAGAGTTCCTCAGGTCTTTGGTCAGTGTTCGGTTCGTGGAGAATCTCCGCAGTAAAGGTTGCGAGAACATTCGGCCCACAGAGAAGAAATAGATGGAAGCTCAGGGAAGGAGAACAGAGGCAGGCGAGATCTAGATGTGGGTATTATACTGGGCACTTGGAATCGGGAATCCACTAATGGAGGGAAGGGCGCACTCTGAGGCAAATACTAAGAAAGCCAGAAAAGAAACATGGAAAGCAGAGAAGGCAATGAGCAGTCTATTTGAGTCTTGGAAGACACCCAACAGCTCTTCGGAAAGAGCTCTCTTGTGAAAGAGGCACCAGGCCTTAGAACTAACAGGCACACGCTGTGAAAACAATTAAGATTCAAGCACAGACACTAGAGAGGACAAATAGAGCGGATCAGGAGGAACTGAATGCATTCACCTTGATGGTTATGCTTCTTTTCCTGAACAAACACAAGGAGCAAGTGGAGGTTTTCTGACCTTTGTTAAGTTGGATCTGACACATGATGGAAATGAAGCCTTGTAACACCCCTTACATACTCGGGGTTCTCCTTTTTTAAATTAACCATACTAAAGTATTATGCATAAACATATATAATCCAATTTATGGATGGGAAGGAGTCCAATGATGTAGTGGCATCTCTTAGTGTTTTTTTATTTTTTTATTCTTTTTTTTCTCTCATCCTTGCAGACACCCTATTCTGATGATCACTGGAGTTTTAATATTCACCCCTGTGGAAACTGTTATCTGTACAATGCAACAGACTCTGAGGTTGGATCTCAGAATCAAGTCCATCTTCAGCACACGGTTCCGGGTGATCTAATGAATGTGCCTGGTTAACTTGTTGAGTGTTGGGAAGTTGCTGTCAGGTAACAGTGCCTGACCTTTAAGGGCATGGGGTCTGGTTCTCAATTAGACAATGTATATGTCTCTGCTGGCTTGTTTTCTTCCTTAAAAACCATCTCAGTGAATTGGAATGTCTCTAGTGATCATAACCCTTTTTTTGCTAGTTTCCACTTGGACAAGAAGCAGATAGATGCACAGTTCGTTTAGAGTCCCTGTCACCCTTAAAGTTTAGGGGCTTAGGCTAAAGTGGAGCAAAGTCATTCCCAAATTGTTTTTCGCCAAGCTGGTTACGATTTGTCAGTCTGAATTCCAGATATGCCTGGATGAAGAGGCCCCTTGTGACAGCACACAGAGGGCTTTTGACACAGTGTGTATCCAAGTCAATTCTTCCCTTCTGAGGCCTGGGCAGGCAGGACCCCCTTCCCCAAGTTATTGGTTTGATAAGAATTGTGGCGGGCAAGGCACTCTTAGATTCACAAAAAAAATTCCTGCAAGCCTGGGGAAGTGAAAGAGAGTACGGCCAAGTGTAGAGCTGCTTTAAAACATGGGAAGCTGGAGTTAAGAAAGAGCTGTGGGGGATATCTCCTCACAATCAGTACCCTGAAAGATAGCACCAAAGTTTGGAAGGTGGTCAATCATCACTTCTTTAAAGAGGAATAGGTGTCTGACCAGGCAGTGCAATTTCCAGCTCAGGCCTGGGAGGACCATTTTCCTGCCCTGTCCGGATTCAGAGTCCCTGTCGCCACTGCTAATACAAGGTGTTAAGTTGACATTTTACTGGGATGAGGTCAATGGGGTGCCATGTGACCTGTTTAGGTCCCTTGTGGACTTTTGGGCCTCTTTACTTACCCTCCATATCAATGCAGCTCTCGGCTCCTCTGTGCCTCAGGCGCGGCGTAATTCCCTGATAGTGCCTCTATTCAAGAAGCATGACCGAAGTAGTCCTGCTTGCTACAGACCTGTTTCGTTAATTGACGTGGAGGTGAAATTATTGGACTGGTCATATGAAAGAGATTAACCAGTGGGTTGATGACCATAGGGTATTATCTGACCTAAATTATGGGTTTAGGCCCAGCAGGGGTACAGTGGAGCAGAATCTAAATCTACATCTAGTAATAAATAAATGTCAGGGCATAGAGGGGATCCTTACATCTTGTCTTCATGGACCTCAGCTCGGCCTTTGATAAGGTTAACGGGGAGAAGCCCTAAGCTGAGCTGGGGTTAATGGAATGGATTACTCTGTGGTTGTCTTTCTTAACCCGTTCACCGCGGCGCGAATTCCACTGCGGTGCGGGTGATTTATGACTAGGCGTGGTTCGGTCAGCTCCCGGGCCGTCCTCCGCACATGCCCACCGTGACTTCGGATGGCTGGCGGCCATCCGACGCACGCAAAAGGGTTAAAGACCTTCATTTTTGTCTGTCTGGCTCCATTCGATTCGGTAGCAACGGCGAATGCATTAAGCACTATGATCTGAACACGGGGGCCCAGTAGGGTTGTATCTGGGCATCCTTCCTTATCATATATATCAATCGTCTAGCGAGGGTACTTTCAGTGCAGGAACAAGATGTACCAAGAGCTGGGGGAGATCCCTCCCAGCTCTTTTATATGCAAAAGATGCAGTCCTGATCACTCGCATCGCTAAAAATCTTCAGCAGATGTTAGACATTTTAATCGTGCTCTCCGCAAAGCCCAGAGAGAGTACTATGCATCCATGTTTCAGTGGCTTACACATGCCCAACTGAAGTGCAGCGAGGACAAGTCGGAGGTCCTTTTGTATGGTCAGTTTCCGCCCGCCTTTAGAGAAACCCTGTGGCCACCAGACTTCCCTCGATCCAAGTTAGAGGGCGTTCCAGCAAAGAACTTAGGGGTCTTGTTTGGAGAAGATCTTCGGTTTTCGGTGCAAATCAAGAAACTCACTGGAGTTTGCTTTGGCACTCTTAAATCATTAAGAATGTTCTTCCCCATGCTTCCAAGGTCTGCCAAGGAGATGGTCGCCCGCGCTCTCATTCTCTCCCGCATTGACTATGCCAATGCCTTGTGCATTCCAAACAAACATGATTGAGAGTGCACTTCTTCCCTTAAGTAGAAACGTTTTTATGAAACTTATTGATGAATGCGTGCGAGCAGTGACTGTGGATCGCCTCCACCACAGTATAATCCAAAGGTATGCAAAACAGAGCGCACTTCCCTCGCGCTCCTTAAAGTCGCACTGCGAAAAGATAGGGACTTGTCCCACAACATATACAATTTGTCCAGGTACTCCAAGTAAACCATCAATACCATTGTTTAATCCAATTTTGTATCCACTAAACTGCCTTTGTTCATATCATCACTCCGGAGACAGTGTGATTACACCTGCATTTTTAATAAACTTTTCAATTACCGACTGCATGCCTGTTCGGGCTTTGTGCACCGGCACGTTTTTCCAGGTAAATCAATAAAGAAGTGAACATGCTGTATTCCCAATGCATTTCGTGCCATGTGAGGCTCTTCATCAGGGGATTCTACAACAAAAAAGAAAGAACAGCTCAGCTGACCAATCCATATTGAATTAACTAAACAATTAATTAAAAAAACAAATACTGCTAGCACCGTCGCTACTTCCCAACCCTCTCATAACCTCGCTCCCACAGAACTAATACATTACTTAGATCCAAAACCCCGGACCTCACCCAGCCTTGTACATTGGCATCCCGGGATATTTGTTAAAAAAATTACAGACCATACAGAATGCCGCAGCTAGACTTCTGTTTAACATCTCAGGAAGATCAATCGAGAGACAGCATTTACGAGTTCTGCATTGGCTTCCTTTGGCCCACAGAGTGCAATTTAAGGCTCTCACCTTGGCCCATAGAACCCTGCACGGTCTTGGACCAACGTATATCAGGAAGCGTTTTGCTTTCTATGTCCCCAGTCGGTCTTTGCGCTCGGCCACCCAACGAAGGATCCCCCGATTCCGCAGGATGCAGGATGCGGCTGGGCGGTCAGTTCCTTTCCGTTAAAGCATCTACAGCATGGAACTCCCTTCCTTTGGAATTACGGTCTATCCAGGACTTCAGACTTTTGAAAAAACAACTTAAAACTTTCCTTTTTAATCAACCGATTTAACTCTCTGCTCCATCAGGCTATGGTAACTGTGCGCACCAGGACACTCTTGAGTATTTGAGCGCGTTTTTGAGCGCGGTATAAATCCATTATAACATAACATATAACAAATCAATTTTATGGATAGTTTGGACCTACTCACCAATTTTAAGAAATCTCACGTTATGGTCCTGGATCTGAACAACACTAAAATCTCTACTTTTGTGCTGCAGGGTCAGGTTTTAGGCAAGGTGGATACCTTCACTTATTTAGGGATTTTAATCAACTCGGGTCTTAGTTGGCAACCATTATTAATTGGATGCTAAGCTTGTGCCTGGACTTTCAATGTAATTTCCATTGAAATCAATGGCAACTCCATGACGAGCTGAGCTCGTCATGAGCGTCGAAGGGGTTAAGAAAGAATGTTGGAAGCCTTAAAAGGGCCTGCGCCGGAGTCATTAATTTCTCCGCTCAGCGGGGCCAGAAGCCGTTGAAATTATGCTTGACATTTATTGAGTGAAATGTGTCCCTATTTCTACGTTTGGTTGTGAGATCTGGGGCTATGTTTATATAGCCCCTATCCTGGTGGAGGAAAATACATTTTTATGGGGTCTCTTTGGTGTTGGGCAGTGTACGGCCTCAGAGATTTTACATGAGGAACTGGGGTTGAGCTATATTGCTGATTTTATCCGTCTACGATCACTTTTACTTTGGTGTGCAGTCTTGTTAATGGAGGAACTTAGCCATAACAGGCTAGTCATTCGGGATTGTCTGAATTTAGATGATACATCAATATACCATGGTTATGTTATGTGAACGAAAATCTCAATGCCCTTCGGAGGCCTGAGCTTTTCTCTAACCCAGAGGTATTAGGAAACCTGATGTTGCCTGGTTAAGGCAGTGCCTTTCAACTCAGGCTGGCAGGCAAGAGGGAAGCTTCTGCCTAGGCCAAACAGACATACCATCATTTTGCTTTGGTCAAAACCGTTCCAATGATTGAACCTTATCTTGTACTTGAAATGACAGGCCAACAGCTGTGTTTGTTGACCTATTTCAGGCTAGGTATATTTCATCAGCTGCTTTTTACAGAGGGCTCCTGGTTTAAAAATGCGGACTTGCCACCACGTATTTGTGACCAGGTCTCCGTTTGCGACACCTTGCACGTTGAAGACCCCGTGTCATACGTTTTTAAGGCCACTCCATTTCACCCTGGATATCAGACAAGATAGGATTTCAGACAGGCTAAACCTGCTTTATTATATCTATAGCCTTTTAGCTGCACCCAAAATTTGTTTTCATGTGTCATGATATCTGTCGGAGGTTTTTAGGATTGACCACTAGGCCCCACCTCCCTGCTTTTTTTTTAACTCGTGCAGATTGCTTTATAGATGGACTTTTATCTGGAATGTGGTAATATAATGATGTTTGTTACTGGGCTTTTCTTCTGATGTATTTTTATCCTATACATCTATATGTTTTTAATGGTGTAGTTGTGGTCATATGTTTATCTATGTAATACCGGATGCAATGTTTTTATCCTTGTATGCTTGCATGATTTTACTTTTGTAAAATTGAATAAAGCCTTTGATTGATTGAACTGAATGCATCAAAGGGGCTCAGAAAAAGCAGGACTGGATTCTATGAAGCAAAAACAGAACTGTAAAATAGAATAGAAGGAATTTGCACAGAAACCAGGAAAGGATTGGAGGTATACAGACTGAACTAGGAGCACTGAAAACCAAGCTAGGGAATCTACTTCCAATCAAGGAAAGTATTGAAAGTAAGAAGATGTGAACTAGGAACACAGAGATACAACAGGGACAGAGGGACTGTAGCAAGAAAGAAAAGGAACAGAGAAGCTATAGTAGCAAAACAGGTACTGGAAAAACAAGTAATAATGAACACCAATAGCGCACAGAACTAGGAGAAAATTTAAAGCAAAGCAGTAAGACAACACCGGTTCATGCAGTCTCGCAGCAGTCAGCATGTTTACAAGAGCACGCAGCTCTCAGCTCAGAAAAAAATAGCTGAAAACTTACGAAATGAGTACATGCAGAAGAGGGATCTGGTGTGAGTAATTAACCAGTTACTGGGTACCAGGGATCCTCCAATGGAGGGAATGCTGCACTCCGAAGTGGAGAGGGAAATATCTGAAAGCCAGAAGGTGCAAGAAGGAAAACAGGAAACTAGGAATGAATGGAGTACAGATTGCAGCTGAGAAAGAGAAAAGTCCAGAAAGTATTAAAGTACGGGCCAGCGTATCCATAGAAATCAGAAACCATGATATTAAATAGTGCTTCACCTCCAGAGTTTGATCTAGGCAAGGTTTGCCAACAGAATGAACTACATGCACCAAAATGCATCAGAATGGTAATGTGGAAACAAGAGTGGTGTGTGATGTGGAGAAAGGTGTGCTGGTGTGTGCCAAGGCAAAAACTGATGTTAAGACCTCATAGGGTAATTGTTAGGTTTCGCCTGCACAGCGCTTGTGCTCTGCTTGTGCAATCTTTTGTATTCAATATATCTTAAAAGGGGCTTACATCTTATCCCCACTTCTTATTTGTTTGTGTGCTTGTCACTTTACTTTTCCTCCCTTTCTATTGGTTGTAGCGTTGGATTTCCTTTTTTTGGATGTGATTCTCTTATCAGCATCCCTTCATCCAATTACTCATTTATATCCGCTTCTAAGGCTGGGATCCGACTTCTTTCAATTAAAGTTTGCGTACTTTCGCCAATGCATTTGAAGAATTCTTTTCATGAAAGCACGCATGGCTACATTTCTTCGTTTCTCCAACACTATTATTTAATTATTTAAAGCAAATCTCTCCCTGCATGCATTTGAAGTGTGCTCGTTGTCTGCATGTCATGTTTTTTGTTTGCCCGAAATGCATGCTTGTACACGATGTTGAGCCGACGCCGAGGCTCCCCAGCTCCAAGGTCAGCAGTTCTGACTTTTACGCCACATCCTTAGTTCTCCCCCTTTGCTTGTTTTTATTTTAACATTCTCAAACCTACCACTCGTCTGAGATTCCAGTTACTGTCTCATTCAGCTTACATAATAAGTAAGTTTAAGGTAATATAGGTCTCATTCATGGCTACTGCTGGTCTCGTTCATTGTACTGTAGTATACATTGTACTGCGACACTGGAAAGGATCGTTATAGAATAGAAAGTACTTAACAAGAGCGCTTTTATTTGTGAACTATTTAACATTTTTGAGAAAAAAAAGAAGGAATACAGAGGTAATTAATTTTAATTTACAGCTGATCCCAAGACTTGAACCCGGCCCTCCAGCTCCAAGGCCGGCAGTTCTAACCATTATGCCACATCCCCTGCCCTCCCCCATAACTTCTATTTCCGGTACCCTTGTTCTTTTGTTCCAGTGTCGTATTCCAGTTTGTGGCTTGTTATCAAATGCATTTACCACTTGTTCGATTGAAAAAGCTATGCTATTGTGTATGTTCAGAGCTTCCTGTATTAACTTTCTGGAGTCGAGATGCCGGTGCTCCAGCTGGCCAATTCTATATGGCACAATGTTTAATTAAAGATGGGTCACAGGAGGAATCACCTCACACACAAGCTGCTTCAAACACAGTTCAAACAACAAGGACCCACCCCACAAAGCGGTGACATGGACACTTTCTGTGAACACAGACGACCTGCACTATTTTCCTGTGTTTTATTTGATGGGCCCACTCTATGCTTTCAGGGATTCTGGGCACACCAGGGGTTTCTTCTTCCCTAGTCCATGTTTTTACCTGTCATTCATTGCCAGTTACTCGGTCACCTGTTAAGAATCAAGGTCATATAAGCGGCCTGAGTAGAACAAACTTCAAACAGTCTTTTTTAAAAGTAATATTCTCCTTTTGTAATTTAGTGAAGAATTGAGCATGTGCAGCCGGTGCAGGTAAGAGTGGTGGGGCAGGGCAGGGCAGGGGGGGAAGTCGACAGACGATGCAATAAGGAAAATAAAATAAATAAATAAATATCACTGATGCGGAGAGCTCAAGGTAGGTGGGTTTCTACTTTTTTTTTTCTTTTTGTTTCCCTATTCCGTTGCCTGTCGGCTCCCCCAACTCTCTCCCTCCGCTCGCCGCTCTTACCTGCACCGACTGTGACTGGAATCGAGGAAATTATCTTAGATTAATTTGGTTTATCACACTTCTTTCGAAAAATACACAAATGCCTGTCCACATCACCCTTTGGGTTAACCCTCATAATGCAGAATTACTACCTGTGCTCATCAGAACTGAAGGTTTGTCGCTTGTGTGTCCTTTAATTGACCTCCTTGGACCACTTTTCTATTTTTACAGATTGGGAGATCCCCTTTAAATTGTGCGCATGATTTTATGTTGAAACCAAGGTTGTACCGGTTCTGTTTTTACCCAGCCCTGCTACTTCACCCATCCATTTGGCTGGTACAGGGCTCGGGTGTTTTTATTTTTTTTTATTTTAAAAATTATATAATTCCTCTGTTTTCTTCAGACAGCCATCAATTGTTTCATCGTGTTTAGGGATTTTTCAGGAAATGTTATCCGTGGATTGTTATTTGTCTTGTTGCTCTTAGGAAGTAGCAGGAATGTACTGTCCATTTCAGATGCTCCGGGTTTCTTTTTTTTAGTTATTCTTTCTTGATTAGATATTTTTTGACATTTCCTGCGGAGTTTCTTTTGATCCTAGTATATTCTCTGGTCGGAATGTTGTTTGACACTCAGCACAATATATTGCCTTTCTCAATAAACAAGCCATAACACTTTAACTGAGTTTCAGTAACTCATATTTCACAACTGCTCACCAAGCTACAACTAACAACAAAAAACTCATTATTATTATTATTCACATAGGTGAAACATATTGCATTTACCAATGTTTGTTAAAATTCTAATCATAGTGCATAGGATTGTCAAAAACACGTTAGGATATCCGAGACTGCATCATTGGAGCACCAGAACTTGAAATGTAGGAAATTAAAAGTCTCCTGACTTTCTCCTCGCTGGTGTGTCTCACAAGTAAGCTACATCTAGAAAAAACATACTCTCAGACACAACAACCATCAGGGACTTTTAACAGTCATTGGCATAGCCAATTAGTCTCGCCTTTGGAACTTAGAAGTGTTTAGGCATGCAACACATTATCCTGGGTGCTACAAAATCTATTGTTACTTCACATGTGCGCTGTGTAAGCCTACAGATTGAATACAGCATGCGCTACTTAGGATCAACCTAATAAATGACTTTGGGGATGCCTGGCTGGAATGGGACCTGTGTGGCTCACAATCTACTGCATGCAGTGAAGTGACGGAAGAAGAGGTGATTGGGAGTATCCTCGACAGCAATAAGTGGAGAGGTGTGGTGCAGCGGCCAGGGCAGCTGACTTCGGAGCACGGGGTTCACAGTTCGATTCCCCGGCTCCGGTGGCAGCTCAACTCAGCACCGTGTGACTCTAGGCAATAGCTCACTTAATTTCCACGACGCCCCCAGTGCCTTGAGACCCGTAAGGGTGAGTAGTTTGCGCTTTACAACTACACAACCTCCGGGAAGGGGGCAGAAGGTAGGCATCTTTATCTACACACCCAATGTCAAACAAATAAATACATTTATTACAAGTATGCGGCTAGAGTGCACATGCCAAAACAACCCATAACAAGTAATTGTAAAGCAAACTGACAAGATGTAAAGAATAAAAACAACACAATCAACACTGGACACAAATACATGTCTTTGCACAACACAATACTATTCAAAGTTATGTACCGATTAACGAGTGTAAATAAGAATTGAGCCTCCTTGTTATTCACTTACACCAGACTGAGGTCCTCCCCTGGTGTCGGAGCCGGAACTGCTGGTTGGGCAGACTCCAGTGGCTCCTGTACTCCTTGCTGTACACCACCACTCCCCAGGTTCATCTTTGTCCTGAAGAGACCCTGACACCCGCAAAGGATCGAAATTCTTGTGACTCCAAAAAAGAGAGACCGTGTTATTTTTGTATCCATAAACACCAGGACTCTACACTCTGTGTTTGAAAACATTGTGATATAATTTGACTGTCTTTCATAAAAGTAGTCAATATATCATTAATGCTCAACTATGTTATCACTTCTTCTTTTATGGTTTTGGTTCTTGCAGAACATCTCTTTACTACTCACTTGACTGTTATTTTTTGGGATTCAGGATTTGATTCTGATATTGATGAGAAAATACATTTTGATTCGGCTGAATCAAATTCAATCAAAATACTGGTTGGTTTATCTTTTAGGATTTAATAAGAAGAGAAATTATTTTCTGTAAAAAAGATTAATGTTCTTCATGAGATTAAGTCCATCCATGATTTCCTGTATTACCATATTACCTTTTAGAGAATGAGTTCCATCTGAACACTTGTCTTAAGCTATTCTTTCTTGGAATGTCAGGCATAGATCTCATCCTAGAATGCACCCTGAGAGGGCTGGTGTCTACTCCACATCAGGTACTTACAAATCTCCAGGGACTCTCTGGCAGGAAGCCTTGTTTTGTTTCCATAAGAAAGGCCCTGGAGATAAAAGAAGCAGAGAAATAAAGAGGGTGTGGGAGATGGTATTGTTGCTGTTTCTCTGATGGCAGCAACCACATTCCTACTAACATTCACTGTTTCAAACTAAAAGCCGTTCACATTCATCCTAGTAGAGCCCTAACAACATGTGTTCTAAATGGGAGTGCAATAAATCCTACATAGATATTCAATAGGCAGGGAAACCAATTGAAGCTCGCCCCATACAATAAGTACACCAAAGGTGTCCCTAAAGGGCATCAGAACAGTATTTTGGCGAGTCACTAGGCACCCTTCATGCCATGCCACAAATTATAGGGCATCCTTAAATGATGTAATGCCACCACCAGTTTGTGTGTACATATTTGGTAGAGGATTGTAAGGTTCTCTGGGACAGTGATAGATGGTGGGACTGAGTCACATTTCTGTGAATAGTGCATCCATGTTGTTGGTAGTTATTCGCTCTATGTGGGCCAGTGCCAGAATGAGTACCTGACATTAATTAACATGAGTGATATGAAAGATATTGGTGGGGAATGTTATTGATTGCGGTGATAGACATGAAGATTGTGTGGTCTAACTGTTTTTGAGGAGGTTCCCATGTTTGTATGCGTAACTTAGAGAGTAAGAATGGGGCATTGGCTGCTGAGGCACACGTTGGCTCACCTGAGTAGAGCAGGACCTCTGACCCTGGAATCTCCAGATAATCAAGTGCAATTTCAATAGTATTGGATGAAGTGGGAAATGGGGCCAAACACACTTTGAGTCTATTTATTAATTGTGTGCCAGTCTGTCTGGCCAAGAAATTGCGCGGTACTAGAATAATATTGTTTTTCTTCCCATCTCATTCTTGATCTCTTTCTAAGTTCCTTCTTTGAGGGAAGCATGGTGAACCAAGGGAGAGACCGCTCTGCTCATCTGATGCCTTTATAGGTACCGGGTGCTACTAGAGTGCAATATCTCAGGTGCTGAAGAAACTCTTTCTACTTACCAGATCCTTTGTGGGAGAAGGGTGTTGCTGCTGCCTTTCCTTGATAGCCGATCATAGGAGAGCTTAAGGGAGGAATGGCCTTCAGCCTCATCAAGCATCCTTAGTCCAGTGACTCTGGATAGCCCTAAAATAAAAATGTACAGCCAGAACTGCATTGTTCTGGGAAACCACTCCTAGAGCCTACATTAGGGCACCGAATTGTGCTTGATGTAAGTAGTAATGATATGAGAATAGTAATTTGTGGTTTGTCGTCCTCATTTTGCAGTCTACTTAACTGAAACAAATCAATAAAGGCATAGTAAAAAAAGAGATTGCAGTTTACTTCTCAAAGACCTCTGCAGTTACTCCAACCGGTCAAATATAAGATCTGATAATAGCCTCAACCAGTATAACATTTTTTCTTTTTTTTAAAAACATATTTTATTGGATTTCCAAGGTACATAATGAGCCATTGCCCGCAGCGAACGTGTGATACATCGGATATATCCAAGGTACCTGCGTTTGTGAAAAAACTGGAACCCATGCATAACATTAAGGCAGCACAACATAAACATGACACAGAGCATTTTAAACCCCACAAAATAGATTTAGTTAGGATATATCAGAGACTGGAATTTCACGAGGGAGCCATTCTGTACAGGGTCTATGTTCGGTAGAGGCTGTAACTCTATTCCTCGATAAATCGCCCATCTGGACCATATTCTTCTGTGTTTCTTGGGGCACCCTGACCCTGGAAGACCGCTATCTCTGCCCCATGCAATAGTCCAGGACCTTCTTCCAACCACCAATTGTCGGGGGGGACGTAGCCTTCCACTGCTGTGCGATGTCTCGCTTGGCCAGGGTGAGGGCCAGGAAGAGTAAGTGCTGTTTATATTTGTTCCCACCAATCCCGTCAGTACTATGCAATAAAAACAGTCTCGGGTCAAATGGGAGGTTCCAATATAGGTCGTTATCTAAGCAGGGCGCCACTTTGTGCCAGAATGACTGTAGTGCACTGCAATTCCATACGGTGTGCATAAAAGACCCCTGAGTATAACTGGTTTTGAGGAGGCTTCAGAATAATGTTTTTGCCACAGGTATTTTGATAAGCTCCCTCAGACATTTACTGGAAACGCTGTACCTTTATATACTTTGTGTGCCAAGTGGCGCAACTGCAATTTCCAAAATGGCAACCATTGTGTATTGCGTAAAATGGCCAAGAACCCTTGTGCTGGTGGACCGCGACTGGTAGAATCGGAAGGAGGGAAGGTTTTCTCTAATGCCAGCAGTTGAAATGTTATCCTCCTTTCCAGACTCCGACCTATGTGTTATGTATGTAGCATGGTGTAGGGTTCTGTGAATTCTTGATGTTGGTATGTTGCATACCCCTTCAATGATCTTACTAGTAAATGTTGAAGCTTCATATGGGCCTGTAGTTTGCTGTACCCAGGCAGGGGTGTGCGAAATTCAAGTACTTTGCTTTTATGTAAATATGCGAAATTTCTGGAAAAATATGTAAACTTACATAAAATATAAAACCACCATAAATAGCTTTATTTCCTATACTTACATTTATGACACAAGGACGCATTTTGTGTTTACAAAAATTGCACAAAACTATAATTGCTGCAAAGAACAGCTGCTCAGATACAGGCTACCGTCTATATCTAGGGGACTGTCGCATAGAGAGGTGCTATTATTGTAGTTCTACCCAGATCAAAGAGCCCTAGAGCTCAAGAAAGCAGTAAGCTTTACAAGTGGAGGGCAGACGTGTCCTTCCTTTCCAGAACTAAGCTCGATAACAAAGGTCAAGCGGAGAGGGTTGCTAGTCGTCCGGAAAGGGCTGCTTGAGTAGCGACTGTCTGCCTCATTTGGTACCCAACTCACCTAAAAGTGACAAGAGAAGGTCAATCATATGTTTTTGTGCAGGTAGAGGTGGCACTATCATTTTGAGATTCTGTGAAAGGCATTTCTTGCAGGCAAGACAGGCATAACAGGGCTGGGCTGGCAATATTCGACAAATGCGTTACTCACTGCTTCATCGGCAGGCCTTGTGGGAGGGTGGGTAGGCTCATTTTATTATTGTATCATATGTATATTGTAAATAGGGTTTGGGAGTTCTGCTCAAAAGTGCTTCCTGTGTACTCCTCATTTCCCCCCTCTTATTTCCTCTCCCTATTCCTCTTCTTCACTTATGCACTCTACCTAATTTAAGTTCGCAGGGAGAATTCTTTGTAATATTCATGCATAAGGCACCTTCAGAAAAACAGTTATTTAAAGGTGTTTGACAATAGGCTCAAAATCAGAACTTTGCGTTTAGTTGGGCTAGATATTACAGCTGTTTGTGACACATATTCCTTTTAATTTAAGATGGGGAGATATATAGTCTATGTTGTGTCCCTATTTTTCTTCTTTCATAAAAAATGTGAACCATAAAGAAGGGTGGGGGCAAGGATATGTAAATATGTAATGGCCAAAAGACTTGATGATTCCAGTGGTTAAGTCCATATTTATAACTAGCAACTTGTCAATGATAATAGAAGGCATAACCATGATGTTGAAACCCTATGAAAATGTGTAGCCACAGGACAAGGAGAAAGAGACAGACCTTAGGTGTTAGAATTTGATAGTGTGGGGTGGGCATAAGATGACCATCTTTGGGTGTTATCCATAAGAATGACAGGTTCTTGAGGTAGGCAAAGGTACAGTGGATTAATGAAGTCTAAGGGCAATCCAAAATGTTACCCTCCAAATGAGAGATGATCTGGAAGGGCATTGCAAAAGATAAATAAAATCTTAGGAAGGCAAAGACTAGCCATCATATCTGATGTCACTCCAATTGTACAAATGATAAGATGCTCTCCTGACTACTAGGGTGATTTTGGATCTGAAATTGAAGAAGGGCTCTTGGGTTTGGTATTAATGGTGGAAGGCAATTTTGATGATTGATCTTATGATGGGAGAGACCTAGAGTTCTACGTCAAAGATCACACCCGGAATGCGTATTCAAAGAGCAGTTTTGGTTTCATGATGGATAAATGTTGCTCTTCATGAACAAATTAGCTTTTTTATCTTATATCAGGCAGCCCATTGTGTGTGGTGAGTGATTCATGTTAATATTTTTGTGCATGGCTAGTTGCCTGAAAGTTATAAGCATTCCTCTGTACACATTTAATGTTATTTGGCTACTGTTGTTGGCAGAAATGCACATGCTCTCTGTAAGGCTCCTTCAGAGAGGATGTATGTTGGGTTAGAAAATATGTTTGAATGAAGTTTTTTTGCTGCATCTGGCCATTGACCAGTCTAGAATTGATAGTTATTCTACCCTCCACAGAGTGTTTAGGTCTGGCTTGACAACACAGTTATCAATATACCTTATGTAATCAACATTTTAGCTATAAATCTGATCATTTATTATGAAACAGTACCACAAATGTGGTAGGTTTGACGTACTCATTGTGCAAAGAATATTTTAAAGTCAATAGGCCTGTAAGGGTTGCATTACTACACTGTGGTAAAGTCTTTACACAGGCATTTTATTCTGTAACCAGGAATCTCACTGGTTACTATAATCGGAAGAAAGTTGGTGTTCATAACCATCTGTGACAAAAACTTGGGGGAGAAGATTTACCATGTGAGGATCCCTGTTCTACTGACTTTAGAGGGGTTATATAGTTTTGCCAACTCCAAAGGTGTACATATTTTGAATATACTGAATTTATGTCAATGGTTGCATTGTGTGAGAGCCTATGTTCGGTAGAGTAGGCCTGGCTTGGTTATTTTGACGAGCCAGTAACAAAGTCAGTATTCCTGATTGGTTCATTGAAAAAAGTTATATCTGCTCTGTTTAATATGAAAAGTTATGGCAAAGGCGTAGACCAACATATTTTCTGCAAAAAGCATATCGTAAAGCCACTAAGCCTTAAAGGATGGATAGATACTATATGTGTTAAAGACTGTTGACAGGTATTTTGATGCATGGATTCTAAGTACTGTGGTACGTAAGAGCTTTTTGTATTGCTTTCCACCATGATCTACTCTCTTGGTAGATTTGCACTTTGAGAATCCTTGTAAGGCTGACTTAGGAGAGGTTTTCATATTCTTTTTCCAACTGCATGTTTGTACATCATTTTAATTTTGTGAGTGTGTGCCTGGTGGTTGCACTTTGGCAAAGCTTTTGCTCAATACACAAGGTCCATATTAGTCATGTTGAAAAGCCATGATGAAGGCTACAGACCTGATTGGTCAAGGGGAAGAAGTGTTATCAAATCCCTTGTTTGACTTTGTTTATTACTACAGCTTACAGGCAGTATGACTGACTTATTTAGAGTAAAACACATGCAAAAGACAATGATCCTTTCAGGGTGGATTGTTATTACATTGTTTTTAAAACTGTAGACAGGAATTGTGTTACATAAATCTGACAGGTTAATGTGGTAGGCAAGTAGGAAGCCAGGGGGTGGAAGATTTGGAAGGTAGTATATTGTCTTACTAACTGTAATGTTTTACGTTTGTAATTTTATACATAGCATTTAGTTGTGTATTAAAGAATTTTTCAGATCTTACATTTTTACCTGCCAGGCTCTTGTAATAATACTTTTAAAAAAACATAAAAAATGAGTGCATACATTTACATACATACACAGAGGGACTGTGGGTCAGTCCTCGTCACCAGTTCATCTGCCACTGAGTGTCATTCACATTCTCTTTATAAATGACCGCATATGGCATGAGGCAATGCGTCAGCCCACTTCAGTTATTGGATCTATTGCAGTTTTAGAGGTGGCAATCATCCTGATCACATGCACCAATCTGCTTGAAATTGAGTGCACTTCATTGTGTGCCAATCACTTCACTTTAGCATTGCATTTTTATCTTTTATAGATCCCCCCCCTTTTTTTCTTGCATTCTCTTTTTTAAGTTTTTATTTTTTTTTAAGCTTCGAGCAGCCGCCTAGACAATGCTACGGGGCTGCTCATTTTATCTGCCGTGCACCACATTCCCTATGACCCCTGATTCTAAACTGAGCCATTGCCTTGAAGAGTATTGTCCATAGTGTAGCACTGTTTTACCAGTTACATGATGACCACTACATTTAGATGCAGCATGACCGCGGTCTTGGATTGGTACAGCAATTAATCACCATACCGTTCAAAAATTGCCACTTTCTGCTGCGTTTTAAAAATTTTTTTTTTTTTTTTTACTTTTTCTTAATTGCAAGGACATGCCTTACACCTACTTCTACTCTTATTCTTTTAATTTAGCTTTCAGTTTCTTGTTAAATTTGTATATATGCTTTATTTTACATGGTTTGCTGGTTGAATGCGAGAATGAGTCAATGGGTGGATGAGCGACAGAGTGCATGATTGAGGTTTTGAGTACCTAATCTAACTAGTAACTCAAGAGGCGCTTAAGGTATTTGCTAGACCATTGGCATGGTCAATGCTTGTTTAGATTGCAGTGCAGCAGCTGCCCTGCCTGGGATTGTGAAGACCACTAGGTCGCCATTAGTGGCAGAGGTAGTGAGCTGGATTCGGCCTGGGTTTGGCAACTTGTGGTGTGATTCTGATTGGTCAGTTGGATGATATGGGTCTTGAGGCTCTGCGTGATTTAGAGGGCGTGGGTCTGTCATGGGCGGGAGTTGAAGACCGCGAGTCACATCCCTGAGTGATCTTTACTCAGAGATACTCACCTGAGGAGGCCCTCGTAGGCCCATGAAAGTCTCGCTCTAGGGCTTGTGTAGATTGCAGGGGCATCCAAGAGTAAAAAAAAAATATATATATATATCTATATATATATAGATATATATATATATATATATATATATTTACAAGGCAACATTTATTCATAAATATACCTTAATAAAATTTGTAAGGTTGCACTAGAATTCGAAGTATGCAAAAGTGTAGTACGTATAATTTCATAGAACATTTAGTAGCCATAGAGCAAACGCGATGAAATAGTTATTTTGAGCATTAATTCATTAGAAATGTCCAATAGAAAAATTCCTTGTTTAAATAAGAATTTATAAGCAACGCAATTACGCAGCTTGGCTTATAACCAGTACAGATAAATAAATTGCTCTTGTCTCGAATGAGTAGTTGTCTAAACTGTAATTGATTGTGGACATTATTCATATGAACAAGATTAAACACGTTGAATGGTATGCTCCGATGTAATTTAAAGCACATGCAGCCTAGCCTCCTAAAAACACTCATATAAAAACATTAAGCTTGATTCTTTGCTTTGCTACATGCAGTAAATCCCTTCATTACTTTCTCAAATTAATACTCTCAACATATAACTTATTTATACCAGACACTGTCATCAAGCACGATACATCACAGGTCGGAACACAGTCACATTTAAATTTTTAAATTCCAAATAAAAATAATACTTGTTGAACTAGGCACACTGTAATATGGGGTATGACTTTGACTTGGATCGAACTAATTCTTAATATGCATGCCCGGCCGTAGGTGTTAATTTAATCTCAGCCTCTCCTATGCTTGGAGACCACGAGTTGCTGCTCAATCCTCAATCGAGTCTGCCGTAAGACACCTATAACCTGTGGGACCATCGACCACATGGCTGTCAGGTCAAGGCAGCAGGAGGCCTGCTCTACTCTGGGCAGCCCTTTGGATGCATACTTCTCTTGCCTGTAACTGCCATGTGAGGCTAGAGGAATTGCAGTACTTAATTTGTAAAAAAAAAAAAGTATGTGCCAGCGACTTTCTGTGGAGGCCCCTGCATCTTGCACCACCTATTGCCCCTGCCAGTGCTGCCAATGACAGTACCAGCACACAGGGACGGCTCCTCCACATGGGCGGGGGAGCGTTGCCCCCCTGCTTTCTCGCAGTGCGAGAAGCAGAAACATAAAATGGTATTATGAATACCATTTTATCTTTCTGCTTCTCGCATTGTGAGAAATCAGAAGGCTTGCTCACTGTTGTGGGCGCTGACTGTTTGGTCGGCCCCAGGGCCGACCAAACCAGTCATACACACTCTCCCATTTTCTCCATATAGGCTGCATGCAGCCTGCATGGAGAAAACGGCCTCCCCATAGACTCCTGTGCGGTCGCCATACCAACCAAACATAAGGCTGCCATTGAAGTGTTGTGATTGGTTTAGGGGAGGAGAGGGAGGTTGCCTGCTTCCTGGGACTTCGAGCAGAGAGAGGAGATGCCACGCAGGACCGGAGGCAAAGATAAGTTTTAATTTTTTTATTTAACACCCCCACCCGCCAGTCATGCCAGCTGCGACTGCCAACACAAATACTAACCATTTCACTTCTGCAAGTGTGACAATTCAGACTACTCCAGGCCACCCAAAGCTATAAGAATAGCATAGGTGGCAGATAGTATTCATTTTGAATGTATATTGAATCGTTAAACACGGTTTGTCTGCTCACCTTAAAATTTGAATAATGCCACCACCATGTGATAGACTGTCATTAGAGCCGGCGTTGAGAATAAAGTGCCGGTGCTGAGCACCGGAAACCAGCAGCTCAAATGAAGTACTGAGGAATTGGGGATTAAAAACTGCCAATGGCTCTCATGATCAGGAGAAAACTCCCTGCATGTCAGGGCCATTGCTTTGTTTTTTTTCTTTTGTGCCAGGGACAGCCTGCTACATTGGTGGGCTATAAATGAAAGTCGAGTAGCCACCATGACATGAGTCGACTGATATTACAGTTTTGAGGAAAGTGCTGCAGCTCTATCAGCGAAAGCACTTTCTCTAACTCAATCCCTGCCAAACTGGTGGGCATCTCTAGATTGAGAGGCCACTCCCCTGCTGGCGGGGAGGGGGGGGGGGGGTTGAGGGTGTAGGTGAGGACCTCCATCGCACTGGCAGGCAGGTGGCCGCTCCCCATAATCTCGATGACTACTATAATCTATTAGGAGGCAACTGGGATTCAGCATGGAATTTATAACAGAAGAGACAGAACCCCAAAAAGTTGTGGCAATTAGAGTGAAAAATGGCTAGATAGTAACTAACCAGTGACGCCCCTGAATCTACTGTTCCCGCACTAAACAAGCATTCTTCATACAATGACTCAACTAGTAAGAGCCAATTAGCTCAAGTGTTTCGGTTCTATGCTCAACACTGAATGGCTGTGCCGCAGATACTTTTAAATAAAGCCTGTCAGAAGGGGGGAGGGGCAGCGGAGTCGGTTATTCGCCAGATCCTTCAGTTTTCCAGGGCCCTGCATATGGGCTGCAACCTTTATTTATAGATTTTACAGGAAGTCTTCTGTGTTTGTTAATGCCAAGGCATCTGTTATAGCCAATACTAGTAGAGAGCACTGGATGCTTTTGGGGGGCTTGCTGAACAAGGCCCCACAAAACCGTTTTCCTGCTCTGAATGAAAGGCAGTCTTTAAGAAGTCTCGCAAATAATATCAAAAAAGTTTACAGATATTGCACATCCTGTAATGAATGAATACCCCAACTAATCTCGGAACTGCCAACTTTTGAAAACATTTCACAGTGTGAAGAGAGGGTGTTGAAGGGTGGAATGCTTTGCACTGAGCACAGCCCAAGACACTTTTAAAATTAGGAGATCAGGCCGAACAGAACTTCCAAACAATTTGCTGGAACCTGCTCTCTGCAAGGGTTTTCAGCTAATTGTTTGAGTTGGGATTTATAAAGCGCGTAGCTACCCTCGGGCATCCCAGCGCTGACAAGACCTTGTATCCAGGGGAGAAGAGAGGGAGTGAAATGGGATGAATTACGGGAAGAGCCAGGTTTTCAATTGTTTCCGAAAGATGAGGAGGTTGTGTTCACTCCTCATGGCCAATGGGAGGGTGTTCCAGAGTCTTGGGGCATTGTAGGAAAACAAGCGGCCTCCGGATCTGGCCTTTCTTATCCTTGGGATGCTGGCAAGGGCGAGGGAGTCAGATCTTAGTTGTCTGTAGGACTGATGGGGTTTCATCAGAGGTTTGAGAATTGGGGGGCCTTTATCGTGCAATATCTTGTGGGAGATGTGAAAGGGCGAGATTTTGATCGATACCTCATCACTATTGATCCAAACCTCGATCTGGTCGACTGAACCTTTGTTGCCTGTCTTGGAGGATGAAAGTGCCCCTGTACCAAACCAGTTCACCCAATAAAGGACTCTGCTCCCAAAGATCACAAACAACTTCTAGCTTTCAAAAGTTTATTGTAAAGATATGATAAGCTGCAAATACAAGCATCTCAGAATGAGATTCACGAGATACACAGGTCCAATTACATACATGTGCTCTCGGAAAGCCCTCAGACGAGCAACGGAAATCACTAACACAAGTTCTAAGAATAATAAAGCTATCAGCATTGACGCATATCTCTCCTTCATTTAAGTTGGAGGAAAAGCACAGGTTAGGCTGTCCCTACCCTGCTCTAGATGGTATCCCTACTTAACCAAATCCCAACCTAACAAAGGTGTCAGCAGTGAATGACCCCCAAGGGAAGTCACTCACTCTAAGTCTCTTGGTGAAAACCTATAGTTCTCCAGTCATGACCCCTCTCTGCCTACCCATCCGCTCTCTAAAGGGTCCTCAGGTATCTGCTCTAACTCCACCCAGGGGTGCTGTCCCTAATACAAAACAGTCAACAACATTTGAGACGCCCCTCGCAAGACGCCTCTCACGTGGTGTAGCTTCTGGCTTTTTCCATGATGCTTTGTATTGGGCCTCATACGTTAGAGTTGACCTTGCTTCTCAGACTCTTCTCCGGCCCGCTGATACCCCTTAAACATTCCGGAACCCTCCTCCATGTCTGGGCCGTCTACTGAACAGACCTCTATTCATTCATTTATAATTGGATTCCCCCTTTTCCTTTGCAGACAGATATCTTCAGCCAAGAACCCAACTCTCATAGACTTCCAAAAAGGCCTGCAACATTTCTCAGCCCAGACATGTACGTGCAAATCAATGTTAAAACATTTCAGGCCTACAATGTTTCTCATCATGATTATAGCATTCAACTTCTTCATTAATTAAAGCATGTTAATACTCTTATTCTATTATTCAGTAAACATCTCTATAAATCATGGCCCATTTAATGCAATGACCAAACATTAATACAATCTATGTCGTGAAAAGAAACACCTTCCCTTTTAGCTCTGGCCCTGAGGCCTACCACATTCTGCGTTTAACCACATACCATCTTACATTTTAACAGCTACACGACATGGATTCAGAAATAATCACATCTACTAAAATCATATAATGTCACACATTTCTGTATTAGTTCCACTTCTATTTAAATCTCTACATTAGCTATACATTCAGAATATAATTACAGATACTATTAGCACTCATGGCATTTCTCCTCATGATTTGTGCTTACTACAGGTAAGTGTGATGTACTCATACATTTAAGTCAGTTTGCGCTCTCTCAGTTCCCCCCTTTGATGACCTCTCGGGGTCATCACTTAACATTTTAGACTGCAGTTATTGCTGGCATGAATTGTCTCTGCGCTTCCAGAGCCCTCAGGCTCCTGTACTGATTATCTTGTATGGCAGCCAATCTCTGCAGCTGTTCTCTTTGGGCCCTTTCTGACCTTCTTGCTCTGTACCATTTGAATACCCTCACCAATCCCCACAATATAATCCCACAGATCAATATTATGATGATAGGTTTTAGTATATACCACACAAAGCTTTTGCCTAAGGTGGAAATCCACCCTCCAACTTCACTCATTCCGTGGCCCACCTTTTCCCAGACATTTTCTCTACTCAAGTCTTCGATCTCCTTGTGAATATTAGTTATGTTCCTAATAACTTTTTCAAGGGGTTTTGAATTGTCTGGAATGTAAGTGCAACATTCCTGGACCTTCAAAGCCTTACAGACTCCGCCCTCTTTTGCTAGTAGGACATCTAACGCAAGACGGTTCTGAAGAACCATAGCCCTTATCGATTGCATCTCTCCTTCTACCAGCATTAAGGACTGAGCAGTGCTGGCAGACAACCTGTCGACAACTGTTGCCAGTCGTCTAATTTTAACATCATTAAGGATTACTCCCAAAAGAGGGAACATAGCTCCAAAGACATCTCCAACCATTTCTGCATCTCCTACATCTCTCCTTCCCCTCGAAGATGTCTTGCCCTCAATGATCACTAAGTCTTGTGCATGATATATTTTGGGGAAGACAATTGCTAAGTAACATGATCCATACCAGTTGTCAGGTAGTCTCACGTAGGCATTTCTTCCACATACAAAATACACATTTGGAATCACTTGCATTCCCTTCAGGAAATCCTTAGTATAGTACTCTAAATTGAAAGCATGTTCACAGTCAACTTCTCCCACGTATACATTTTCATAATACGTTTTGGCTCTGTGAAGACATAGCTTTCCTCTCTGCGTCTTATCTAAAGCTATTGGACCACTACTACCCTTTCTCTTGTGTGCCTTCTCTTCCTCGGTCCAATCTGTTTTCCATTGTCCTGATTTTTTCAAAATCTTTTGTCTCCTGTAACGATCATCCACCTGCCCTATGAACTTCTTCTCGACTTCTGACACCTTGCATGTCAGGTTATTTCTACGGGCATGTGAAGTATCTAAGGTAATCCAAGGAATGAAGAACTTGGCCAATCTGTCTTCACTCTTCCAGTAGTCCCATTTGTTCATCTGCTTATAATTTGGGACTTCTGGCAACACTGAATCATAATTGGAGAAATAGTATTCAAAACTATCTCTCTCATAAAATATACTAAGCAATAAGCTACATGTAATGCCATATGTCAGCGGGAGGTGATGGTATCTAATACCTTCATCTACAGACGCCGGCAACTGCATGCAGACGTAACAATCCTTAACCTCCATGGCATCCACGTATTCATATAAGAGTTTAGCATAAGCATTTGACCTAAAGTCTCCTTGGGACTCATCTACGTGTAATCTGCGGGCTTCTGCAGCTAATAACGCTTTCTCTTGAGTGTTTTCCCTTTTCTCACCAGCAACAGTAGGTGTAAGCGTTTCTACAGAATTCACATCAGTTACCTTTGCCTCTTCCTCATGTCCCTTTACATAAGAAATTGTTACCACTAAAGCTATTAATATTATCACTCCTACTATTAGTGTACCTATTATACATTTAGCTCTGCGGTTCTGGGTGCCGGCCTCCATTTCGTCAGACAATATGGCTCTCTCTTATCTTAGCAAAAAGTTCTTTTCCTCTCGTTCCTTTACAGTCTCTTTTAATCCTTTTGTCTTTAGAATCCACACAACTGGAAGCTGACAACCTTCTTCGCAAAAGTCCTTTAACAGTTCAATAAAGACAACCCTAGCCCTTCTCCATCAACTCAAGGGAAGTTCCCTAAAATTCTCTGCTTCCTGGGCGCTAGGTAATCTTCTTTTTCTGTTCACTTTATTTACAAAGTCCTTTAACAGTCTACTATCAAGCCTGTGCCTGTAGCTTCAATAGCATAGTTCAGTATTTCCAAACGAAGATTGTGCTCTTCATGTGCTGTTATCGTTGTACCAAAGTCGGGGAATTGCAATTCTGAAAGGAACATGTGTTTTAACTTGCTGAGGCGGGGAGGTCTGGGGAGCATGAATGTTAGTGACCCTTCTTGTTCGACTCCGGGTACCAACAGTCGTATTTCCACGGTGACAATGGGCTCAGAACTGGACACCACCACCGCTCGGATCCTCCCTGTCTCCGGTTTCACAGACATTTGTCGCCAGATATGTCCACTCAGGTGTGGAGTATCTTCTGTTAGGCACACGCACTCTTCTTGACCTTCTTCGGTCGGGTGCTTCAGCGCCCTGAGCACCTTCTTCTGGGTCTGAGTCTTCTGATATCGGAGGAAGGGTTACCTCTGGAGTTGACCTCAGGCTAGAGCTCCTTCTTTGCGGCCAATTAGCTTCTCCACGTGCCCTTCTACTCCTTCTCCTTCTTGTCTGTTCTCGCTCTCTGTCAGACCTGTCAGGGTCTGACTCGTACTCCCAGCTACTTTCTCCTTCTGTAGCGTCGTCTGTTTCGCTGTTGTACTGACCGTCCTCAGCTTGGTCAGACTCGTTCCCTGCTTCCGCTGGCACCTCTACAGCTTGGCTAGCCCCCTCTATGGCTTCTCGGTCCTCTTCTGGACGTCTATCCGAGAGAGGAGCTGTTTCTTCCCGAGGTGCTGGAACCCTTCGCGTATGTGACGCGTGGATCCAATTGGGCAGGCCTCCCACCTTCACAGCTGTGTTCGTGATCAGGATGATCTGGAAGGGCCCACGCCAACGAATATCCAAGCAGCTTCTTCTCACATGTTTTTTCACCAGGACCCAGTCCCCAGGGTACAGGTCATGGCAGGGGCCCTGGCACGATGGAACCTCGGCAGCCTGCACCTGAAGGGACACAGAACGAATGGCGTCAGACAGCCCCTTACAATAGTCCAGGATCATATCATCTGTGATATTTAACAGTGCAGTAGTTGGGACAGATGGCAGCCTCATTGCTCTCCCCATTAACACCTCATGTGGTGATAACCCCGTTCTTCTGTCTGGGGTACTACGAAGGCTGATGAGAACCAATGGCAGGGCGTCAGGCCAACTCAGGGTCGTTGAGGAACAAACTTTGGCTATTCTGGCCTTGATCGTGCCATTGATCTGCTCCACAATTCCTGAGGCTTCTGGTCGGTAACTGCAATGCAACTTCTGATCAATATTCAGAGCTGCGCAAATCATTTTCACAAGCTCGCTGTTAAAATGTGTTCCCCTATCTGATTCCAAAAAGGCCGGCACCCCGAAGCGCGGAATGAGTTCTCTGAGCAGTAACTTGGCCACTGTGAGGGTGTCGCACCTACGTGTAGGGTATGCCTCAACCCACCTGGAGAACACACAAACAATCACCAGGACATAGCGGAGGCGGTTGCACCTTGGCATTTCAATGAAATCTATCTGCATTCTATTGAACGGACCTCCAGACCTTCCTATGTGGCTCAGTGCAACTGGTGTTCTTTTTCCTACGTTCAGCTGCTGACAGGTCACACAACGCTGGCACACTGCTTCTGCTGCTATTCTAAACTTAGGATTGTACCAAGTCTGTCTAAACACTCTCAGCATAGCATCTCTCCCTAAGTGTACGGGACCATGTATGAGTCTAGCCATTGGACTCACCATCTCATTGGGCAACACTGCTCTGCCGTCTGCTGAGACCCAAAAGTGAGACTCACCCATTACACATCCTGCCTTTTCCCATGTTTCTTTTTCAATATCAGGAGCATTTTCTTGCATGTTTGACAGTTCATCCCAAGTATCAACAGTTTCCAGTATCATGGCTAATTCAGACCTTACATTTATTCCACCCACTTCCACCTCTGTGAAAGAGTACCCTTGTTCCGCGCAATACCGCGCAACTTCATCAGCATATCTATTGCCTTTCGAAACGAAGTCCTCATTTCTGGTATGTGCGGTGCACTTTACAACTGCGATACCTGCTGGGCATTGCAACGCCTCTAACAACAGGCGCACAAACTCTCCATTGCGAATGGGAGAGCCTGAAGAGGTCATGAAGCCTCTTTGAGACCATAACTGTCCGTAATCATGAACTACCCCATAACCATATTGGCTGTCGGTGTATATGGTGACTCGAATTTGATTGCTGGCCAAGCACGCACGTGTCAAGGCAACAATCTCGGCTACCTGAGCGGAGTGTACTCCTTCCAGGCACCCAGCTTCCACAACTCCAGTAATTGTACAAACAGCATAAGCTGCTCTCAACTGCCCAACTTCGTCTCTTACACATGAGCCATCAACAAAGAAGATTTCGTCTGGGTCGGTCAGTGGCTCATCTACGATGTCGGGTCTGGGTTTGGTGCATAGTTCAGTCACATCGAGGCAGTCATGGTCTGTACAGTCATCATCATCCTCAATATCATTTGGGAGTGGCATCAAGGTAGCAGGGTTCAAAACAGAGCATCTCTTGAGGGTCACATTCTCTGCAGCAAGAATAACTTGCTCATATCGCGTGAGCCTGCTGTTGGTCAGATGCTGTGTTTTGGTCCTGGTCATCAACAGTTCAACAGAATGGGGCACGCACACCTCTAACGGGTGCCCCATGACGATATTTTCACATCTCTCAATGCTGACACCCGTTGCAGCAACGGATTTGAGACATCCGGGCAACGCTGCGGCTACTGGGTCTAAAGTAGCCGAGAAATAAGCAACTGGTCTACGGGCATTCCCATGGATTTGGACCAACACAGACAACGCGCAACCTTCTCTCTCACAACAGTAAAGAAAAAATTGTTTATTGTAATCAGGCATTCCCAATGCCGGAGCACGGCACAGGTCCTCTCGCAGCTGTAGGAATGCCATCAAACAGTCTTTGTCCCATGGTACCGGATCGCTCACCTCCTTGTGTGTCAGTTTTTGCAAGGGCTTTGCTTTCAGTGAAAAGTTCGCGATCCACTGTCGGCAATAACCCACCATCCCTAGGAACATCCTGACCTCTCTCTGTGTCTTAGGCGCATTCATTTTCATGATCGCCTCTATCCTGTCTGGTGACACCTTTCGTTTGCCTTTCTCTATTCTGTGTCCCAAGTACTGCACTTCTGTCAGGCAGTACTGCAATTTTCCCGGGGACACCTTGTGCCCATTGGCAGCTAGGTGATTTAACAAAGCAATGGAGTCCTCCCTGCAAGCTTCTTCTGTTTCTGACGCCACGAGGAGGTCGTCTATGTACTGGACCAGAACTGACTTCTGGGGCAGCACTAGACTTTCAAGATTTTTCTTCAAAAGCTGGTTAAAGATCGATGGGCTCTCTGTATACCCTTGAGGGATACGACACCATGTTAGGACGCGATTTTCCAGCTTAAATGCGAAAAGAAAATGGCTTTCTTCGTCCAGAGGGATCGAAAAGAAAGCCTGACAAAGATCGATCACAGTGAACCACTCAGCTTGGAATGGAATCTGAAACAGTATCACTGATGGATTCGGTACCACTGGACAACACGAAACGACTATGTTATTAATCTTTCGAAGGTCCTGTACTATCCGAAATTTCCCATTTGGTTTCTGCAGACCCATAATCGGGGAGTTGCATGGACTACCCACGATTTCTTTCAGTATTCCCTGTTTAATCATGGACTCGATCACGGGTTTTATGCCTGCAATCGTTTCTGGAGTCAATTTATATTGGGGTGTTCTTGGGAACTCAGCATGCGGTTTCACTACAATTTTCACTGGGTCCACCCCTTTTACCAATCCTATCTCTTCCCCAGTGAAATCCCATACTTCTGGTGCCACTGTCTCTCTCAAGTCCCAGGGGAGCTCATCTACTGTTAAAGTAGGATACAGCTCCACGCATATTCTTGAGTTTGCAACTTTGAAATCTGCATCATCATCATTGGTCAATACCTCCACTCCCTGAGGTGTACAATATATAGTACAATTCAATTTACACAACAGGTCTCTTCCTAGCAGACACACAGGACTTGAATCGCAAACCACAAACTGGTGCTCATCGCTGTACTTCCCTATTTTCACCTGTACCGGTTCTGTCAATTGGCTGGTTATTCTCCTGTTTGCGACCCCCACCACCTGTATGGTCTCTCCAGACATGGGCAGGTCTGGAACTGCAGCTGATCTGATCGTGGATCTAGTGGCTCCTGTGTCCACCAGAAATGTCGTAGGGCACCCTGCTACTTCTGCTTCCACATAGGGTCCCCTCTGGTCTACCTCCAATGCTGCCCCGAGGGTGCAGTCTTCTCTTTCCACTCTCTGTCCGGTTAATGGGTCCACATAATAGCACTCTTCCCCTTCCACAAACAGGGGCATTTGTCTATAGGTCTTACCCATAGTCCCTACTCGAGGAGGTTGCGGGAACTGGGCTCGGGGAGGAGCCCCCCCCCTTTGAGCACCTTTCCTTGGTATGGCGTCACCCCTCTTGTAGGCGCGCTCTGGACCTCTTCCTCCTCTATCTCTTGCTCTCCTATCTCTACATTGTAGGGGCACTCGCGTTTCCAATGCCCCACCTCGTTACACTGGTGGCACCTAGTCGTTTTCTTCAAGGCAGCTATATCTATTCTGGGTCTAAAGGTGGAACTCTCCTCATTGCCCTTGTTCTGACTGTACTGCTTCTTTCCTCCTGTACCTGTCCCTTGCTGCTGTTGCTGCTGTCCCCCCTTTCCTGCTGCCTGCATCTGTACCACCATCAACTTTTCTTTTAGTTTCTTAGCCTTGGAGTCTATCTCATCACAGCAGTACCTGGCATATCTCAGTATTTCGTCTAGGGGTTTACTTTGCCAACAAATCGAGTGTTGCTGAATCATTAAACTAATATCCGGTCTCAGTCCCAGGACAAACTTGGACACAAATTGCCCTATGTCTTTTGGATCCATTACATCCAAGCCGCTATACTGTTTAAACGCCTTCAGCAATCTCTCGTAATATTCGTGGACTGTCTCTTTGGGTTCCTGTCTTGTTCGGTCTATTCTGACCCAATCTATGTCTTGCATTGGCACTTTCTCTTTCAGCCAAGTCATCACTCTCTCGAATTTTGCCATCACAATCTCGGACGGCCCATTAGTCTTAGCATCTCTCTCTGGCTCCGTTGTGGGCCACTCAGCGCTAACCTTGCATGCTGTCCACAGATCTCCTGGTACTACAATGTCAAACAGCGTGTTCAGATCTATCCATAGGACCTTTGAGATTTTTACAAATCTCTCCACTTGCTTGTACCACTCCACTGGGTTTTCCCGTAATTTGGGGAAGGAGGTGGTAAAAGCAGCTAAATCTCCCCTACTCCAAGGGACATGTACATAGTTCCCATTTGCGACTTCACGCAAAGGGTAAGCTTCTATTCCCTGCTGTCCTCCTGGTGTCATACCAAGCGTGCTTCTCCTGCCGGTCCCTTTCTTGGACCACCTCTCTTCCCACTTATCTAGTGCCCTCCATGTCCTTATTCCAGTGATCAGTTCCCTTATGTGCGTTTTCAGCCCAATCGTTCTCCTCTCATCTAGGTCTCGATCTGTATAATGTAGCCTGTGGTTACCCTGTAATGCTTTGGTTCTTGACAAGTCCACCATATATTTGCCTGCTAGTTCGACTAACTTCTCATGGACTGCTCTCGCTTTTCGAGTGATGTCCTTTGCCATATACAGTATTTCATCCTGTTCATACATTTCCATTCTTTCTAAAGGCAGGGTACCATCTACCATATCATCCAGATCTGACCTTAAACTGGCGACATCGAGTCTCTTGGCTTTTATCTCAGCTCGCAATATGTCTTTCGAAGGGGGCTCACTGGTCTCCCTACCATCCCAACTTCGAGCTCTACGTTTGGGCTCGGGAGAGTTAATGAGTGCTCTCCCTTGCTCCCATCTCTCCAGGTCCCATGCTCGGCCATCCGATCTTGGAAGGTGATGGAACACGGGCCTGTTACCCCCACTCTCTCCTGCTTCTCTCCTCTCACCGCACACCTCTCTGTTATTTTCCCTCTGGTCGCTACTCTCTCTTTGCCTAGTATCGCTCAGTATCCGATACGATCCTTCCTGATTCCCCATATTCCCTGGGCTGCGCTCATTTCCGTCATCACAGGGACTATGGTGCGACCTCTCACAACTCCCATTCAATTCTCTGGCGCCGGGCACACAATGTGGACACTTAAAGCTGTTTCTGTACTCTTGCGCTCTCCTCTCCCCTTCACTGAGTATTGGGCGCGCCACCCCTCCACTCCCGGGGCCCCCGTTTTCTCCTCTCCGGGCCCAATGGGTGACTCCCCTACTATCTCTCTCTCCACAGTCCCACTCCGGGCTGCTCTCCCCAGCCCCGCAGTGAGTCCGAGCTCGGCTGTCCTGACTTTCCCTTTCAGCTTCCGCAGCTATGATGCTCTTTTGAGCCTTCACGGCCTCATCCCACTGCTTCATGTACTCATTTAGCTCTTGAAAGGATTTTCGTCCAGATCCCCTCAGATCCATTGGCCATCTAGGGCCCCCAGGATCTCCTCCTGGGTCCCCTGCTGTGTGCATCGGGGTGCTCCACTCTCTCGGTATCGGCATCTGACTTGGGGAATTGATCGTATCGTTCCTTCTTGCCTTCTCTGCTCTTTCTCTGTCCTTCCGTACCCGTTCTTCCCCTCTTGCTCTCTCTTGGTCATATATCGATATTATAGGACCTATGGTAACAGGTACCTGTAGTGCATCCGGTAATGCGTAGGATGTGGCGCTTTCCGTTTCCGGCGCTCTTTGTACCACAAACCTCCCGACTACCTGTTGCACCTGACTAGGCTGGGACAGCTCTTTCTTTGCCTCAGGATCCCACTCTGAACTGGGAAGCGGTCCATGCTCTCCTGCATTGCTCCCCTTTTCTCCTTCAGTATGCTCGACCTCTCCCCCTGCTCTATTATACGGGGGTGGCCTGTCTGTCAATAATCTGTTTATCAGGCTGTCCTCTGTTTCGCTCTCATCATCTTCTTCTATGGGGCTTTTATTTACGGGCACCTCTAACACTGGGTACAGTTTATTTATTTCCAGGTTATGCACTCTCCATCTTTTAGCATCCGCATCCCACCTGGCATCCTGTACTGCCCTTACCGATCGTTTCACCCTTTCTTGTCGTCTGTTCATATTCTTTTCATGCGCTGCCCTAATCCATGCTTCGAGAGCTTCAAACTGGGTCGGTCTAGGCAAGGGTCTCATTGAGGTCATGACTGATTTTAATCGATGTAACACCTCTAATCTGAACGTCCCGTACTTCGGGAACGTCAGTTCCTCATTTCCTTCAGTAATCTTACTCCACTCTGATATCCAAAGGATCGTATGCAGCCCAACATTCACTGCCATATAACGAGCTGGCGTACCCTCCGGCGGGGCTTCTTCCCCTTCATACGATCCCCGCTTCTCTTTTTTTAACACCGCTCTCAGCCATTTAAAACACTTCATAATTATGCGCACAATATCCAGCCTCGCTACTCTGTTTACTTCCTGATGACAATCCACCAATCCTGTCGCGGCTTTGCTAGCTTGGCCTATCGCAGCGCGGTCTTTCTCCGGTCGGCCAATCACGTCGCGACCCTTTCTGACGTCTTTTCTAGCTGGCCTATCACAGCGCGGTCTTTCTCCGGTCAGCCAATCGCTGCGCGACACTTTCTGACGTCACTTTTCTCCGCTTCGCAGCAGCACCCCTCCTTTCTCAACTCGTCTCCCGGTTATGCATGCGTCCCATTCATACACCGAAAAATGACTACTTCCGACCAAGCGGTCACTTCTCTCGACTGTACGTCCACAGTCTATATGTAATTGTCAACACAACTGACGAAATGTCTATCGTCTCTCTGATAGGTTGCTTACACACACAGTAACTTCCGACCAGCGTCCGTTACTCACGCACTCACTCTTACGGTCCCCCTATCTCGGTCTTTCGGGTGATCAATGGTACCTCATGACCCCCTTCACACTAGTTGACGATTACTCTGGGTGTCCGATACACCCGAACCACTTAAGCTCTCCTTGAACTTAAGATTTCCACCGGTTGCGCGCGCTCACAACCTGTTCCACAGTCACTCTACAGACATTCAACTCCGCCAGACATTACAACATAGATACAATACAAAACACCGCAATCTAACACGCATAACCCTTTATACTCACTCTCGACCGATACTGCTGCTTTTTCTGTCTCACGTCATCCGGATCTTCTTCGGCGGGCTGTTCTTCCGATCATCGATCTCTAGGGGCCTTGGGGTAAGCTAACCTGGCCTAGGTCACCGTCCTCAAGAAGGCAACCATCCTCTATAGCTACCAACTGAAAGGGCGAGATTTTGATCGATACCTCATCACTATTGATCCAAACCTCGATCTGGTCGACTGAACCTTTGTTGCCTGTCTTGGAGGATGAAAGTGCCCCTGTACCAAACCAGTTCACCCAATAAAGGACTCTGCTCCCAAAGATCACAAACAACTTCTAGCTTTCAAAAGTTTATTGTAAAGATATGATAAGCTGCAAATACAAGCATCTCAGAATGAGATTCACGAGATACACAGGTCCAATTACATACATGTGCTCTCGGAAAGCCCTCAGACGAGCAACGGAAATCACTAACACAAGTTCTAAGAATAATAAAGCTATCAGCATTGACGCATATCTCTCCTTCATTTAAGTTGGAGGAAAAGCACAGGTTAGGCTGTCCCTACCCTGCTCTAGATGGTATCCCTACTTAACCAAATCCCAACCTAACAAAGGTGTCAGCAGTGAATGACCCCCAAGGGAAGTCACTCACTCTAAGTCTCTTGGTGAAAACCTATAGTTCTCCAGTCATGACCCCTCTCTGCCTACCCATCCGCTCTCTAAAGGGTCCTCAGGTATCTGCTCTAACTCCACCCAGGGGTGCTGTCCCTAATACAAAACAGTCAACAACATTTGAGACGCCCCTCGCAAGACGCCTCTCACGTGGTGTAGCTTCTGGCTTTTTCCATGATGCTTTGTATTGGGCCTCATACGTTAGAGTTGACCTTGCTTCTCAGACTCTTCTCCGGCCCGCTGATACCCCTTAAACATTCCGGAACCCTCCTCCATGTCTGGGCCGTCTACTGAACAGACCTCTATTCATTCATTTATAATTGGATTCCCCCTTTTCCTTTGCAGACAGATATCTTCAGCCAAGAACCCAACTCTCATAGACTTCCAAAAAGGCCTGCAACATTTCTCAGCCCAGACATGTACGTGCAAATCAATGTTAAAACATTTCAGGCCTACAATGTTTCTCATCATGATTATAGCATTCAACTTCTTCATTAATTAAAGCATGTTAATACTCTTATTCTATTATTCAGTAAACATCTCTATAAATCATGGCCCATTTAATGCAATGACCAAACATTAATACAATCTATGTCGTGAAAAGAAACACCTTCCCTTTTAGCTCTGGCCCTGAGGCCTACCACATTCTGCGTTTAACCACATACCATCTTACATTTTAACAGCTACACGACATGGATTCAGAAATAATCACATCTACTAAAATCATATAATGTCACACATTTCTGTATTAGTTCCACTTCTATTTAAATCTCTACATTAGCTATACATTCAGAATATAATTACAGATACTATTAGCACTCATGGCATTTCTCCTCATGATTTGTGCTTACTACAGGTAAGTGTGATGTACTCATACATTTAAGTCAGTTTGCGCTCTCTCAGATGCATAGGGTCTTGAAGATAATTCGCTCCTTCACTGGGAGCCAGTGAAGGCTTTTGAGAGCTGGTTTCGCCGAGCATCTTGCTTTAGTTCCCGTTAGGATTCTGGCCGCCACGTTCTGAGCCACCTGTAGTCTATGAACAACTGAAGCGGGGGCCCCCAGGTACAAGATTTCCATAGTCCAATCTGGAGTTGACCAGCCCCTGCATCAGTAGCTTCCTCGACTGAAAGGGGATCAGGTGGAGAATCTTTCGGGACATGCGGATAAGGCCGAAACAGGTGCCTGATGTTTTTCTGGCCTGGGTTTTAAAATTCAGGTCCTGGTCCAGCCAAATGCCAAGACTTTTGACCTCGGTTTTGGGTGTTGGGGGAGTTCCCATACAAGATGGCCAGGAGAGGTTGGTTGTGTGCACATTGTCTGGTATTGGCTCCTCACCCGGTGTTTGTTATGGGAGCTGATATTGTATGACACACAGTGGCACCAAGGGAGTTAGAAGGTCTGCATCCTTGCCCAGTTAGAGAGCAGATAGCCGAACTTACCCTAAGTGTTGGTCAAAGTGATAAACGCCTTTAATAATCTGGGCATTCAGACAAAAGATGTCTAGAATACCGAGGACAAAAATATTGTGATGGTAAGTTTTTATAGGTAAGCAAAGTTTACTATATATATATATATATATATATTCACTGAAAAGTGAAAACACCATAGGTTTCAGGCCTTATATATTTGGGAATTAGCATTTAAAAAACCTTTGAAATTCACTGAAAAAACCATAGGTTTCAGGCCTTATATAGTTAGGAATTAGCATTTAAAAAACCTTTAAAATTCACTCAAAAAACTATAAGTTTTAGGGGTGTTATAGTTAGCTGGACATTTCACTCATACAAAACCATTGAAATTGCTCCTATATAGTTAGTTGTACTAACTATATTTCGCACACCCAAAATCCTCTGATGATGATGTCACATATTACATCATTCATGACATGGTCAGTGACATCACTGATGACATCTCAAATGACATCAGTGATGACATCACTGATGACATCATCCAGTGAATGTGGTTTGCTTCGTTATTTAAATATGCATTATATATATAGCAATTTGCATTGAAGAATGAGTGGATATATAAAAATAAATATTTGGATGGAGGATTTAGTAGCAGTGTAATTGACTGTTTACTTGACCAATTTATAGTGTCTCACTAAATATAGTGGATAGTGACTAAACTGTTTGAATATCTGTATCACTTTGTCAGTTGTTGTATAAACTGGTTCTCCAGTTGGTTACTAGCTATGTGAAAGTCTGTATTAGTTATTGATTAGTTAACTGAGTATTTGTATGGGAGAGTGAATGTGTGTGTGGTTTGGTGGGGGGGGAGGGGGTTGTGACTGCCCAAAGATGTGTGAATAGTTGATTCACTAGATATATGAAGTTAAAACTACATGTTCTAACAAGTTTTTTGAGTGAATTTTAAAGGTTTTTTAAATGCTAATTCCTAACTATATAAGGCCTGAAACCTATGGTTTTTTCAGTGAATTTCAAAGGTTTTTTTATGCTAATTCCTAACTATATAAGACCTGAAAGCCCACCAGGAATCTCCAGTATGCCCCAGGGGACTGCATTGCAGAGAGGTGTAATGAAGCCACGCCCCTTTTTACACCTCTCTGCAACGCAGCCCCCGTGCATGTTTGAAGAGGGGGAACTAATTCCCCTTCCATACTGGGGGCCCCTCGGGGCCAACTAGCCCACCTTGAACCTTCAGTATGTGCCAGGGGGCTGCATTGCAGAGGTGTAATGAGGCCACACCCTTTTTTACACCTCTCTGCAACGCAGCCCCCGTGCATGTTTGAAGAGGGGGAACTAATTCCCCTTGCATACTGGGGGTCCCTGGGGGCCAAGTAGCCCACCTGGAACCTCCAGTATGCACCAGGGGGCTGCATTGCACAGAGGTGTAATGAGGCTATGCCTCTTTTTACACCTCTCTGCAACGCAGGCCACTGGCGCGTTTGCAGAGGGGGACTAATTCCCCTTGCATACTGGGGGTCCCTGGGTCATATCTGCCCAAACGCCGAAATTCCGAACGATTGAAAATGACTTTTCTTGAGAAACATTTGGATTTGGATTATCATGTCCTATACTTTGGAATTTTTGAAAGACTGACTTTGAGGATGCTATAAATTACTCAAGTCTGCCCGAATTGTGTGGGTAAAATTGATACCTAGTCACTTTGAATAAGAATGTACTTACGTCTTGTCTAACATTTGGAAGAAATATGTAGTTATATCACAACAGGATACCGACATAACTTGAAGGAAATAAGAACGTCCTGAAGAAGTTCTGTTGTACAGAACGAAACGCATCAGCTGGCTGTGGTACATAAACTTAAGGAAAATAAAAGCATTTGAATATACACCAAGATTCAGCGCTTCAATAAGGACTCGAAGTGATATGATTTGATTGGACTTATTGTGCAAGTGGTGCTGTGCCAAACTTTGGAATATTCTCCACTACTCTCTACTACTTACTCTCTACTACTCCACTACTCTCTAATACTCACTCTCTACTACTCATTCTCTACTACTCTACTACTCTCTACTACTCTCTCTCTACTACTCACTCCCTACTATTCACTATCTACTACTCTCTACTACTCACTCTCTACTCTCAAGTACCGACTCTCTACCACTCTCACTCTACTACTCACTCTTTACTACTCACTATCTACTACTCTCTACTACTCACTCTCTACTTCTCACTCTCTACTGCTCTCTACTAACCACTCTCTACTACTCTCTCTACTACTCTCTACTACTCACTCTCTACTACTCTTTACTACTCACTCTCTACTACTCACTCTCTACTACTGTCTACTACTCACTCTACTACTCACTCTCTACTACTCTCTACTATTCTCTCTCTCTGCTACTCACTCTCTACTACTCTCTACTACTCACTCTTTACTACTCTCTGCTACTCACTCTCTACTGCTCTCTACTACTCACTCTACTACTTACTCTCTACTACTCTTTACTACTCACTCTCTACTACTCACTCTCTACTACTCTCTACTACTCACTCTACTATTCACTCTACTATTCACTCTACTACTCTCTACTACTCACTCTACTACTCTCTACTACTCACTCTCTGCTACTCTCTCTACTGCTCTCTACTACTCACTCTCTACTCTATTACTCACTCTCTTCTCCCTACCTCTCTCTACTTCTTTCTCTACTAGTCTCTACCTCTCTACCTCAACCTCTCTACCTCTTTACCTCTACCTCTCTACCTCTCTCTACACGCACTCTACACCTCTACCTCTCTGCCTCTCTCTACACGCACACATATACACATATATATTTATGTATGTGTATATATATATATATATATATATATACATATATAATCTGCATATCTATATAAATACAAATATAAATGCATGCATACATATATGCATACATATGCATGTTATTTACATGACAGTTTTAAAAACACTAATAAAAGCAAAGCTAAAAAGCCACCTCATTACAAACAGAATGGCTTTAACTTAAACGAGGGCGAGATCTATTGCATTTTCAATGCTTGTTTACTTTGGTTCCATCAAGAAGGCATTCAGATGTGTCACACGCTGAATTTTTGGGATTTTGCACCTTGCACTTTTCTTCTATGCACTTTAAAAACTTTATGTGGTTATTAACTGCATTACTGGTTTTAAAACATACCCCGCTGAGATTGACTTTTATGGTTCAGTTTTAATACATTTATAAGGTATTATGTTTATCCATTGGGCACTTGCCCTTTATGTCTATGAAGAGAAAATAATATATTTTTCCTGTTTTGAAGACATTTAAAACTGTACAGTGATTTTAGTGTTATTGTATTTAGCATTTATTTCACATTGTACAGATTGTATGGATGATGTACTTTCTTCACTGAACGATATCACTTTTATGTCTACTCATATGTGGGAGGAGTTTCGTTTTCTACCAGTATTTAACCACTTATGTCTCTGGGTCTTGTCATGTGATCAAGTCCGGTTTTCCGGACGAAACGCGTCATGCCGCCATCCCCATTGATGGAATAAAGCACACTATTTCTTTGAAAAACCTTGATTTGTGGTCTGTACCTGGCTGCGTCCGTTGCTGTTGGTGTTCGGCGCTTCAGGACTGTGGATTTCTATATATATATATATATACATATATAATCTGCATATCTATATAAATACAAATATAAATGCATGCATACATATATGCATACATATGCATGTTATTTACATGACAGTTTTAAAAACACTAATAAAAGCAAAGCTAAAAAGCCACCTCATTACAAACAGAATGGCTTTAACTTAAACGAGGGCGAGATCTATTGCATTTTCAATGCTTGTTTACTTTGGTTCCATCAAGAAGGCATTCAGATGTGTCACACATTTGCCATAAATTCTGAATGTTAGCACTCTAGTTGCTCATTCGATCACTGTAGTAAAGCTACTGCTCACCAGGGAAGTCTGCTGCTAATCATACTTTCTATGGCAAAATGAACCCCCTCATTTTGTTCCTTTTTAAATTAAATGTTTTCAGACTTACCACTTCATTCCAATCAAGATGGCTTCTGGTGTGCCATACTTTTGTCATAAGTAAGACTGTTAGCGCTCTAGTTGTTCTTTAGAACACTCTAGGAGGCTGCAGTAGAACACAAAGGAATCACCTGACAGTCTCTGTCCTTGTTGGGTGTACATGTTTTACTGAGAATGTTAGACTTCATGCTCACATGACTGAAAAAGATAATGTGAATCTACGGAAAATATGCTTTCAGTTTAGCTTATAGATCCCCTTCCAAACCACTGTGGGAAAAGCATGAGATAATAGTTTTCTTTCAAACATGATTCATGATACCCCAGCAGAAGGCTTTTTCACATGGTAAAATCACCTTAGAACACACCACAATTCCTAAAATGAGTATTGTACCATCAACGAGGGAGAGGTGTGGTGCCGCGGCCAGGGCGATTGACGCTGGAATCTGGGGATCAGGGTTCGATCCCCGGCGGCAGGTTAGCCCAGCACCATGTGACTCTGGGCAATAGCTCGCTTAATCTTCCCGACGGCCCCCAGCGCCTAGAGACCCTTACGGGTGATTGTGCGCTTTACAAATGTGGATTATTATTATTATTATTATTATTATTAATGTAACTAAAGTCCTAAAACCCTCTATTAACTGCAATGCTTTTTAATGAGGTGCTACCATGTATATTGGTCCCAAGATGGCTGCCAACACTTCTTGGATGAAGTGCTGACAGCCAATCAGATCTCACGATGAGATGTGTGGTTAGGCTCCGCCCAGATATATGTGTTTTTGAAGTTAATTTTCATAAAAACCACTGGAGCAATTTTCACCAAATATAGCAAAGGCACTTCTGCGTACCAGTCCCTACAATTTTGCCAAGATTGGTGTAATTCCGTTCAGCGGTTCGGGCTTTATTGTCATTTTCGAAATAGGAGGATCCCTTTATTACAGTACGAAAATAATGAGCATGTGTACTGTGTACCTGAAAATGCTAGAGGAGGGGATAGACTGGAATGGTTGCGCAGACTAGAGTCTAGATATATTGTGGATCTGCAAACGAAAAGTCCGGAGGGACTTAACGGTGGGGAAGAATTGGCGGTACATTTGGGCACATAGGATACATGAACTCTTTTAACATCCAGGTTGATGCTCATTATTTTCGTACTGTAATATAGGGATCCTCCTATTTCGAAAATGACAATATTTTTGTATGTATTGGTTATATATGCTCCTAATCTTCTTCTTTCTGGTAATGAAGAAGTAATCAAGTTTACTAAGATATGAGTAGTTGAAAAGTTTGGCATTAACAATCACTAGAGGTAACTCAATTGTAAGAAGGTAACAATAGGACATCTGGGCAACCTTGTAGGTTGCCATCGCCGATCCACGGCAAGATCACACTCTTTCGAACTAAAAGTTTGAATATATCTGATAAACAGAAATGGTATTCATATCTATGTTGTTAAATATAAGCAATGTACGTGTGTAACCAAGAGTTCTATATATATAGAATGGTGTGGACAATGTTCCAAGATGGCGTGCGCTATTTTGTGGGTCACGTCTTGTCCTATGTTTGTTTCCATGACTAAAGAGTTACAAATGGCGCCGCGATGTGTGTGACGCTTAGAAACAGAAGAAGGGAATTACCGAAACGCGTCTGTCGATTTTAATAAAGAACACTGCTGTGCAAAGTGTCCCGTGAGTGCTGTTTCTCGTTTCCTGGTGAATGGGAGAAGAACCAAAGCGAAAATATAAAACGCGTTGCACCAACGCGTAACAGCACCTGTCTGGGAAAGTGACTCGCTATTTGGTGCTTCAGGAGCAAAAAAAATAAAATAATTATATATATATATATATATATATATATATATATATATATATATATATATATATATATATATATAGATATATATTACCTACTGGCGGTCGCCAGTAGGTATATATAGTTAGGATTTTTTCTCTATGGGATTTTTGAAAATTCTATGTCTAATAACTTTGCCGTTTGTGGACGGAATTGGCTGAAATTTTCAGGAAAATGGCACATTTTGTTTCTGAGCAGCCTTTGAAAATTTGGGGGGGGTTCGTCAAGGGGGGGCCGAGAAAAAAGGGGGGTCCCAAAACGCGTTTTTCCCATGTTAATTTCCATAGGGCGGTTGGCCTCACTTTTAGCCCGAACGGCTGAATGGATTTGCACGAAACTTGGCAAAATTGTAGGGACTGGTAGCCCGATGTGCCTTTTGTAGGTCTCAATATATGTGCTCCAGTGGATTTTGAGAAATTAACGTTTAAAAAAAGATATATATCTGTAAGCGCGGACCGGGCAGCGGCCTAGGACGCGTACTTTTCGCGCAACGGAGCTTTGTGAAGCGAAGCTGATTGGTTCTCCGGCGTCTGTCAACATTCCAAACAGTCCGTAGTGGCCGCAAACAGTCCGTAGTGGCCGCCATCTTGTCTCTCGGTAGGATCGAGAGACAAGAGGAGGCCAAAGCGAAGGGGTAAATGACCATAAGGGGGAATAGTAGATCCTCGCTGACCCCCTAGGTTTGATGTGGAGATTTTAAAAGGGCCCCGCGGGGCAAAAAAAAAAAATTATAATAATAATCTTACGGCTGAATGGATTTGCACGAAACTTGGCAAAATTGTAGGGACTGGTAGCCCGATGTGCCTTTGCTAGGTCTCAATATATGTGCTTCAGTGGATTTTGAGAAATTAACGTTCAAAAAAAGATATATATCTGTAACAGCGCACCGCTTCGCGTACTTTTCGCGTTACGGAGCTTTGCGAAGCGAAGCTGATTGGCTCTCCGGTGTCTGTAAACATTCCAAACAGTCCGTAGCGGCCGCCATCTTGTCTCTCGGTAGGATCGAGAGACAAGAGGAGGCCAAAGCGAAGGGGCAAATGACCATAAGGGGGCATAGTAGATCCTCGCTGATCCCCTAGGTTTGATGTGGAGGTTTTAAAAGGGCCCCGCGGGGCAAAAAAAATAAATAATAATAATAATCGAACGGCTGAATGGATTTGCACGAAACTTGGTAAAATATTAGGGACTGGTAGCCCGATGTGCCTTTGCTAGGTCTCAATATATGTGCTTCAGTGCATTTTGAGAAATTAACGTTCAAAAACAAGATATATATCTGTAACAGCGCTCCGCTTCGCGGAGATAAAATTATATCTGTATTACCTAGCTGTTGCTAACACCAGTTAGCGACGGCTAGTAGGAGATAGCGACCATCTTGGGCCCCACTTTGCATGTGAGTGATATTTATCACTAATGACATGCAAAGTGGGCATGCCAAGATGTTAGCGACTGGAAACAGTCGCTAACATCGCTATCTCCTATTATCAACTTTTGGAAATATTCGAGATAAGCGCGAATATCTCCAAAAAGTAACAGCTGCCCTGAGCAGTTCTTAGCCATGTTATCCTATGGGAGGTGGATAACATGGCTAAGAGGATTAGCTCGGTAATGCATGAATATCGCTGAGTTTTCAGCGATATTAATGCATTGCGGTCGGTTTTTATCGTATTTGCGATAAACTTTGATAATAGTAAGGTTTATCTGCGATAATTTCTGACGGTAAAAAAATCTTTGCAATGCATCGTTAGGGATAAATATCGCTTAACTTTGGTAATATGCCCCAACGTCTGTTAACGTTCGATTCGAAGGAAATCAGGAAGTGTTGAAAAACATTGTCTGCGCCATCTTGTCTTTTTTCAAATGCCACACTTTTGTCGTGCACGGCAGCCATTTTAGATGCCTTGACCAGACCCACTCTGTGCACGCTGTCGATCCTTAGCATGGCTCCCCACCCTCGCAAGCATCTCCCCCAGGCAGTGGTCACCCCCGCTCTCTGTCTTATGCATGGGTAATAAACCTCCCCCCATCTGCGCTGCTCTTTCCTGAGAATCACACCCTGTGCCCGCCCGACACCTCCCTTTCGCCCTATTCACTACTGCACCCTCTGACACTCCTTTTCCTCTGTGTCCGATTGTCCAGGCTGGTCCTAGGGTATCAGCTAGCCCTGCAGATGTAGTTTATGGCCACAGCTGTAAAGATTCACCCCTCTTCAAAGGAGTTATAGTAGATCAAGGCCCACACTCGATGAGATCCGTCACAGCAGAAGCGTTGCTATTATCTGAAAACCATCCTGTATTGTGATTGGGGAGGGGACCGAGCGTGAAGCGGAAGATTCCAGGGATGACTCTTTGTACATCAAAGTTTTTACAATTATGTGTCACATTAAAAATATATAGCACTCCGACAAAGTAGTAAGATTATAAAACTTTAATAATTTATAAATATATACAAGAAAACAAAAATAGTAATAACATATAAACATTTTTAGGGAAAAACAACGAAGTAGCGGTCGGCTGTGCGAATAGTCCCAACGCAGCACAACGTCCAGATTTCCGGCGTGGGGCGGGTCATCAGTAGCAAACTGTTGTGCGAATAGTTCCAAGGCAGCAGAACGCGCTGAAATCTAGATGACACGAAAGTGATGTCTAGTAAGTTGCCACCCAGCAAATAACGGCGTGGGGCGTCGCGGGGGGTGGGTCTTCAGTAGCAAACTGTTGTGCGAATAGTTCCAAGGCAGTAGAACGATGGCACCAAGGTGATGTCCAGTAAGTTGCCGCACTGGTTTTGGTATCCTACAATGCTGCTCCGAATAACGGCGTGGGGCGCCCCGGGGGAGGCGGCGTGAACGGGCCTCTCCAGGTGGAGTGTCATCTGTTGTAGTGGGGCGCCCCTTTACCGTTTCAGTTGCCATTCCGTCCGTTTTTGGTCCACTGTGTCAAAAGCCGCAATTCAGCTGAGTTGCGCCCACTCTTGCGGTGCAGCGATAGGCGGCTGTCACAGGACTCTCAAAATGGCGGCAGGCTCTTTCCTTTTTGGGCCTGGTCCACTGAAATGGCCCTGGGACACCTTGGAAATCGGACGCTTGTCTGCTAGGTCTTGGACCCCATTCTCGAAAGCGTCCCCTCCGCCTTGAGAATTCATCAAAAGTTTTGGGGGCCCCGACTCCTGCAGGCTTCTGGTGGGGAGCGGCTGCCATGATTGCTCGCGGAATGACTACGACGGAGCTACGAGATGGTGGTGCTCTCATGCTGACGCCAGCTTCAGTCTGAAACATCCAGAAACAAGGTGGGGCTTTCATCGTTTGGAAAAAAAAAAAGTTTTCATCCAATGAAAAGTGTTGTTTTTAGGTCATATGATCAAGCCTTCCATCATTAGGAAACCAAAAGTAAAATGAACCAATGAAAAGTTTTATAAACAAGTCACATGACCTGTTATGCGGCATAGGGTATAAAATGCGGAGAAAATACGTTGGCACGTGAGGCGGCGTCAGTAGCGGACCGATGTGCGAATAGGCCGAAGGCAGCACAACGCGCCAAGATCCGGATGGCACCGAGGTGGTGTCCAGCAAGTTGCAGCACTGGTGTGGCCATCCTACAATGTTGAAAGTCGGCGTGGGGCGCCCCGTTGGCCTGTGAGTTTGCGTCAGTAGCGGACCGATGTGCGAATAGGCCGAAGGCAGCACAACGCGCCAAGATCCGGATGGCACCGAGGTGGTGTCTAGTAAGTTGCCGCACTGGTGTGGCCATCCTACAATGCTGAAAGTCGGCGTGGGGCGCCCTGTTGGCCTGTGAGATGGTGTCAGTAGCGGACTGATGTGCGAATGGGGCCAAAGGCAGCGCAACAATATTTTCTGACGAGAAGACACCACAAGGCGCTGAGATGCCAAGATCCGGATGGCACCGAGGTGATGTCTAAGTTGCGGACTGATGTGCGAATGGGGCCAAAGGTAGCGTAACAATATTTTCTGTATGGAAGATACCACTAGGCGTTGAGATGCCAAGATTCGGATGGCACCGAGGTGATGTCTAGCAAGTTGGTGTGGTCATCCTACAATGCTGAAACTCGGCGTGGGTCGCCCCATTAGCCTGTGAGATGGCGTCAGTAGCGGACCGATGTGCGAATAGGCCGAAGGCAGCACAACGCGCCAAGATCCGGATGTCACAGTGGTGGTTTCATAGTTGAGAGGCACTTCATCTGCAGTGGGGCGCCGAGATCCGGATGGCACCGAGGTGATGTCTAGCAAGTTGCTGTACTGGTGTGGTCATCCTACAATGCTGAAAGTCGGCGTGGGGCGCCCCATTAGCCTGTGAGATGGCGTCAGTAGCGGACTGATGTGCGAATGGGGCCAAAGGCAGCACAACGCGCCAAGATCCGGATGGCACCGAGGTGGTGTCCAGCAACTTGCCGCACTGGTGTGGCCATCCTACAATGCTGCGCCGAAAGTCTGCGTGGGGCGCCCCGTTGGCCTGTGAGTTCGCGTCAGTCAGTGGGGGCTGTTTGAGGATCTGACTGCATTGGAAAGCAATGTGATGCTGTGCGTCGCCCCCAAGATGGAGGTTCCTCGGCTGCAGTGGGGCGCCCCTTGGTGTTTCACTCGCTATGCAGCTGAGTTGCGTGCGCACTTGTGGCGAATAGGCCGAAGGCAGCACAACGCGCCGAGATCTGGATGGCACCGAGGTGGTGTCCAGCAATTTGCCGCACTGGTGTGGCCATCCTACAATGCTGCGCCGAAAGTCGGCGTGGGGTGCCCCGTTGGCCTGTGAGGTGGCGTCAGTAGCGGACCGATGTGTGAATAGGCCGGAACCAGCACAAGGCGCCAAGATCCGGATGGCACCGAGGTGGTGTCATAGTTGAGAGTTCTGAGCAGCGCTTGTAACACTGTCTGAAGCTTATTTGCACCTGCTGCAGCTTCACTATTGCCCTGGTGTGGCCTAAGATCGCCCATGACATAGGCGGCCACCTCCCGGGGTCCGGCGGAACTTTTTTCCTTTTCCTTTCTGCATCTTGTCCCAAATTCGTTTGACCTGAAGACACGACCAGGTCCCTGAATGTGTGCAGGGGGACGCTATTGATTGAATCAAAATGGCGGCTTCACACAAAGCTGACTCAAGCGTTTTCTGGTGGTTTCATAGTTGAGAGGCACTTCATCTGCAGTGGGGCGCCGAGATCCGGATGGCACCGAGGTGATATCTAGCAAGTTGCTGTACTTGTGTGGTCATCCTACAATGCTGAAACTCGGCGTGGGTCGCCCCATTAGCCTGTGAGATAGCTGTTCTTTGGATTTGGGCCTGGTCCACTAAAATGGCCCTGGGACACCTAAGAACTCGAACGCTCGATTTTTTTTTCCTTTCCTGTACATGCAAAAAAAGGTAAATGCCCGGTATGTTACACGCTTCATCTGCCACGATGAACTCTCCAGAGGAACCGAAAAAATATATAGTTGTGGTAACTATACCATGCATCGTCATATGGAGAGGTGGCACCAATTAATTATAGTGCTGCATAAAAGAGAGATTTGGAGGAGAACCCCTGACCTGCTAGTACATTCATCAAAGAAGTGGCACTGAGAGCTTCAGAGGCAAGGGAAACGGTCCCAAATATTTAGAAGAACTTTGGAAAGATTAAAATGACATGTTTAGATTGTGGTAAATTAATTTCATGTGGGCAGATGAGTGTTACTCTAATAAATACAGCATATGAACATCATCATAGTCGATGGTTGGTAGAGACATTTTGACTATATCCTGGACCTGCCCGTCCTCGCCCAAAATGGCGCCGGAATAAATGGGACTCGTAACTCCTTGTTGTGTACTGGTTGCAGAACCTTGAAATCACGAGATACGTATGCAGTTTTGAAGCACATGGCGGGCGGGGACGAGAATTGATTGAATATTTCGACATCCCTATTGATATTAAGTTCTGATGTGTTATTGATTACTGTACTGTTGAAAGTTCGAATTAACGTCACCCATGGTACTTGCCCGCAAATGTATATCTAGATAATTTTATTGTAACTGGCCCTGTCGTATTTTAATTATAAAATGTACGTCCACCGATTCCGTAACTGTTAGACACCTTAGTTCTTGCAACCTAATGGCCCGCCCGTTACGTTCCTCTACAGTGTAAATGTCTACTCATCACATACGATTACAGTTTGCTCCGTGGCCGGCCCACGTGGTTATAGGCTCGTATTTGTATAATGAAATTTTCACAATAAAGGTTTTTAAAAGAAAACATGGTAGTAGTATATACATTGGTAAAGTTTGTAATAATAGTCACTGTTTTAGAATCATTAAAAGGCAAGTGAAATAAAGCAGACCAATTACATGAAGGGTAAAAGGTATAATACGAAGGAACGCAGTAAAGATAAATGGTCAAGGGCTGTTGTGTTTTCTATTCCTGCAACATAAAGTGATCGATAAGAATCTCATATTCAGGCGTATCGGCGACTAAGACAGCAGGTCGACCCTCTTTTGCTCAACGGCTCCATCATGGGACGAAGAAACGCTCTTTTTCTCGAAAAAAGAATATATTTTACTTGCAGGACAGTTGTAAAATTTCCGGGAAAGTACATTAGCCTGGAACATTATAACATATATTTAAGAAAAAATAATGTTCGGAAGTAATGAAAAGCGTAATTTTTAGGTCATATGAGCAAGCCTTTCATCATTACAATAAGAAAAGTAAAATGAACCAATGAAAAGTTTTATTAACAAGTCACATGACTTGTTATGCTTACGTTACGCGCTGCGCGCCCCGGATGACTTCCGGATGCGCTAACGCGGCGCGTCATATGACGCATTACGCGACAACGCAGGTCCAGAATATAGTCAAAATGTCTCCACCAACCAGCGGTCGGAACACAACCCCTTTCAGCAGGCTAAATAGTTCTGTTAAATGAGAACAGAAGGGACAGGCAACAAGAACCATCAGTGAAAGAGGGGAGGGCTAGTTCTTCTCTACCGGGTTACATTGGGGCGCTACCGGAACTGATCGAATTGGTAGTCTACAGTGTTTCTGGATGTTTCAGACTGAAGCTGGGGTTAGCATGAGAGCACCACCATTTCGTAGCTCCGTCGTGGCCATTCCGCAACCAATCATGGCAGCCGCTCTTTATCGTTATTTTGGGCGGGGTGGGTGGCGGAGCCGAGCTGTTTTGCAGCCATCATTGTGTGGAGTTCAGTTCATCTCACTAGTTTTGTATTTGTCATGAGGGGTTGTTCCTAATGTTTCTATTTTAGCGAGGTCAAAAAGAGATCCCATTAGTGGCCTACTGATTTTGCTCGATTCCTTTTCTTTTTTTTTACACGATTTTTCGTTATCTGCAAAGACTAAACAGAGTATTGCGACTCTGTGTTTGTTTGTAAATAGAGAATGAACCAAAGAGAACTAATTCTAAAACAGTAAATACTTGGATAACAATCAATCAAATGGAGAGAGAAGCAGGCACGACGGATTACAACGGGGGCAAAGGCCTGCGTTAACTACCTTTCACTATCTGCAAAGAGAGAGTACTCCTAATAGAAATGAGGGGGGGGGGGCACCATTCAAAGCAGATCAGTGTGCATAAACACGAAAATGTTTTCACTTACCACGTACTTGACATTCGACAGCTTATGATATTTGCTATTAAAAAACCATTGAAATTCACTGAAAAAACCATAGGTTATAGACCATATATAGTTAGGAATTAGCATTTACAAAACCTTGAAAATTCACTGAAAAAACCATAGGTTATAGACCATATATAGTTAGGAATTAGCATTTAAAAAACCTTATTTTACTCACACAAAACCATTGAAATTCCATATATAGTTAGTTGCACTAACTATATATCGCGCACCTGCAATCCACTGCTGATCATGTCACATATTACATCATTCATGACATGGTCAGTGACATCACTGATGACATCACTGATGACATCTCAAATGACATCACTGATGACATCACTGATGACAACATCCAGTGACTGTATGTTTCTGTAAAGTTAAAATATATCTTACATATTGAAGAATGAGTGGATGTATAAGTGTCTGGATGAAGGATTTAGTAGGTGCGTGACTGACTGTATGAGTGAGTGATTAAATGTGTCTCACTGAATGCATGGGTTAGTGACTAAACTGTCTTAATTTGTGCATCATTATGTCTGTTGTTCTGTAAACTGCTGCATGTGTTGATCATTAGCTATACGAGAGGCTATATGTGTTATTAATTGCTTGCCCAAGTATTTCTATGGGAGATTGAGTTTGTGTGGGGGTGGCTGGAAGGTGTGTGACTCTATGCATAGATGTGTGAACAGTTTATTCACTAGGTGTATGAGTTCAAGAGTGCATGTGGAAACAGCTACATGGGCAGTTGACTGTGTGCATGAGTGTATTGATGAGTGAATGGATATCTCAATGCTACATGTCATAGTAAGTACATATGTAAAACACAGTACATGTGAGAGTTGGCATATATAAATAACTGTGCATGAGAGCCACCGAATGAGTGAGTGGTTGTATCGATCATTGTGAACTTGTATCAGGGATTGTATAAGAGAGTAAATATGTGTTAGTATATGTTTCAATAAGTAAGGTGTGTTTAACTGTATAGTTGAAGAAATGGAGATGAGATTGTTTCTTTGCATGACTGACTGGGTGTGTGAGTAACTCCATGGATGAGTGGAAGTGTGTGAGTGTCTGTATACACTGAGTGTATCTAAGGTTATATTAGAGTCTGAAGAGGTTTATCGTATTAGCACAAGAATGATGTCAAATGAGATGTCATCAGTGATGTCATCAGTGATGTCACTGACCATGTCATGAATGATGTAATATGTGACATGATCAGCAGTGGATTGCAGGTGCGCGATATATAGTTAGTGCAACTAACTATATATGGAATTTCAATGGTTTTGTGTGAGTAAAATAAGGTTTTTTAAATGCTAATTCCTAACTATATATGGTCTATAACCTATGGTTTTTTCAGTGAATATATATATATATATATATATATATATATATATATATATATTCTTCAAGGTACAATGAACAATGATCTATTGAAATACCGAACAGCCAACCATCAGAAATTGAATCATAACATCACGGAACAACAAAGACATGCACTGAAAACCTTAATGGCAGACACGAACATTATTGTGAAACCCTCAGATAAGGGCGGGAACGTGGTTGTAATGACACGAGATTACTACAAAAAGGAAGCTCTGAGGCAGCTCTCAGATGAGAAATTTTACAGCAAGTGTACCAACGAGGTTTACCAACAAAGTATCAAAGATTATGATATATTGATTACAAAATGGTATAATCTCCAGATGCTGAACAAGGATGAACATCTGTTCTTGAGGATTAACTGCCCCATGACTCCTACATTTTACCACCTCCCGAAACTGCACAAACATCGTGTCTGCCCACCTGGTCGCCCAATTATTTCCTCAATTGGAAGTCTTACAGAGAACATGTCTCGCTTTGTGGATAATACCTTGTTTCCTTTGGTGTCAACTTTGAAATCTTACGTGCGTGACACAAAAGACTTTTTGATGAAATTACAGAACCTCGTGTGGGAACCAGGATACTTACTAATGGTACTAGACATCACCAGCCTATATACCATAATTGAACATCAACATGGACTAGAGGCTGTAAAGTATGCACTAGAAAAACGGCAGTTACGTTTCTCAAGACATAACATCATGATTCTTGAGTTCGTACAATTCTGTTTGACCCACAATATTTTCCTATTTGAGGATCAAATGTATATTCAGGAGTCTGGTACGGCGATGGGCACCTGCTTTGCCCCCAGCTACGCGAACTTGTTCGTGGGCTGGTGGGAGGAGCAGGTGCCCAGAAGCTGTATATTGGGAGGAAAAGAGGGAAAGGTCATTTGTTGGTATCGCTATATCGATGACCTGTTCCTGGTATGGAATGGTGAATGCGATACAGCATATGAATACATCAATGTCCTGAACAAGAATACAGCTAATCTTCATTTCTCGGGAACGGTTAGTCCGGTGGCAGCGGACTACCTTGACCTGAGGATATATATAGAAGAAGGACACCTCCACACATGCCTATTCAGAAAGGAGACTGCGGGCAATTCCACACTGTTTGCCAGCAGCAGTCATCCTCCCCAACTGGTTAACAGCATCCCCTATGGGGAATTACTCAGGCTTCGCAGAAACTGCTCAAAAGAGTCTGACTTCGAAGCGGCTGCTTCGGAGTGCATATCCAGGTTCAGGGTCAGGGGCTATGGTGAAAAACTATTGAATAACACCCTGAATAAAGTTAGGAGAATCGATAGACACACTCTTCTGACCAATAATCCCGAGCAAGGTAGACGTAAAGGACCTATGGGTGACAACAAAGGAAAATTCAGAGTCATAACTCCCTATTCATCAGGAGCCGAAAACCTAAGAGGTATGCTCAGAAAGAATTGGCACTTTCTCCTAACGGACAATGTGCTAAAAGAAGACCTATCTACCCACCCTCTCCTGACCTTCAGTAAAGCCAGATCAATAGGCGACATGTTAGTAACCAGCCATTTTGAGAAACTGCCCCAAAGAATTAACACCTTAAAGGAGCAAAAAGGCTTTTACCCCTGCGGCCGCTGTAAAGCGTGCGCAGGCAGTAAACGGGTTCTTTCATACATCATAGCCGATACAGGTAGAAAAATGAACATAAATAAATTTATCACCTGTAGTACGCAATATGCCGTCTACTGTCTACAGTGCCCCTGTGGCTTACGCTACATTGGGAGCACTATTAAGGAGCTCAAGTTAAGAATACTTGAGCATCTTAGAGCTTTTGATAAGGTTGACCAGGCTTACCCGGTGGCTCGCCACTTTGCAGAGGCCCACAAACAGGATCGGAGTAAACTCCAATACTTCGGCTTAGATATTGTGCCTCCCAATATACGTGGCGGTGACCGATTACGCAGGTTAAGGAGACTAGAGTCTAGGTACATCATAGACCTCTCAACAAAACATCCTAAAGGTCTCAATAGTGGTGAGGAGATGGCCTTTCATTTGGGGAAATAAACTATAACATATTTCTCAATAATATTGTGATCTAGAGGATCTGTGGTGTCACATGTTGTTTGAAAACTTTGAAAAAAACCTATCCCAGTGACATCCATAATTGAGAAACCCCAAAATAGTATACACTTGGGCTGGAAATTTAACTTTGATATGTGTCAGAAGAAGGAATCATGTTATATCTATCTATATTATGTTGCTAAAGCTCACAGTGACGGAAAACTTCTACTTCTTGCATGTAATGTTGATTTGGCAAACTAAGAACAGGCATTGGGACTGTGTGATATATTCAATTCTCAATATCTATAATGTGCTTCTTATTGATGACAATTTATTTATTTTGATTATCGATAATCTCATACATTTAATCATGTGAAAAAGAAAGTGAGTTTATACACAACGACAATGTCAAACCCCACAAGCACAAAAGCAACATTATTGATGGATTTTGATTAGATTTGGATTTTGAATCACGGTTTATGATTTGTCACTGACTAAACTTGATTGAATCCGTGTATGGGAGTGATGGGAGACTACTATTTTATTAATTTTCATTCCTTCTCTTGCTTATAGAGATTGGTTTTCATGTATATGAACTGTGATTTTTAGATGTGTGAATAATCTAATGAGTTTTCTGCTGCCATACGTGAAGCATCCAACCTTATGATTCCCACAATTTAGCTATAAGTAACTTCAATAGAAATGTTATTTAAATTTGAAGTCTTATAATTTGATGGACTGCACTAAATTTTGATAGGGGACATTAGCCGATCCACGGCTGGATTACTTTTTCCTAATTTGGATTATGTATATTTTTTATACACCATAGTCAGAATACGGTATATGCCCATCAGTGGGCCATAATGTTTCTTACAATTTTGCCATAATTTACATCTTTTACATGTATGATGTTGATTTGTTTTGTAATTGCTATATACATTACAAGATGGCCGCCTCTATTCTGTATGGTGTGAGTCCCCTTTCACTGTTCATGTTCTAAGGATGTGGGAGTGACTGAAATATGTTTAAAAACAATGTCGAGTAAAATGCAGTGTAAACACACACTGACGAAGGCAGAACGCCGAAACGCGTCTGTGTGTCCCCCTCCGCTAAATAAAATCTAGCGTGTTGTTAATATTCCACCCTTCGAGTGCTGTTTCATTCTTCTGCCGAGTTTGGGAGGATTTTGAGCGTTATATATATATATATATATATATATATATATATATATATATATATATATATATTCTTCAAGGTACATAGATGTGGAATTAAGAATAGTAAATCTATACTTACCTATTTACACTTACCTTCTCGATATTTTGGTCCTCAATATTTTTGACATGGTATTCAGTCCACACAATATTTGTGATTCTGATATTCTGTCAGTGATCCAGTAATGTGCCCACACCAACAAGAAGACTGCCTAGAGGAAAGTGAAAGGCAGTCTTACCATCAAAAGTAAATCCCACCTGCTGTGGCACATTGGCAAATACCGTTCTTGAGTAGAGTTAAATACACTGCAAATCCTGCTTCTTAGAAATTGCATTTGGAGCCTCATTCAGAGTGCTGTGCAATTCAGAGTAGATGCACAGGAAAAATAATCCAAGCATGTGGTATTTACTGGGTGGGGTATTACTGCATCATATAAGGTAGTGATATTGGAATGAGCCATCAAATCTGCTATGGTATCAGAAATTGTGCATCTGATTACTTAGTGTTTCCGCTCTTTGTGATAAATTTTCCTTGGGCAAATTTTGCCTAGTCTTTTCTCAGTGAAATGTGTCCGAGGAATTTTGCAGAGCTGAGGTGATTTGCACACAATTTAGAATTACAGTTGCTTTGTAAACTCTTGCTTGCTCCTGAATCAGCATGTGCTGGATACTCATAATGTTACCCTTGTTGTTCAGCAAAAAACATGTGATGGCAAAGCCAATAGTTGTGACTTGCATTTTGAAATTCTGAATACAACCTTAAAAAAGCCTGCAACATTGAAAATAAAATGCACCAAATGTTTGCTTTCTAAATAAAAATGCATCTATGTTATAAAGAATTTAATGTGTGATGATTTATTGTACCTTTGATGTGTTTTGAAAGGTAAACTAGTCTCTCAAGCATTATTAAAAAAGCAATCCACAAGAGGCAGAATGCTGGACTAAGGTGCCAGTAGCATGAGTGAGATATATACACTCCTCTTCTGAGTGGAGTACAGCCTTCTTTATGTATTTTTAGGTTTCACCTACAGACCGCTTTTATTTGTCTATTGCCAAAATACCTGTTGTGGACAATAACCAAACTTACAGATGGATATGGCCCAGCCCATTGCTTATCATTGATTGACTTTCTTATCAATCTCATTTGCTTGCTTCTTATTTTTGACTTTTACTCGTCTTCCAGTCTTTGTCCCTCCCCTGGAGTATAGCTTCTTTACCATTCTTTTGATTAAATGACTTGTATCCTTCCACTGCTCACATTCAGGAAGCTACTTTTTATTTGTTCTCAGCTTTCTATGGGAGTGCATGTGTTTTCTTGCTCATGTGCTGTTTCTCCACAATTAAATATACTTCATTTTGTTCACCTTGTTTGTCCATTGCTTCCTCACCTGGCTTTTTTCTGTTTTGTATTTATTTTTTCTCCGCCCCTGCCTCAAGACCCCCCCCCTTCTCCCGCCCTCTCCCTGTTACTTTCTTTTCCTGTAAGTGCTCCTCCGTTGCTCTCTCCCCTTCCCGTTGTGTATTTTTACAAAAACCTTTTTCAGACGCGATTTTAAATGTGTTTTTATTTATCATTCGAAGGTTAAAGTCCACCATCTTGGAATAGTAAATAAATAAAGAAAATAGCTCCAACGTCAGGGCATTTGCACACATATGCCTGGTGGTTCATGTGCAAGCATATGACATTTCACTGGGCCGCTGTAGCATCATGACACATAAACCTGCGTGCAGGTTGCCGCATGCATGATTACAAGTTGTTGCACTTTTCTTTCTTTTCTTGTTTGTTGCTGCTGCACAGTATCAGCAAAAAATAGGATCGGCTAAAAGCATTTCTTTTTGCTGAAATTGAACAACATTGACAAAGCCATCTAATTCTAAGAAATCAGTTCTCTCTATTCTTGAGGGTCCTGTGGGCACGGGTTTACAACCATATCTTATTTTTGTTACCAATGTACAACATAGATTTTACCTAACCAGATTAAGATTGTGCACTCTACACTTTTTATTTGCATTTCCTAAAAGGGGTAAGTGGTGCGCCATCATGCCGAATTGTCCGTGTGATGGCAGGTCCAAACAAAGCACCCTTCACTTTTTATTGTTTTGTAGGTTTTATACAGAAAGTAGAAAAACGTATCTCCGACCAATTTTTAAAACTAAGAGCCTGTTTTCCTATGAAATTGCTTTTAATTACCTTCGGCATCTGGATAATATTTCAGTATGTAACGCAATTATCTCTTATATAATGATGGCTATGAAACAAAGGACCGAACTTGTTCATCTAGAAAGACTGAATTATGAAGTAACGTAATCTCAACTGTCTAGTTTGGTGCCCATTCAAATTAAGTGATAAATTGAAGTTTTCTGATGTTTTTTATTTTTTAAATTTTTTTATTTTAATTTTATTAGTTACAAAGAAACAGTGGTGGCGATCACATATACACATTACATCAGTTCTAAATGTACCTGGGAAGTCCTTTCATTCGGAACAATAGTGGTTACAAGCAAATATAGAACATATTCTTTCAATGAGCAGGTGTTACTGTGTGTTGGTCCTCAGTCGGGACATTCTGGGGGGGTTCGCAGATCTGACCCCTGTATTCGTTCCATTTGGCCCATATACCATTCCATTTCCGGGGACAGCCTCTGGCCACATATACCGTGTTTTCCTGAAGCATACACCAGTCCATATCATTTTTCCATGAGCCCAGTTTCGGATGTGTACTTGCCCCCCATAGTCTGGCAATGTTTCGTTTAGCAATCACAAAGGTTTTCTGATGTTTTTAACCTTGCTATGTTTGTTTTAATTAGGATTTTAGATTTTTTGTATAGTATTCTTTTGTGGACATTTTGTATGATCCGAATAAAGCTTGTTTGACTGGCTGACTGACTGACAAAGCCTTGGATAAGCCAATAGGGCAAAAAAGCAAGACCGGTTGGATTTGCCAATGCTTGTTTGAAAAATGTATACCAATAGGTCTCACAGGCAGCTGCACAGTTAAACCAAATTTTAGAATAGAGCACCCATGTAAACAGTAAAAGGGGGTGATATTTGCGAGGGATTGGTAAATCTTCCAGTTTAAAAAGATGTCTGGCCCAAGGCGAAGGAATGCTGCCAGTCAGTCTCCAGTGACACTGCAGTGGGATAGCTTACCCACAGCAAAGCAGCTCTCATTAGCACCTCCAATATAGAGCACCAATACGAGTTACAGAAATCTTATTTTACCGGCACAAAATTAGGCCATCTCCTCCTATCATTTGATAATTAATGCACAATGACTAATGTTTGCACATAGGTACTTTTGGGAAGTGTACATTTATAGGACACTAATGCCGCTAAATATAAATAGGCCTACACCTTGTCTGGTGATGTTCCATGATGATGCATAGGAATATTTTAATTTAAAAGGAATAATGCCTCAGGCTACTGCTGCAGTATGTGTGGCAGCCACATTCAGACTCTGTAACGCTGCAGCATGAGAAGATGACAGAAGAATATGATAAGCAACTAATGAAAGGAATATATAAACTGAGATGCTGAGAAGGCTACCTACAGACCTGCAACTGAAGGAAGGTGCAAGCCTGGTAGCGTATCTTGTACGCTTAAGGTCTGAATACCAATGTCAATAGTATTGATGGGGCAGAAGATAGAAAATAAAACCTTGACAGGTAAGTCTAGAGTTTCTGTGCCTGTCAACACATACATATACCTACGCTGTACATATTTCTTCAAGGTATGGAGATGTGGAGTATGAATAGTAAATCTGTACTGCTCTACATGCTCTTACCTTTCATTATTTTATCCCGCTATAAACTGTCCTTGATATTAGTATGCACAATATTGTTGGTGTCAATATTCACAGTACAGTCATGTTTTAATGTAGATGACACTTACTTGCTGGTGTACTTTGCTGATGGACCCAGAGTTGAGGGTACATGCCTCGTGTTAACCATCCTGAGTCCTATCTTCGGAATGGTCATTGCATGTTCACCTAACAAATCTCCCCTGCGACTGTACAATGTGTGGCAGCTAGCAATTGGCATCTGTCACCTTGGCACATATGTATTATAGCCAATGCGGGAGATCCATCCACTTCAGAGATCAGGCAAGCCATGGGGTACGGACGAGTCTACAGTGCTGATTTCTGCAAGCCTCTCACACATCTCTTAATCAAGTCTGCTCCCAGCACGGCTCAGAAGAGACGTCGAGCCCTTGCACTTGTTCTATTGACGTTGACAATGATAATAAGTCTTTGCGGACTCTTGGTACTCCGAAAGTGCTAAAGCGATGTTTGCTCATTTTCAACTCAACATGCCCTTGAGAGAGGCCATTTTGGTTGAGGTCAATCACACATCACGCATCAAATTGCAAGAGCTAAAGTCACTGGGATTGCTCTGGTCTGCCTTGTCTACCTATAAGGTACTTGGCTTTTCGGGGAATTGAATCTCCTTCCTAGACTGATTACTTTTTAAATATTTGCTGTATTGACAGGGTTTTTGTTTTTATTGAAATGCATTTTTTTATCACACACCCACCTCTTTTGTTCATATACACCCCAACTCCGAAATTATACAGTAGATACTTGCTTTTTAGCTAGATTTGCTTTCTGTATGTCCACATACATATATACAAGCATGCATGATATGATAAAAGATACTTATAGAGGACAGAGCTACGCCTGAATATCTTTTGGCTCTGAACAGTAAGACCAACTGCTGGAATGGTTAAGAAATAAAGTAGTTAGTTAACAAACAGCTAGGCTCTAAATTGTTTTCTGTAAAAGATATGGGAGGAGATCGATTTGATAAAGAGAGGCACATTTTCCACAGGTGAGGGGTTAAAGTAGAGAAGAAATTCTGCCAAAATATTTTTTAGGTACATGTAACTGTTAACAGAGGAGAGGAAGGTGAAAGAAGAACATGTGTGGGTATATATTGTCAGTATGGATTTTAAGAAATTAGGATGAATGATAAAGATATTTGTAGACCAGATATAATTTTTTATGTAATTTTTTTTATGAGTGGGTAACCAATGAAGGCTTTCACAGCTAAAGGAAGCGGAGAATGGGTACTGATATTATGAATCTGCCTGATTCTGAATAATCTGTAATCAGTGGATTTGTTTTGTTGGAGATGGCGAGATAAAGGGTATTACAGCTGTTGAGTCTAGATCTGATGAAGGCCACCATTAGAGAACATACATTCTCAAAGATCTAAGGTACAAACTGAGACCTCAGCTGAGACCTGAGCATCCATTTTGAGTTTGGGGTCCAATTTGACACCCAACTTTTAACAGTGTTCTTGGACAGTGGAAAGGGGAGGAACAAAGAAGGCCAGAGTGAAGGCGAACACATTAAAGGATTACCACCAACCACTAAGATCTCCTTTTTAGCCAAACTTATTTTAAGCTAGCTAGAGTATAACACAGTTTTATAGAATTTACATAGTTTAATATAGATTCCTTTTGGATATATGGACTGTTAAACCTTGAAGATCAATTGGGTACCATTTGCGTACATTTAGAAATTGTAGTGGAACCTCTGAGTTCAATTGTCCAGAGGATAATGTAGAGGCTGAATGTATAGGGTTCAAGAATGGAATCTTGAGTACCTCCATTGTCAATGGAAACTGAAGTTGATGTAAACTTTTAGCATTGCCCATTGACTTCTGTTGGCTAGAAAAGAGAGTGCTTCATACCGTACTGAACAAGTCTCATATTCAAAATAGAATGGTCCAAGGTATCAAAGGCTGCTGAAGATTTGGTGCCACGTAAAAGTAAATCTTTCTTTACACTACATAAAAACCTATTTTGACAATGAAACTCTAATGTGCACTTTGCACACTTCAGAAAAACAACACTAATACCGAAAAAAGTTGAAATACCAGCACTGTAAATGTGTGCTCGGATATTTAGAAATAGAAGATTTTTAGAATAATGCGTTTAAAATGTTTATTAATTGCTTGCCTTATTACTTTAACAATGTTGTTATGAAATATTATTGATTAAAAGCTTTCTATGATGCCAAATAACACAAATTATTAAGATGAAGCAGTATATCTATGTAACAAATGAGTCGTAGATATGATTGTACATATATTAATGATGAAACTTGGTGTCTATATTGCTTTTAATTGTAATGCACCATAGCAAATGAAAAACTAGTGCAAGTCAAAATTGATACTTTGTATATGATTGAAAGTTTCAGCATTAATGATTGATATTATTAGCGTTATGACTTTCTGAAAACAATTTTATCATAATGACTTTGAAGAATAGATTGCATACTTTTAAAGTTGTGGTAGTAGGCCATATGTAGGACATTTCTATGCAATAATCACTCACAACATTATTACTCCATATGACATGCTTGATTTATTTCATTATTCTTGAACTTAATTATGAGTTTATTTTACTAAATAGGAAATGCTGACTTCATGCTGAATTATATTGCCTCTTTCCTTAGCCTGCATCTTGTCATTTCCTGGTAATGGACCTTTTGTTACGCTTCCTCAAATGTTGCTTTGTCTGCCTTTTTTACACAAAATTCATAAATCAATAAACACTTTTTTGGTACTTCGTTGTGAGTGAATTGATGGGAACTTGTCCATTCAACTCAATACATAAAGATCAACAAAGTAAATAGTCGCTTTGTCAACTAACCTGTGAGGACAGAATGGACAGTCGTTTCTTATGATCAACATGGGAAAATATGTTGGAGTATCAATTTTGTCTTGGTGAATGGAAGAAAGGTCAAATGATGATCAGTCCATTGTAACGTGACAATTGATGTCACATATGCACTATCTGGATGATAAAATGTTACTTTCCAAAGAGGATGGATTGGAATCTCCCTCTCAAATACCTACCTACCCACCATAGCGTTTGATTTTCCATCCCCCTTGCCTTTTTCCCTTTGCTGATGGACTTCCCTGCTGGATGATTTGGAGCTGTCTGGGGAGAGACCAGACTTGAACTTTACTGGTTTTAGCTCCATTCTCCTTGCCCATGTCCATGGAATTTCCCTTAGTGGACTCTAATCTGATCCTTTTTCCCATGCTAGGAGAACTCGTTTGAATTGTCCTCCCACCTTTGCTGGTAATTGGAAACTCTAATCTGAACCATCCTCTTTATGGATTCTTTTATTCTGCAATAGATTTACTTCAACTAAATGTGTGGTTTTATACTGTGTGCTGTAAGACACACGACTGAACTGTTTAAACTTTACTTGCATGCATTGATTTTGGATCTTTTAATACAATAACCAAATTATATAAAATGTGTCTGTCTTTTATTATATGTATCGTAATGTTCTTTCTATAGAAACTGTGCTTACAATTATTTGATTTGTAATGCATGATTGAGAGAGTCATAGATAATTTTCAGAACATCAGTTTATGTTGCTCTTGTTCTGTGTAGCCATAGCAAAGCTTCTGGTATTCATGATTCGTGTTAGATTGAACTTCTTTAGGAGGTTTGGTCTTCCAATTGCATTACTCTATGTCTACAGCATAGTTCTAAGAGTAGTGCATTTCGATGCTCACACTAATGTGTGAGTTAGCTACTAATTATTGGTCCTTATAAGGTGGCCAACAGTTCGACACCCTGATTTCTCACCCCTGCGACGAAGCAAGGTCCATCCGAGGACCAGTGCCTCATGAGTGAAGTATAAATTCTGTCATTTTTGGGCCCAGAAATTATAGAGAAACAGAAACAAGAAAAAGCTTCCACTGCAATAGATTCAATAGGATCAAAGCAGATTTAGTATTGCTATCATATTGTCTGCAACAGTGATCAATGTACTTCTGGCAGAGTGTAAACACACCTAAAAACAATCTAATATTTTGCACCTATTTTGACTGGATTCTGAATATTGTGTATTTGTATAATAAAGCTACATACAAGCAATTCCCAAATGAAATAATATAGTAATCCTTCATTTCCTATGTTGTCAATGTACATACACCTCTACGTTGTTTAGGGATGATACAAATAAAGCTATTTTCCACTACTATTGTGCAGAGTAATGAGAGATGCCTATAGCTTTCTCTTCATGAAGCATCCTACTGATGCTAAGTTGCCAAGTACTCTTGATTGCTTTCTACTTGATCAACATTTATGAAAAACAAGTACTTTCTTTTTTGAGATGTTTATTGATTTTTCCATTTGAACAGCATTCAACCAGAACATAAAAATGTCAGGTACACAGAAAATAGTAAATCACATGCAGGAGATAATATTGCTTCAGCAATGTATTTAAATAAATTGCCTTTTTAGGGCCACGCTAGACCAAGCATGCCCAATTTTTTTCACGGTTTCACTGTATGCTGTGTTCCATCACACCAGGCACTGTCTGTCTACCTCATTTGGTTAGATATCAACAAATCCATACCTGTCGGCAAATCTCCCTGGCTTTTGGAGTAAAATCACAGGTTCAAGGCCGTATGTTTGAACACAAAATTAGCTAGCACAGTGACCCCCCCCCCCTGTAGTCTGGCATTCAAATTGTTCTGCTATCAATCAGCAATTTTGTATCCATAATATTCCCTTTTCTGGGCTCATCCCCCCTGACCCATTGTACAGGTCGATAATGCGTTCATGGCAGTCTAGTATATGGAGAAACAATTTGTTTCTGCGCCATCACTGCCTAGTCTGCTTGGCATTCTGCTAGTTTTTCACCATGCCTTGACCGTTTCATTTGAACTTCTTCTGCTGTTGCCCACTCCCCCATGTCTTTTATCCAGCTGCTAAGTTGTGATGACTGTGGTTGTAGACTATATATTGCCAGTCATCTCTTGGATAGCATTGTTCCAGTGCTGCAAATGTATGCCTCATTTTACACCTCGTTTTCCTAGTGTTAATACCCAATAGGCATTGTGTGGCAGTAAGGGCATGCACGCCCCCCAGTAATTGATTACAACTTTGCTATTAGTACAAACCAGAAGACATCTGCCTGTAAATAATTCCACTGCAACAACAACAAAGGGATGGATAGATGGAATGAATCTCAACCACTGACAATCACTAAGACTACTTCCCAGTCCATCATTTTACGTCCACCATGCCACCTCAGTTTGGACCAAGCCATATTCAAATCAGCGTTGACCCTGCTCCAATGCAAACAATCCAGCGCAAAGTGCCAGTACAGATCCTCCCTAAACTGGAACACTAGCAACCCCGGACTGGTTTTGCATGACTAAGGCTTATCAACAAGGTATAGTTTGGTTCCTGTGGCACAGTGAGCACGGGACCCACATCTGGGCATACCCATCCATTTAGGGTGCGAACTGCAACAACAAGGTGATGGATGGAATGCTTGAATTAATCTCAGCCCGTGGCAATCACTCTAGGTCACATCCCAGTTCATCATTTTTTAGGGCAAAACTAGTCCTAGGTTGCTTGTGTTCCTGTTCAGGGAAGACCGGGCCTGGCAGTTCGGGCTGGACTGTTCCCATTGGAGCAGGGTCAAGACTGATTTGCTTTTCGCTGGATGCAAGTTAAGGTGGTATCAACCAATCAACTGGATTTGTTTAACCTGGCTAATCGCCCATGAGGTTCTCCGGGTGCTGTGTAGCCTGCGGTGGAAGGAGTTCAGTTGAACAGCCAGGTCCTGATTCCTTTCCGGAATTCCAACTGAGAGGATGTGGTTTGGAGGTGAAGGGGGAGGTCCTTGGTTGTGCAGGGCTTTGTAGGTATGGAGCAGCATCTTGAATTGGCATCTCTTCTGAATGGGCACCCAGTGTAGCTTCCTGAGGTGGAGTGTGATATGCATTCATGTGGGGGAGGTCAAGGATGAGTCTGTCTGCAGAGTTATGAATGGTTTGCAGACTTTTCCGGATGGTTGTGGTGATTCCTATGTAGAGTGTTGCCGTAGTCGAGCCGGCTGGTGACTAGGGTTTGAGTGATATTTTTTCTAGTTTTGACGGGGAGCCACTTGAAGATCCTTCGGAGCATGCAAAGTTTGACGAAGCAGCCTGAATAGACAGCGTTAATCTGGTTTGCCATGGAGAGCTTGCTGTCAAGGATGATTACAAGCTTGCAGGCATGGTCAGTCGGAGTCTGGAGGGTCCAAGTTCAGACGGCCACCACGAGTCATTCAGGCTGTGTTCCCGAAGTTCAGTTCTTCTGTTTTGTCTGTGAGTTTAAGGCAGTTGTCTTTCATCCAATCGACGACGCATGTCATGCAGCTGTGGAAGCTGGTACTGGTGGCGAATGGATGAGCTGGGTGTCATGGGCATAGGATATGATCCTTAGTCCATGAGATCTGACGATGTTGGCCAAGGGGGTCATGTAGGTGTTGAACAGTGTGTTGCTGAGGGATGAACCTTGAATAACGCTGCAGATGATGCCCTTAGGATCTGAGGTAAGAGGGGGAAGACAGACTCTCCGGGTTCTTCCTGTAATGAAGGAGGCAATCCACTTGAGTGCTTTTACTTGGATTCTAATATGGTGGAGTCTCTTGATGTGGGTGTAGTGGGACATAGTGTAGAATGCAGCTGAGAGGTCGAGGAGAATCAGGGCCGCTGTTTTGTCCCAATCCAGGTGGTTTCTGATGTCGCCAGTTGCAGCAATGAGGGCAGTTTCAGTGCTGTAGTTGGTGAGGAATCCAGATTGGGAGGCATCCAGAAGGCTGTTGTTCTCCAGTTGTTGCGTGAGTTGGCGGTTGATTGTGTTTTCGAGGACTTTAGCTGAAAAGGGGCACAGCGAGATGGGAAGTAGTTCTTGAGGTTCCTGGGGTCGGCGGAAGGTTTCTTGAGTAGGGGCTTGACTTCTGCGTGTTTCCATTCATCAGAGTAGATGGCCATGGAGATGGATGTGTTGAAGATCGTGGTGAGCTCCTTGTTGATTATCCTGCTCCCAAGGTTGAAGATGTGGTGGGGGCAGGGGTCTGAGGGTGCTCCAGAGTGGGTGGAGTTGTCTTGAGAGGTGAGCTGGTCCCAGGTGATGAGCGGGTGGGTGGTAATATGACTAGAGGAAGCAAGGTGGTTGAGGGTGTCGGCTGCGGTGGGCTGGGATTCGAAGTTTTTGTAGAGGGTGTTGATAGTTTTGTGTTTTTTAGGAGATGGTGGTACTGGTTGCGGGCTGTCTTGAATTTGCCTAGGTCGTTGAGTTCTTTGGTGGTGCACCATCTCCTTTGAAGTCGCTTGCATGTGCATTTCGTTTAGTGGTTCTTAGCTCTGTGATGTAACAGCTGGCTTCTTTGGTGGGTTTATTGAATGGTGGACTTGATGAGAGCGACTCTGTCGGTGATCCAGGTGGAGAGGTTCTTGAATGCTTGGTCTAGGTTAGTGGAGGCGTCAGAGTGGGAGGTGGTGAGGGCGTAGGTCCACTGGGTCTCAGAAACTTTTTTCCATCTGGGGTGAGGGGTGGTGGGAGGCATGGTGGTGGAACCTAGGGGTCCTATAATAGGGAAGTGGATATTGGCATGGTCTGTCCAGGTGCGATCAGTGACATGCTATTTTCGACCTGGCTGGACGTGAAGTTGTGGTTGAGTATGTGTCCTGCGATGTGTGTGAGGTCAGTGGTATTTTGGGTGAGGCCGATGTTGGTCATGCTTTCCAGGAGATTGGCTGTATTGGTGTTCTTGAGGTGAAATTTGAGGTGTCCGAGGAAAATGTAGTACTTGGAGTTGATGGCTAGCGGGCGATAAGTCAGGGAATGGCGTGGCAGAAACTGGGGCAAGAACCTGGGAGTCTGTAGGCAAGGATGCTTCTGAAGGTGGCTTTGCAGTCGGCTTGGAGCTGGAAGTTGAAGTGCTTCATGACTGGGGTGGTGTTGTCTATGGTTATATTGCAGAGAATGGTTTCCTTGTGGATACTGGCAATCCCACCTCTGTGTTTGTTGATGCAGTCTCGGTGCGTGATCTTGTAGCCGCCGGTGTTGCTAGGGTGATCTCAGGAATGGAAGTGGGGTTGACCCAGGTCTTTGTGAGGAAGACGACGTCAGGGGTGAACAAGGTGATGGTGACCCAGATCACTGTGGCTTTCTTGCGGAGTGATTGTGTATTGAGCAGGAAGCAGTTGAGTTGATTTGGCGTGGTCATGGAGGTGGTAGCCATGCATGCAGGCGAAGCGCTGTTGCAGGAGAAGAGGCAGTGTCAGCAGCTGAGCAGTCCTGTCGTGGAACTCTGTGTGGTGTGGCAGCAGTTGTTGTTGCAGGGCCCAGGATCCAGGACCCAAGACTCTGAGCTTGTTGCGATGTATCTTCAGCTGGCGGGAGGTCCAGGGTTCCTGGCGCTGGACACAGTCCAGGAGTGGATGGGCCCGACAGGCTGGCCTATGGCATGCCGGCAGCAAGCCTGCTTTACACGTCTTCTGCACGGCCACGCTGCTGCCTCCATAAGTGGGTTAGTAGGGGGACAGGGTGCTCCGGGCGGTGGGTGGGGTGGCGTGAAGAAAAGGTGAGAATGCGGTGAATGAGGAACAGAGAACAAGTATACAGAAATAATAGTTAATACAAAACTAACAGACGAGTACAGATACCCAAATTAACTAGAAAGGATTTGTAAAAGAAAGGAAAACAGAGGGATCAATTTAAGTTAACAGTCACTGGGCAAACAGGAGCAACAAGCACAACAAGCAAAACATGGACTGCGGGAGAGTTAGAGTGGGAAGGCTGGCCATTATGGCATGCAAAATAACGCTGTACCGGGTAATTACCAGTGGGTGAGATTAATTCATGCATTCCATACATCACCTTGTTGTTGTTGTGGGGGAATTGTTTATCCATCACTTTTTGTATAATTTAATGTAAACAATTTCACATCATGCATAGAAAGTCCGCGTCTGTTCTACATCTTGCATAATTTAAGGTCCTTTGTGGATGGCTATAATTTAATGTCCTTGGCGTGACATACGTACCATGCCAGAAATTGAAGTGGAACAATTTAAACCAGGTGTTATTTCATATTCTTTAAATTTATGTGCAGGCTCTCTCCCACTCTTCACCCGTAATGGATTCTGGGCAATCCGAATCCCATTTCCGCTTATATGTAGCAGTCTATTTCCCCTTTACTTTGTTGCAGTACCCTAGGTATATTAGCTATCAGTCTGTCACCCTCTGTTAGGCTCAGAGTGGATTCTGTTGTTTTAGTTACATCAGGGACCTTGGGGAATTCTTTCCATTTTCCCTTTGCAGTGTGAGCTTTACTTGCATTTTGGAGGAATTGCCCTTTTCTGATTTTAAAGCATTTTTGAGATATTGGCCAATTCCGATTTTAAAGTGTTCCCGGCTTCCTCTAAGGTAATGAATCCGCCACTGGTGTATGTGTCCTTCTATCATACCTGTATCCATCTCCTGTGCAATTTTTTTAAATGGTCTAATATCCCACAACGGCATGTCTTCTATGTATTACCTTAACCACCCTTTCCTATACGCTTCACACGTGTGTAACTATGTAGGGGCAGTCATCTGGTTTCCCATCCTGAAGAGCTCTGGTAGTATTCTCTGAATGCATGTTCACTTTAGTGTGCCGTAACCCAGTTAATTTTGTCAAACCTATTAATTAAATGTTGCAACTGCGAGGCCATATCCTATAGTTCTAGATCAGGGAGGCCTAGTCATTTTTAGATTGAGCCTGGGCAGCGCGTGTGCTGCTCTGCGAGGCATGCTGTATTCTGGTTGGGACTTGAAGCTCCGCCCACTCCCTGCCCAATTTTTTCATTGGCTTGTCATTTTCCATGGTAAACTCTGGCTGTTCATTGGTCAATAGGCCCCCTGTTACGTGTGTTGTTACTTGGTAGGCTTTAATTGAGCCCTTTGAGCACCATTTTTTCAAATGGCTTTGTCCTGCTTACTGTGGCAGGCAGGACACACTCTCTCCTAACGCTTTTTTTAAACAAATTATAGCACAAACGCATTTACAATGCATAAGGTTGCGCATTGGCGAGAGTTTAAGCTATTGGCATTGTAAATGACAATGCCTTTTATATATTTGTTTTAAAAACAACATAAAAATAAACAGCATTCTCATGTACAATGCCAATAGCTCAAACAATCGTAAATGTGAGACCTATTGCATTGCAAATGCTTGTCAACCTGCAGTTTCAGCATCTGCAATGTCACCCGGCTACTCTTAACATCCGGGACCAACACGGACCACAGCTGATCTACCTCTCGAAATAACCAAGGTCAGGAGGGCACATTGATTCCTGTAAGACATAGAGGCGCTGAGGTAAAAACACTGGTGTCGAGTAGCTGTAAGACAATGACATCTGCGAGCTTGGTGGAGGGGAGGGGAGGGGTGGTATGAAAAGAGTGACCATAGGACAAGAGCCTTGGAGGACTCCAACTGCTAGAGAGGTTCTTGGAGATAGAACAAGACATTTGAAAACTAGGAGAACCATTATAGTTGTACCCAGGGCTTTAAGTGGACCTGGTTTCACTGGTGCTGAGCACCGGCAGTTTTTTAAAGGGGGGCTCGAAACTGGTCTCTATCGGGCTCAGTTTTTTGTCCTGGCAAAGGCGGTCTGTTTTTTTCCGGACTGCAGTCACATAAGGCACATCGATGTGTGCGTGCTCACACTGCTCACTTCTCACTAGTGAAGAAGTTATTGCATGACGTCATGCCAGGTGAGTGTTGTTGGGGAAGGGAAATCCTTTAAAGAGAGTCATTTTCTCTCTGGATTTCCCTTCTCTTTTTGAAATTCAGGAGCAGCAACATTGTCGTGCTGTCACCAGGGCTTCAAGTGGAAGCTTTTTCCATTTTTTATATAATCCATAGTTGCTGCTTATTTATCTTATGCAACTAACAACCATTGACAAAGCCAATAGTCCTGACTTGTTGTAGGTATGATGTTACTTGTTGTATCATATATCTGGATGCAATGACAGAAACAGCAAAATACAAGTCGGGCGGCACATTATGCTAAGCACAGATTTTTAGCTTATGTGTTTTTAAGCAACACCTTTAATTACATTGACTACGCCCCTTTGAGAGACCCCCTCAGTTTTTTCATCCCACTTAAAGCCCTGGTTGTACCGTTAGTCTAGTTGCCAATGACTCGATGATTGACATGTCGGCTGGGTGTCAAAAAATCACTCCGCGTAGGTGCGCATCACCTTACCTGTGCAAATTTTATAATTACCTCAGACATTCACTGTTGGAATTGCGACTCGGCTCTACATTTACGTGTATGAAGCACAACACCACTTCCTTCGCTCACATCCTTCACAGTGAGTGTGGAACAGAAGATTACGACACATTGTTTATATATAAAATTGTGGTATTTCCTTTCACAGCGGATAATTTTATTGCGCATTGTTCAACAGTCACATACTTCTGGAAACAAGCAGTTCGCTTTACAGCGATACTATCTGATTTCAATTTCTACGATTTAAACCTTTCACATATTTATTCATGAGGCTGTAGCGTAATAACTGTGCTCAGCTTTTCTGGGATTTTGTTTTTTATTTGGACTGCCTAAAAATAAATCCTCCTCTTTGAAAGATGTAAGTGTTAGTGTGCGAGCCGGCGTGTGCGGATTTCATTTTCAGCTTTGCTTGGCTTGTGATATCACTTCATGACTCACCGAATTGATTTAGACAGTCTAACGTGTGTATCTAGTTTGGAACAACGTCCAGACGTATTCACTCTTAGGGTCAGTGCTTTGAAAGGGCTGGTACTCACCGTTACTGAGTACCAGCACTTCTTTGATTTATCACTCTGAGTACCGGCACTTCTCTACTGCCCTGGAGAGTACTGGTACTCATGAAAGGGTAGGCTCATTAGCTGTGCTGGTGAGCAGGTGTGGAACGTGTCTCTGGCAGCCAAGGCACCGCTTCTGTAGCCCCGATCTGAGCCCCAGCTGAGCTATTCAGCAGGGCTCATTTGAATGATGTCCGGGTGCTCACCAACACGCTGTGCTTGACAGGGCAGGGTCCATTCAAGCCCTGTGCTGTCAATCACATTCACTCTAACCTGGGCATTCGTGCAAGCACAGGAATCATGTCAGTCCCCTGGCAGTGGCAATCAGGCTACGGCCAGCCCAGCCCTGATGGCAATTGAAAAAGCTTTGATAGGAAAATAGAAAAGATGGCTTTTATCATACCTGAGTCTTTCGTGAGTCTGCTATGTTTGTGTGTATGCTTGTTTTTGTAAGAAAAAAGTGAAAGCGAGAGAATCAAGGCACTCTCAGGAGGTATTGCAAAGAAAATGTGTGCCACTTTTTGGTACATGTCTGCGACAAAGATTCATAAATAACTTAAAACGGAGGATTTGTGGGTGGGTGAGTGAGTGAGTGGATGAGTGAGTGGATGGATAAGTGAGCAAGGGTGGATGTTTAGATGGATGGATGGATGAATAGATGGATGGATGAGTGAAAGCATGCATGGGTGAAAGAGGGTTGATGATTAGATAAAAGGGTGGATGAGTGAAAGATTGGATGGATGAATGACAGGTAGGGAGGATCGATGAAATGGTGGATGATGGATGAGTGAAAGGAGGGATTGAGTGAAAGGGTGGATGGAATAAAGGAGTGAAAAAGTTGATGGATGGATGAGTGAAAGGATTGATGGATGGATAAGGGAAAGTGTGGATAAAGAGATGGATGAGTGAAAGGATGTATGGATAGGTTTGGAGATGGATTGATGGATGGATGGATGGATGGATGGATGGATAGGTTTAGATACGAAGGGTGGATAGACTGAATGGTGAAAAACTGAATGGTTGATGAAAGACTGAAGGGATGATAGAATGTAAAGGTTAAATGGTGAACATCAGCAGGTAAATGGTATAATGAAAGGATGAATGGATAAGATTGATATAAGAGACAAGAGATATCTTCTTGGGAGGGCCATGATGAGTTGCTTCATTTGCTTGGTGTCATAAGAGCTTTGGTGCGACGCGGGTGTATTTTCAGTTTCTTCCTACTTGCATTCTCAAAAATATATAGCATTGTGCCAAACAGCAATTAACAGTATGCCATTAAGAAGGTGCAACTATTGCAAAGAAAGGAAATGTAAACATATTATCGCATTTCTCTTTCATTTTGTGTAATGAGTTAACCTGCTTTGTTTATATAAACACATTTCTCATGTGTTTTGCTATGTGCTGCAACTAATATAGAGGTTATTCAGTATCATCATGTCTTGACCTTAGCCCGCCCCTAGCTCCGCCCCTCACCACACCTCTAGCTCATTTTAATGAGCACCTGCACTTATTTTTTCCCATTTAAAGCACTGGTCAGGGCAAGTAAAACCACTGTCAAACACACGGTGATAGTCGATTCCCGTTCATAGTGATGCAATATCCACTTCCCATAAAGCGACAAACCACGTTTATTGCACAGTGCTGTAGACTCAGTGCACAATAAACACTGTCAATGCAGGGATTCAGTCTTTCAATACGCAATGGTCATCAGTCTCAGTGGAGAGTGATATTAGCATTCTGCGCACAGCAATAACCACTATGAGTGGGGTGATACTATTTTCCAACGTGGGGTTATAGTCGCTATAGTCCGAGCTTCAAATGATTAGTCAAGGATAGAGCAAGTCTCGGCGGTTGTTTACTTGTCTTCGGCCTCCCTGTATGTGTCTTTATCGAAAACGTGTCTTCTTCAGTATGCAGTGCAAATTAAGGAATGTGCCCTTCAAGACTCCTGAGAACTCTTCAAATCATTGGTTCTTCCCCTTACAACATGGGTAATCACACACATTTCCCCAGGGGCCATAACGTTTGGTCTGTGATGTGACGGAGGGCTGCAATGATGTCTGCAGCTGGGCATGGGGGGAGTTGGTGATAAGGTAGGTGTAGGGGAAATGAAGCATATACGCCTAGTGGCTGACTTGCTCAATGTGAAACCAAAAAACTTTGATTTGATCCCAGCTTCCTCATGTCACCAAATTGTGTGATCCTAGGCAATAGTTTTATTTCACTTTCCCTTCTTTCTCTTCTTGTTCGCATAAAAGAGAGCCTCGAAATAAATTAATCCAGGACGTGCGCTTTTAAAAACCTTCTCCTGTGCTTGATTTAATAAACTATAATGTTGTTAATGTATAATAGTCAGGGCCACTGGATTTGAGAGGGCCAAATTATGGGGCAGGTTTGAGTAAATTATGCGGCAAGAAAAGGCAAATTATGTAGCATAATGCGGTACATTTTTTAATAGTATTACTTCATTATTTTCGTCATTTTAAAACTTGGTAACACTGTCTGGGCATTGGTTGCACCTCATTAGTACCAGTTAACACTCAAATTTAGCAATAAGGAACAGAAAGGTGACCAGTCCAGTTTTGCAAAGGGCTTTCCAGCATGTTGCAACACTTGTCACTGTATTTTTAGTAACATTTGAACTTGTTGAGCTAGAAACAACTTGTTTTCGTTAAAATATGCATATTATGCGGCAGATGATAGATTATGTGGCAAATGCGGCAAAGCTATAACTATGTGAACATTTCCAAGGGTGCACAGTTGCATAATTCCAGTGGCCCTGTTAATAGGAGCTTAGGCCACTCAAAGAATGCACTTAACAACTGACTTGCATCTTGGTTCACTATTGGCATTGCAGTCAAAGTGGGAGGGGAAGAATTTGTTTCTAAATTCATGTTGGAAAATGATCACCTTTAGAAAAAAAATACATCTCAAATCACTGATATATTTTGATGTTCTAAGGTGAAACTGTTGTGCATGTTAATGAAATACGCTCTATGAATTTTAAAGAGATATATCACTTTTTTACACTCTTGCTGCACGATAAAAAATTAAAGTGTTCCCAAGGTTAAGCTGTGCAGGATGCCCTTGTTATTTCATTTAACTTCAATTAACCTTGAAATAAAAGCTTTCCTGTTCAGTTACCATCTTTTTTGGTTAGTGCTGAGTCAAGCAAATAGCAGTTTAGTGCTGCAGTTAATGAGGGGGCCGCATGGGAAGGTCAAGAGGGCCGCATGTAGCCCCTAGGCCGTACTTTGAGTATCACTGCTAGAACATTCTAACATTTTTACATGGTTTTATAACTTCCACATAAAACGTGGTAATCTCCATAAATATTGTATATTTTACATGGTTCTATTCTCAATTACCATTTGAACTGTACAACCCAGTAATTTTTTTGAACTAAGATAATGTATCATGACTTTTTTTTGTTCTAGTGCTCGAGACCACAATTTTGCATTATTTTTTCAAAGCACTATATATAAAAGTTGTTACTATTAAAACATTCCAATGGTTCTCAGAATAGCGACCTTCTATTGAAGGCTGAGTTGGGTTTGCCAGGATTCAAATCTTTACCTTGAGAAGCCATTTTTTGCCAGATCTCAAGAACCTCTCTTATTGATCTAATTAGTGTATTTTATTCGGGTGAACAACATTTGTATATCTATGCATAGATATATGATGCATAGTTTTAATATTGTGGCAGACTAGACCCATAAGGTTGTTTCTGGTAGGAATACATGTTTTGTTTACTTTAAAAAAAATGTTTTAACAAATGCAAAGCTAAAGTTTTGTATTTTAAATATTCATATTCATCATAATTTCTGCCCCATGTGTATTTTTCCTTTTTCGTTAATCATGAGCAACTTAAAAAAACAAAATGTAATAATCGCCAGTTAAGTCAAGCTCACAGACACAATCGGCAATATTTGCCCAATTGGTGGTACATGTACACCATTAATTTAACTGTTCCTAAAAATATAAAACTGTCAGCATTTTTAAATGTTTGCCTAATTTACTCTTGAACGTAGTAAAGACTTTATCATTAAAGAATCCAGTTGAAATTCAGTGTTTACAGCCTAATTATGAGTATCTTGTAAATTGGTCCAGGAATACTGCCCCATTGGGGGTATCAGTAACTTCAGCGGGTAGGAGTTACAGGGTGTTACTGTTACATGAGGTACTCTGAATGTCCCCTTAGAAACAAAATATTATAGGAAGTTTGGTAATTCCAGTGCATTTCTCTTGGTGTTTCAATCTGAGACCATATTTGCTTAAAACTGGTTGAAATAAGTAAATGTTTGCCTACAAGGGATTTTGTTTGTAGATGAATTTCAGAGATAATATATCATAAACATTTACTTCTGTTCAACCCTGACTAGTAGTGAACGGTTGACCAATCTGGCATTAAAAGAATGATTTTGCTTAGCAGATTTCTGTCATAAAATCATAGAGTATAACACACTGGGCAGACTTTACTTCAAACAAAACATATATTTAATATATGAACAATTAAGAACCAGAGAGAATTAAATTGAAATCAGCCAGACATAGTTCTAGCGGTAACATAAATTTGCCTACAATGGAACTATGTGTACATCTAGTCTATAAATTGGTAGAGGGAAACAATCTGATACAACAAAAACAATTCCTTCAATTCAACAAATGAACATAGAAGTAGATGTCGCAGTCAACGTTTCGGTCTGTGTTAGTGATGAGACCGTCAGACCATCTTCAGGACGTAAGGTTGAATAATATCCTTCTATAATTCCTCTTGATAAGCCAAGGGTGTTGAACTTGTAATCCTTCAAGTTAAAAAGAATTTTCCAAATTAATGGTTCCACACTGACATGAACCGGAGCCTGTGCGCGAGTGTTCTAAATCAATCAGATCTCTCGATAGCAACTTAAATATACCTCACTTTCAGTTCAACACTGAAGGGAATTGGAGCCTGTGCGCGAGCGTGTTAAATTAATCAGTTCTCTTGATAGCGACTTGAATACACCTAACGTGCCGAGGTGCTGATTAATTTGTGCCCTCTTACATCGTGCTTTCATTAATTTGGAGAATTCTTCACTATTTTCATTACATAAATTTCTCAATACTCACACTACACAAACAACCCTATGACCAACACCCTCTAACAATAAATTAGAATTAGGTGTAACTGGGAGTCCCAGTTACATGGTATTAATTTTTTTTAACTTTCAGTCCTTATTTATTCATATTTATTTTTTAGCCATCTTGTTATTTATCAAATATTTATTTTGTGCTTTGTGAAGAAAAGAGGTTATTACTCGTATAACACTGCATTTATTTTACGGATAAACGCGCACTCATACTTTGATGCCTGTCAGGTTTTAGCACAATACACAGCCAAAAGTAGTAAAATAATAAACCCACATCAAAGAAAATAGCATGTTATCACAAGTAGATGTAGAGATATGCAGTAATGTAAGCAAATCTCCTTCAGCTTTGTGACTTCCCATGCTGCCAATATGTACAGCGATTGGCCGGAAATTCATTAATCTCAGCATGGAGAGTCAATCAAAAGAAGCCAAATTATCTGTATTTTTCCACGTTTCTAAATAAATACAGACCGGAAACACACATTTGTCTGTCTGTATTTATCTGTAAAAATCAGTAAAAACTGAAAACGGTGGAGCCTTAGTCATAATTTCAGATAGTGAGTTGTTTTCCTTGGCATCAGGCCCTATGGTTTCTTTTATGAGCCTTAGCTCCTAGCATTGTCTTCAGTCTTGGTGTAGTGCTTCTAACCATATTTGAATCCATGTCCGGATAGCGCGTGCTTAGTGGAAAATTGTTGAAACATTAAAGCATCAACTGCACCTTACTTTTCACAGAATATTGAACAGTCTGCGAGTTCATTTCCCCATTATGTGAAAAACTGTGGGAGTTTTTCTGTATTGCCAAGTCTTCACACTGTGGATGAAATCATCAAGCGTTGCCTCCTGTGCCTCCACCAATAGTGTTTTTTGCAAGAGACGTTTTTCCTACGTTGTGAGGACATTTAACAAATTGGATATTCTGAACCACAAAAAAACGCGTGTTCTTTGTTTCCTATTCCAGCTTTAGTGACATGCAGACATACGTCCTACAGTTCCCTGAATTTGTAGCTTTCTTTTGGAGGAGCATGTGGTTTTGGAAAAAGGTATAAATATGTTGGTATTTAATACATGGGCATTTTCATGTGTCCATAAATGGCATTCTTACAACAGGAGATCAGTAAATTGACTGATTTCGAAGAATGCGGACTGCTCAAATTTTGGATGAAAATCTCTAGTCTCTACCTTTTTTTTTTTTAAACATTTTTTTTATATAATAGTCCAATAATAAATTAACAATCAAAAACACCTCATTAGAACGTCTAAGTCTGGTATTAGCCAAACCATTTTGTTTTGAATAAAAATATGTGTACTACATATATTTACAGGGGCTTTCAGCAAGTCCTCCTCGTCCTTTGGTCTGGTATAGGGTTATTGACATTTGGTTCCGCTCACCACAGCATACAGCATCGGGTCTAACTAAGGTCAGACCACTTCGGTCTTTGGCTAAACTCTCTGTGAGTGACAGTATTCTGCTCTTGCACAATGTGCACATCTCCACAATAAGTAGTACCCTTCAGCTCCAGGGACTATGTATCTATCTATCTATCTATCTATCTACCTATCTATCTATCTATCATGCTTTGCCAATGCTTGTTTTATCTTGTAACGTGTTGTTGGTCGTTCTGCTTCAATGTTTGCATTTTTATGATGACAGTGGAACATCAATTTTCCTGCTGATATATTTCTGCAATTCCGCTTCTCTGTTTTGCTGAGTAAATTAGTTGCCTATGCCCGGGCCTGATAGAAACAATCTTTCAAATGGCCCCTGCTGGGCTAGATAAATTTGTTTTGTTCTTCGTGGGAGAAGGCTGCTGGACCGCCACACTGCCGCCAGGGAACACTTCGATTCTGATTTCTCAAATACACGTCAAGCCCATGAACAAATTGCTGTTCCGCAACAATTGGATTCACGTTGCGCTTTCTGGCCAACAGAAGACCCAGGGACCTTAGCATCAAATCACTGCTGATGTAGTGTACGTGCACCTCCAGCGTAGAAAGCATTCGGCACTGGGCTCACCAGACCAGCACCAGCCCAGGCAGCTGCGTGCTGTGGACCTGTGTTAACACTTAGAGGAACTTTACAACCTTTTACCTGATTCATAGATATGTGACAAGCCTACTCTGGAGAAGCTTATGGTTTTCCTAGCTTCCTTAACCCCTTCGCTGCTGGCGTCGGCCATCGCGCGCACTACCTTTGTAGTGCTGCGCCCGTCCTTTGGCCGACGCAGCCCCGTCCACTGTGCTAAACCTCCGCACCGTGCCAGAATTGCCGCCGTGGTTTAGCGGTTAACATACACTGTCTCTTGTAACCCTACCAAATTGTAGTATTACAGTGCAGAAAATTCCCATATGTAGGGTTAAGATGTTTATTAGACCTGAGCAAGATCATGTAAGCAGTCAGCACACCACTTTGTGTAGGTATTTCAAAGTTCAGCTACACAAAGAAAGTAGTTGGTGAAGTTCTAAAAAGCAGATAAATAGGAGGTGAAAATGGTTCCTTCCATAGAAGAGGGCACTGCCATACAGGACCCTTAGAAGCAATGCTTACAGTTTTCTGGCTGGGTGCCCTCACTCATTCTCTGTTCCCCCAAAGTCCTACTTCTGGACTACCGAAGTAAGGATCTGGAAAGTCCGGGGGGAGGGGCGGGGGGATTCACAACCCAAGTCCCTCAGGATCAGGGAATGAAGATGTTATCCTTGCTTTCTCATGTCCCATCTTGTTGGATTGGTCATCAGGCTTTAGGGAGTTGATGCTAACTGAATCACCTCGGCGGACAACTCCGGGACACTACATACTACACCCGAAGAGCAACATTCCTTGAATTTGCCATTTACCCGACAATGATTAAAAAGTCTCACGTGCCTAACATTCACACAATTTCAAAATTGTCTTTAGCTTCTCTTTTTACCGCACATGGCAAACGTTTACCATTGTGCACTCTTTCCTTCTCTTATGCGTGCTTTTAAAGCATGGGGTTTTCCTTGAACTTTTACACATTTAGTGCACCCATTAAGCCAAGTTGGGAAAACTACGGGGAAGGTGTGGCAAATGATAGTGAATACCTAATCATTTTCAACTCTGTGTGTTGTTACCTCATTCATGTGATCCTGTACAATGACACTTCTGTGGCTATAGCCACAATTGCTGTCCTAGGATTGAAGACTGCACGCAATTTTCCTCGAGCTGTGGGATTTCCACACTCCGCATCTCTTCATCAAAAACTCTGCCACTTCTCCCTATGTCAGGTGCTGTTAACCTAGAAAACAGGTGGGGCCATAGAAGTAGGAGGGTCATAGAGAAGAGCATTGTGCCTGCCACTGGCTAATTCACCTCTTCTATCCTACCCTAAACGCCAACTCCAAATTCCTGGGAAGTTGCAAAACCCGGAATAGATCTTATCTGTGCAGAGCATCCACAAACTGGCTGGAATCCTACTTTATGTAGGGATTTCCAGTTGAAGTATCGATGGGGTGTACGGTTCCAAAGGCAAGAGGGTACTAGCTGTCTGCTATGGCTAGCAGACCTTTTAAAGGGTCAGGAACAGCGTGGCGGTGCAGGAGCAAATGTCCTCACCTACCAACTTGGTAGCATGCTTCATCATTGGATGTATGCTGTTCGTAGGGCTGACACTGCAATGCCCTATGGGCCCCTGGAGGGCTCTTTGCCGGAGATCTTTTGTTGTTTGGCCAAGGAGTCTATTTATGTTGACCCATTATAGAGTGTAGACTGGCTTTGTAGATGGGTGAGATTGAATAATATTAACTAAAGAACCATTTTAAAGAATTTTTAATATGCAAGAGCCTTTGTTTTGGTTAAAACCTGAGTTGATCCTAAGGAGATGATGTTCCATTGGATCTTATTGTGGTAAATATTTCTTGCCCTTCCACAGTCCGAAACAGGCTCTAATGGCAATCCATCAGGACCTAAGATGCTGTGCCTAATCTGTGTAGGAGGCTCTAATTGAGATAATGTTATTCGAGAGGGCCCTTGTGGCAGACCCACACCTTGTGTTATATACACAGGTAATGGTTGTCTGAAAAGAAAAGAAAAAAATAAATAATATATATATATATATATATATATATATATATATATATATATATATATATATATATATATATATATATATATATATATATATATATATATATATATATATATATATATATATATATATATATATATACACATACCCCTATTATTGAGGTTACAATGGCGCTGTAGAACCGTAAAAAGGTATAGCCCCTTCAGTTCAAGCAAGGAGGTAAGACCAACTTGCTAAGCGCTTGTTAGTCCGAAGGTTCTTCGCTATTAGTCTTCCCATCTCTGTGGATACAGAATGGACACCTTGTGTTCACCGTGTGATATCAGCTCTTCATCGGGTGACCATGTGATGGGACCTGATATCGTGCAACACATGCATCATGTGAGCTAGCAGGTCTTCTACATGTTTTTGGATCAGATTTTGCATGTATTATTTCCCATTTTTGCCGTACATTATCCTGAAAGACAATGGGTGAAGGATTTGTGAATTGAGCCCTCTTTTGTCTGGAGTATTCTAATAGACTGGACTTCGCATTTCACCAATTAGAATATGCAGCACTAAAAGAGCCACGGTTTGATCCAGTGCTTTAAGTGGGCCAGGTCTCAGACCCGGTAGTAATTAACACCTTGCGCGCTAGCGGTTTTCCCGCTGTGCGCGGCACTTTTAAAAAACCCGCGTTGCATGACGAGTTCAGCTCGTCATGAGCGCACGACAGGCGTAACTCATGACGAGCTGAGCTCGTCATGAGCGTAGAAGGGGTTAAAAACCGATATGAAAACTGGTCCCCTTCGGGCCCTTAATTCATGTTCAGGCAAAAACACTGCAATTTCTGAACAATGAATGAAAATAAATGTAAACGTAATCCATGTAAGTGATTTAATTCCGGTTTATATTTCACGATTTACTTAATCTTGCATCCTCTTGGAGCATTTGCTAATTCATGATGTGTTTCTGTATTTTTATGTGTGTCGTCTAACTCTTGTATAGAGCATACTTTGAACTGAGTCGCCTCCAGGTATTTAACCCCTTCCATGCTTATGACAGCCCCCGTCCGTCATGCATCACAGTGAGCGTGTGCTGGTGACCGTCATGATCCCGCCCACTCATTAAAACGGACGCACAGGCGCAGAATTGCGGCCGCGCCCAAGGGGTTAAAACAGGCCACAATTGAGAGCACAGTGTGTGTTTCTCACAGTGTCTGTCAGTGGGTCAGAAAGGTGTTCAGAATATTTGTTCCTCTGCCTCTCTGCAGAACGCACAGAGTAGTGCTTACGAATTCCAGTTGCAATTGTGATTCTGTGCAAATGTGTGTAAAGCAGGTACACAGTTGCCAAAATGCCGTGCTGAAAGTTGAATGTGCAAGTTATGTCTTTGGTGGGTGGTGGTGTAAAGGAGAAGTAAAGAAGTGCTTTGCAGAGAGAGAGAAAAGAGGGTCCTGAAGAGAAAAGAGATGAGATGTAACCTATGCAGACAGACATGATGTGAAGAGAAAAAGAGTGTACATGTCTAACAGAGTGAACATAACGGGAGTGATTGAGACACTCTGAAGGCCACTACCCACTACGTAGACCTTATTAATGTTTAATTTGTTTAGTTCACATTGTTGTAATTCAGAATTGGAGCGTTTTCAATATTAATTATTTACATCAAACTCATTATTGCGCTTAAACAGCTAACAACCATTGACAAATCCAATAGTTCTGGCTGGTGTTAGGGGTAAATCAGTTGTTGCGTTATGTATCTGGATACGCTAACAGAAAGCTCTCAGAGGAATCAAAATACCGGCCAGTGGCACATTATGGAAATCACAGAAATTGAGTTTACATGTTTAAGCCACGACCCTTAATTACTTAGGACACATCCTTTTGAGAGACCTTGACTTTTTCCATTCCACTTAAAGTCCTTGTTTGGTCTAAGCCACAATTGCCACCTGTGAATGTATTAAGTAAAGAAATCCACTTTTTTGCTGATTTACTCATTTAACCAGAGTGTTAGGAAATTTATATTAACCACTGTTGAAATTAAAATGTGGATACCCACTATACTATGCACTATGTAGAGGTAAAGTTTGAGAACCGAGAGCAAGAATAGGGAAGGAAATGGTAAATTTGCTTCTATGCTGTATGAGTGCTGGAATAATACCCGGTGCCTGCTATTAAGGAATTATTGCACATCGATTTTGTAAAGGATGTTTGTGTCAATACTGATTGAATATGTATGGACAATAATTTAACACTGCTCATGTTTTTTGTTATCGTTTTGTAATTGGGGCAAAATGGACAGCGTTTTTGATGTAATCAAGATTTCTGTTACATTTTTTCTAGGCCAGATTTTCAGGATGTCTGTTGATGACACTGTCTGCATCAGTCCACATTGCTTTTTGTGGCTCCCCCATATTCATGAGTGGGATGTTTTTATGAGACCTATGCTGCCAGTTGCCTAGATCAAATACACAAAGTTCCTCCACCCATCGAGTATATTGTAAGGAACAATCAATTTTAAATAAATAGAGTGTGCTCTCATACTATGAATATAAATTTGAATTTATATAAAGAAACCCATCTGAATGGGGAGAATAAAATAATGATACCTCTATACCTCAATGCAGGTAAAAGCGAAACTCACAAAGACATGATGTAATGACAAATGGAGGTTATTTCTGTCAAGGGATAAAATAAAGACAATCTAGACCTGATCAAAGTGCCATTTTAAATATATTGGTGGCCCTGGGCAAGACCTAATTTGGGGGCCCCTGTGCACAATACATTTTGATTGTATTACCCATTTCTTGCTAATTTAAGCCAGCACGAAGCCAATCAATGCAGAATTATATGTTAAACTTTATCAAGGTAACAAAAAAGTTGAAATATGTCTTGTCCAGGACTCCAAAAATCCTTAAGATGACAATGGGTAGAGAGACAGAGTCAGAGCTACAGGGAGGTTTAGAGGGAACAATAAAATAGACAGAGGTTTAATAGATGGAAAGTTAACTTGGAAGGTGGGGGCACTGGTCAATTGCCCAATTTGCCCATGCCTTAAAACGTCTCTGCCTAGTCTGACCTATGGTGACAAAACCAAGCTGTCCAATAATGGGAAAACCGAGAACCAGAGAAAGGGTCCCTAAAGAGAAAGTGGTGTGGGTGAGCTGTCCTCCCACGGGGCAATGGCACATCATTAGGCGTTACAAAGTGCACTGCTCCCTAACCGACCAATTTGACTGATGGACAATGAAATGTTTGTGCACCAATGGAATTTTATAATCACAGTCACATCTAGGTTTACAGGAATACCTAAATAAGTATCCTGTAACTTGCACAGGAGACCATCAACTACCAAGTAGCCATAAATTAACACACCAAAATATTTCCTATTAGCTTGTTAAATTTCAAAAAAGGTGTACTTTCTATCCCCCTGTTTAATCAGGAGTTATTCTGTCATATCCTATGTACCTTATCCTCGTTCTCTGAACCCAGGTTTGGCTTTGTGCCCATCAGTATATTTTAAGAAAATACCTTTTAAAGCCACACATTTTGCATTCTGTGTCCATCCCATCACAAACAAACAAAGTAAAAAGTACTGCCACACTTATAGCACACGTTGCCAGTTTATTTCCAGCTACCCTTCGATATCACTATTGTGTACCGATATTTTTTTATCACCGATGTTTCAATCCAGCAATGTTTTACCAAGCACTCACACATATGTCCCTTTCTTAATGATTGTCAGCATGCCCAGTTTCCTTATGCATTCTTTTGCTCTTCACATTTTATTTTTCACAGCTATCATTTCCTTTTGATCTTTTATACAATTAATGAATCTCAGCCAAGCTGCTCTCCATGTGTCCCATGCTTCCTCAGTACTGCCACGAGTTAATCAAGTGATCAGTGGTTCACTGTGGGGCCCTTTAGAACTTGTGACGTTCCACTGCCATGTTGAAACATTTTTCATAATGAAACTCCAACCATCTCAGTGCCTGCTCATAAACGTCATCCACCTCATTGCCTTCATCGATTGCTATTGAAATATTTCCATCTGAATATTGTTTCTAGGGAGCAGGTTATTTGCCTGATGATTGGAAAACGAATGGAGATCCTTCCACTCGTCCTTCTCTTTCCTGTATTTGGAATGATGGGCACCTCCATTGAGAGCTTCCACACTCTACACAGATCCAACCTTGAACTGGGTTAGGGAATGACCTTCCTTTTCATGCCTCATTGACTTCTCTGTCCTACCAGCACCAAAACAGATACAAACCAATATCCTAGACCTCAAGATTCCATTCTTTACTTAAGAATGGCCCCCGCCTCGCAGCTGCCACCGCGTACGCACCTCACAGCGCACGGGTCTGTCCTGTGGCGTTCGACCACCATATGTTATCCCCTATTTGCTAGCATCTTTGGCACTGACTCTTCCAGGCACTTGTGACACATCCCCGTGCACCTAGTTAAATTTAGAATCCTCTTTTGATGCTAGTCTAGTCTAGTGCGGCTCTCTGTAGGCCGCCAGTGCAATAAAGACTACAGTATGATTGTCAGCGGCAGCCAGCACTGGAAAATGCAGTGGGGCGGTAGGGCAGGGTGGGATGGGAGTGGGAGGAAGTCGACAGATGACGGAATAGGAATAATTAAATAAATAACACCTATTCTCTCATCTGTCTGCTTCCCCCCTGCCCCGCTTCACCGCCTCACCGTGCTAACCTGTGCCGGCCGCCGCTTATGATTGTACTATTCTTTTGATAGTATTAACAGAACTGATATACTTCATTTTATAAGAGCTGATTTAACCATGTTTCAAACTGTCGAACTCTTCTCTGGAAGGACAGCTATACTACAAGATATTGTATTTTTTGCCTAAAGAGGAACTAAGAGGTTCCAAGAATTGAGGATGCTAAATTATCGGGATCTTCTCTATAGAACCTTGCTAAATTTATGACATTAATAGAAGGTCTTGGTACAGTTAATAATTAAAATTGCCGTAGGGTTGGGTGCTTTATGAGGGGTTAGCTGAAGCATGCTGAGCGGACAGTAACTTCCAGCCTTGAGGCCACTAGAAGGGAATGTCTCAGTTCTTAATTTGTTTAAAAAGGTGCAGGGATCAATGTCCCCCCCCCCTCTACCTTTTCTTACGACTCAGCTGGCTTCCAATCGGTGGTTGGGTGGGTGGTGCTTTTCATCAAAAAGCCATTTCCCCCTCATTTTCATGCATGTCCATCATGGGAGCAGCGTCAGATTTAAAGGGGGCAAGGCAATGGTAGTTTGGCATGTTTGAAGAATTGGCACAAAACTTCGTAGAAGTTTAGCAAGTTCAATTTTCTTTTGATTACATCTAGTTTTGATCAGATCTGTCAGGGGGCAAGGATAAATAGGTGCAATAAAAGATTAACTCACTACCAACTTAGAAACTGTTTGACCAACCTGCATGGAATTTGGCAGAAAGTATGCTAAATAAGCCCAGTGCATGGCCAGCCAGGACCTGTGACTAACCCCTGCTACACACTGCTGAAGAGGGTTGGACGCAGGGCCTGACCAAAGGTTGTGCAGAGAGTAGAATGAGTATATAGCAAGTGAATGTGGTTCATTATAGAAAAAAATATGAATTGCACTGAAAAACAGAGTTACATGTTAGCTATGGGTCAGCAAGTGAAAAACCCTGAAATTTGCACATGCATACCCCCTGCTGGGGCCCGGGTACCTTTTAGCCGATGGCATGTTCAAAAAACAAAAAAAGCTGTCTACACCGAGCTAAAATTTCAGGGATATGAGTTATGGTGTGCATTGTGAGTTGCACACCATAACAAGCAAATTTCCTTCTCCCTCCTTACTTCACTCAGGGCGAAGTTGAGTGAGTCATGACCCCCCTTCCCTCTAAGGAGGTTATTTAAAGTTTGGTGGATGAATACTGGCAGCTGTCCAGTCCGCCAAATTCAGAGTTTTTTGTGAATGGCCATTAGGCAAACTCTAACCAATCCCCTATGACCAGGTATAGGGAGGAGGCTGTATTGCACAATCTTTCTTTGATAATAACTCTAGAGAATCTGTTTGCTCCACTTAGTATTACACAAACATGATTTGCCTTTTTTTAATTGCTCCAGCCAATCTTTTCTGTTTTATGCTCCTTAGGTTAAGAGGAAAGATGAAGACTGCCAGGAGGGGAGAGGATGTGATGTTAGGGCCAGAGCTGCCGACCTTAGAACTGGGAACCAGTAAACCGGGTTCAAGCCCTGGCGTAGGCTCAGCCTGTTGTGGTTCTGGGCAAACCACTTAAACGTCCTCGCTTCACTTGTTTGGTGCCATAAGAGCTTTGGTTCTATGGTGGGTGGGGTATTTTAATTTTCTGGTTATTTAATCAGTTGATTCGTGCTATATAAAACTGCATAAGAAAAAGAAAAAATGAAGCTTCACTTCAGGCTCATTGTGCACTCATCAGTATCATTCCATGCCTCCGCATTAAAAATAGAGAGCACAGAGTGTGGTTCTAGTGACTTTCGCTTGCCCTCGCAAGCTATAAATAAAAATCTGCTATGATTAAGCTTTCATCATGCAAACTTATGGCAAGGTAGGAACCCACAGAAAAGGGCTGATTTTTCTACCTCGTTTATTAAAGTGGAAAGGGTATTTTTAAAATGATCTTCACATGAGGTAGTTTCACAGTTGACTAATGAGGCATTGCTAAGGAAGTGTGAAGCAGAATGGTTGACGCACTGCTGCAGGAAACGGGAGCCACATTGTGTGTGTGCTTGTGTCTGTGTGTATAAATAAATAAATATATACAAAGTGAGCAAAAAGCCTTTTCTGACTTTCCGTAAATCTCCTTCCATGTCAAAGTCCTTAGTTAGTAACACCATTGAGCCAAAACTTTTCAATACTTGGCTAACAATTAAAAGGGGCTTTAAGACCTGTCCTCAATGTAAAGCCTGCCGTTACGGCAGCAACAGGACACATTACAAAAGCCCCTTTCGACAGGAACCTAAAGCTATTACCAAATGGCTAACCTGCAAAACGGAATATGCTATCGTGTTGGAGTGTCCGTGTGGGCTACAATATGTGGGCAGCACTAAGCTGCCCGCTCACAAACGAATACTCCAACACATACGTGCAATTTCGGGACACGATCAAAATTATCCGGTTGCCAGGCATTTTAAAGCGAAACATCTGGGCATTCCTGATCAGATCCAATACTTTGTCATAGACACAGTAGAGGCATCAAGGAGGGGAGGTGACCGTGAGGCCAAACTCCGTCTCCTTGAGACAAGATATATACTGGAGCTTAACACAAAGAATCCAAATGGATTAAATGACAGGGAAGACCTATACACCTGCATCTAGGGTCCTCAGGAATGTATTTTAAATCTGTCCAGATAATATAAATAATGCACTGATTTCAATGAATTTTCTCTTTTTTTTATGTAAAATTGAGATAAGCGGTGACTCTTTTTGATAAAATATCTGTAATTTTTAGACATTTTTTGTAAATATTAGGAATTTGCTTTGTTTTATATACATTTGCACTTTACACTAGTTTTGGCACATCACTTTATATGCACTTTATATGGCTAACAGACAGTTTGTTGTGGCAGGCCCACTTGGGCTTCATTTGTTTAACTATGATGAATATGGTCAACAAGATCAATATGGTTTAAAGTGTGCAGAATTACGCTCTTTTTTTCGTCTAATATGATGGTTTTAACTGCCTTGTTGGAAAATGGAGGATTTTATAAGATATCCATTTATTTATATATCATACTGTGTTATATCAGGTTTTGTACTAGTTTCCTTAGACAAAACTGTTTGTTGTGAATATTTAGGAAATTGCAACATTTTACAGTAAATTAGGATGACCGATATCAATATATGAAATTATTGTTTTTCTAAAAAACTGTTTTTTCCAAAAGTTAAAATGTACAGGCAGTTTTTGCAAGTTTTACCATGTTTTGATACATTGTTGTGATCATTGCGTTGTTTGCGCAGTATACTTACTATGTCTATGAATTACCATTCTGCACTGTCACTTTAAATTGTCTGCTCGAAGGCTAGCAGTTTGTCATGTGATCGAGCCTCCTTGGAGGCGAAACGCGTCATGGCGGCAGCGCTGGCAAGCAGGAAATAAAATGTACTTATCTGCACCAGCAACTTTTGGGTCCACTCCTCGTCAGTTTGGATGGGAGCAGTTGAGTCTGCGGTGTGACGATTTTCCAAATATATATATATATATTTTCTATGTAATTTATTTATTTATTTATACACACACCTACTGGCGGTAGCCAGTACGTAGTTATAGGTAGGACCTAGTTTCCATAGGCAAAGCGTTTTTTGTTTGACCAATAACGTTTGCGCCGTTTGACGAATCTTCACAAAATTTTCTACATTAATTCAACAGTCGCTTCAGGTGTAGTGTGGAAAAGTAAATTTTGTCATGTTCTGTGTCCCTACGTGTCATCCATCATATGTTATGTGTGCATGACCAATATGCATATGTTATTCCCCATGTCCGATTCAAGACGCAATTATAGTTGTGTCCTCCTCTAGTATGCCAGTTTCCAGTCCTCGTGAATACTACGAATACCAGGCCTATGTAAAGCTACGTTGCCACGTTTCTCAGTATGTACGTTATTTCATTATAAAGTCCCCGTTTTCAGGCCTCAACAGGGCCCGGACATCAGATTCAGCTCCTGTCTCCTGAAGCCTCGCTGAGGAGCGATACAGCCCCCACCTGTATCCTCGACCTTTCACTTACTTCCTGCCTCGCAGTGCCCGGTGCAGCCTGGCTCTGCCTCTGAGTCTGCCAAGACTATGTTATGATTCCAGCTATCAGTTTAGTCCTCCTTCTCTGCATTCCTAAGCTACTGAACTGCATCAATAGTTTCCGTCATTGTCTAGCCTATGCGGCTCCATATTAAGAGAAATACTGTATTTAATGGTCATTTAATATTCTTCATCACGCACTACATGTAGAATAAATGCATGCTCTAGTCTTAGAGTCAATTAGCTTTTCCCCTCATGACTTCTAGTTTATATCAACATGTTCCCTAAACATCAGATACTAGATAGGGTTTAGGTACATGTCGCTCCGACCCTCCAGACTTTAGTCTCTGCTCCTAGCACAGAGTTCATAGCCCCCAGCTTCTCCTCGTAACACGTCATTGCCAGTTTGCGCGCACCATCAGGTTAGAGGTCCCGGCTCCTTAGGTAGCCCCCTCCATGGTTTCCGCCCCATTCATGACATATCCTGTTACGTCTGCACCACATGTCTATGTATACGCCCAGTTACACCTCTTTTTACTCTTATCTTTCGCGACTGCTACGCGTCACACCCACTGCTACGCCTACCGCAATGTAATGCTATGTGTTTGCGCTATGTATATATGCTCGTGTATTGTTATTAAAAGTTAGAGCGCGCTCATCCCAGACCCAGCCCCAGCAGCTGCTGGGCCCTGTCATCCTATTCCTATGCAGGTTGTCCTGTTCCTGTCCTTATGCTGTATTAAACCTGCAAAAAACTCCCACTACCTCGAATCTTGACTCTTATTTATTGAGCTATCTGTTATGATATATGTCTAGTCAAAAATAGGGTATTATTTATTTATTTACCACATAATGGCGCCCGAACAGGGACTTGCCCTTTCCCCACGCGTCGGTGAAGCCACGCCGACCCCCTGACCCTCTGCAGTCGTGACGGAACTCTTCTGCGCAGTGGCAGATATTTCTGCTCAAGTATCCCTCAGGCCCACGGAGGAGACGGAGGAGGCGGTCCAGCATCCAGACGAGACGGTGGAGGAACGCGGCGAGTCCCGACCAGAGCCCAAGCCAAGAGTCCAAGGTCCGAGGTATCCGGAGGTCCACCCGTAACTGAAGTCCGAAGTTCGTCGTCGTAGCAGTCCAGTCCAGTCCGAGGCTTTCCGTTCTTGCTGCCCGGTGAGTACCGTTACTAGGGTGGTATCTAGACAGGGTCAATTTAATTGACTCTGGTCTGTGGGTTGGTGGTACACAGTCCCACAAACGAAGTGTCCACTTCGGTGGATGCGGGTCCTGACGTGTCTCTTTATGAGACCGGTAAGTTTCGTACTGTTTCAGCAGTGCATCTAGTTTCTGTTCTAGTCAGTTCTGTTCTCGAGAAATTTCAAGTGTTCTGTTCACGGTATTTTCAGGTAGTATTCTGTTCGAACTGTTATTTTTAAATGTTCTTCATGTATTTTAATGTTGTGGTATGAGTGCGACGTGATTTCGTGTTTTCATTGTGTATTGTATTATGTCCAGATTATAGTCCAATCATGCCGCTCTTCTCAAAGTTACGTCAGTTAAAAACTAGAAAGGGTCTGCTGGAAGCAGCAGTTCCCGTCCCGCCCAGGGACAGTCCAGGTCACTTTATGTATCAGAAGCATGGCATAAGCGCCATATTGTATCTAGATTTATGGGTAGAGTATACCAAACAGTTAGAAGAAAAGTATAGATGGCCCGTATCGGGTACATGGGATACCGAATGCATCATGCGAGTAGAAGAGGCATTATGGAAAAAGAAAGCCAGACAATCACAGAAAGACGCCATCGAGCTATGGCGCAAAGAAGCTCATAAAAGAACCGAAAAAGAAATCAGAAAGTCAGAACTAAGTAGAGAATCCCAAGAACGAGCCCAAGAAAGAGAATTAATCGAGATAGGTGAACGAGTTAGAACTGAGCAATCAGACAGACAGAGGAATGCCCTCATTAAGGGTATGTATCCTCTTCTTGCTGAGGGCTTGCCAAAAGCGACCCCGGAGGCATCCAGTAATTTCCCGCCACCGTTAGTTCCGACCAAGCTACGTCACAAACCGACCGCAGCTGATATTTTTATTTCGTCCTATCTGGACGACACAGTCCCCGAATATGCAAATCCTGTTCGCGCTCCGCCAGTCCCTGTAAATCAGGTAATTCCTGCTCCTCCAGACACCGGGGTGCCCTTAACAGCCCCCCTGGGTCAGCCCGCCATACAAGTCCAGCCCACGTTACAATTACCGACCCTGCCAGGACGAAAAGCATCAGTCGATGATTCTAGTTTAGGGGCCGCAGGAGGAGGTCTTCCTCAAACTCCGCCGCCATACAAGCGTTTATCAGCACTCGAATTACATGCTCAAGCATCACAGCGTACTCCTAAAAGTAATAAGTCTGTTGCAGAAATCAGGCAAACCCTTGGTGAATGTGTTTATGACCCAGTTCCAGGCGAGTTTAATATGGTTTTATATTCAGTACGCGTAAGGAGAGTGACCGAGTATCTAGTCACCCTGCCGAATATGAAAGAAGATCTAGACAGGATATATCGTTTCATCCGTACAGGGGATGACCCACAAAGTATTAGTGATGCCATGTCTCAAAGGAAAGCCGAGATTCAGCGCATGATATTAAAGTTCTTAATTAACTGTCTAATAAGAGAACAAGATCATCCGTCTAAAGACCCGGAAGAAATGAAAACTCTAACAAAGTGGAGTGATAATATAGCCGAAGGAAAGCACAATACCATTGGTGCCATGGAAAGTATGTACAAGAAAATCCGTAGAGAAATAATAAAGATACACGAACAGCGTAAAGCAGCACAAGTAAGCGAGAAAGAAAGTACCTCTGATCCTGAAGAGGAAGACGATGAGAATACTGCCAGAATAGCGTATGTAGGAAAACCTAGATTTCCAGATCGCCATTTACGTCTAGAACACAAGTCTATTTTCCATCATTCAGCACCAGAACAAGGTTCCCTAGAACAAGTATTTCAAGCTACCGATCACATTCTGAAATCACGAATCGGTTATAGTGAGTTAAGTACCATGCATGAACAAGAAATAGTTCGGTCAGCAGTCAGATGGATTACTGATTCTACCACTTTTCCAGACGAAATAGTGGCACAAATGTTTCTGAAAATGCCCCCAGCCGAGCAGCTACTGGTGGGTATGTATATGATTCAGCACCTCATTACTCTGTATGAGGGTCAACATTCTGATCCAGGCCCGTTACATGATATCCTGAACGAGTTACTCCAGTATAGATGGAGAGGTCTAGGTACCGATTTAATTAGTGTCATTTTAGAACAGCGTCATAAATATAGAACATTCTTGAACCCGCATTTTGTCCATGTCTCACCCCCAGAAAGTAAATCATTCTACATAGACAGACAGAATCCGTTACGAGAAGTCCACCCAGTCAGAGGAACGGGTGGCGAAATGCAGCGAGTGTTTGTATACACTCCGATCACAAAGATGGAACTCCTCGAAATGAAGAAATTAATTCCCTGTCATGATAAAGATCCAGCAGGGTTCCATAGAGAATTAAAAGACATGCTCCGTATGGGAGAATACACTTACCCAGATATCATTAAAATGTTAAAGGTTCTGCTACCCGCAGGGGTGTATGAAAAGCTAAAGGAAAAAGAATGGGAGGTGGGAGAGAAAAAGATAGATTGGGCAGTCCTAGAAGCAGAAGATAAGATACGTGTACCAGGTACTGGTCTTGGAGAGAAATGTAAAGAATTACCAGAATTATTAATTCAAGTTTTACCCAGATTATTAACAACGAGAAAAGAAGACTGGGATGCAATCTCAGCCTGTAAACAGAAACAAGATGAAGATATTAGTGATTTTTATTCTAGGTTTGAAAAGTGCTTTAGTATCAACAGTGGCCTCAAGACAAGTAGTGAGTCATACCCTCACCTTTTCGTTACTAAATTAGTCGAGAATTCAAGCCCACAAGTTAAAAACCGAGTTTTGAAAGTCGAAAGCACCTGGCAAGCAAATACTCCGTCCCAGATGCTCCAGATGCTCCAGTACCACCAAAATAGAATCAGGGAAGAGCAAGAACACGAGAGAAAACGTATGAAAGACACGAAAATGAAAGTGCTAGTTGCACAATCTGTTCCTCAAGACAGTCAGAAGAGGGGTCCGAATCAAGCCAGTCATCCTGCAGCTCCCGTTAAAGGGAACTGCAATTATTGTAAACAGCCAGGTCATTTTATAAATGAGTGTGCAGTTCTGAAACATAACATAGCTACTGGTAAGACTAAAGAAAGACCACGTCCGCCTAGACAGGAACAAGTTTCACAGATTCCTCAGCCACAGAATGCACCACAGACAGTTACAGCACCGCAGCCTATTGCTGCAACACAGCATGTTACATCGCAGATGTACCAGTATGCACAGTCTGAGTATCCAGAGTACCAGCCATATTCATGAAACAGCCTAGAGAGGGAGGTAGGCTTGCCTCTCATCGAGATACCTGTAGATCAAGAAGGTCCCTATGTTCACAGTCAAGTATTAGGGAAAGACAGAAAGTTTTTGATTGATACAGGGGCAAGTAGGACCACAATTAGTCATGCCGAAGTTCCAGGGGCTCCGCTCTCAGGCTCAAGAAATGTTTCCCTTGGATTTTCAGGAAAGCCTATCGTTAATGAGATTTCAAAGCCAGTCACTCTAGAAGTAGGTCCATTGTCCCGCACTACTGATCTGTTACTTACTAAGTCATGTCCAGAAAATCTATTAGGCATTAAAACACTGAAAGAGTTAGGTGCAGTTATATGTTGTTCCCCAGAGGGAATACGTCTGTTCCTACGTGACTTTAAGGGTCACTATGTATTACGAGATTTTGATTCCAGACTGTCTAATGTCCCGCAGCATTTATGGGCGCAAGGTCCAACTGATGTAGGTTACATGCAAATCACACCCCATCGTGTGACCCTGAAACCAGGTGTAGTGTTACCACGAATCAGGCAGTATAGATTGCCACCTGAGGCTGTAGCAGCCTTATCCAAAATTATAGACGAGCTCATGGCTCAAGGAGTAGTTGTAGAAACTGACTCCAACGTATGTAACTCTCCGATCATTCCAGTTATGAAACGTACTGATCCAAATGCACCCCCAGTATATCGATTAGTGATTGATTTACGAGAACTTAATAAATGTATTATTCCTCAGTACCCAGTTGTCCCAGATATCTCTTCCCTATTGACAACCATTGATTCCGAAGCCACGTTCTTTACAGTAATCGACCTTAAGAACGCATTTTTTAGTGTTCCTATTCATCCAGACAGCCAGTTTCTTTTCGGATTTTGTTTAAATGGAAGGAGCTATATGTTTACACGCGCTCCTCAAGGTTTCACAGAAAGCCCTAGTATTTACAGTCAAGCACTCAAGAGACAACTAGACAATATTCACATGCCAACTGACACTGCCCTGCTCCAGTATGTCGATGATCTACTGATCACAGCCCGTTCTGAACGTGACTGCGAGCGAGCGTCACTGACGGTTCTGTATTTCCTAGCCGAGAAGGGGCACAAGGTGTCCCCTTCGAAGCTTCAATTCTGTGTCCAGCAAGTGGTCTACTTAGGACACTTACTGTCCAAGAGGGGTAGGCAGTTGACACCAGACCGTATCCAGTTAATAGCGAGTCTTCCTCAGCCCAGGACCCAGAAGGAGGTACGTGCCTTTATCGGCCTTACTTCTTATTGCAGACAATGGATTCCCCAGTATGCATTTCTAGCCAAGCCACTGATACAGTTAACGACACAGGAGGCAGCCGTATCGACTGTCCTCCCTTGGACATCTGAACATACACTTAGTTTCAACGAGTTAAAGAAAGCTTTATGTCAAGCTCCAGTTCTAGCTACACCGAACTACAGTAAGCCTTTTACACTCTTCGTCACTGAACGTGAAGGTACAGCATTATCTGTTCTCACACAAGACCAAGCAGGACAATACAAGCCGTGTGCTTATTTTTCGAGCACATTAGATCCAGTCGCCCAGGCGTTGCCTGCGTGCCTCAAGTCAGTTGCAGCCACAGCACTAGCTATCAGACAAAGTGATTCCATAGTTTTAGGACACTCCTTGACAGTACAAGTCCCACACTCCGTGGAAGTTCTTTTAAACCGAACACAAACACAGCACTTGACAATTGCACGTTTAACAGGTTATGAATTGACACTGTTTCAGCCACACATAGAAATTAGACGCTGCAACATCCTGAATCCTGCTACACTGTTACCATCAGTTAATTCAAATCCAGCCACACATGATTGCGTGGAAGTAGTTAACATTACGACAAAGCCAAGACAAGACCTGACAGACATTCCGTTACCAGACCCTGACCTGACACTTTATGTGGATGGTTCATGTATGAGAACTAGTACAGGAGAACTAGTCGCCGCGTATGCAGTGACTACTGACACCGAAGTTATTGAAACACACCGTATTGATACCCTGTCCGCTCAAGCAGCAGAGCTAGTTGCTCTGACACAAGCCTGTATACACGCCAAGAACCTGAAAGTTAATGTTTACACAGATTCACGTTACGCATTTGGAGTTGTACACGACTTTGGAGTGCTCTGGCAGGAGAGAGGTTTCATGACTTCTCATGGAACCAAGATTCAGCATGGTCTCCTTATTCAAGCTCTGTTAGATGCAATACATTTACCGACATCTATTGCTATCATGAAATGCAAAGCACATACGAAAGTCACTGACATTATTTCTCAAGGTAACGATCTAGCAGATCGCACAGCCAAGCTTACAGCACAGGCTCTAGACAGTCCAGTTAACATGACACATACTCCAGATCCGACTACATGTATGACAGTTAAGGACCCTACTCAAGATGTCATAGATATCCAGTTACATGCTACTCCCGATGAAACCAAGAAGTGGTCTGAACAAGGAGGGGTCCAGACAGATCAAGGATGGTTAACAAAGGGTAGAACCACATGGTTTCTCCCCGACTCTATGGTTCAAGTCATTATTAATACCGCACATAGTCCAGCACATTTAGGAGAAAAAGCTATGTTAGACAGTATCCAGAACATTTGGTTCAACAAGCATTTACGAGCTGCAGCCAAGCAGAAAGTCCGTACCTGTATGATATGTTGTCAGTTTAATCCAGGTAAAAGTGTCCCGGTGGAACAAGGTGGTTTCCAGCCTCCTGACCACCCTTTTGAAGTCCTCCAGATGGATTATATTCAGATGGAGCGATGTCGAGGTTTCAAGTATGTCCTTGTAGTTGTATGCGCTTTGTCCAGATGGACAGAAGCATATCCAGTCCCAGATTACACAGCCGCGACCACTGCCAAACAGTTGGTTCGTGAATTCTTCCCTCGATATGGACTCCCTAGAGTCGTATATTCTGATAACGGTCAGCCATTCTCATCTGAGTTGATGAAGCACGTTTCCCTGTTGTTGGGGTACCAGTGGAAGTTTCATTGTGTACGCCATCCTGAAGCAGCCGGTCTAGTCGAGAGACATAATCAGACTCTGAAAATTCGAATTGCCAAAATATGTAAAGATAAGGGTGTGGACTGGCTAGTAGCTCTGCCAGTTGCTTTGTTTTATATGCGCATGGTCGCACATTCCAGATCAGGTCTGTCCCCGTATGAGGTCGTTTTCGGCCGCCCCCCTAACATGTGGGGTACTCCTAGACCCCGAAGTATTACTGATGTTTCATGTAATATGCTGACAGATTACCTAGCTTCCTTGATGTCTGCCCTCAACTCATGTCGTTCACAGGTTGCCGCCGCATTTCCAGACAATACCGAGGTGGCACCGCATGAAATCGTTCCAGGTTCGATGGTGCTCGTCCGGAACTTTGACAGATCAAGTCCGCTGGAGCCACGTTGGAAGGAGCCCCGTCAGGTCCTCCTCACCACCCGTACAGCTGTGAAATTGGAAGGACGCCGCGGCTGGGTGCACCTTTCGCACGTCAAGAAATTCTACGGATTAAAGCCGGTCTTTAAAAACATTTCCCAGGATATCAAGACTTGTCAAAATATTGTTCCTAAGGACTGTCCCGCAAATGACATTGACACAACCCCTCCCCTGTTAGAGAAAACTCCGCAGCAGGAGTATAAGAAAAAACTCAGGTCTAGTAAAATAAGTCAGTCAGTTTGATTGTCTAAGTCCTCCCCTAGGTGAAACGGTTAGACTGTTTCTGACATGTATAAAATAGACCCCCATAGTGAGAGAGTTAGTCAAAACTCAAACCGATGTATCGTTTTTCTAAGTTTCATATTATTTCTCAGCCTTTTGATTTCCTGCACTAGTTACGCATTTTTCCTGTGTTTTCCAGTTCCTCATGTAAATAAGCCTTCTAATGTTACAGTAGAACACACGTTTAGTGATCTGCCTCCTCACGAATCTTCATACCGCCTCGCTATGCGTAACAATACATTTATCCGCATGTTGCATTATTCACATCAGACCAGCAATGCCACTAATTGTTGGGTGTGTGGTCGACTCCCCCCTTTCCAGACGTCAAAGGGAGTTCTGCCACTTTTTCCTTATCCTTTTTCACATAATGGTTCATGTGGAGCATGGTCCACGTTAACGTCATCCTTAACAGATATGTCCTTTCTTAACAGCACATGTTTCCCAGACAAGCAAGGTCTCCCCCACAGAACAGGTTTAGATCTAGAAAATGAAGTGTACAATTTAGGTAACTATTCTTCGAATTTCATGGTCCTGAATGTTCAGTCTGATACTACTCCAGACTCACCTGCTATTTCAGTACTACCAGTCAAAGGCGAATTATGTGTCCGTAATTATGGTTCTGTACACGTAGGACATAGTGATTGTACTACTATTATCCAGTATAGTGACAGTGGGAAATCTATTTTTAAAGCTTCACGTCATTCTTATTTTGTTTGTGGTCAAACTGCATATGTTCGTCTGCCCCTCGATTGGGAGGGAACCTGTTACATTGCCTTCCTACTGCCACCTGTTTTCCTAGCCCCACCTGACTACCATAGGAATTCCTTCCTAGTACATACTAGACACAAGAGAAACCTCCCGATTGTCGATTATACTGAAACTGCTGCAGAGCAATTCATTGATATTGATAAAGGTGTGTTCCCTTATTTAGGTACAGTTGTAAACAGTAAGCTAATCCGTAGGTTAACAAGAACCCTTGAAGCTGTAGTAGATGAGACTGCCTCCGCTCTAGGTAACTTAACCGAAGAGCAATCCTTTATGAGAATTGTTGTGCTCCAGAATCGTCTCGTCCTTGACGTCATACTGGCCGATAGGGGCGGGGCCTGTAGAGTCATCGGATCCAGTTGTTGCATTTTTATTCCAAATAACGCGCCGTCTGTTTATTCAGCTATAACCAGACTTCATAAAATTGCCCATCTGTTACACCAAGATCCAGGCACCTGGACATGGTCCGGTTGGTTCTGGAATATAATTTCCGCCTGGGGATGGAAAGTCCTGTCCTTTCTAGGTATCGCAGTAGCGATCATATTCAGCTGCTGCCTCTGTATACAATGTGGCCCTGCGATTTGCGGCATGTGTGCTACCTCTTGTATTCCTAGTCCCAAGCCCCGTTCTAAATCTCGTTCCAAGACAATTCGAGATGAACAAATGGTACTGTATGAAATGATAGATGGTATCATGAGTATTGATGTTTCCTGATGGAAACGTAGTGACAAGGAGGGAATGTGGAAAAGTAAATTTTGTCATGTTCTGTGTCCCTACGTGTCATCCATCATATGTTATGTGTGCATGACCAATATGCATATGTTATTCCCCATGTCCGATTCAAGACGCAATTATAGTTGTGTCATCCTCTAGTATGCCAGTTTCCAGTCCTCGTGAATACTACGAATACCAGGCCTATGTAAAGCTACGTTGCCACGTTTCTCAGTATGTACGTTATTTCATTATAAAGTCCCCGTTTCCAGGCCTCAACAGGGCCCGGACATCAGATTCAGCTCCTGTCTCCTGAAGCCTCGCTGAGGAGCGATACAGCCCCCACCTGTATCCTCGACCTTTCACTTACTTCCTGCCTCGCAGTGCCCGGTGCAGCCTGGCTCTGCCTCTGAGTCTGCCAAGACTATGTTATGATTCCAGCTATCAGTTTAGTCCTCCTTCTCTGCATTCCTAAGCTACTGAACTGCATCAATAGTTTCCGTCATTGTCTAGCCTATGCGGCTCCATATTAAGAGAAATACTGTATTTAATGGTCATTTAATATTCTTCATCACGCACTACATGTAGAATAAATGCATGCTCTAGTCTTAGAGTCAATTAGCTTTTCCCCTCATGACTTCTAGTTTATATCAACATGTTCCCTAAACATCAGATACTAGATAGGGTTTAGGTACATGTCGCTCCGACCCTCCAGACTTTAGTCTCTGCTCCTAGCACAGAGTTCATAGCCCCCAGCTTCTCCTCGTAACACGTCATTGCCAGTTTGCGCGCACCATCAGGTTAGAGGTCCCGGCTCCTTAGGTAGCCCCCTCCATGGTTTCCGCCCCATTCATGACATATCCTGTTACGTCTGCACCACATGTCTATGTATACGCCCAGTTACACCTCTTTTTACTCTTATCTTTCGCGACTGCTACGCGTCACACCCACTGCTACGCCTACCGCAATGTAATGCTATGTGTTTGCGCTATGTATATATGCTCGTGTATTGTTATTAAAAGTTAGAGCGCGCTCATCCCAGACCCAGCCCCAGCAGCTGCTGGGCCCTGTCATCCTATTCCTATGCAGGTTGTCCTGTTCCTGTCCTTATGCTGTATTAAACCTGCAAAAAACTCCCACTACCTCGAATCTTGACTCTTATTTATTGAGCTATCTGTTATGATATATGTCTAGTCAAAAATAGGGTATTATTTATTTATTTACCACAGTAGTCTTAAATGTTTTGAGGTGACTCCTCAAGCGTGCCGAGAATAAGGGGGTCCCAAAATGCAATTTCCCCATGCAATTTCTCCTACGGATTTTAGACCCAACTACAGTCCAAACTGCGGTACGGAATTGCACCAAATTTGACAGAAAGGTAGCTCGTGGTCCAGAAAGTGGCTATCCATTCGGAAGTTTTGGAGATCTTTAAGAAAAGCCACATTTGTCTATCTTGGGACGCGAATCCACCGCAAACCCTCCCGATCTCATACAGAGATCTGATTGGCTGCCAACAGTTCAACCAGAAAGTGTTGGCAACCATCTTGAGACTCTGACTCAGCTGAGTCCCCCCAAAAAAGACAGGGGTATGGTACGAATACCCTGACCCTCTAGGCCCTACCCGGACAAACCGCATTTTTTAAATAAAAAATGACTGGCAAAAATCGCAATGGAGCTGCGAATTCCCAAAAACATATTTAAAAAAACAAGTGCAGTCTCCAGCGCTTGTTTGTATTTCAACTCCCATGTGGGCCAGGTCCTGGGGGCATGCTAAGCGTTTGCATAGGATTTGTATAAATGTGCCGTATCTTCATATGGGACATAGCACACATATAACACAGCGTAACACCGTGTGCTTAGGGTGAAAAATACGGGATAGATTTAGACACAGCACGTACTCCTGGGGTGAACAGGGCCAGACTGAGATCCCAAACCAGCCCTGGCAATTATGTCCGATTGGCCCCAGTTTTGGGTGGGGTGGGTGGGGGTGTGTGCTCTGCAGGAACACTGTTGCTGGGTTTTTGTTATAAGGGGCCGATTTTGCAGCACTGCTGCAAAACCGGTCCCCTTTAACAAAAACGGCCCTCTGTGACATGGGTGCAGTAAGGTACCGGAAACTCTTTCTGGTTAGGTATGGTTTTATTTTGATTAAAGTTTTTCTGGTTCGCGATGTCAGTCTTTCCCGAGCAAACGCTGCCGGATCCGTGATGGTGATTTTCTATTCACAGGGTCGACCGGAATATCCTTCTTCCGTCTTCCTCTGGCTTGGGTAATCACTTCGGCTCCTCGCTGGTAGATTGGAAAAGAAAATAGAAGAGAGGCCGTCAGGACTCAATATTCTTCTCTAGTGACCCAGGGGGAACCCGGTAAGTGAAAGGGCACCACTGTTCTGTAAGCTGTACAGTATAGGACGTGCCGAGGGTTCGTGGTGAGGATAAAGTGCAAGGTAAAGGGGGGAAGGATGTGGGAAGAACGGGTAAAGGAATATGTACAAGGTATGTACATGGTATTTACAATTGTGACAGTAGCTGTCTGCGGCGCTAAGGAGGAGGGTCTCCCCGCCTCCCAACCCAGCCTGCAAATCGCCGCCGTACCTGATTCAGCCACACTCCTCCTTCGGGAGTGTGGCACGGCGCTTCGCAGAAACTTTGGCCTCCTGGCTTGCCTTCCTTCTCGCTTCCTAGTCTCCGCTCTCCGCTCTCGTCACCGCTACCTCTCCGCCAAGCTCCAGCTTCTCCCTCCTGGGTGTCGTCACACGCCAGCAGATGAACTTCCTGGGTTTTCACCACTCTCGTTGTCCCGACGTCATATAGGGGCGTGTCCTCGGTTTCAGTACACGCCCAATTAAAGGCACCTTCATCGTGTTCCTCCCATCTTCCTAGCAGAGACCAAGTCGAACAGTCATCCTGAAGGGAAGGAGGGGAGGGATGATCAGCGATCCACCATTCCTTGCAAGGGGAGAGTTCTTCCACCCTCCGACCCTCTCCGTCACACCCTCACAGGTCCAAAAAGGCCCCCTCCCTTCGGCCCACCAGGGAATTGCCCGGTGCCTGCTACACCCAGTCCTGCCCTGGGGGTGAACTGTCTCAGACCGCACTTTTAAGCACCTCTTTCTGCATTCAGCGAGAGAAAAGTGACTCTACCTTCCCAATAAGGAACGGGAACCCTGTCGCTTTGTTAACAAGAAAGCTGCTCTTCCAACTAAGTTTGTCAAATCCTGCTGTTTGGGGGGTGTGTGTCGGGGGTATGGAGGGGTTCTCTTTTGGAATAGGGGGCACAGAGCAGTTTAAGGAGTTCAAACAGCCCCATGGGCAAATTCCGGACTGAGTGAGAGCCTAGCTGCTAAGGTTTCAGATTGCTATGTGTGACATTTCCATAATTTTTGTGTAATTAGGAGTGACATTTCAAGGACTATGAGTGACATTTTCTCTTAAGTAAAATCAAGCAATGTATTCATAAATTACAACAATTTGAGCACCGAGAAACAGTGTCACTTTAGAGTAACTGTTGTAATGTGACAAACACTGTACTCACACAGACACTCAGTAGCAATTGAGCTCTCACCCGTCCAGGCTCCTCTGATGTCAGTAATATTGTGGCGCTGTCGGGTGTCCTTGTAACTTATTGTTACATTCTACCACCCCAGTGATGCTGTGTGCAGCTGAGATGAGCTATAGCTGAGCCAGAGAGACCCCAAGCCTGACGGAAGCAGCGTGCTGTGCGCGCTGCCACTGCAGCTAGAATGGTGCTTTATGGTAACAGAGCTCCCAGCTTGAAAGCTGAGGAGGCACTATAATGCGGGACTTTAGATTTCAGTGCGGTGATGCGGATCACCGCACTGAAAAGCGTTAGTCTAACGCTTGATGCGTGGTACTTGGCAGGGCTGTGAGAGGTGGAGAGACCATGCTGGAGACATTCATGAAAAGAGGCGACAGGACAGGTAATGTGGACCAGGTGGGGATGTATGCAGCCTGGGAGAATGAGGAGGCAGGCATCGGGTCCTGTGATAAAGTGAGCTAAATCAATGTGCCACTCATCAAAATAAGTCCACCCTGGATCAGAACACCGATGTTGGGCGGGCAGCATATCTGCATGTACGCGCTTCTCTTGCAAGTGGTGAATATTACTTCGTAAACTTTGAGGAACAACATTATTGCTTGGACGTTTTGCTCTGCACCAAATAATGGTAAGGGGGAGGTGGGGTATCCTCCCAGTACCCCCACAAAACCAACCCATACTCACCTACCAAAACATTGTTGGAAATAGCGAGTGGACCCGTCCAGGCTCCTCTGATGTCAGTAATATTGTGGCGCTGTCGGGTGTCCTTGTAACTTATTGTTACATTCTACCACCCCAGTGATGCTGTGTGCAGCTGAGATGAGCTATAGCTGAGCCAGAGAGACCCCAAGCCTGACGGAAGCAGCGTGCTGTGCGCGCTGCCACTGCAGCTAGAATGGTGCTTTATGGTAACAGAGCTCCCAGCTTGAAAGCTGAGGAGGCACTATAATGCGGGACTTTAGATTTCAGTGCGGTGATGCGGATCACCGCACTGAAAAGCGTTAGTCTAACGCTTGATGCGTGGTACTTGGCAGGGCTGTGAGAGGTGGAGAGACCATGCTGGAGACATTCATGAAAAGAGGCGACAGGACAGGTAATGTGGACCATGTGGGGAGGTACGCAGCCTGTGAGAATGAGGAGGCAGGCATCGGGTCCTGTGCTAAAGTGAGCTAAATCAATGTGCCACTCATCAAAATAAGTCCACCCTGGATCAGAACACCGATGTTGGGCGGGCAGCATATCTGCATGTACGCGCTTCTCTTGCAAGTGGTGAATATTACTTCGTAAACTTTGAGGAACAACATTATTGCTTGGACGTTTTGCTCTGCACCAAATAATGGTAAGGGGAAGGTGGGGTATCCTCCCAGTACCCCCACAAAACCAACCCATACTCACCTACCAAAACATTGTTGGAAATAGCGAGTGGGCCTGGAGGTTTGGTGAGGTGGTTTCACAGAAAAGCTTAACAAATGTTGCCAGACTTTTTTAGGGTAACATGTCAAAATACGCTAATCTGAATAAAAGGTACTTCTGTTTTCACTCGAGTCAAATTGGGAAGCGTGTGAAAATACTACGCTAGCTCCAGTCCCTGCCCACCGAAATTAACAAAAATGATTGAATATATTTTTTTGTCTGCTTTAACTCTGCTGAGGTGAGAAGGGGGGGGGGGCAAATAGTATGTACAGTGGGGTACACGTGAAGAAGGGGACGTTCTAAACAAAGATTAAATATATTAAACCTCCCCGTCAGACCCTTCCTTCTCCGTCTGTGACGTGCTGCTGAAGTAGACGGGTATGGTTGTTGCCTGTCAAATGTAACCCTCCTGGCGTTAGAGTGGGTGCCTCAAAAGGAAAACTTAAGCTTTCAAAAAGTTTGAAAGTTGACGAGGCAGGCACATATAACCCGCCTTCTCATGTGCTCGCCGTGATTAGGTTCTAAAGGGTTAACGCAGGGGAAAGAATAATTTATGTGTGCGCTGAATCAGCCTCGAGGCAGTATTCAAGTGTGGCCACAACTTCAGGAGTGCTGGCGGGTGCTATCATATTGGATCTAAACAATAAAGAAAGTGTTGAAGCCGCACCACCATCCCAGCGTTCACGTTACTCTAGAAGACCCCAAAACATGGAAACTAAAGCCTAGTAGTCCATGTGATGCATTTAACCCGAAAGCAGGGTGAGGTGTACACAGATTAATAATGGCAAAATATTTGTTTTTTTGCAGTTTTACATAGTGCAAACTCTACCAGAAGGTATTGGAGCACTTTACATGAGCACCAGTAACGTTACACAAGGACACATTCATTTTTTGGTAGGCGCCGGGAGATTAAGTGATTTGCCCAGAATCACAGAATGTTGAGCTGGCGCCGAGACTCAAACCAGGTTCCCCAAATTCAAATTTGTCAGCTCTGTTCGTTACGCTGCATCCTTTCCCAAAGTGCTCTCATCCTGTGAGGTTATCAGAGATGTAATTTGAGATGTCAAGAGTGATGTCACTGACCATGTCATGAGTAATGTAATATGCAAGGTCATAAGCAGTGCATTGCGGGGGCGTTAATTAGAGTTTGCTCAGGTAACTATGCTGAATTTCACTGGTTTTGTACGAGTGACATTTTAACCTAACCATAACGTCCCTGTAACCTTTGTTTTTATCAGTGAATGTATGTATATATATATATATATATATATATATATATATATATAATATATATATATATATAATCACTGAAAAAACTATTTGATAACAAAGTCTGACCTCATCACTCAGTTATATGCAGCACAAAAGGCTGCATGTTGCGCTGTATTATAATACGAGCCTATTTTTGTGTCGAACTGCAACATTTTTTATGAATAAAACCGTTAAAAAAAAAGTACAGATTGCACAATTAAACAACAAAATTGCATTGTGGAAAAATGTGTGCATGTAACTTGCATGTGACGACCTGCAAAGTAGAAGTTTAGCATAATATCGTGCAAAATGCAACATTTTACATTGTAAAATATATTTGCACTGGACTGCGCAGTTTATGCAATCTCAGGGGCCTTACACATGTCCCCACATCCCCCGCGGTGCGGGGGGCCCCTGAGCTGCAGGGCCCCGCCGTGTACATTGCAGGGGGGCCCTTAAACTTTCGTTACGCCTGTGGCAATCTGGCCCTATATACTCAGTGTAAAAGAAAGACCACTATAGGCATTTGCTAGAGCAAACCTCCAGACCAATACATCCTCAATTTCATATACCAAAACAGGGCTGCTCCTGTTGCTGCAGCATTTGCTGTGCCTGTTCTGCGCGTGAACTTGGTAGAAATGTGCCCTGCTACTTTTGGAGGGGAGATAGTTGGACAGGGTTAGGGAGGAGAGAGAGGGTGACAGAGAAACAGCGAGAAACTGAGACTGGTTATGTACAAGAACCGCTGAGTCCTTTGGTTGAACTTTGGCACCAAGACACATTACCTCTCCCTTCCCCTCCAATCCTCTGTTTGGTGAATTTGTTCAGTTATTTCACACTTTGGTTATTATTATAAGTGCTAAAACAGAAGTGCTTTCAAAATCACCCATCCGTTTGCCAGACCCAGGATCCCCATGAATTGAAGAGAAGGCGGAGGAGCATCACCCCACTGCTCTCTGAGCAGAACAAGAAGGAAAAATAAAATGATAACACAACATTGTTATTTTATTTTTCCTACTGTAGTGGCTCAGTTGGTTATGTGCGGGTGGAGCTGGGCTCCGTGATGCCAGAACACTGCAGGGAGAGGAGTGGTGATCACACTCTGTAAGTGCGTATGACACTTTGGCTGGCTGTCTCAGGCCCGGCCAAAGCGCCATGCGCACTTTGGGTGGAGAACATACCCAGGCTCCCACTGCCTGTCTGAGCCAGCGCCGAACCACAACACTCAGACCAATCACAGCGCTGCATTTCGGCCTTGTGATTGGCTGTGGGGAGCCTGGGTGCTTCCTATTGCCAGACTCGAGATGAAGAGGACGGAGGAGAGGCGGCAGCCAGCAGACTGGCCGTAGCCAGGTAAGTGTGTGTTTAAAAAAATATATATATTTTTCATTCTCCTACGCCCCATCACTTCCGTCCGTTAGCAGCCGCTACTGTTTATAACAGGGAGGGGGGGCATATATAAATCACTCAGACTGTAGTTTATCATCGGGTCTGTCAAACCCTTCAATGACACTATGTGGCCATAATTCTTCATACCTAAATCACAATCTATTTTGTGCACTGAAGTGTAGATTTAGTATGCAAAAAGGCACCAAGGAGGGTGAAGTGCATTTATGTTTGTTTAAAATTTGTGGCTAAGGCATATGTTTCACCATTGTAACTTTAGGATTACGGGCAGGAAGGCTGTGTTCTCGGGGAGAGGGGTTTGTCTTGTAAGATGCATGAAACACCCACAGATTGTAGGCATTCACAAACATTTTGCATGTTTGTTGCTATCCTCTAACAATTTCGAAGACCACCCACGCCGGTTTCTCCTCAGAGATAGTAATTTCCCTCTTGAGAGGAAAAACAGAAAAATAAATGGTTTTAGTGGAAATGCACAAAGCCACCATTCTTGATCGTGCACATGTTATGTTATGTTATGTTATTAAGTCACTTATAAAGCGCGCTAACACTGATTAGTTTCTTGGCGCTAAAATTGACAGTAACACAGCCTAAGGTGGAGGAGGAGGTGGATTAAAAAGCTTGTCTAAAGAGCCAGGTCTTCAGAGCTTTCCGAAAAGGTAGGAGGTCTTGGCAAGATCGGATCTCCAGGGGAAAGGTGTTCCATAGACAGGGGGCAAGGGTGGCAAATCTACGACCACCAGAGCGTTTGAGTTTAAAGGGGGGGGTCTGGAGCAGGGCTAGATGGAGTGTGCGGAGGTTACGGGAGGGGACGTGTCTGGTGATCAGTTGATTGATAAATTTAGGGCTTTTGCCATGTAATGACTTGAAGACCATACAGCCTGCTTTAAAATAGCAGCGTTGTATGACTGGAAGCCAATGCAGCTTGATGAGAAGAGGGGTCGCAGCCTGCCATCTAGGTTGCTTTAGAATCAGCCTAGCAGCGTAGTTCTGCACCATCTGGAGGCGCTTAAGTAAATAGTTGGGGAGACCTAGGTAAATGGCATTTGCGTAATCCAGGTGGGACAGGACATTGTATGCCTTGCTGACAGACTGCAGGAGTAAGTGTACAAAAGGAGAGAATCCCTAGCGATCTTTATATCGGGTACACTTCCACACATTCTCCTGGGAAAATTTTGTAAATCCCCCAAAATGTCCGAAATCTATTCCAATTACAGGCTGAAATCTGTTCTACTGAAATCTGTTCTACAATACATAGATTTCTTGTACTTTACTAATCGTTTCCCGAATCGACACCGAACTTGAGGTTATGTAGAATCGGTCTAATAATGATAACAGCCACACTTATGTAGCTACTGTATAAAATAATTTTTTTTTAGTTGCTGAAAATGGTAGATATTACCTAACAAAAATATGTTTTTTTATTGATTTGTGCGAGGTAGAAAGGATAAACCAATGCCTTGTGAGTTCCATCTTTGTCCTTCAGATTTTACACAAACTTCCAGATCTACTACACTATTTTACTAGTTTTCAAGTACTTTCAATAACATTAACTCCCTGTCCAGCCACTGGACCCAACGAAAAAAAATTAACAAAGCAATTTCTTTTACATATACTTATGCAAACCACCAATATTTGTAAAATAGGGTCAGAAAAATAAGCAAAGCGTGTAACAAAACAACAGAGGGTTATAATAACGAAACCTTTAATTTTTGGAAACCTGTGTTACATGAATATCTGGTCTTCTGACACGAGCTTCACACCATCATTGCCATCATGTGGTCATTGAATGATCCAAATGGTTCTGCGCTCCATGATAATTTGGTCCTAATCCATAGATCCACTGAGTTTAACGATGAATCAGCATTACTCATCCAGCTGCTTTAGGATCTCCATAAAATTGTTGAGCGTAGGTGGGTCTATCTGAGACGCCCCTACTTGTGGGGGATTCCTGGGGCTCGTTCAAGCCTCCGAGAAGGTTGGCCACATAGCCTCCATCCCTCAAGTGACAGCATTTCCCCTCATGGCGTCACTGAAGCATTAGGTGGAAATGACCTCACGCGTACAGTGTGCGAAGCTGTTTTCCCGAAAACAGAAAGGGATCTCTCATCTCTGCCTACTCTTCCCTTTCCACCCCATGAGTTGATTCACTGCCATCAACGTTAATTATTGCCAAAAAACGTGTATTTACATGTCTTATGGTTCCACGGCACTGGCGACGGGAAATACATGTATGGTAACGAACGTCTGTCACTATACCTCGTGACTGAGAGATGCCCATGCCACAGTGCAAAAATGCATGATGGGGTTAAAACCTTAAGTATAACCACAAAAACCGAGGACCGATCTGGGAGGGGGGGGGGGGGGGACAGAGGCACACGATACTAGGAGCAGGCAGCCTCTAACATATAATGTTCAGCACAAATGGGGCCGCTCTCAGTTGTTAGACCGAGGTGCTACAGTGTTAATTTGTGAGTGCAGGCATCTCACAAAAAGTGAAGGACTGGTCTCACACACCACCTGGTGTTATGCTTCATCATTGATAATTACCATATAGATGCCAGTTATATTGAAGTTGATATGACCTCTATAATGGCTTTTTGATTCCACTGTTTTCTTTAGGGCCCCCACTTAGTTAAGAAGTGCATCCCTGTCGTCAGGTGTATGCCCGCCCTCTATCAAACCAAGGTTTTAGAGGGCGAGGACTGGTCAATGATGAAGCATGACCCCCGTTGGTGTGTGAGACCAGTCTTTCACTTTTTGCGAGATGCCTGCACTCACAAGATAACACTGTAGCACCTCGGTCTAACAACTGGAAGCTGCCCCATTTGTGCTGAATGTTAAAACCCTAAAACCAGGAGTGGCCCATGCAGGTAAGAGCAATGGGGCGGGGTGAGGTCGGCACTTGACAGACGACTACGAGGTAAAATTAAATAAATAATTCATTTCCCCTTGTCGTCGTCCGTCGAGTCCGATCCCCCACCCTGCTCACCGCTCTTACCTGCATGGGCCGTTCCTGCTTAAGCCCTTGGGAGCTTGACCTCCCAGGAGGCATGTTTTCAGTACAGTAAGAACCACCGCCTCCCAAGCTTCACTACCAGGCTTCCTTACTTAGATTGCCCTGGAGGATCTATCCATTCTATCAAATGGAAATGGGCGATTACTTGAATTGGTGAAATCTTTAGATCCTCTTGCCAAATATCTAATCAAAATGTGTTACCATTTATAATTGTTTCAACTTTTTTTTTAAAGTTTGTTTTATTCATTTTCAGTCATTCAAAGAACCTGTGTCTGAAATTGTATCCCAATTTGTGTACAATCTGCTAAGGTTTAGAAGAGTATGTAACAAGAAGAATGTTATGTTTGTGAATATCTGTATCAAAATTAGGTTATTCATTGCTGTAAAGTACCAGTGTCAAAAAAACTTTGTTTCACGTCCCATTTGATGCGCTCCCTTCCAAGGTGTTCTGCGGAGACCCAAGCAAGGTCACGGGCTGGCGGTTTTGGCTGCCTTTCCCTCACCTCTCCTGGGTCTCCAAAAATCAGAGACAGATGGGGAATCATGGACTGCACTCTGCCCCCACCGCCTGCTACATTCCCTTTCATCCAGGGCTTTAAGTGGGCCGGGTCCCACCGGTGCTGAGCACCAGCAGTTTTTTAAAGGGAGCCTCGAAACGGGTCTCTATCGGGCTCTGTTTTGTGCCCTGGCACACGCTGTCTGTTTTTTCTGGACTGCAGTGACAGCGAGCACATCACGTGCGCATGCTCACACTGCTTACTTCTCACTAGTGGAGAAGTTATGGCATGACGTCATGCCAGGTGAGAGTGGTAGGGGAAGGGAAATCCTCTTAAGAGAGTCATTTTCTCTCTGGATTTCCATTCTCTTTTAGAAACTCAGGAGCAGCAAACATTGTCGTGGTGTCATCAGGGGTTTAAGTGGAAGCTTTTTCAATATTATATACAAGCCATGGTCGCTGCTTATTTATCTTATGCAACTAACGACCATTGACAAAGCCAATAGTCCTGACTTCTTGTAAGTATGATGTTACTTCTTGTATCATATATCTGGGTGCAATGACAGAAACGTCAAAATACAAGTCGGGCGGCACACTATGCTAAGCTCAGATTTTTAGCTTACGTGTTTTTAAGCCACGCCCTTAATTACATCGGCCACGCCCCTTGGTGAGGCCCTCAGTTTTTTCATCCCACTTAAAGCCCTGCCTTCAGCCTCTGGTCTCTGCTGACCGGTGCTGTAAAGACATTGAAATCTGTGCTGACCAGGCTCTCATGAAGCTTGTCGGCAAAGCACTGTCCCATGCTCCATGGAACTCAGAGAGTGCAGCTGCTGTGTGGGGTGCGGTGGGGAGGTTAGAGGAGACTAGCACAGAGTGTGTTGGGGATTGGGATGGGGATAGGGTTGTGAGGCAGGAAGCCACATATTCTTTTCACATATTTGAGGATTGATGCGAAGAAAAGAGGAGAGAGTATGAGGGTGGTGACATGAGACCGAGTATTCTGATTTTTATATATTTGGGTGATGGGGTGGAAGAGGAATGCAAACGAGAGTGATGGAGTGGGTGGCAGGAGTCCAGACATTTGTTTTCAATTGTGGCCGGGGTGAGGGAAAATGCAGTGTGTGGCGGTGGCGAGTTGCAGGTGACCAGGTATTATTGTTTTCCATTTGCGAATGGGAGAGGCCATGTTATAAATGGGCTCCCACTATTCACCTGCCAAAGGGCAGGGCTGAAAGCATCAGTAGTTGGTTTTGTGCGGGAACATATATAACAAAATTAACAGGGCTGTTTTTCACTTCTGGGTTCTGAATGACATTATAGACTACTCAAGTCATACGCTCATTGCCTGTTTGATGTCATTCAGAAAACCTCAGTGAAAAACATCCTCTTCATTGCATGTTACCTGTCTACAGTTCTATGTATCTTCGGAAGGGTTTCAAGGGACTTCAGAGGCAGGGGAAGAAGAGTTCCTCTGAAGGCCATGTGTGCACAAGGCTCATTTTGTAAAATAGCTGTGTAGTGCTTGAAACAGTCATTTGTTGATAGTGAATTTTGCAGTTTAAGGATCGTAGGCTCATTTGAAACTTTATATTTCAGGGGTCCTTAAATATCTTATGATTTGGTGCATTAAACTCTGCTCTGACCAGTTTGGCCTACCACTTGGGACTCCTCAGAACAACTGTTTAGGTGGACTAAGTTTTCGGGCCTCATGTTCTCTCAGACCACTTGACCTAAATTTCCTCAAATACACATCTAATGCGGATTACCACCTGACCATCTGGGGGAAACAGATTTCTCAGGTTCCATCTCTACCTTTTGTTGCAATTTCAGAGCAATCTGAATTTTTAATCTGTCTGCTCAAAGGTTTTTCTGAATTTTTTAGGTTTTCAAATTTACAGATGAGTTATTTGCGGAATGAGATAGCTACCTTTATCTGTTTTTTCTCCGTCGCCAATATAGTCATGCAATGTCGTGTGTACAGTACCACGTGTGACAATTGCAAGTCCCTTTGATTTTGCTCATTGCAAAACAATGTTTGGGTGTTCTGGCTCCAACACCTCTCTTGTTCGTGTTTTTAAAAGACTTTCAATTTGTTTATTTTGCCACTGAATCCTTGAAGTGTAGCTCCTAGTTCTCTTTGCCCCAGACTTCACCCTTTTATCATTCTATTTGCACATGTCCTCCTCCTTTAAATAATTTTAAATAATATATTTTTTTTACATTTTAAGTAAAGTATACTCTTTCTGGAAACGTTTGCAAAGTGATATAAATAACGTTCTTATATTGGTAAACGAAATGAAATTAAGATATTGGGTGCTCGCCTCTACAAGTTATGTTTTACTGAGCATGGAAACGCTATGAATTAAAAAAAAAAGAATATTCGTCGTCAATTATGCATGAATAGGAGTTAAATACTAACAATGCTTTGTTATATTAGGACACTTACCTCACACAAAGCACTTCTAATTACTGTGAGCGTTCAACAACTATTAAATATAAAGAGTATAAAAACGTGAATGAAGAATAACATTTCAGTAAATAAGTTAACTTCATTACTTTGGAGTTTTCTAAACTATCTGGTTGTAGACATGTATGGTAATTGCAGTGGATGCCCATTCAGAATCAGTGTGGATCGAAACATGTCGGCTGCATCTCTAATATCTGGTGTATTAAGGCGGGCCGAATTCCATTGGGCTGACCTTCAAATACATCTTGAGATCCATTTCCTTTGGAAAAAGTGGACAACTAAGAAGGTCCACATCATGTAGAGGTTGTTGGTTTCACCTCGATTGATAATGCTGTGTGGATGTTTTAAAATGATTTACTATTACGTTAGAAAAAGTGTTGTCTTGGTACTTTAGTGTCCTGTGTGATTGTCTCTTTGCAAAGCTTGCAGTAAAGACAGCCAGTCCATATTCTAATAGCCATATCCCCCTATATATTTCCAGCTGAAACATCTGGATCATGTAAATTTGTTCCAATATAACATTGGCTTTTTACAGAATTACTTCAGATTCACAAGGTTTGATGTATGAGGCCACCTGGCTATGAATAGTGAAATTCACAGAGCACTCTGACCTTCGCCAGACTTTTCTGCTAGAACAAATCTGACATGTTTCGACCATATTTGCTGTTGAAGCAGAGCACCATTGTGAGGATCTTTTGAACTTGCAAAGTCTCAATTGTCTGGTCCCAGTTCATTTATCAGGGAGTTACGGTGTACAGAGTGGCCGCTTTCTGGCTGCTTCTGAGTGGCAATTGGGAACAAGGGAAAAGACATAAAAGAAGGGATACCAGAGAAAAGGGATACCAGAGAAAAGGTGGCAATCAACCAGGGACTAGCACCGCTCGGAAGGCCGACTCTAGTTCCTGTTTTTTCAGGCCAGGGCCTCCCTGCAGGGTGCCTTGTCTCGCTCTCGTGAATCTACTTTTGAGTAAATTGACTGCACATTTCCTGTTAACTAGAGCTCTTTCATTCTTTTTCTGGTTCACTATGTCCTGGAAATTTGGTTGAAGCTTTTGAGTTTTTCAATACTTAATTTTTTTTATTTAAAAGGTTAAGGTAACGTAAAGAAAACCTGATTGGGTAACATGGCATTTACATAAAGTTTAAATACTTGAGCACTTACATTTGTTACATTATAAAGTACTGAGGACAAGTGACGCAATGAGAGTTACTATCAGCAGGAAAGGCAGTGTCTGTGAAATTTTCACGGACAGTAAACTGGACAAAAACAGCAGTGGTGGTGGTGTACAGGTACTCTGTCTGGCTCTTTATTAAACAGGAGCTGCACAGATCCGCTGCTAGCCTTTATGTAAGCCTGCCACCAAACATGCCCAAAGAATGTTCTATCAGAGATCCAGCAAGTTGCAACCCCAATGTCTGCAGTTCCAGGCCTTCCATATTGATATGATGAAATCAGTTTGCTTGTGGACGGGTGGGTAGACTTTTTAACTTGCAGCAACTTCATTGAAGCCCAGAAGTTGGGTAGCAGTTTCAACTCTTCGACTATTGCAGAGAAGGACATACCACCCTGCAATGCAAATCACAAGGGATCTCCTCCAATCTCGTCCCCTGCTTCGGTGCTCATCACTCTCTGTCACATTCAGGTACGTGTTCTGGCCCCCTTAGCGAGCATGAAAGAGCCTGCCATGAGATATCACCTCCCTTATCCTGTTTGAACTCTCTCATTGACATTTTGCACCATGAAAAGCACCCTATGGAGTTTTATCGCAGCCTCTTACAGGGGCTCTTAGTCCAATGTAAACGCCTCTGTTGTTGATCCACTGGAGCACTGAGGTGTGATGGCTCATCCCACCTACACCTAAGACGGACCTATGGTGGGCGTGGGGAGACCAGTTGCATACCTAGCTCACATCTTGAAGGGTTTATTGATGTACCTAGTGTGCCGCCAAGCTGATCACAAGGTTTCAACCGCGAGTCTCTGTTGTGTCACTATCCATAAGCTTCTACCAGTCAGGATACAGGAAGGGTCATTAGACTTCTAGGATTCCTCAAACATCTGAAGCTCTTGGAGACACCACTGAAACCTCGGTCACAGTGTTCAATCCCCCACCTTGTATTCATTTATTTGTTTCTCATGGTGTGTGCCTTACACTCCCTTGTTGTTTATATATCCTTTCCAATTTCACTCCAGCAATTTGTATGAAATTTTAAAGGAACTTGCCAAAAGCATTTTTCTCCTTCATAAATTATCTAAACATAACCAGGAGTGATGGCCACAGCTGTTTCTTACTTTTCCATTTCATTCTGATAGCTTTTAGGGAACCTTTCCTCTGACTGGCCATAACATTTTTATTTGTGTTCAAAAAATTTCTACCAAATGCAAATATCCCTCATGGGAATTCCACATGGCTTGTTACAAAAGGAATCTTCTGCTCTCAATACCGCCCATCAGGTGTTTGGACATTATATTATATATGTTCAACTGACAAAAGTCTACTTCTTAAAACGAGTAACCACTGAGGCCATTGGACACAATTCGCCTCCAAGAACCAGTTCAACGATTCATCTATAACCGCCTTCTTCTACGAATAGCTTGTGAGCTACTGGTAGTTGTCCAGCTACCTGTAAGTACTCTCTTATGTGCATCCCAGCCTACTATATTGGAACCTTTTGCTTGGTTGAATTAATATGTGTATACCAAAATTGTGTATTCAAGACAAAAATGTGTGTATTTTCAAAACTCATAAGGTGATTTTTGAGTAATAAACTATGGAGGGAGACTTATTACTCATAATATTATTTTCATGCCAGGGTCACCACAGCTTTGGCTGGCATATTTGACCTATCTAGAGGCATTGCAAATTGACAAAGCCTTTTAACATTGTTGCTGGCAACCCTGGCCGATGCACTGAGGGGTTCACATCCTTTACAAGGCAACTTTTACCACGCAGTGCTGTTACAACGCAGGTTTTACTACGCATACCATTACAACGCATTACACTGGGGGGCGCTCTAGGATAGGGAATAAGTTTAATTTACTATCCAACACCTTCCCTAGTGTCCACGGGGACTGGAGTTGGAATAGTAAATTAAACTATTCACTATCCAGCACCCCCAAGTGTAATGCGTTGTAATGGTATGCGTAGTAAAACCTGCGTTGTAACAGCATGCGTGGTAAAAGCATGCGTTGTAACGTCATACATTCCACTGAGGTGATCACTGCTGGTCTTCTTGCATATAGCGGTCACTAATGTAATCTTGTCTGATGTTGTCACTATTACAACACTTATAATATCAGCAGTTCGCAATGAATTTACTGCAACTAGGTTCTTAGGCGCCTTGAGTTTTTTTGGTAAAAACGCACACTGCAAATGCTCATAGTACGTAAACTGTTTGTAACTGATCCTCTGAAATGTCCATCAAATATGAAAAGATGTACAGCATAGTTGCCGCTTCTCTGCCCACAGAAGGTTGACCCAATATTTGTGGCCAGGGACACCACTGTAACATTATTTCGTTTTTATAACAAAACAGCTGTCTCTTGGTTTTCCTCTTTCTAGCTACTCTTCTACCTGTACAAAACAAGCACACTTTACATTTATTATTCTGGAAAAAAACAAATGCTCAAGAAATGGAAATCTCACGCCGGAGACTGACGGGAACAAATAATGTGGTGAAAAGTACAGGTGATTTTTTAATGGAGGAAAATTTAACCAGAGTATTTAATATGCACAGTGAGCTAATTAAAAAAAAAACCAAACACTGATAATGTCACGCGCCTGCACATCGCCTCTATGAGACGCGCCACTGCGGCGAAGGCGCGTGATGCCCTCAAGGCGTGCTCTGTCATTTCTCTGCAGGCTTAGTGCCTAATTATTTTCAGTCCCCAAACTCCCATCCAGCTTTGAAATCAAATACCCCGGAACTAGGATGACATCATATAGGGAAATTATAATATCAGAATCGGGCGGGAAGAAAGAAGCCTACAAAGCAATGCGTGGTAGAAAATAATACCAGCTGCTTACAGTGCGGGGGCTATTAATATTCTTTCAGCCTCTCGGATTCCATGTTTCCTGTCCATGATGCGGCTGGATCTCCAAGGCCTGGTCTCCATTGATTCCGTCTATCCCTTTCCCTGCCCCCAAGTGATGCTCGAGGCTGCCACAGAATCACAGGAGCATATTGCTGGCTGCTGTCACTTGAGAAGCGTTTCTGTGTTAAACAGAAATGATGAAGCAGAAATGGTTGGGCAGAAAATAAGTAAAAAAATAGCTCAATTTGATGATCAGCCACAGACCGCGGTAACCAGCCAATAGGCATGGACTACTTGTGCTGTAGATTCTGTAAAAGCTATCTCTGCATGTTCTAAGGAAACCCAAATACTACGCGTGACACATTTGGACATATTATAAAGTAGGCAATAAATGAATTAGTAATTGTGTTTGATTTGTCACAGTACTACAAGTCCATATCGTTTTTGGATATTCATTTTAACCTTAAGTGGTGAGGTGTATTCAGATCCATATCTCACCAGGGAAACTCAAGATGCTTGTCATGGCTTGTTGTTCCGGGTCAAAGGTACATGACTCCATGGTCATTACTGACTTAAAAGGTATATACTGCATAACGTGCAAGGCAAAGGTGCAAGCATTCCCACCACATCTTTTGAATCGACATTGAAATTAACCTAGTTCCATGTGGGGTGCATGTCAAAGCTATACCCTTTCCTTTATAACGGAAATTTAAATTTTATTTCATCATGTTATAGAGATAAGAAAAGGCATATGTCAAAGGTTTGTGATCGATTTCGCAAATTACAATGTCAGCAGTAGACCTGTGCAAAATTCTCTTCATTTCCTTTGCAAGAAATTACGTGAAATGCCCAAGAAATGAAGTGAAATTTCAGATTATTGGGCAAAATGGCAGTGCAGCATTTTAAGCTATTTTGGACAGATTTCGCACTATAACACAACAACAACAGTTTAGGGCCCTTCACATGCTCCAGTAATCTTTTTTTTGTTTTGTTTTTTTTGTTACCAGAACAAAATCTCAATTACGCACAAAGGCATAATTATGTAATCTCAGGCATTTTTTCACAACAAATGTAATGCAAAATGCTTGAAATTACGCAACCTTACACACCTGGAAGCAACATTTCGCCTGGGTCTAGCCAGAAGGTGTCAAATGATAGCAATAGATTTCTCAACACACTAAATCTCTCTGTGAAGTGCTGCTGGGTACAAGCTTCTGTACCTTTTTGCTAGTGGAGTGATCTGGGCCTGATCCTGTGCGGTACTGATCTCTTTCCCATCCTAATATCCTGAAAATCAGACTTCTACCAGATCTCCCTGATACAGTGAACCAGACAATTAACTATAGAGTTCCTGTTAACAAAAAAAGTTTAGACATTTTTAGTTCTTATTTTTTTTTTTTAAGTAGCTTTTAGCCCGCACTTCATATACCATTGGTTGGCTTCTTTTTCACTCTCATTTTCTTGATTCTAATTGGTCAGAGCATGCTAGCATCACTTCCTCTTTGTGTATGTTCCTCACTTCGATGGAGCATGGACCAAGTACTAATTAATGTCTTTAGTGGGGTCCATCCACTGCTTGCACACAGATTTAGGTACTTTTTTTGTTTTGTTCTTCTCCCGTCGTCGATGCTCCCGGTCTCTGATGCTTCCCTTTGACAGCGTACTCTGCTGCTGCATGTTTGTGGTATGTGTAACTGTTGCACTTTGTGCTATGAGACACATTTCTTTTTTATTAAGGCACAGTGAGTATTAACCAGCTACTTTAATTTGTGTGGGAAAGATTGCATGTAACAATAACATGGGTCAGGGTATTCCTACGTACTGCATGCGTGTTCATTTTATCTGGACTTTCCATGGTTTTAAATTCAGTCCCAGAAGCACTGCCTGCTCCCCTTTGAGACTCTAATTATACAGCTAGTCACGACCTAAAGTAAGCAAGCATTGAATAGAATTTAAAACCCTGATTTGATCTAAGCATACTTAGCGCTGGACTGGGATTTTGAGTTAGTTTATACACTTTTCTCCCTATTTACAGGTTACAAATGGGGGGAGAGGGTGGTTTGCAAAGCCTCGCATGTAAGACCATACTAGCCTACACTACATTGAATCTATTCTCTAGACAATAGCAGTGTTGGGTGTATATATTAATATTTTTCTGGATTTCACAGTAACATTTCAGTTCCTGTGTTTGCTTTCATTCTGCAGGGTTCCTGGTTATTTTCTTGGGATTGTCTCATTGTGCTTTAAGTGTGTGAGCTCACCCAGCAGTTGGGCCCATACAACCAGAACTTCTGTAGGTTTGTCACCTGTTTGTTGTGCTTGTGACATGGATTTTTCATCTGCTAATGTCCTTTCACCCACACATGTTTCCCATTTATATCTTGGCTTACTTTGTGCACCACACAAAACAGTCAGCCACACAGTGCTGTGTTTACCAAAAAACGGAATTGAGAAATATTATAATAATAGTAAAATGGACGAGCTAACAAAACAGCAGGCAAAATGCAATACTTGCCTTTGCTCTTCGTTTTCCCCCTTTTTTGGTCGAGCCAAGCGGCAGGCGCAGGCGCTGCTCGCTCTGCGAGGCATGCTGTAATAGAGTATGCAGTGGAAGCCCCGCCCATTCTCCTCCCATATTTGTCATTGGCTTTGTGTCATTGTCCTTAAATGCTGGCTTCTGATTCGAAAATAGGCTTGTAAGTCCCTCCTTGGTACCGCCTTGTTTGCATTTGTTACTGACCATAACGACTGGACCTTTTACTTGGCTTGTTACACGGTCTGCATTATAAGTGGGTGAGCACTATTTTGTTTATTGACACTGATGGGGACAGTGCGGGTCCTTTTTTTTTGTATTTGCATGCTGAGCACGGCGCCTGCTTTCGGGACACCTCGCTCAGTTTACATTTTATTTTTAAAACTTTGATGTTGAGCCGGCGCCTGCTTCAGGGACACAGCGATCTATTTATTTAATTTTTTTCAACTTTAATACTGAGACAGTATCAACCATGTCAGTGGCGCCTGCTTCAGGGACACCGCGCTCTTTCATTTTTATTCTTTTAACTTTAATAATGAGCGCAGTGCCCGCTTCAGGGAGACCGCGCTCTGCAATACAATAGGTATTGCTGTTGCAAAACCTTGAACTATTGGTATTGTAATTGACAATGCCTTTTCATTTTTTATAAAAGGCATTGCCATTTACAATTCCAATAGCTCAAAACCTCGCAATTGTGAGCCCTATTACATTGTAAATGCTTGTTGTTGTAGTGTTTTCTGTCAAGTGTCCTAAACTATGAATAAAAGACTGTTTTAAAAAGATCTTCTTCCCCATTTGGGTATTCTATATTATTCAGCGACTCAACATGTGTGGTGAGCTCGCAAGACCAGACGTGGTCATTCCTGAAATTTGATTTTGATGGGCTAACAAAATATTTATATTATACATATAAGCATTGGGAGAGCTAATATGTCTCGCCTACACAAAATACTATTGACTTTGTTAACGTTTTTCATAGCCATTTTGTACCTGCAGCATGGCTGAAAGTAAAGAAACGAAATGGTATGACGTGGCTAGCAATGACCACATTGTTGCATTTTTAGGTCTCGCCTGTCGATGCGCATGCGCATCGAGCAAGCGAGACTATAGGGGCTCATCCAGACTTTATCTAACTTGCAAGGAATCGTGGCGATTCCTTGCAGTGCCCGTGACTTTTAAGCTCAATGCGCATGTGCATTGAGCTTAAAAGCGCGTGCACAGCCGCCCGCATTCCTCCGACACCTTTTGAAGTGAAGCTTAGCTTCACTTCAAAGGCCCGGCTTCTTCACACCCACATGCCGCTCTGCCCCGCTCCGCCCCCTCCCCTGAGTCATCCTGCCTGCCCAGACTTCTCCTCCCCCCCTCCGACGTTCCCCCCGCCCCCTCCCGCCACGCAATGCCGAGCTTGTTTTCTTTCTACCCCTTTCCCTAGTCTTTCTCTCGCTTTCCTTGTCTCACGCATCTCTCTCAATGTGTACCTCGTTACATCTATCCATGTCTCTCCCGCTCTCTTCCCATTTGTTCATATGTTGTCATCTGCCAATCTTTCTCCCTACCTCTTCATTCGTTTTCCGTACATTTAGCCCTCAAACCAAATTCCTGTCTACTCGTGCCACCTGCTTTTTATCTGTCAACCTCTCGCCCCACCTCTAGCTCGCTTTCTTCTTCTGTTTACCCCCTCCGTCCCCGTCTCTCTCCATCCGTCAACCCTCCCTCACCCGACCCTCCCTGCCCTCTCTATCCCTTCCGTGGCTTCCTTTCGCAGTTAATGATTGCGGTATTTTCCGCACCTTGGTTAGCCTCTGCTCCTGCTGTGTCTCTTACTGTGTGGATGCAGCTGTAATTATTCTCCAGGTTCACATCCCTCGAGACCTCTGGGTAAAAGTGCTGCCTATAAATAAATATTCGATGTCTCTGCAGCCCCTCTCCTTCCCGCTATACGCTTTGCAGGTTTCTCGCCGTCTCTCCGGATCTCTTTATCACATTCCGGTCCCTCTCCATATTGCTGCGTATTTTGTCCCTTCTGCCTTGCTCTGTCTTTTGTTCACCTTCTTCTCTCTTTTTGTTGGCTCTCTCTCTCCCCCTCCCCAGCCGCCAGCACCTCCCCTCTCTCTCCCTGCAGTTTCACGGCCACCAGGCTCACATTTCTCCTCCCCCCTCCCCAGCCGCCAGCACCTCCCCTCTCTCCCTGCAGTTTCACAGACTTTCACGGCCGCAGGTTGTCTCGTTTTTTTTGTGTTTTTTTTACTTTAAACACAACCCCGGGCTTGTTGTTGTTTTACCTCTGTGACCTGCTCCTAAATGGACAGTGCACGTTATGTATTTATTTAAACAACGCCTTCTGGTGGCATAGTTCACAACCTCGAGTAGACTGCACTGAGTGCAGTGAAGTGCACTGAAGGGTCGTGGACCGTGAACAAGCTGTTGTGCCATCCGGCGCTTCCCATGAGTGCGTCACGTGACCGTTGACGGGCAGCTTTCCTTTTAGATTGGCTTACTTTCTAGGATTAGACACCAGCAACTACATATGCTTATAGCAGTGGTTTGATTTTCTTCCCATTTAGGTCATATGTTTCTTCTTTCTTAGAAGTTTATACTGTCCTAAGACCTGGGAGGAGCTCGCATCCTTAACAGTCCTGGTTTAGCTTCGGACTCTATTTGCGAGGTTAAAGCACGGAATCGAAGCGTACATTTTGGTTTAGCGAGGGATTGTATTCCTTCAGTCTCCTTACACTGCCACAGATGATTCACATGAGAATTGACCTGTCTGTAAGAGGACACTTCTGAACACCTGTGTATATCTCTCTGCCCTGTCTCTCTCTCCCCTTATGACCTCCATGCTTGTTCCCCTCTCACTCACTATCTCGCTCCACTGCCCTGTGTCTCTCTCTGCCCTTGTTTCCCCCTTCCCTGTCTCTCTCTCCCCTTCTGACCTCCATGAGTTTCTCTCTCTGCCCTAGTTTCCTTCTCTCTCTCGCTCGCTCCCCTTCTAATCCTTGTGTGTGTGTCGCTCTGCCCTGGTATCCATTTCCCCCTCTCTCTCGACCCCCTTCTGACTTCCAGCGGTGTCTCTTTCCCTCTACCCTGGTTTCCTTCTCCCCTTCTCTATCTCGTTCCACTTCTGACCCCTTGTGTATATCTCCCTCCGCTGCCCTGGTTTCCATCTCACCCTCTATTCCACTCCACTTCTATGTGTGTGTACCTCGCTCTCCTCTAGGTTCCGTCTCCCCTCCCTCAATGCCTCACCCCTGTGTGTCACTCTCTTCCTTGTTTCCGTCTCCCCTCGCTCGGCCTTGACGACTGACACCCCGTGTGTCACTCTCCCCCTCTGCCTGGTTTCCGTCTCCCCCACCCCGATCTCTTCCTACACTTCTTCACTTTGCTTGAGAAACATACAACCTTTTTATCCTTTTAGGCTGTTGTTTGCATTTGCTTAAAACAAAGCATTCTCTGTGGAACTTTTGCTTGTGTTATACTGACTTTAACGTTATTGTATATTTTTATTTTCACTGTTGCATACGCTTTTTTTTTTTAACTAATGAAACCAAGACCTTTCGCGTCAGTTGTTCACTTATTTGCATCTCATTGATGCTGGGAACGAAGAGATTAGTACCGCAGGCAGCAGCAGTGCAAGCTTTTATTTTAAAAAAATTAAGCCATTTGTATTTGTTATATGAATACATCTAAGTCACGTACATACAAAACATGGTGCATTACAAATGCTATAGGTGTCACATTTGAAAAAGTTAAAAGTATTGGCATTGTAAATGACACAGCTATTTTTCTATTTTCAAGACCAACACAAAGTCATTTACAAAACCAATAGCTCCAACTTTTCTAATGCGAGACCTATTGCATTTCCAATGCTTGTTTTTTCCTTTCCTTTCACCCATGCTGCACAATACCTGGCCTCTGTACAGCATGGCTTAAGTGCTTTGACAAAGCCAATAGCACTTGATAGGCGAGACCTATTGGCTTTGCCAATGCTTGTTTTCCCTGAGGTGAAAAATGTGTTCTCAGGGGAAAAGGTGACATAGCAGCTGGTGCGATCTAGTGTTAGGCAGTGCTGCAACCTTCTACATATTTAAGAAACAGGGCAGCCTTGCTTTATAATCTATAGAGGCGTTTGCAGTGAGGGTGAAGGGGGGTGGTTAAAAGTACAGGGCCTAGTGCACAATACCACTATCTCCCCTCTTTTGTTCCGACAGACCTGCATCTGGCCTGCATTATATTCGAAGGAGACAACGACTATGGCCTCAAAGCAAAGTCACATTTCTCTTCTGTTTCCCTTCTCATGGGTAACCTGGAATTCCTGTACGGGCCAAAATGCAAATAACACCTCCCCACGTTATTTGCATAAATATTTCCTGAGGTTGCACTCCGGATTTGAAAACGATTTAACCCCTTGCCTGCTCGTGACGGAACCATTCCGTCACGAGCCACGGTGAGGCTGTGCTGGTGACTGAATGGTTCCGTCACGGCCCGGCCGCCGCGCCTGCGCAGTGCTGATTTCGCGCCTGCACGGCGTGTTCGGTTGAGCGGGCGGGCCGTGACGGAACCATTCAGTCACAAGCACAGCGCCACCGCGGCTCGTGACGGAGTGGTTTCGTCACGAGCATGGTGGCGCCGCGCGCCCCCCTCACCCCTAGCGTTGCGGCAGAATTAACGCCGCGGCCAAGGGGTTAAAGTGCCCAGCCTTCCTTTTCTTTCAGTTTCACACCACACACACATTTGCTTCGGGCCTTTATGCTGTTGTATATCTTGGCTAGGGATGGTATTGGAAGTTTGTTAGTCAATCATGTGCCTCTTGGCTCTGGGGAATGTTAGCCTCAAACATAACTGCCAAAGCTGGTGGATTACTGCTTAAATCACACTTTTTACACGCCTGCTATTTAGCAGATGGTCCCTAATTAGTCACTGCCATCTTGGATTTCTAAAAGCAGCGAGTGTGCAGCCATAATGAATGCACAGGGCTAGAGCTGTCCGGAATATCTGGCCAGCTGGTCAAGAACCAATGCCGTGACTTCTTGGTTTCACTGTGGGAAGACCAAGCTCATTAGAACTGACTTCAGATGTAAAATTGGAGCTTTGGCCACCTTCAGTCCCTGTTGATATGGTAAGTGGCAAGAAAACAGAAGCCTGTTTTTTTATTTAACTACTGGCGGGGTGATTGGCAGGTGCCATATGAGGTTTGCAGGGATTCTTGTAAATTGATGTGGCAAGAGGATCAGCTGCAGCAATGTTGTTTTATTGGTCGTGTTCCCTCCATTATTGATGGTTAGCATTCAAGGAGCACATTTATTGCTTTTTTTGTCAGTTAATTTATACCCAGGGCACTGAGTGTTCTCTGCATGGTTCGAGTAGACCACGAAGGATTGTTTGAACCTCATAAGATGGGAAAAGGATACTTGCTGTACAGAAGTGGTGGCAAAGCCCAATCCACGTGCTGGTGAGGAGCTTTAACAAACTATGGATGGGCAACATGTGAGTGAGGCTTAACATGGAATATTTCTTACAGGTGAGAGGTGTGCTGGAGGTGGTATTTAGAGCAGCCTTTCTATCAGGATCTGGTGGCTGACGGTGTCCAGGCCGCTGACAGATTCAAATAATAACAGGGGATCAACCATGTCAGACTCTATCTTCAGTGTTGAATCGCGAGAGCCGTCACTGGCTGGATGCTTCCCATCCAGAACAGCACACCCAGATACGATGTTCTTCCATAAAGGAGTGGAACTGACGCTGTGCGTTGCAGTGGTACTCTATGCAGCTATGCTCTACCACAGTACTCTCCGCAGGTGGGCTTCTTCATGGTGTCCTATCTACAACACTTCTGTACCATGGTGTTCACTACATCAGTGTTCTTCAGCGTACAGGCATAACAAAACTTGAGATGGCCCCCCTGCTAGGCGCGTGGAGGGGGCCCCTCCGGACTCAATTATGAGCTCTACAACCAGAATACTGTGCTAAGCGGGGCCACTGGAGCTTGGGGACTGCCCGCTCTGCGGGTCCTGTGTTACACCACGAATTCTGCGCTGCTATAGCGTTTTTATAATGTATATGCCAGAGTACTCTGTTGAGCTGTGCCGTACCACTGTACGCTCTACAGATGTGCTCTACTTCTTTATGCTCTACTACTGTGGTCTACCACAGTGCTCTCCACAGCTGTGCTCTGCTCTGGTTCTCTCTGCAGCTGTGCAGTGGCCTATCTAAACAATTGTACTCTATGCCATGCTACTCTATGCTATTAGTCAATACACCGGTGCTCTACTCTGGTCTCCCTGCAGCAGTGCAGTGATCTAGCTAAACAGGTGTAGTGGGGGAGGAGCTTGGCGGGCATCCGAGATGGCCACGTGAGCTCAGCGCTCTCCGGACCCCCGCCACATCCGGCATGATATCCTGAACATATCCTGATTCTTTACGAGGATTTGTGTAGAGGACACTGGGCTGATCTTCCTGGAACTTTCAGAATTTGATTTGGACCCGGGGTGCCGGAGTTACGGTGCTTCGAACTTTCCGGATCCGCCCTCGAGGTACGCCCGGGACTGGGTGAGGCTCTGTGGCCGTCTTGGAGTTGAACAACAGCGGCAGGGGGATTGGACTTGTGGGTCCCCCTCTTAAGTTTCGGTTTCGATTCTACCTCTGACTGAGACATCTGGCAGGGGAGTCTGGCCTGGGCTGGGCCCGGGGCACGAGACGGCTATCGGGCTTCTGGCTGGCTTATTCTCCTATCTGATTGACTCTATCCTCGTGGTACCCTTGTGGCGGCCCTTTGATCCCGGAGCCCTACTCCCCTGTGCCCATTCTATCGAGCCTGGTAAATCTCCTTGTGACGCAGTTTCCAACATGGCGGGCAGAGGGGACCGAGAGACTCGGAAGACCAAGACGCCCCTGCGCGGGGGCCCGGTCCAGTCTAACGTTATGGACCGTTACACCCATTTGAAGGGATCCCCCGGAGCCGCCCTGCCCGGTCCAAGTGCTGCCGATCACATCGTGGACGCGTCAACGGAGCCGTCCTTGCAGGACATCATGGGCGCCATTTCTGGCATGAAGGAGACGATAGGCCAACAATATGAGGCCTTGGCCCACAAAATCGACACCGTGGCCATTGATGTGAACTTGATTCGAGCCGACCTATCGAAAACCAATGAGAAGGTGAAGTCATTGGACCTCAAGTCTTCCAGCCTCACGGCAGACGTCTCGGAGATACAGACGGAGATTGGTAATCTCCGTAGGGTGAACGATTTCATGACCCGGCGCTTGGAGGATTTTGAGAACAGGGCACGTCGCTGTAATGTGTGCGTGGTTGGCGTTCCGGAGAATCCAGAACCTCACTCGGTTGATCTCCTGGTTGAGGACCTGATCCAAAACTACCTTTCACCGTCTGGACTAAGTAAATTTTTCGCAGTGGAGCGTGCCCATCGTGTGCCGGGGGGCCAGGGTAAGCCGGGTGCTCCGCCGAGGCCTATTGTTGCGAAACTCTTCCATTATAGGGATCGGGACGCTATCCTGCAAGCATCACGTGTGAAGGGTTCGGTGGCCTTTGAGAACGCCACAGTGAACTTTTATCCGGACTTTTCTCAACAGGTCCAGAAACAGCGTATGGGCTTCCGTGGTGTCAAGAAGCGTTTGCGGGACATGGGGTTACGCTACGCTATGCTTTTTGCGACCAGGCTGCGAGTGGAGTACAATGACCGGACCCTTTTCTTTGATCTGCCAGATTCTGTGAACGACTGGCTGGACTCTCTGCCTGACCGACCTCCTGCGACGGAGTCAGCTGCCCACCCGGGTGGTGCTGAGGGTGGTGTGGAGGACTGAACAATTCATCTACGCCTGGGCCCTCGTATGGAGTAATCTCTTCCGGGACTCTATGCCTAAGTGCCTCTATTGTTTGTGTGTTTTCCTCGTTATCTGTCTTGTTCGGGGTGGCGGGCGGGCCAGAGCCTTTCCTCCTCCGGGGTCTTTTTGTAGAATGGGGGTTCTTGGGCGACAGGCACACTGCATGTTGGGGTGGCTTTTTAGCGTCTTGCAGGGGTGCAGGGTGGGGGGTGTTTTCTTGATTGTTGGGGGGTGGGTGGTTGGGAAGTTTGATGTTTGTGTGTTATGTTCTCAAGGCGACTCTATCTTGCTACTGATGTTTTTTATGTCGTGCTCATTGTGGAGGGGTTCCAGCTTTGCGGTGTGGGATGGGGGGTAGCGGGTTGAGGTTTGTTTCATGGAATGTTAATGGTCTGGGGGATCGTATTCAACGGAGTGTGGTTTTGAAATGTTTACGACGTTTATCTCCGGATATTGTGTTTCTGCAGGAGACTCATTTGGTGGGCAATACTTGTCGTGCGATGGATAGGTGGGGCTATCGCCTCGCCGCGCATTCGGGGTTTACCACGGGTTCCAGGGGGGTGGGTATCCTTGTTCGGGCTTCCCTCCCCCTAGCTATTGATGATGTGATCCTTGATGACCGGGGGCGATATGCTGTCCTCGTGGGTCGTTATGAGGGCCGTACCCTCTCCTTATTTACTGTTTATGTGCCCCCCGGCCTGCAGACTTCTACCTTTTCTGATTTGGGCCGTGTTTTGTTGGACCTCCCCAATAGTACTCTCTTCATTGCAGGTGATTTTAATTCTGTGTTCTCCGGTCTACACGATCGCCACCCCCCTAGAGATACTCCTTCGGCCCAACAGTGGCTGGGTGGGTTTCTTGACACGTTTGGCTTGGTGGATTGCTGGAGGCTTATGCATCCTACTCAGCTTCAATACACTTTCCACTCTGGGGCCCATGGGAGTTTGTCTAGACTGGACTATTTTCTGATGCCTGCGGCCCAGTCGCCGGCGGTGCGTGAGATTAGACACCTCCCCCGGGGCATTTCAGATCATTCTCCGCTCTGGCTTTGTTTTGAGATAGGGGTGGAGGCTGCGGGCCGAATTGCTCCTATCAATCCATGGTACCTTGCCTCCCCCGAGACCCGCAGCCTTTTGATTAAATCTTTGGACGCCTATTTTTTGGATAACGAGGGGTCCGTTTCCTCTGCGGTATCCCTGTGGGAGGCCTTTAAGACAGTGATTCGTGGGCAGGCCCTTTCCCTTATTGTTGAATCCAAAAAGGCGAGGGATCGGGAAGTGGTAGACCTCGAGAGGGAGATTGCTGAAAGGGAGGCTGCCTTAGAGTTGGAAGTCACATCGGATAAACTCCATGCCCTGGGTCTGAAACAATTTGCCTATAGATCTTTGGTCACGGATGCGGCCAAACAGTTGTTCCGGGAGCAACAGGGTCGTCTGTATGATGTGGGGGACAAAGCGGGCAAATTATTGGCGTGGTTGGATAAGAAGGAGAGAGCGAATCGTGTGGTGCCCGTGATTCAGTCATCGAGTGGTGTGAGAGTGACGGACCCGATTGGAATAGTTGAATGTTTTGCTGAGCATTTCCGTGTGGTTTATACCCCTGTGTCTGGACGAGATGTTGCTGATTCTCGCCTTCTGTTGCGCGATATCGCCTTGCCCAGTGTCTCCGATTTGGATTGTGTATCGTTGGAGTCACCTTTTACTACTGACGAGATAGCTACTGCCATTCGTTCACTCCGTTCGGGCAAAGCCTTGGGCACGAACGGGTTGCCAATTGAACTGTACAAGCTACGTCCAGATACGCTGGCACCCTATCTTCGTGCCATGTTTTTGGAATCCCGGGAACGGGGTATTCTCCCATATGATCAGCGTCTGGCCACGATAGTTATAATTCCCAAGGACGGTAAACCGCGGGACCTTTGTTCGTCTTATAGGCCCATCTCCTTGTTAAATGTTGAGCCCAAGGTCCTGGCTAAGCTCCTGGCGACCCGCCTCTTGACGGTCATTAGTGACTTGGTTCATCCGGATCAATCCGGATTTATCCCGCATCGCAATACGGCTCTTAACCTACGTCGTCTTCACGGTGCTGTTGCGAGGGCGGGGCTTCTGACGGAACCGGCCATTTTGGCCTCGTTGGATGCCTCGATGGCTTTTGATACTGTGGAGTGGCCCTATCTTTGGGCTGCTCTTGAAAAATTTGGTTTTGGACCTGAGTTTATAGGTTGGGTGAAGCTGTTATACGCCGAACCCTTAGCACAGGTAGTGGTGAACGGTAGAGTTTCTGTCCCCTTCTGCCTTGGTAGGGGGACCCGTCAGGGTTGCCCCTTGTCTCCGTTGCTTTTTGCGCTCGCCCTGGAACCGTTAGCTGCGTGGCTTCGATGGGAACCTTCACTCAAAGGAATCCGTTGGTCACCGGACTTTGAGGACCGCGTCTCTCTTTATGCGGATGACATTCTTTTATATCTTACTTCCCCGCGTAAATCTTTAAATGTCTTATTTGATGTTCTCGCATCGTTTGGTGCTAACTCGGGCCTAGTTATTAATTGGGCTAAGTCCTGTGTGTATGTTCTTTCGGGTGTTTTGCCCCCATTGCCTGACAGATTTCCTATCCAAGTGGTCCAGTCTGGTTTCCAGTATTTGGGGATCTTCATTACGCTGGACTCCTCACTCCGATTTGAGCGCAATCTCCTCCCCCCGCTTCGTCGATTACGACTGGATGTGGCCCGCTGGCGTAAACTGCCCCTGTCTCCTCTGGGCAGGGCAGCTCTTTTTAAAATGATGTCTTTACCGCGATTCCTCTACGCACTTCAGAATTCCTATGACGACATTCCCGCTACCTATTTCCGAGAGATCGAGAGTCTTCAAAGACAATTGATTTGGGACGGGCGTCCACGTATTGCCCTTGCGAAACTCACCATCCATTGGTATGACGGGGGCATGGCGCTCCCCGACATCAAGAGATATTACTGGGCTGCCCAGCTATCTGCCATCAACCACGCGATGTATTCACCGGGTCGAGATCCGGCCTTTGAGATGGATAGACTCCAGCTGCCGGGAGGGGACTTTAATAGAGCGCTTTATTCTAGATCAGCCGGGCGCCATCTTGTGGGCCCGTCTAGGGTCGCAGTCACTGTGTGGCGCGCCACGAATGTGAGTTTGGGATGGGAGGATCGGCTGACACTGGCGACGCCGCTTTATGCTTCTGAACGTTTGGGGTGTCTCTGGTCTACTAAGGGCTTCGACCGCTGGGATATGATTGCGATATGTAAGGTGGGTGATGTATGTGCGAAAGGTAGCGTGAAGTCGTTCCAGACCCTTAAGGCGTAGTACGACTTGAGTGATAGAGAGTTTTTTCGGTATCTCCAGGTCCGGCATGCCCTGACCTCAGTTCTGTCTCCTGATGTGACCCTGCCCGAGTCTTCCCCCCTTGAAGATCGTATACTGGATGGACACCTACCTGATAGCACTATCTCCCTTATTTATAAAAAGTTGATTCATAATCGCGCCGATTTGTTGGTCCGCCTTCGGGAACTGTGGGTTGGTGACGGAGTGGAATTAGATGACGAGGATTGGCAGTCGGCACTCTCTTCTCCTAAGGAGGTAGCCATTCCCGCCCGTCTTCGTTTGGTGCAACTTAAGATCCTCCACCGAGTGTATGTAACTGGTCCGCGCCTGGTTGTAATGGGTTTTTCCCCGGATGGCTTATGTAAGCGTGGCTGTGGGATGAGTGCTACCTTTATGCATATACTTTGGGAATGCCCGTTGGTGGCGGCCTACTGGATTGATGTACTTGAGGTGATGACTGTCGTGACTGGAGTTGCCCTGCGGCCTGAGGCCCGAAGATGCCTGCTGAATGTGTGGGAACCCACTGATTATTCTGTGGCCCAGACTAGGTGGGCGACCTTGGGGTACATGGTCGCGAAGCGGGACATTGCGCAACTTTGGGGCGCGTCCAGACCTCCGGACGTTTCGGTGTGGGAGGATAACATGGACTGGTCCATGTTCCGAGAGAAGACTGTCTATGTGGCTAGGGGCAGACCCAGGGCGTGGACTAAAATTTGGGGTCAGTGGAATGCATATCGTGGAGAAATCTGTACCCCTCCCTTGGTTGACACATCCGAGGTTACCCTGTCTCCCTAGGCCGATGTTCCCGAAATGTTTCATTCTTTTTTAGGATTTTCCTGTCCTCCCTGATGCCCCCCCCCCCCACCTGGCCTTGCCGTAGTTTCATTGATTTACCTTTATCTTCCTGATTGGTGTTCTTCCCCTCCGTCATCTGGGCTGACGTGATTGCTATATTCGCCTTGTTTTAATTTTGTTATGTTAATGTTTAAGAAAAAAGAAACAACTATTGTGTCCTGTCATATGCTTTGTGCAATCTGTGATCAGTGCTATGGGCCTGGCCACGGAGATTATTGTTTAATTCATGATGGGTGCTTTGCGAATTAGCGGCCAGCCCGTGTGGTTGTAGGCCCATCTCTGTACTTTTTATCTGATTGATCAATAAAAGTTTTTAACCAAAAAAAACACAAAAAAAAAAACAGGTGTAGTCTACGCTAATAGTCTCTAGAATGAATCATAGAAATGGATTCATTATTCCAATAATGAGTAGTAGGCAGAAGATAAGGAATGCTGAGCTGCTATTGTGCTCTTGGTGCTGATGTTGGTACCTCTGAGACCAGAGGTCATAAAAGCAGTGCCAGCGGCTCAAGGGGCAAGACAGGGGTCGCTGTTGCACCCCTAAGTGTTGGCCATGCCTCACACTCTGACATTGGATCGAAAGGCCTGCTCACTATCATGATATGAACATTGGTTGCACTAAGATCAGTTTAGAAAGTGGAAATAAGATTTGTAACTTTCCATAAGCATTTGAAATTTGTGGTAGATCTTTGAAGTACATTTTACTCGGTCTTTTTACTGTACCTGGGGCAGATACTTTCTGCTATTTATCCCTGCATATGGATTTCATTGTTTGGTTTTACTGGTGATACAGACTTACTCAAGGTGTCACAAATTAGGCAATAGAACGGTAGACATAAGCGCAAGAAAACAATTGAAAAGTTACACAATTTATATGGAAACCATATGACAACTATGCATTTTGTCATGGTTTTCATTGAAACAAATGCTACGTGACTGGCTGGCCAAACTGTCATGTGCACCTCAAGAGTGCCACCACTCGTACCCCTGCACCTCTGACACAGCCCAGTCCTGCCCCATACCAGCTGAGCAAGGATGGGAAACAAAAAATAGCAAAGAGTTATCATTTTATTTTTATTTTTTTATCTGCTCGCTGAGCAGTGGAGCAAAGTTCCTCTGCCTTAGCGGAGGAGGGGTGTGTAATTGTGTGTGTATTTGTGTGTCAGAGCTCACATTGCTGCTCTCTATGGTGTGTACTTGATCTGTTTGTGGGAGAGACACTTTATTAGTTTTTGGCATGATTTCTCTTTTGTGTGCGAGAGGGAAGCAATGGCTTTCCTGCTCATGTCTCTGCGAGGGATGTTGTTACTGCTTTGGTCTGTGTTGTAACATTTGTAATGTGCACTTGCACTACTGCTGCCAGGCTGCACCTGTCCTGTGTGTGAAATGAATGGAGAAGTCTGCACTACTGTTTCTGAATATGGTGTGCCGTCCTGTTAGCTTTTGTTAGCAGTGGCACAGCAAGGTTGTCATGAGCCCTAGTACAAGCAAGAAAAAATTTCTTCCTGCCCCATCTGCTGTTTGAGTAGTAAAACAGAGCCATCATTTGAATCCAGGGTTGGATTGAAATGAAAGAATCGGCCCGGGCACACCAAAAAAAAGTGGCCCACATTTGCGTATTGCCATTCCGCAAACCACTGCTTCAGAAAAGTTTTATGAAAAGAAAGGGAGTGGGCATGTTTTATTAACTTCACTTAGATTTAAAAAAATGCAGATTAGTTCACACTGCTGAGCCACACGTGAATGCAAGTGAGACCACTTCTGCTCAGGCCCCCTGACCCCGCTCAATCAGCATACATTAATGGGCCAGCCTAGCGAGAGAAAGGGAGTGACACCGCCACCCATCTGCCTCTAGAAAGGCCAGTCAAGCACCCACTGGGCCGCTGGCACCATCTACCTGTGTTCTCTGTATTCATGGCTGCGTGGATTTGTGCCTGTGTGAAGCTGGCTCTGCTGCTATCCGTACTATACATGTTCTCTATGTAAACTACAATTTTGTTTGTTGCAGTTTTATATAGCGAGAACTCAATTAGAAAGTATCAGAGCGCTGTACATGAGCACCAGTTGCATTACAGACGCATTCATTTTTAGGCACGAGGCACTTAAGTGATTTTCCCAGAATCACAGGATGCTTAAGCGTCCCTGCTGAGACTCGAACCCGGTTCCCCAGGTTCAAGGTCTGTCGGTGCTTCCGGGCCATGATAATGGCGGGAATGAGCCATACAAATGCACTTCACATAGCATTCCTCTGCGGCTGCCGCCCTTGCGGTGCATGCAAGGCGCGTGTGGCTCGAGAAAACTTTTCACTATTAAAACAAGCATTTACAATGCAACGGTTTCGCCTTTGTTCGAGTATCCTCCTTGCTGAGAGCTATCTGAAGCCTAACATCAAGATGCCAAAACAAAGGAGGAAAACAAAGGCCCACAGCTTTGTTCATCCCATGTATGAGAGAGTTAAGAACACACTGTATAAACGTAAGATGTATCTATCTGCATGAGTAATTGCACTAAAGACGATTTAAATGGCACTTTTTTTCTACTCAATTTCTTTTACAGTGCTAATCATCCTAAATTTAGGTTGTTACAGCACTTTACATCGAACACAATATGCAGAGGCAATAACTCACAAAAGTGAGTAAAACAATGCACTGAAAATGTTCCATGAGACAATGAGGGTTATAAGATGCAGTAGTCGCAAATCGTCCATGCAGGTGGGCATGACAGGTTAAGAACGAATAGCCTGGAGAAACACAAACTCGGGATTTTAAAAGTAACTCTGTGGTTTGGGTTTACATTTACTAATAAGACTTTATTAGAACCCAAAGGAATCATTTTTAGCAAAGCATAGACTAATAAAACAAGAACTACAACACCACAGCTTTCCAAGGTCCATATATAGTTCACCTTTCTCAAGCAGAACAATCTACATGAAACCCTGACGCTCTCATGCTCACAACACGTGAATGCACAACACTGCACCATAGGCATACATTTGGAAAACACAGCCTACTTAACAGCACTTCCATCACCATACCAACATTCATCTTAGAACTTTTCAGGAAAAGTTGCTTTAAACATTCTAGCCCTTTACAAGAGCAACTAAGCACAACAGCTATATGCTTGGCTAGCAATGTATATTTACCAACTAAACTGCACATGCAGATCGACGGGGGTACACTCAGACCGCTAATGACAATGAACAACCCTTTGTGGAGGTCCCGGCAGAGACCTGGTTACAGAACCAAGGGTATGTGGTTGGGCCAAGTTCGTGCTATATAAAAAGCCAAAAAAGTTTACTGTTGCCACTGTGCCCGGCCTGACTACAGGTCCTATTTGTAGGGGGAAAGAGTGGGCATTCCCATACAGATGTATAACGTTTTTCTAATGCTTAGCTGGCGTGCCTAGTGACTACCACGTGACCCTGGACCTAGAGTCCTGGCTTCTAGTCCAATATTTGGCGCTTGCTGTAACCTGACGCCGACTCAAAAATCGAAAGACAAATATGACAGGTTGTGACTTGCAAGTACCAGAAAGGGCTGAGGAGCTCTTGTCTCAAAAACAGCCACACCTTAACGTCATGCTTGCACACGTGATAAAAAAGTGTACAGTGTGTTTCCACCCAGCGGCATTACAACGCTACGTGAGCGCCAGAATACATGCGCACGGCCCCATACATTTTTTTCGTTATATGCATTCACGAAAATGAGATTTCTAGGCACTCCCAGGCAAGAAACTGCTTGCTAAAAGACACACAGTGGACAAACGGTGAGCTAGGATTATAAACCACTTGCCGGAACCCCACTCATAGGACCACCAGGCAGACATCTTAGAGGGAAACGGGAGAGGGTTTAAGCTTTTTTTCCCCAGTAATAGACTTAAGTGCGTTATATTTCCAGTTTACAAGCGAATGTCGTGGCTGAAAAAGCATGTCTGAGATTTTACACCCTCAACTTCGCCGGAGTGTGCCAGGGTTCAGGTGTTCTAAATTCTACCGTGGTGGAAACTCCAGTTGACCAGTGGAGGTACACCACTAAAGTTTAAACGTACTACTGCAACCAACTGGTTTCACCTGCCCCTACTCTGTACTTGGCAGAGATGTCAACTTATTCCCGGAACCTAAAATCTACGAACACCTACATCACAGCATGGCTTCGAGCTAACAACAACACTCGGTAGTCTGCGCAGCGTGAGGGTGTCACTTTTATTGCTTTCTACAATCAGGCAGACATATTGTGATCTGAAAAAAAAAAACTCACGAGGCAAGGGGAAAAAAATATAATTGCTAAAATACTAAACTAAGGCAGCGATTTCCTTGTACGGACTTCAAACACCGCTGTCCAGATGACACCCAGGTATCAGCTTTCTGGCTGCAGAGTAAACAGAGCAGGTAAGGCGCGGAGGGCAAACATCCGGGCCTGCGGCGGGAGCAGGGCGCAGCCGCCCATTCCCAGCCAATTAACCACTTAGGGAGCAGCTGTGAAGGCACCCCCGGGGAGCCGCCGGCACCAGAGGCCGCAGGTAGCGCTGCAGGGCGCCAAGGCGGAGACTGGCACCGACCCGCCCGCTCCAGTATGATCTGCCCTGGGGTATAATGTGTCCCCAAGGAATCCCCCCTCCCAGCCCCTTAAAGTGTACTTTGCTCTCAGAGGGGGGGCCTTTTAGCGAGCAGGAGGCATGCGCCTCGAAGGAGCAGCGTCCTCGCTGCACGTAGCGCTTTAGGGCCATTCATTTAATCCGAAACTTGGGAAGCGAGAGAGCTACCTTACAAAAGTGATTTCACGAGCTACATGAGCTAGACGGCAAACAACCCTGTCTTTATTTCAACTTTCTGGTGTAAAATCTGTGCAGGAAGCTACACATTAAACAGTGACGCAAGCATCGCATGGCAGGATTCAATACAATCTACATAAGAAGCCGAATATGATCATTCTCACATATGCTCCACATACGGAGAGTTGGGAAACACGTGTACTGGAGGGGGTTGGTGATCAGAAATCAAACCACCTAAAGTCCATTCGTGGCACCGACGCTTGAAAAGTGGTTCACACGAGGGCTCGAGGCCCAATCAGTCCGCGGCCATAAACCTGAGACTACTGTCCTGGTTTCATCAGCGGGAGGGACACGGGACAGGCAACCTGAACACGTTCCGTCCCCCCTGCTGAGAAGGCATCCCATGAAACCAGGCGGGGGACCCCGCTCCGCCCCTCCCCCTCTCTAGCATGAGCGCTGCAAACACCGGGAGTTTCCAACTTTACCGCTCCCTTCCCCCCAGCGTGTCTCCACACAACACGAGGATGAGTGCGCTCCGCGGGACTTACTGCACATGCCAGCGAGAGGAAGAGGAGCATTGCTGCTGCTGCCACCGCTGTCCTGGCCATGGTGAGGAGTCCCGGTCTGTGGCGCCCCTTCTGCTGTCTGGAGCGGCTCCTCGCGAGGCTCGGTGTCTGCTGGGAGTTAGGAAAGGGCACTGGATTCTAATACATTTTATCCAACCTTCACCTTTAGCTCCCCGGTGAGCGCTCCTCCCCCGGCCCCGCCCTCCGCACAATCCCAGGAGCGCCACAGCGGGCACTCCCTCCCTCCCTCCCTCCCTCCCTCCCGGCCCTCGCCCTCATTAAAGCAAACCCCTGTCTGCAGCGTGCCTGGGCCACGCGTGCCCCCGCCGCGGGAAGCGGAGGCGGCAGCGCTCCTGGGTGGCGTGAAACAAAGAGCGCATGTTATGGAAACCCCTGTCTGCAGCGTGCCTGGGCCACGCGTGCCCCCGCCGCGGGAAGCGGAGGCGGCAGCGCTCCTGGGTGGCGTGAAACAAAGAGCGCATGTTATGGAAACCAAAAATTACTCAGAGCCGCACTTCGTAAACATCTGAGATTTCCTCAACTTTACTTTTACTCCCGTTGAGAGGAGTTTACAGGGATTTCATAACACGGCACCCGAGCCATATTTAAATACAATTAAATTACCCCACCTCTGCACTTCTTCACCGAGCTCTCTTTTGTTAAAGTATTAGGCTTGGGGATCCATTACCATATTCTGTGACGACGCGAGGTGACGCTGACGCCACACAACCTCTGAGAAAAACAAAACAAGTCAGGTCCCGGGCCGCGCTGTGATTGGCTGACGTCACGGGGGTGTCCCGGGCCGGCAGCCAATCACAGCGCGGCCCGGGAATGACGTCACGGGGGTGTCCCGGGCCGGCAGCCAATCGCAGCGCGGCCCGGGACAAAGGGGCGGGGCTTAAAAAAAGCACCAGAAACGCCCCCGAATCGCGTTTTCAAGAGAAAGCGCGATTGACAGCCTCTGCCTCCCAATGGCTAGCCTCCATTTATGGAGCTATCCAATGAGAGGCAGAGGCGGTTCTAACCCCACTATTAAAACAACAGATTTCGATCTGGGAGGGGCTTCGCCCCTCGCCAGGTTACGAAACCTAAAAAGCAATGCCTTAACGCTTGGTTTAATCCATTGTTATATTTAGTGCCTGTGACGCCAGGGAGATAGTAGGGCTCCATTGACTAGTGTGTGTGCAGTTATGATGCCTCATTTAAAATATGACATGCCTTTAGCCGCCGGGCTCAGCAGCAGTATGCTGGCCCTTGGCTGAAAGACCTGCTGCCATGCCAACAGCCCCTCGCAGCAGTGATTGGATGGCTGCTGGGTGAACAGGACGGTGCTGCGTACAGCGCGAGCTGTGTAAACTCGGTTGCATTTGCTCAAATTCAATTCAGATGTTCTGATTGCAAGATTCCTCTGGTTTTTCTTCGCCTTTTCCTGGTCTAGATTAGAACCTTGTATCAGGCCGGACATAAGGACATGTTTTAAAAAGATAAACCATTTAGTGCCCGCCATAAGCAGGTGGCCTACCTTCTTTTTTACAACCTTCGTCCTGGCTCCAGGTTTATTTACTCAACCTAATATGCCTTAATAAGAATCTTTTCATGATGCCCAGAGCTCTCCCTCGCCAGTGGATATGTCGCTTTGTATGAATGCCTGTGCCCCCTCTCCTTCTCCTGTGCCTGGATTAGGTGCCAGCCTGTGGCTTCTCTCCTGCGGGTTGTGCTGCCTTCTCCCACGCACTGCTGACTCTCTGGGGCTCTGTGGGTGTCCGCAGAGGGAGGGTGGAGCAGGGGTTTTGAAATCCCACGGTGGCACTGCCAACAAATGCCAACTGGAGCGAGTGACACTCCTCTCTGCGGAGACCTCGCGTGCTCTGCATATTGAATACTAAAGGGTTCTCAAAATGTGGAAGCTGGAAAAAAAACATTTTATAACCAGCATTGGCACAGCCAGTGGGTATCGCTATTTGGACGTATTGGCTTTACCAATGCTGATTGCCGACGGTGTGCAACATTGGTAAAAAAAAATCAAAAAAAAATCCTGAGGCTATGCAGCATTGGATTAAATTAAAAAAGAGGGGAAAAAAGGTGCAATGGTGCGAGGTAGTCATTTAATGTGCACACGCATGGCTGACCACACACGCCTGTTCCCTCGAAGTAGCGCAGGCACCATGTTTTCGTACGTGTTGAGTCTAGATGGACCAAGACAGAAAAACAAATCAAATTTAACTAGTGCAAAATCAGTGAAGGAAATGTAAATACATTGTATGAGGACTGCCATGCTGAAGACTCTTTTAGCAGGGCACAAATCCTAAAAAAAGAAGTGGTTAGCAGTGCTTGAAATGGAAAAATAGAAGTGCAGGTACCCTATACCAGAGTATCGGCTTATTTCTGGGGAGTGCCGGTACTCTCTCTCTCAAAATGAAAAAGTGCTGGTACTCAGTACCCGACAGTACCGGCCCATTGAAAGCACTGGTGGGGCGACTAATTAAGTTAGACAGTATGCAAGTGACTTCACGGTGTGCGACACCACTGCTGTGTGTCATCGCGTGTGGCATCACAGGTAGTGACATCACAGTAAGTGGCATCTATAAAAGAATTAAGTAAAAAAAATTGGGTATTTAAATGGCTATTCGTGTAAATACTCACACAGTCCGACAGAGCAGACATTCCTAAAGGGCATGCTATTTTAGGTAGGGATTGAATAAAGTCAAACGCTTGCTTCCAAATCGTAGTTTCACTTATGTTCTTTTAAAGTTATAACAAGCTGTGTGTGTGTGTGCCTTTATTTCCCCTCGACTGCTCAGCCACCTTAGTGTAAGGCTGCTTATAGCTCACAGACAGGATGGCACTTGCACAAAAGGAGAGCTAATGGCCTTTGGGAGTTGAGTTTCTTTCAATTAAGAGCATTGCGAACTAAGCTTATGCTAACATTTGATTAGGTTTACACTGTCCTCCATCTTGCCTCAACGTCATAATATACCACGTGCTGATTTGGGTTCTAAATAAAGTATCGCTAGTGTCCACATCACTAAGCAGAGGGTGTTCTCAGAGAAGTTTCCTCACTGTACCGAACTAAGGATGTTTCCAACAGTCCCAGGCTCTTGCTGAAACAATGTATCTGTTCAACGGTTTAGCAAAAGCCGTGAGAATGACTACATCTCAATGCATTACCATTATGAGATCATTCTCAAGCGTATTCTATAGTAAAAGCAGGGGCGGCTCTAGGCTCATGGCGGCCCTGGGCAGGGAGCGTAGGTAGGGGGCCCCGGAAGAGGGGGTCTGGCCAGGGCGGAGCCCCCCGGAGCTCAGGAAGGGGGTCAGGGTGTTTGGAAGTGGAAGCCGGAGGCCGCCAAATCCCTGCCACTGCGGCCGCCACGCAAATATGTAGCCATCCTCAGAGGATTATTATATTAAGGATATATATTGGCGTGGCGGCCCCTGGGGTTTGGCGGCCCTGTGCAGGTGCACAGCTTGCACATGCCTAAGGCCGGCCCTGGTAAAAGGTTTCTTCTAGCTTGTTACCTGTTGGTGCAAATCCTGAGAAACATGTATTCCCACTGAATGTGTGAAAGTCTTTGTCTAAAGCCCTATAAAAGTATGTGGAATTCTGTAACCCTTTCCCCACCTTTAGAAGGCAAATCTATTCTCGGTTGCACTTAGAACAGTACAGAGTTATTTGAACTTATGATTTGTAAGCTTTGCTGCAAAACTATTGTATGACTTATGGTTTATTGTGATCTGCCTATCATAAAGCTTTGAAACGGCAACCCTGGTCTGTCATTCTTAATAGAATGTTTCAGTATATTCATATGAATGTATCAAAATAGAAATAGTGACGTTTCCAATCGGGGAGCATCAATGTCCGTATCAGGACTACATCATTCTGGGTCCTAATTGTTGGTGCAACCCTTGAGCTACAACTTGAGACTGAATTGCGCACGGACACCCTTTAAATCAGCCCTTGGACCTGCAGGGGAAAATAAAATCCTCCACTATCCGCATATTGTTACTTGGCAAAAAACAATCAACAGAGCAGGCGCTGCTGAATTTGTTACAGTGCCAGAAAATGACACTGCTACAAGTTCAGGTTAATTTACTGTGAAAATAGTGGACAGGCGCTGTCTACTTGTGTGTACCTCCAACTTGTGCCCTGCCCTTTAGGGTGATTTGCTTCCTAATACAGATCTTGGCGGATTCATGTTTGCACACCTTTGGAAATATAGTGCTAGCAGGCACAAAAGGCTAGGTGGGAGAAATTGAGAGGGTCCGGTAAAAGCTACCTACAACTTCAAAATATGAATTGATACAATTGGAAGAGGAATGAAAATTGCAAAAATCAAATGTAACATTCCTACAGAGAAGCACTTGGTAGTCTTCGAATGCAATTATGAAATTTCGGGTAACTAGGTTTATATTGTTTTTGTGACTTTGCCTTTGTTAATATCTGGTTTCGCTGCATCTCACTTTAGAGGACAAAGGTGCCTGTTTCCAAAGCCATCAAAAGAACATCAGGTGTGACCTGCATGCAATCTGCCTCATTCAGTTTCACACTGCATAACATTCCTTTAAAAAATGCAAAATATGCAGTCCGCCGGGAGTGAGTGGGTAGCAAATTTGCTATTTTACACACTTTCATGCTAGAAGTGGGCATTGCCTCCAGGGAGAAATGAATTACTTTGTGTACATTTGCAAAATGATTAAACTGTGCCATCGACCCCCTCTTGCGCTGATTGCTCTGCTATGCATATTCTTAACCAGCCCACATTGATTTTAGATCAATCAAACTGGGCTGAACTTTCCTTAGTTGAGCTTGTAGCAACCCAATGCCACGATGGTCTATTTCTGCATTGTTCAGGATAAGAGATAGAGCTGTGTTTACCCTATAGTCCGACATATAAGCAGGGTAGGGGGTGAGTTGAAATTCCAGCTCAGCCTGCGGAGTTCGCAGAGTTTTGACCACACCGCATTACGGTTGTAATGCAGAGTTCCAGCCAAACTCTTCCAATCCCTGCGTGGTGGAGTTTTTTCATGTCAGGGATCGGCAATGGTAAGTTGGCAAGTGTGAGCGAGAATTGGCATCCCCTATTGCGATTTATGGGCACTAGGAGGGCAGTCGTGAGATTTTCTTAATGCTGGTGGTCGGGACCATTCACTGTGAGAAAGCTGCAATTCTAGTAAAAAATCTATTCGAGCAGCAACAAAGAAGCAGTGGCCTCTGGCCTGCAGTGTGGTGCCATTCGCGGTGATTTTGCAGCGCGGAACAAGCTTCCAGCGCTAAAAATCAGGGTGAGCACCTCAACGTGACAATTTCCGCTCGTTCACAGAATCTCGCTGAGTTTCCATGTAACTCCGCGAATTCCGCGAAGTTACGCCCACTTGTGAAGCAGGCACATAGCTACCATTGGTGCAGCAGGTGCAATGGCACCAGGGCCCAGAGGCCTGAGTGGCACACTGAACCATAATTATTGTTGTATTTCACAGTTCAAACAGCGACCAAGTGGCTCATGATTTCCTTCCCTAACAAATTAGCTACACCACTATACATAGACTGTGTACATTATTACAAAATTACTGAACTTGAAGTAAAATGACTTGAATGCATTAATTCCTTAATCTCATCACACCCTTAATTACACATTTATTTCTTTTTGTGAGAACCCCATTCAGAGGGTCACGGGGCAAACAGAGCGACTGGACCCTTGGGCCCGAGGTTGAGGTCTTTTCTTCCTGATGTCCTGGGGCCTGATCTACTGTGGCTCCAGAGCAATTGGGCAAATTACTACTTCAGCACTTGACTCCTAGTGGAAGCCCGGGTTGAGCAGTCCAAGGCTTCCCAGTTGGGTAGGTAGATACACAGGCTCACAACTCAAAATACATTCAGTAGTAGCAATAGATGAATGTCCAGTGAAATACTTTCTTTTATGACAAAAGTAGTATTTGTATATGAACACAAAGTGAAATACGGCATGCGCAGCCAATACATACAGTCCCCTGAGTTAAGGGCTCTACTGATTAATAGCAGTCCCCTGAGTCCCACTTACCTCTTACTAGTGGTAGTGGTAGTGGTTATCTGTAAGACAAGTTCCCCAAGGCCACCAGCCCAAAGCTCAGTCTTACCCGCTCCAGCAGGGATCGTTCAGCTGAAGTCTCCAAGAGCATCTCTTTCTCAGGCATTGTGGCTGCAGTCTCTGTCTTAGGTGAGTATCACACATGTGGGTTTGCAGGGAGTGTGGCTGGGCGTCCTCAGCGCTCCTCCATTGCAATGGCAAGTCTCCTTTAGTCTAACCCTCAAAGAGGTGGGGGTTTTCTGCTCTTCAGTCAGGGCACGGGTTCGCACTGGTTATCATGGCAGCCTCTCCTCAGGACAATGGCATCCACCAGGCTGACCTCCTGGTCTGCCTCCGGTGGACCCCACCAGAATATGAGTCAACACATCTGCTCTTCACTCGGGTGAAATCCTGATTAGCACAGCAGCAAGTTCTCCTTCATGGTGGCATACGGGTTTGCCAACCCACACCTCACACGGGTGATGTCCCAATCGGCATGGCAGTCTTTATCGCGGCCCCCTCTACCATTTGGGGTCACTGACTCAGACCCCACATGGGTAATGACCCGATCAGCAGAGCAATCTTCATGGTCGCCCCCTCTGGCATGCGGGGGTTGCTAACTTAACCTGCACATGGCAACAAACCGATCAGTGCACCAAAGTACACTGCTCACTTCACTGTGCCCTTCGGCTGTCATACGGCGGTTGCTGACTAAACTCTGCACACAGGCAACAACACAATCAGTGCAGCACCACCTCCTCACACCACATTACAGGGATCCACTGATGTTCTTGGATGTCCCTGGGGGGCCTTATCCTCCAGCTCTGGTCACAGGCAGAAGTCTTGCAGAGCCTCCCCTCCTCGCACAGCCCGTTTGGCTGCTTGACAGTGTCAATGTTGGGAGTGTTGGGCTGCCTTTCTTATAATCCATTTCCAAACACCAAATGTGACTTAGGGTCTGAGTCTTTGAAGTTTGTGTTGGGGGACACATCTTTTTGAAGTGCCCTCTCTTCTGCCCTTTCTCCAGAAAGTGGTCTGTAACAGCAGGAGTTGCTTCAAAACTGATATCCCCCCAACATGGGCCATAGGAGTGACTAGAGGTTCACACCTGGATGTCAGGTACAGTGATTAATGTATCAAAAGGTCACCCCTGGGCTCCATGCCTCCCCTTTATGATTCCACCAGACCCAACTCCTTCCCGAGATGTACCCAGGCCCCTACCAGTGACCTCTCTCTGACACAAAGAGCAGCCTTTGAAGTGCACAGGAGAGCCTAGCTTACCTTTGTCCCGTGTGTGTCCCACCATGCTCAAAAGAATGCAGCAATCTTAAGAGATATGTCTAGGGATATGTCTCTACCTTCTCATGCTCCTCCAGGGAACACTGGGACTCCAAAAATGGAACCCAGAATCTTCCATGTATTGTACCATTTAGAGGCCTGTATACGCTCAGCACATGCTTACAATACCCACACTGCACAGCAATACATGCTAAATTGATGTAGGCGAAGGGTGAGTTGAGCATTCAACAGCATACCTTTACATTAGTGAGCCTGTAGGCCTCTCTCCAGTGCCAGAGGTGAAAAGGTCTGTTCACTTCTACTGATCACTACATGGTATGGTGCCACCACCGTGTTGGTGCTACTTAACTCTTGGCAAAGGAAGCACTTTTGGTGCCACTCCTCATCCAAAAAGACCACAATCTGTGAGACAAGCCTATGTCATGACACACACACAGGATATGTGTTTACCCATGACAACAAAAATCAGCACCAGGATCTAAATACCATTGCAGCTGGGGCAGGAGTGCCTGTTGTCACCATGCAAGGGACTTTTCCATCCCAACGTTTTTATTCCCCCTTTCTGTTGATTCTATCCTGCATAAATAAAACATTTTGATGCTCAATTTTGATGCCCTGTAACACACGCAGATTCAGTGTAATCAACTTTCTGCAATCCAGTTAACCGTTTTGATAAACTACACGGATACCCTACCCATGAAAACAAATGCCCACTATCAACCTCTCCCCAAGTTCAGCATCCTTGCTCAATTAGTTGTACCTATTGCACCAAACCCAGGCAACCACTTCTGGATCCTTTCACCAAGTCTCCGTCACGAAGGCCGAACAAGCATTGGCATAGCCAATAGGTCTCGCCTTTGGGACCTTATAAGTGGTTAGTCATGCAGCACATTATCCTGGGTGCTGTCCCGCCATGGATTGAAACATTATGAGGCTTATCTGTACCACTTTTGCATCTTGTGCAATAGCTCATTGGATGCCATGGAAAAGAAAATAACAACAGACTTTTTAGATGGGAGGTTTAACTAAAACAAATAAAAATGGTACGATTAGGATTCCCATCGACTCCCTTCTTGTTTCAGCAGAAGAGTACATTGAAACGGGATCGCAAACTCAGAGTTCTCAGAGAAACCTTTATTCAGAGTTATTCCCTTTTGTTATTCTCATGCTAATGAGACCAGAAATACGCCACAAAAATGATCAGTTGAACAAAGAACAGTTGTAGTTCTCTCTCTGTGCACTTGTACATTTATCACTATTGGGTGAGCCTTCTCATTAAACCTTTTTAAAAAAAAAACATTCTTATAGTGGCCCCAGATGTTTGCAGGACAGCCGCGGTTAAGGCCATCCCTGCTCCACAGAAGAGGCGCAGCAGGCCACCCGCTGCTTCTTCCAGTGTTATTCACCGTGGCCTGAGCTGGCGGGGTGGCTGGAAGCAGCAGAGGGGGCGGGGGTCAGTGATACAGAGCATCCTAGCAGGCTCTCTCTGCAGAGGCAGATGTTTTTTAACCGAACGAGCGCATGTAAAAATATTTCAAGCAATACCATGAATGACAGGAAATGTCTCTTGGCTACAGATTTTCTATACAAAACAGTGTTCGACTTATCCATATGAGGTTCTCTCACTTAAAAAAGTACACAAAATCAAGCTTTGGGAATTTGGCTAATTTCACTGGCATTATTAGAATTTCACCCTGGCCTAATTTTACAGGAGCTGGAGTATGGTGAGAATGGCACATGGAGTGCAATCCGGGGTGGGGAACAGCAGCACCCTGGAGGGAGAGGTGGTTTGACTGCTGTGTAGGTGTCAGTCTTACATTGTCCTGAAAATCATCTGAATTATATGGCTGAAGAGATAGCTTCCCTTGTATAGGTGGCCCGCAATGTATCTGAGACACTGACATAGAAACTGTCCTATAGCTTCCTAGAAGATTTTGCCCTATCCTGACTGGGTATGGAATTGGCCCCTCGCCAGAGCACAAAGCCAAGCTCGAGCAGCGCAAAGCAGGACAGGTGGCGTGTTGTCACAGTGCTCTAATTTCACAAAGCAGGCAGTCGAGGTGCTGCTTGGGTGCGTCCCAGCAGGTGACTGGGTGAAAAGACCCGTCTGCTTGCTCTTAGACTCTGCAGACAGGGAAAAGAAGGGGCACGGGTCTCAGACAGTCTGATTAGCTGCAACTCCGCATTCTGCACCTTTATCTGAGCGGCACAGGCCTGTCGATGGCCGGCAGATCTCACGGGCCAATGTGCGGGCAGATAGATCTGGGAGTCGAAGAAGAGGCGCGTGCACACAGGCACCTCGAGGGAGGTGTGGGGACACGCTTGGGTGTGACAGCAAAGAACAGGTTTTGGCACCGAGACCGAGGAACAGAAGGCAAAGCAAAGGATAAAATACAAAATACGGAGGAAAGAATGGGGCAGAAGAGCAACCAACTTGAATAAAGAAAGGAACTGATGATGAAAAGATATATGCCTAAAGTAAAACAAGCCCACACAAAACAACAAGCGCGGCCACTAAAGTGAAAGCGGCCGTGCTGTGTTTAACTAGTAACCTGATCTACGACGAGGAATGCAGCTGCCACCCTGCGCTCCGCTGCTCGCTCCCGAGAGCAAAACGCCTTGGGAGTGAACCTTTAGAGAAGAGGTGGGCCATGCACACACCTTTGACCATTTTTGTGCTTTGATTATTGAAAGACAAATGCAAAGGCCAATCTAATGTGTGGGAAGAGTCAGACCCACATGGAGAAGTTTAGAGTGCTCACAAGAAGCCTCCCATAGGGCAGCGCATGCGCGCTGCTCTAGGCTCGACCTAAAAACCCCTGTTAGAAAGACTGGCTGTAGTATGTGCCAATATTAGTGACCAGATTTCGCACACCAAAAACCAGTATATTCCACAAACCCATAAGTAGGAGTCCAATTTTGCATCAACAGTGGGACTCAGATCAACTTAATTGATAGTGCTCACCAATGTAGAAGACACAGAAGGCGAAGAAATAAGGGAAATTAAATGCAACTTTTACACACAGTATCATCTGTGTCTCCCAGTGTGTTAATTCGACCCACTCTAAAAACCAGAATTACGCTAAATGTGCTTGGATTTCCAAGGACAGATGGTAAAAAAGTAGAGCTATCATGGCAAATCTGGGATGCTTGGTCACCCTATCCAGCATCCCACAATGCTTCCACATCTGTCCTGAAGGCTGAGTAGCCGAGTAAGTCCCCACCCTGAGTGGTCACATCGTGAATGCGAAATCTTTTGTCACCTTTGTTGATGACCTTTGCTTATGTTCTCGTGACCTTAATCTAGACATAACCCTTTTCACAAAAATGTAGCCAGGTAATACAACAGACTCCAACATACTTCTTCCTAGCCACAGACTGCAACCTCTTGTTCGTAGGGCCAGATTTATCAAGGAATTGCCTTCACCTTGTGTCATGCAGGGTGTCGCAAGGGCAACGCAATCCCTAAGTCATATTTACCAAGAAGCACAAGTCCACCTTGTATGGTCGTGCATTGCTTGCTAAATCTGAAGTAAAGCAAGGCAGTGCAAGTCCCTGCCTTACGTTACTCTGCCCTGGAAGGCATTGCATGGGTGTTCGCACGCATGCAAACAATGGATGTTAGTGCATTCCTCGATTTACCAACACTAGTAAACCTGGGAATGCATCAAAATGCTACGTCTCCCCACGGGAGGTATAATGAGGAAAAATATATTTATTTCTCCTCGTTGTTTCCTCTTTCTAAGCGTGCTGCACATTGCAGCACACTTAGGATTTGGAAAATGCCTCTGAGGATTGTTTTTGTGCAGGAAGGTGCCCCTTCCTGCACAAAAACAATCCACCCACAAGGCAGGCACCCTTGCACCATGACGCAAGTGTGTCAGCATTGGCGCAAGGCATCACATTGTGCACCAGCGCAAGAAGAGGGCAGGAATGCGCCATATAATGTTAAATATGGCACATTCTTGCCCTCTCGCGTTCACACTGCACCGTAAGGTGTCTTACTGAGTTAGGTGAAAGTATGATACATCTGCCCCCCTAGTGAGTAAGATACAGTCATTGCAAAAACTAACCTCAACAACTTCCAGAAACACTATGCCCAGACCTTCCACTTTGAGCAGCTGAACTTCAGGCAGCAACTTCTCTGAAGTATCACTCGCACACCATTACTGCATCTGGACTGAGGGGGTAGGTGCAACTGTTCTATCTCTTAATAGTCTTTCTATCATCATCCACCTCTTCGTTTGAGTTACAGGGAACTTTATCACCAGAAGTGATAGCATAAATGTGCATTGATCTTATCCATTGTGCATAGATCTTATACACGTATGGGCAAAATGGTAAGTTGGGGTTACCCGTTATGTATGGCCATCACAAAATAGTTAGCAGAGTGAGTGCAGTTTTCGCATCTAGACAGCAAGAGATGACGAGTGTCTACACAAGAGATCATGAGGTTACTAGATCTTGCAATGTTTACTAGATCTAGCCAAGCCATCGAAAATATGTAAGCCCCTGACAGGTCACAATGAGAACGAACAGACTTCAGCAGACTTTAGTCTCTACTGAACCATTATTTTCCCTACTATTTGCCATTCACATAGCACATTGACAGCTGTGCCTGATCTTAATATGGTTCCTATGGCATATTCCTTCAGTAACCAATCTCTAGAAAGACGTTCACTAAGCAGACTGAGCCCATCTGAAGTATAGGATACATGTTTTCTAGTGGAAATGTGCAAAATGATTGGAACACCAACAAAGTGGCAATTTTGCGGCCATTCAAAAACATTTTGCATGATAATTTCCAACTTGGGCACCCATGTAAATCCAATCTTAGTGAGGGTAGGTGTCTGTGTTTTTTAAGGCTAGGAAAATGTGTGGAACACAAGATCAATGCATATGGGAAGGAGATCCAGCTCGAAATGGTGTGCTTACACAATGCATATTCTTTTAGATTGTCTGCTCTGTGAATAGTCCGCAGGAGAAAGCGTAGGGCAGTAGAACTCTGCATGGAATTCTATCATTTGCATGGATTTTCATGCCTAATCCTTGTTTTTTTTGGTGATGCCCCTAAAACTCAGAAATGTATGCAAACATGGCTGTATATGGCACCAGGATGCAGGACTGTGAGTGTCCCACTGTACTCTTTTCCTACCCAATTGAAGTATAGGGGATTCTTTTCTTTGCTTGCATAAGAGTATCCCTTGCTACGCCAATGTATGCAGATTATAGGAGGATACCCAGGATTCATACATTTATGACCCATTGGAACAGGGTCAAGACTGACTTGCATATGGCTGGGTCCAAACTGATGTGGCATGGTATGGGATGCAGCACTTAATTTTTACCAGTGGCTGAAAATAAATCAAGCCTTCCGTCCGCCACTGTTTTTCCTATACTTCAGTGTGACGCCCTAAGTGGGATGTGTATGCCCAGACGTCGGTCCCTTGCACAATGTCCCACTGGAACCAAGATGTCTACAACTGATTAACCCTATTAAAGGAGAAACCGGGCCTGGGTTGCTTGTGTTCTGGTTCAGGGAGAACCTGGCCAGATTGTCAGGGCTAGATTGTCCCCATTACAACAGGGTCAAGACTGATTTGCTGGGTCCAAACTGAGATGGCATGTTGTGCAAATATAATGATGGACTACCAGATAAGGGCCGGAGTAATTACCAATGGCTGAGATTAATTCAAGAATTCCATCCATCCCTTTTTTTATACTTCCTATAGGGAGGCAACATGGTGTTGTAGGGATGCAATAGGACACAATAGTGAATCTAAAAAAAATCAAATGAATGTCAAATAATTGCAAAAGTGTCTTGAGACAACATCTACAAATAAATCAGTAGTAGAATGGGCATTGGACTTTGAGTGGGACCCCTCAGCCATTGGTTGCCATGTATATTTAAGGTTTGCCATTGATGGATGGGCTGCCCATCAAACTAATATAATTTTGTTGAAGGTAACATAAGACTTGAAGTAGCTCTACTTTTGCTCTCTTATGCACACTCTTACTCTACGGTGCTGCTTTCTGCCTCTCCATCAATCCTCATGCTTTCTACGCCCTTAGTGACTCAGTGGTCCTCAATCCATTCTTCCCTGACCCCTTCATCCTTACATCGCTCCTTTCCACTTCATCCTCTCTCATTATCACCACCTTCCTCATCATCACGCGTGATCAGTGCTCTCTGAAACATTGATAACAGTGGGCAAAGTGAACTTTGGAGTTTGTCTTTACTCCATTGCTGTCAGCAACAGTCCTCTCCTGCAAGGTTCCTGCTCATATAGTTATGCGTTGGTGACGCTTGTGCTATGAGCTTCCACTCGAGTAGTCCATCTTCTCTTTCATGACATCACTTCACTCTGTTCTGCACAGTAAATATGGCAGGTTGTTGAGAGTTTCACCTTCCATCACATTGCACACTGCTGAGGTACGCTAAGTGTGAGGCAATCTCCTCAGCCCCTCTCAGGCTCCGCAAAGGATATCCAGGGCACAAGTCCTAAAAAAAAAAGTGGGGGGACGCTGACGTAGCGACAGGAAGTGACGTCACAAAAGGTGGCTTGCACCTCCCCTTGCGCACCCCTTAGAGGCAATTGCATCAGAGAAGCCAGCGCGTTCTGAATGAGCTCCGATCTCATCCCAGAGAGGCCAAAGATTGAATGTGTGGTTCCATTTGCTCCAGTTATCGAGCTCCCGGTTAAAAAAAGGGGGGCGTCGCCGTCCACTCGCGTGGTACTCCGACTCGAGCCCTGTGGATATCCATCACTATGGGCAGCCTCCAGAAGTCAGTCGTCACCTCTGGAAGGAGGGGCTGTGAGACTGGGTCTTGCCTTGTTACCCTTCATCTTCTTATCAACATCAGCGGTCTATTGTGGCATGTCCGTGAACCTCTTATGATTGTGTGAGGCAACGAGTGACTGGTGAAGCTGTGATCACTTAAACTATATTGATGTAAATATTTTAGGATGATCTCTTTGAAATGACATGATATTTCTTAAAACTTTAAATTTTTCGTGATAGTTGAATGTGCTGCTTATTCCTCAACACAAAGGAGTGATTCAATTAAAAGAACCTATAAGAAACAGAATCAAAGATAGACAGTGCATTGTGCAGTAATTGCTTACTCTGGGCATGAGGAGTTTAGAGGTAGGAGAAAAGAGGAAAAGTGGTGGCGCAGACTATTCGTATCTGGAGGGCGCTGGAATCCTGCTTGCCAGCAAGGTTTCCAATCTCACCAGGGCCGGACTGGCCTATAGGGCAACCTGGCAGTGTCCGATGGGCTGATTTGATGGATCAGTGTGTGGGCGGAATTTTTTTTTATCTGTTTGTGGGCGTGTTTTATTTTCTGGTGGGACGCTGTTTTCTATTGACTTCCCTGGTATTACTACAATCATTGCCTGCAGCCTATCTGTACATGTTCAAACTTGGGCCTATTTGCAAATGTGGGCCACTTTTTTTGGCTATCTGGTTGACTGACAGAGGACACATAGATTTTGTTGCCTGGTCCTATTTTCTCTCGCCGTCCGTCCCAGAGTCCCATCATTTGCAAGTAGATGCCCTGAGCTCTGGCTGAACATGGCTAGGAGCCGATCCTGTCTTAGTGTGTTCCAGTGAGTACATATAAGCTTGAGGCATATTGGTAACCATTGTAGTATAAGCGTCTGATTTGAACCATAGAGTGCACTAGTGAACTTTTGTGGCAGGTTCGAAGGATGAGTACCATTCAGGAATGGATAGCAGGAGTTGAGCGCAAGGGGCATTCGAATGTTCATGCATTTTTTTTAAAAATATCGATACCTATTGCCATTGCCAATGTTTGTTTAAATTGCCTTTTAAAATTATCTATTTTAGTCCGCAGGGTGCTCTATGCCCTCAGTTAGTAATTGTTTTTACTGGGTAAAGTGGAATTTGGATCCCATTTGGCTCATATTGGCGTAAAAACGCCTCTGTTAGGAAGGCGGGAACTGTACTATCAGGTGTCGCAACCTGTAAATAAAGCTGCTCTCGGTCACCAAAGAGGCTAACAAAATGGCCGTGTACCAGCAGCGGCACAGGTCCAAGCCGGTTTACCCTTGGAAACTCCAGTTTAGTTTCTTGCAATAGCAGACCCGTTCCTTCTGCCCTAAATCTGGAGCTGCGGTAATTCGCTGTGACTGCCTCGGCGAGCCTGGAGATTATTTCTGGAACACTCTGGTTCTCAGCCTTGGCCAGGCCTGGAGGAGGCATGACGCAGTGTGCGCCTCGAGCCTTTTCAGCCTTGCTGGAAGAATAGACGCTGTGTAATGGAAGGCAGACGAGCTTCTCTGTATTTCTACAGCTCTGGGACAGTCACCGTGACTTTTCCACTTGCACCCCCGCCCTCTCTCTGTCTCTCTGTCTCTCTCTCTCGGTGCATTAACCTCTCTTTGTTCCGCATCCCATTAGCATCTGTCTCTGCACACGAATGGGTAGCTATACTTCGATTCGTGAACGCATGCTTTAATATTGTTCTCAGTGGCGTGTACCTTTTGCGTACCTTTGTGGGGGGAAGGATGAATGGGGTTTACACCCCCTAACTAGGGTGACCATAATTTAAAAGCCAAAAACCGGGACATTTCACAAAATTAGAAGGACTGCAATTTTACTTCAAGCAATGAGAGCGCTCCTCAGCAGAGAATTACAGAACATGTAGTAAGAACATACATAAAATGCAATTTTTAAACCCAGTAGTGTAATGATGCTATTCCTCCTGAGAATAACCACACAGGAGGCAGGAGATGAGGCACTATAGTATTTATTCAATTATAACACTATTAGGAGAGCGCCGGGCATACGAAGTGCTCCGGTAGCTTCTCCGCCGTTTCTCCGCTCTTGCGCATGCGCAGTGCGCCCAAAAGGGCCGGCGCGCGCTACGTCACGACGTAGCGCGCGTACACTAGAGCGCGACTCTACGTATCTCCCCTTTTTTCCTTAACAAAGGAAAACATACAGTCTATGTACATCCTGAAGCTATTTAGTCTCTCCCAGTTCAAAGTCTCCGAAACGGGCGGCCTCACCACCGCCCGACCTGCTCTTGTGCGTCTTACCGGAGTAGATGGCACTTCCCTGGGGCTGTTCTCTGCTGGGCTCACCATCTTATCGCCTTGGGTACAGGGTCTTTCTCTCCCTGGGGTCACACTCTCCTCTCCTGGCTGTCCCTCTGCCACCTGGTTATCGTTGTCTCCCCACTCCTCGCTGTTTCCACTAGCTCCAGGGTTCTCTTCTCCCCCAGGTGTACCTTCCTCATTTTCCCATTGCCTCCGGTATTGCGGTGTCCTCCTATTATCCTCCTGGGACCATTGTAGGATCTTGTTACATTTGGCCATGCGGTCTTGGGACCATACATTTCCATTGCTGAGTAGTGCTGCCCTGTCGTATACTTCTTTTACTTGTAGGATTTGTCTGTATTTGCTGTCCCCTTTTCTCCTTAGTACTGCCAGTTTGACTCTCACCCATCCCCCTCTCTCCAGGGCTGTTCCTTTCACATTCTTTCTTCGGTTGTAATGTTCAGTATGTATCATTTGGGCTTTCTGAAGATTGTGCTGTGCTACCGCCGGAGACCACTTGCTTGTTACTGTCTTTTCCCTCCATGCTAAGTTGTCTTTGGTGAAGGGGTGTCGCCATCTCAGGATCTGGAAGGGACTGTACCCTGTGCTCGTGGGGGTGATGTGGTAGGCCCACATCATGCTCTGGACCTCCTTTTCCCAATCTTTACCCATCGTGATGGCAGCTTGTATGGATCTCATTATGACCCTATTGAACCGCTCCACCTGACCATTGCCTGCTGGATGGTATATAGAAGTGTGTTTAACGTTGATGCCGTTTCTTTCTGCATACTTGTACCACTTCTCTGACGTGAACTGCGGTCCATTGTCACTCAGGATGGATCTGGGAATACCTTCTCTAAGGAAGACTGATGTAAGGAATCGGAGTACTGTATCTGTGTCCATCTCTTCCTGTATGTATACTTCAGGCCACTTCGAGTACCTGTCAACGAGGACACACCGATATTTTGGTGTGCCTTGGGTATCCAATACGGGTCCTAGGATGTCTACAGACACCTCCTCCCATGGATTACTCGGGTTGGCAAACTTCCCCAAGGGGGGCCTCAGGGGCGTCAGAGTTTTGTCTGCCCTTTGACACTGGTCACACTCCCTTACGTGTCTCTCCACTTGGATGTCCATTCCTGGCCACCAGTACATTTGCTTTGTCCTCATCTTGGTCTTTACGATTCCCAGATGGCCCTCATGTAACACTGCCATCAGGCGGGGTATCAGTGTTGTCGGTGGGACTACTTTGTCCCCTCTGTACAAGTATATGCCCTTGTCTCCTATGGACAGTTCCTCCCGGACTTAATAGAATTTCCTGAGTTCTGCTCGTAAATGTTTTTTTTCTGGCCATCCCTGTACTATGCACTTCTTGACCTCCCAGATGTCCTGATCTGTTGCATATGCCTCTGTCTACTCCTGGTTGCTTATCACCCATTCCGGGTCTTCCATCAAGTCTATCATCTCCTCACTCTCTCCTGCCTGGCTGGGGGCTCTTTCCATAGCTGATGCTCTACTGAGGTAGTCCGCTATCTTGTTCCTTGTACCCGGTATGTATTCCACGTCATACCTGTACTCCAGTAGTTTCAAGGTCATCTTGGCTATGCGCGGCGTCGCGCTTGCATGTCCACTCGAGATGATGAGTACTTTGACTAAGGGCTTGTGGTCCGTTTTGAGTTGGAACCTCGTGCCCCATAGGAATTGTCGGACCTTCCCCATGGCCCACACTACTGCAAGGATAGGGGGTAGGAGAGCACACCTTTTGTGTTTGTGATAATAAGACGTGAAATATAAACTTTAAACGTGTATAATACAATGGTGCTACAGTGTGACACTTGCTGTCTGTCAAGTGTGGGCTAAACAAGAAAAAGAGATGCTGCCGGACGTGGCAGCAAACACTGTGCACTGTGCACTAATGTCCCGTAGGGATTTGAACAATATTCTCAATAGATAATCAATAGTAAATCACAATGAACAAAAGAATCCTTCTGATGTAGCAAAAATGATTGTATTCATCGAAAATGCATAAATCATCATAAGCAAGTTGTATATACAATAGTTGACAATAGCTTGTTAACAATTGAATGAATGCCAATATACAGTCATTACATCATGACCATTACAATGCCGAATACATTAATATAATACAGTTTGCCAATGCTTGTGAACAGCCCGATGCATTTCGGGACATGGGTGTCCCTTCCTCAGGGGCAATCTGGCTGAGTAGTGTTGTAGTAATGCAATAATGTGCGAAGACGGACTCAATGAATGGGCTGGTCTGTAGGTGTTCGTAGGCTTAACGCAACAAGTACTTAAGCTGCTGAAGGAATCACAACCGGTCTCTCACAATGTTTCACAAAGCGCTGAAACAATTACTCAATGGGGAACCGTTGAAAAACGTGTCCGCAAGCTCATGCTCAAGGTGTTTCCATCGTCAATAAAAAATTTTTTTAAAACTACCGCAAGCATCTCCTTCTCTATAACACTGAATTTCTGTTCCGTGGACGATAGGGACCTGGACGCGAAGCTGAGGGTTTCCATTGTTCCATCTGTCCTTTCCTGCATAAGAACTGCTCCCAGCCCTTTTTCACTGGCATCCGTCGTCAGCACCGACTTCCCATAGGGTCGTATCCTTGTAGAGGTACAGCTTGGCTGATGTCCTTTTTCAGGCTGTCAAATTCTTTTTGCGTCTCTTCTGACCATGAGAACACTGATTTGTCCCTTGTGAGTTGCCTCAAGTGGTGCGTCTTGGTGGCGAAGTGTTGTATGAATTTGCTATAGTATTCAGCCATTCCTAGGAATGATCTCACCTCTTCTTTGCTGGTAGGGGCCGGGGCATCGCACATTGCCTTCACATTGGCCTGTTTGGGCGTGATGCCGTGTTCTCCAATTTCGTGCCCTAAGTACGTGACTGACGTCATCCCGAGTCGGCACTTCTCCCATTCCGCTGTTAGCCCATTGTTCTCTAGGACTCTAAGCACCATGTCCAGTTTCCTATCGTGGTCCTTCCGTTCTTTTCTCATTACCAGTATATCATCCTGGAAGTACTGTACCCCTTCGATGTCTTTAAATAGGCGGTGCATAAGTTTCTGAAATCCCGCCGCTGCTGACGCAAGACCAAATGGCATGCGGTGGAATTGGTAACATCCGAAGGGTGTTATGAATGAGGTCAGTTTCCAGCTTGCTGGGTGCAGGGCTATCTGATGATAGGCGGAAGTGAGGTCAATAGTGGAGAACCACCTTACCCCCTTCGTCTTGGCCAACATTTCTTCGATGCGTGGCAGCGGGAATTTCTCCACTATTATGCATTTATTCAGTTCTCAAAGGTCTACGCAGATGCGAACCTTGCCATTTGGTTTCATTACCACCACCAGGGGCGCCAGCCACTCTGAACTATTTATTGACTAGATTATTCCGTTCTCCTCTAGTCTGTGTAATTCCTGCTGTACCGCTTCTCTCACCGCTATGGGTAAGTTTCTTACTCTGTGGGCTATAGGCCTGGCGTTCTCCTTGAGGTCTATCCTATGTGTGAACTTTTCCAATTTGCCGACCTTTCCGCCAAATACCTTGGGAAACTCGCTCTTCATATTCTCGAGTTCCGGCCAATGCTCTGGAGCTGTCAGTAGCACTTGCGTGTCTCCTCCGGGATCTATTTGTATCCCTAAGTCACCTTGGTCCATCCATCCTAGGACCGACGGTCCTTTCTCAGCCACGTACAATTTGCACTCCGCACTACCCCCCTTGAACTCAAATGTTAGGGCTCTGTAACCAACCATCGGGATGGGCTCACCGGTGTTCGTAACCGGTCTTATGTCGGGAGGTTCTAGTCGCGGGCCCAGTCTGGGTCTGAAATCTTCCTCCCACACCGTCCTTTAGACGATGGTGTACGGGGATCCCGAATCCACCACGATTTTAATCTTCACTCCTCCTATCACTTTGTCGCAAAGTGGCTTGCAGGAACGCCTGCAGTCAATGCCCAGTACCTGCACTTCTAAACACAGCACGCTGTCCTCTTCGTCTTGTTCGTCCTTTTCCTCTTGCTGTTCCTGCGCCACATACTTCACCGTGGGTCTCCTCACCTTGCGGCGGCACACCTTTTTATAGTGACCCACTATGCCCCAGAACATGCATTTTGCTCTGAACGCTGGACATCACTTGTCATAGGCCGCGTGTGACTGGCTTCCGCACCGGTAGCACGTGGATGTGCTTTCTTTGTTCAGCTTCCTCTGTTGTCCGGGTTTTCCCGTCCACCTGTTTGGCCCTTTACCTTCCGCTGTCGTGGGCTTGCTCCTTCCTGGTAGGTCTGCATCGTCTACCTTGTTCACCATAGGCCTCTGGAAAGGTTCTCTCTTAGCTGCATCCGCGCATCGTTTTGAGAGTTCCGCCTTTTTCACCATGGCAATCACCTCCTTAAGCGGGGCGTCTCCATTTACCCTCAATTTGTCTTGTACAGTCTTGTTGGTGGTGTGCATGACTATCTGGTCCTTTATGAATTCGTCATGCAGGGCACCGAATTTGCATGTTATCGCTAGTTTCCTCAACGCAGCAACGTAGCCATCTATGGTTTCGCCCGCTTCTTGTTTCCTCTGCTGGAAATTATATCGGTCAATGGAGGTGCACACCGCTGGACGATAATGGTCGTTCAGATCTTCTATTGCATGTCTGAATACATCGTCATCTGCATTTGGTCTGGGCGTTGACACAAGATTCTGGAATACTCTTATCCCTTCCGGGCCTAGGTTGTGCTGGAGTATCCTTCTCTTTCTTTTACTGGGGAAGGCTTCTCCGTTCTCGTCTTCCAGTGCTTCAATGTAGTTCATGAAGTACTCTCTCCAGTCCTCCCACTTTATTAGAGGCTCTCCAGGCTTGGGTAGAAACGGGATCGGCGTCGTGAGCGAAGACGCCTGTGCACTCATTTTGGCGCGTCTTTCTGGTTCCGCCCCTGGACCTTTCGGGCTACCCGGCACGCTTGCACCTTCACCGTGTTCTTGGTGTAGTTGGGGTGCCTCTGCGCCCCCTTCTCTGCTCCTCACTGACTCCGCCAGGGCCTCAACCGGGTGCGGATGCTATCCTGTAGACACCTCCTTCAGTGTCCTTCTTACGCTTCTATTTGCTCACCCTCTTGGTGCACCGTGCAGGGCGTCCTGCCTATTCACCTTCACTGGTTGTCTTGTGCCTTTATGCCCGGTACCTTGATGTACTGTGCTGCTCCTCGTCCTGGTATTTTCTCTTGCCTTTACAACGCTCTCCTATAGTGTTGCTTGCTATGGGTACCTCCTAGCTCCTCTTGTTGTTCGTGGTGGCCCACCAGTCTATGTCCATGCCACACCTTCCTGGGTCGGGTCCTTTCTTTTTTTTTTTTGTATATTCCTCCTTCTTAGGGCAATCCCGCACTCGTCGCCACTGTAATGATGCTATTCCACCTGAGAATGACCACACAGGAGGCAGAAGATGAGGAGCTATAGTATTTATTCAATTATAACACTATTAGGAGAGCGCCGGGCATACGAAGTGCTCCGGTAGCTTCTCCGCCGTTTCTCCGCTCTCGCGCATGCGCAGTGCGCCCAAAATGGCCGATGCGCGCTACGTTACGACGTAGCGCGCGTACACTAGAGCGCAACTCTACAAGTAGCTTGCCTGTTGATTTAAATTGTTTTCTTGAAACAACTGCTAACTATCCCTGCTTTATAAAACATGAAAAAACACCTCCCACCATTTTCAGTCGATCCTCTTTAACCCCTTCACTGCGGGGTGTTTTCAAGGGGGGCCGCGCGCTGCGCCGCTGTGCTTGTGATGAGCTCAGCTCGTCATGAGGCACAGTGGAGCTGCACTCATGACGAGCTGAGCTCGTCACGGCCACACCCGTTTTGGAACGTTAAGCACAGTGGGAAAATTATCCCCGCGTGCGAACGTTCCAACGGCCGTGACGAGCTCAGCTCGTCATGAGTGCAGCTGCACTGTGCCTCATGACGAGCTGAGCTCGTCACAAGTACTCAACGGGGTAAAAACTGGGACATGAGCTACATTTCTTGAAATTTGCTGAGACAGCTCGTTAAAAACTGGGACCGTCCTGGCAAAACGGGGACGCCTGGTCAACCTACCCCTAACAAATGTACTTTTTGATCAAATGTTGGGTACAGGTGCTTTCAGTCGGGTGTGGTGAGTTGTCTGTCGGATTTAACCATAAATGTTTAGATGGACACCGTCAAAAATGATCATACTTTGCCTCTCTCCCGCTCGGTTTTGAAAGTCGTCAAAAATGTTGGTTATTTGACAAAATATTGTGTTCTCCCTCTTAGTAATCCTACCAATTGCATATCTTCCCTTTCCACTGCCCTAACTCCCTCCAGTGCACCCTTCTTGTGTATAATGTATTTTAACATTATCTGGCAGCCTGATTGTTGGAAAATCTGAAGTCCATCCACCCCTCCCCCCACCCCCAGTTTTTCTGACCCGACCGAGCCATTGATTATTCTCCAAGAACCATGGATATGTCTGCTTTTTAGTTAACGCTTCTCATACCAGAGGCGCCTCAACATGGTTATTAAGGGTCTGTGATGCTTGTTCAGCCAACCACTGTATTTGCATCACCAAGTCAACAGTCAGTGCTTAATTTTACAGAGGGGGCAAAGTATTTCTTAGCAGCCCGTCACAGGAACTGCTGAATGCTAAGGGTGACAAAATACCAAGGTTGCCTAGCCTTCATTCCGATTCCAAGCTTCCTGGCTGTTTAGTTCACTCCGAGGATTTTTCATCCACTGCATTCTCATGCTGTCACAGTTTTCTTTTTTTCTTTTCTTTATCTTTTCTTCTTTTTTAGCCTTTCTCTCACTTTGTGTGTGCCTTGCTCTCTTTTGGTCTAGGTCAAAAATAAGATGGTGAAAAATAGCTCCCAAACACGAGTGCTGGCACCCACCACTGGCACAAAGTCTGTGGAACTGATGCAAAATAAAGCGAATTATTTTCAGCTAGGAAGCCTTTCAAGTCCACCTCAATGAAACCAAATGGGATTTCAGGGGTGTTTGGTTCTTAATATGTTTATGTGATGGAATGTTAGAATAAAACTTCCATTTATTAGACTGGGGGGTTGGAGTGTTGCTGCTTTACTGCATTTGCTGCCGGTTGCACTTTGATGCTCATCAAATATTTCTGAAACTTACCTTGGAAGTGGCATCCTTTCAAAGGGTGTGGGCATTCCATGCACCTGACCCTGGCTTGATGCATAAAGTATTGTATCACCTTGTATCACACAAGAGGACAGATAAAGGGCATTAGTGGGCTTACACCTGCCCTTAATCGCTAATCAATTCACAAAAGAGGGCGTGACACCCCAGCGCTAAACCCCAGGTCGCTATTTAGCGAAACATGAACAGCGGATATTGCAAACCTTGATGCAGTGCGTGGCTCTGCTGCAAAGGCTTTGTCTCGGACCAGCTATTTCTCATTGCACTTCCAAGTCTGTGCCTATAAAGTGATGGACTGTTCAGTCAGTTTCACTCAGCCGGTGCATCTCACACACGTGTGGGGCCTGATGTAGAAAGCACTTTTGCAATCACAAACACCGCAATTCCATTAGCCTGAAAATTCTTTCTGACTCGTAAACGGGATTTTGCGACCCTTTCTGAATTGCAAGTAGGAGAGGATGTGGAAGGGGGTTCCCAGTCTATTTCCGATTCGGAGAGGCATGTCTCTGTGGGTGATGGTTGCAATTGCAAATCATTGATGTGTTACGGACCACAATCTTGGGGTGGTAACTGATGCTTGATTTGAGAATGCAGTAGCACCTGCTGGGGAAAGGTGGCAGAGGTGCTGGGGGTGGGCTTAGAATTATTATTATTTTTGTTTAAAAGCAAAGCTACTGATGTGCCTAACACTGGCTGCAATGCACTATGTTGTGCATGCTATGCTATGTTGTTCACGAACGAAGATGCAATTACAGGGGGGCACAACATGTGCGTCCCCGCACGCACCCCCATGGTCAGATGCACCCGGGGGCCCTGTTAGGACTCCTTAGCAAGTCATAGTATGCTCTGCGGTGCTGACATCGGCACCACCAGCATATTCAGGACCCTTTCCGCTGTAGGATCCTCGATACCGACGGAGGTGGTGGTCTTGTGGTGGGCCCACCGCCACCATCATAATATGGCGGGCAGACCAGCTGTGATGGTGGTCGAACTGCTATCATGAGTACGGGAGTCCCAGGACCGCCATACTCATATTAAGGTACTAATAGCCAGATCATCAAGCCAAAATCAGCTCGCAAAGGGCCAGATTCTGAGAATTTGGCCCTTTGCGAGCGCTATTTTTGCATTTGGGATTCATCATCCCAAATGCAAAAATCGCAATTTTAGAAATCGCTAAGTTGTATGTTACACACACACACATGTCCTTTGGACATGTGTGTGCGCAACACCAGTGTACATTACCATTTCAGGGGTGCTACAGGGTGTCCTTTGGACACCCTGGCACCCTTGAAATTGCTTCCTTATTTGCGATTCGCTAATTGCTCATCGCAAATAAGGAATGACTCCCCATTCATTCCTATGGGCCTTTAGGCCCATAGGATGAATGGGAAAACCATTCCTTATTTGCGATTAGCAATTACCGAATCGCAAATAAGGAAGCAGTAGAATTCCCAAAAATGTTTGCGATTTCTACATGCATCCCGTTTTGCGAATCTTTAATAGCAATTCCTTAAAAATCGCTATTAAGGACTCGCAAAACAGGACTTTGATGAATCTGGGGGTTAGTGTTGCAGTAATGCACCAATCATACAACCACATAGGTCATTAAACAAAGCTGAAATCAAAGTAGCAGCCCAAGTGTTGAATACACAGTGAAACTCAGGGCCGCAATTCTGCAGTCAAAGAGTTTTCGCATAGCTATGGATTTGTCACATTTGCTTCATAATTCACTATCTGCTTCATAATTTGCAGTAATTTCAGTAATCCAATTCCCTACGTGCTGCATGATTTGCAGATTTCACCAACCCCAAAACATTTTTTCCAGATAATAAGGAGGAAAAGTTACTAGAAAGCACAAAAACTTAGTTCTGAGCAATGGTAGTTCATTTATTCAGTTTAAGTGACTACCCTTACTGTTGCTGATTGCCGTATTCACGAGTTAAACTGTTACTAATGTGGTGCAACTGTGCCCATATTATTATCTTTTAAAATGACAAAATACCAAAATCATACTGCCACTGATAGTGCCGCATTATGCCACATAATTTGCCGGCCTTGGCATATCATTTTGTCAAACCTGCTGCTTAATTTGAACCTTTAGTGCCACATGTGTATCCAAGCCCATGCTCTTGTTCTATTGTTATTCATTGCAGGTCTGCTGGTACCCTTGTTGCTAGCTGCCTTTATTAAGACCTGCTCCAGATTGTAGAAAGTGTAGTGTGTAGTGCCGGAAAAGGCAGTGTAACTACTGACACCATTTAACAACCCTAAACTGAGTTTAGTTTTTCTGTCGCCAAAGCAAGCGCTGAGTATATTTGTGCACGGTGAAAAGAAAATTTTTGACCATTTACGTTACGCATTACAGTACTTATTTTAAAAAGCTATTATAATTACTTGGCATCTAATGAGTCATTTACATGGCATGCACAATCCTTTATGAACTATGTATTTTTAAGACCACATATTAATTTTGATTTCTTTTATTCACATTAAAAATAAAAAAAATAGAAAACTAGTGAAAACACATTTTGCCCATCATTTCACCACCAGATTACAGCTGCTGGTAAGAGTGTGGAACGACATGTTTCACACTCAACTCAGTGGTTGCAGTGGGCAATTACACCTCTAAAACATTGGTGGGTCTAAATTATGCCCCCCTCTCTCGTGCTCTCTCTTATTATCACTCTTTGTCACTCGTGTTGCAAAAAAATGTAAGGAAAATCTCTGCACAAGCGTTAGGAATTGGGCATTGTTATTATGCTTGGTTTGAAATCCCTTTTGGGGCTGGTTAAATTGATGTTTGACTTCTTTGAGCAGATTCGAAACTATTTATTAACAATTTGGAGTTTATTTTGCACTTTTCCACTCAACTCCGTCAAAATTGACAGCAGGTTCCTTTTCAAACTTTTTGAAGCAAAACTAGGCTGGAAGGTAGATGTGTTCAAAGTTTTCAGTGGTAGCTCATAGAGGAACATTTGTTACGGTCACCGGACCCAATGTAGCGTTTTTAATGTATCATCAATACCTAAAAGGGATAATGTTGTACTGTGTTACTATTTGATTTACTTGTATAATGTTTCACTGTTTTTCCTTTTATTTTATTTTATTTTTTCTCTCCTCATGGATATATTTTCTTAACCTTGAAGCCGCCTATTAATTGTCTTGTAAAGCGCCCTGATACCTTTGGGCCTAGCTAGCGCTATATAAAACTCTATAATAAATACATAATAAATACATAAAATGTGGAAATCCTGCTGAAGAGGGTGGGTGGGGACGGACTAGGGCTTTGAAGGAGTACATTCTTGTCCGTATTGCAGAGAAAAGAAAGGTAGAAATGTCTGTTTTGCTGTAATTGGTTACATTTGGCGCATCAGGTTTTTGCTGTGCTGCGAGGTTGCTCACCCCTTAGAAGGAAAGCAGAAAATCTCATTTCAGTAGGCTTCAGAGCATCACGCACACACTGCTCCAGCCCTGGTCCTTCTGTTAACTGCTCATGCATTCTAGGAATTGTGATCTTGTCTGAGTCGAAAGCATGCCACGTACCAGATTACAGCGGACTGTAAAGATTACCAGGTAATCCTCCACGCAGATCACTGGGTGACTGTCATCAAATGTTTACAGGAAGGAATGTGCCTGGTCGTACAATAATGATCATATCATGAGCAGTGCTTAAAGTGAGGCGGTGGTTGCAGGTGGACCCCACTGGCACTCATTTTTTTTGGGGGTGGCACTTATTTTTCCTTATCAGACTTTCACCCAAAGCATGAAAGAGATAGAAAAACACACAAAGAGGGAAAGAAAGAGGAAGAGAAAGATGGGAAAACAATGACAAGGGGAGAAAGCAGGAATGAAAAAGAACATGCAAGAGTGAGATGAAGGGTTAAGCGGCGACTGGTGGAGGAAGAAAGAAACATGAGGTGGAATCAACATAACATAACAGGTGTATTTGTAAAGTGCAGATTCACCACAATGGGTATCTTGGCGTTGAATAACAGATGTTTAATGTTACCCAACTCAATGGTACTCATTTTATCTAACTCAGAATGATGAAAGGCTGAGTGGACCTGCCGGGATTTGAACCTGTAACCATGAGGTCAAACACAGCCCCCTATAGTGGACTCATTAGCCCACTAAGCCACCAGACTATGCAGGCTTGGTATTTGGTACCCAAGGTATAGATAGGGTCAAACAAGGGCTTCTGAAGAAAACTATGGGCCCGGCACTTATTGTTTTACAAATTAAGCGCTGATCATGACATATTGAAAACATCTTAGTAAGTATCTTGTTTGTCTCTAGGTGCATTTGGTGTGCCTGAATCTCAATGGCACTAGACGGCCGCAGTGATGTCCTGAAGCACATCACTACATCGCTCTTTCCCGCTTGGCCACAGGTACCCTCTCCTGCACATAGTACTCCCCCTTCTCAATGAAAATAAGTTGGGAAGCATGAGGAGGATGGACAGCTGAGGAGGGGTAGGCAGAGAGACGAAGACATAATGTGTGGTGAATCAGAAGAGGGATGTGGGGGATGTTGGGGTAGACCTGCGAGGGCGTTGAGACCCCAGAAGGCATGCAGGGACTTCAACCTGACACTGAAGGTGAATGTCAGACATCCAGAAGAACTTGAGAAGTGCTGCTTGTGAAAAGCTGACCTGCTTGAAGGTGCTTGGGTAGGTACTTTGGTGTCAAGAAAGTGTAAAGTATGCTGGTTGTAATAAGAACTTTGCAAAGGGTGACAATGCACAGTTCTGACAGCCACAGACAGACTGCCACAATATTTCAAATCTCTAATGACAAATGTGTTAATGGAGAACCTAGTAATATGGAACCGGTGATGGGAATTGGCAGTAGGGAAATGAGGAGATAAGTGTATCCCATTTGGAGATGAATTATGGGAATGGCACTGAGCCATAGGTGAAAAAAGAGTGGTGGAAGAGTCGATTCAAGCTGAACACCATGAAACCGAGAATGAATTAGTGGGAGGAGAAGAGCGGTAATGGTGTTAAGCAGGACTGAGTTGTTGAGTGGTGAAAGCAGCTGATTGGTCAAGGAGTATGCGCATGGCTAATGTGAGTTCTGGTTTGTTGAAGAGATAACTTTGAATACGTGAGGGGGAACTTTCAGTTCTGTGAATGGCACTTACAGAACAGTAGTGAGTGAGCCTGTTGCATATACATTTTCAAAAAAGACCTTTGGGAGACCGGTCTGTCGTTGGATGAGGAGGAGTTTTACCCTTTTTTATTTTCTTTTAGTAGGAAGTGTTCTTTCACTGTGGCCTTGAAACATAGTTAATGGTAATGAGGATATGAAGCACTTGTGTTTATTTCTTAAGTTCTTCAGGGATCTGGGACTTGGTCCAATTGGGTAGGAGGCAGCACATCTGAGTCTCTAGGAATTGCATCCATGGGAATATTCATGGCTCAATTGGAGTTGAAGAAGCTGAGATGTTGAGGGGAAAGTGTCCAGCCATGACAGTGCAAAGTTTGAAATGTAAGTCTCCAAAGTATTCTGAGTTTGAGATGGGGCAAGGTCATTGTGGGCTTGATGGAGGTATGCCTGATGGAAGTCAAAGTGGATTATATTCTAAGAAGTGGAGAGTGTGTGTGAATTTGGGGTAAGTGGCAGGTACTTTGAGCGTCAGGTGGATAATGGTATGATCTAAGTGTGATGAGCCTAAGGTGGGTTTGAAGGAGCATGAGTGTCAGGGTATACCGTGTGAGTAACTAGGTGAGGGGCAAGTGTTATCAGAGAGAAGCTGTGAGAAGGTGTTTTCTCTGCCGTTGTACTTTTAGGTTATAATTTGCATTCCCAGGTGAAATGGAAGGAAATGAGGATGACAGCTGATCTAGGCGCTTTTGTGGTTATCGAAGTACCACTCTATATCTATCAATCAATCAATAAGTGTACTTATAAAGCGTGCTACTTACCCGTGAGGGTCTCAAGGCGCGGGGGGAGGGGTGGAGGGGTGCCACTACTGCTCGAAGAGCCAGGTCTTGAGGAGTCTTCTGAAGGTGAGCAGGTCTTGGGTCTGTCGTAGGTGGGTGGGGAGGGTGTTCCAAGTTTTGGCGGCGAGGAAGGAGAAGGATCTGCCGCCGGAGGTGGGTGGTGGAGAGCACCTTGTGTACTTTAAATGGATCTGTGGCAGTAATACTTAGCTATTCTAAAGATGATAGAAGATGGCCCAAGAGTATGAAAAGGGTTGTCTTCTGTGATTTGTTTAAACAGAAGAAAAACTACTCCAACTACTCACACTTGAGAGACCCATTGGACAGGTGTAGGAAAGTATAGAGCAGATCTGCTTTCAAATAGCTAGGAAGATCTATTTAGTCAAGAATTAACTTTTCACTTCTGCAGATTCTTAAACTTTTTGTCACAGCGGATTCCTTTTACTGTGCAGTGCAGGCTACGTTAGTTAGTTAGGTACATTTTTACTGGCTTTATAAAATGTGGTCTACTTCCACTGAAAGCTTATTCTGTTCTGCTGACTGTCTTTATGTGGGTTTAAGGAGCAAGGATCCCCATGCTAGCCTTTCCAACAAGTGGAGTAAAAGGAAAAACACAGAGAATCCATTAGCTAGAGAGTAAATTGCTGGCCCACCCAGAACTTCACCCACGTATAGCATTCATGTTTCCCCACCCGAAGAGATTCCATAACCTAAAGATGGCTCCCTCTACCCATACTCTCGGATGACCAAGCACGCCCAGTAGCCTCCTCCCTTGCTATGTGAACCTCTTGCTTGTCCCCTCTGACAGACTGCCCAAGACACATCCATCCACCACTCCCTCTTTCATGTAGCACCGATTGTGAAGTAGCAACCCGCTCTGTGTGTGTGTGTGGGGGGGGGGGCATCATGGAGCTGTGGCAACGGAAGGAAAGTATGAAAAAAGTTAATTTTGAGTGTGTGTGTGTGTGTGTGCACTTATGTGAAGAGTATGGTATACCCACTGACCAACCTGATGAAATCCTCACACATTAGTTGTAATTCTTGGCAACATGCTTTAGAAGATAAGCATTGCCCACCCTGGTGACATTTTAGCCCTTGCATAATGGTGGTGGTTCTTGTCAACTTGTGGGCAACCATGAGATAAAGCTAATTGCCCACAATGTGAAATTGCTGGCCCAGCACAAGGGCGGTGATTCTTGTCAGATTATGGGCATCCATGAGATTATGCCCATTAACTACCTAGAGTAACATACTAGTCTTCACATTATGATGGTAATTCTTGGCAGCTTCTGTGCATCCATGGACTGATGCCCATTGCTCCCCCTGGTATATTGTTGGAGCCACCATAATAATGGTGATTCTTGCCAAACTGTGGGCATCCGTGGTATGATGATGCCTATCACAGGGATGAATGAATGAATGAGTGAATGAATGAATGAATGAGGTGGTTATAGAGTGGACTGCCACTCCCGGAGGAGGATCCTGGTGCTTGGCAGCAGCAGAATTGACTGCACAACGGATGAGTAACTCACCGAAAAGCAGATCAAAGAGTGAGAGTGTAACATGGCGAGTTAGAGATGCCATATAGCCACGTCTTCAACTGCTTTCTGAATATGGCCTCCGATCCAATGAATCTTAGGTGACTGAGAAGATAGTTCCAGGCCTTTGTACCCAGAACAGCGAAGGATTTGCCCTCTTGAGTTTTGAGTCTAATGGTAGGGGGCTTCAAAAGATTGGCATGTGAGGACCTCATGTGATCGGAGAATCTGGCAAGAAGATATTTAGTCCCTGATGGCCTGTATGCTCTAAGAGTTAATTTTGAGAAGGACCTTCTTATGTACTGGCACCCAGTGTAATACCTTTAGAGCTGCCGAAGATCGACAAGGGAGCTTCAAAACCAATCCTGCAGCAGCATGTTATACTAACTGCAGTTTCTGAATAGTTTGTTTCGAAGAACCAGCGTACAAACTATTGCAGTAGCCCAATCTAGATGTTATTATGCAAAGGCCACAAACTTTCTTGCCACTAGAGAGAGGTACTCAAACAATCCTTTCAGTGATTTAGTCAACTTGAAACATATTCCCACCACTGCAAGAGTTTTGGGGTAATGCTGGTCTTAATACAGCTCGTTTATGGAATACTGTTCAAAATCTTGATAGAGTGGTGTCCATCCCTGGTATAATATTCACACTGGCATAGTAAAGGTGATCATTATTGTCTGACTGTGAACATCCTTGGCACAGTGATGGTTATGAAAGTTTGTTGTTAATGGTTAACATAGGCGGTGCATCCATTGCCAAAGGAGGTAACTGTTGCCTTTTTGTGGACATCCACAGCACCCACACTTGTGTTAATGCTGGCCCTGTAACATGGAAGTCCTTTGGTGCTCGCCCTAAAGCAATGCTGGCCCTAACTGAATAATTTAGTCATTTCTAGCTATTTGTGGGTAGCCACGGCATGATGGTGCCATGGCAAGAATGGTTAATACTTTGAATGCATAAAAAGAAATCAAGACGGCTCAGGGAAGGAAGCAACAAGTGCAGTGACATGGCTAACATGCACCCTACTGTACATTCATAGCCAACACTTGGTGGCCAGGTTAAAGATCTTTTGTGGTATTATCTTGTTAAATTGCAGGACTATACCTTTATTTGTATGGATTTTATTGTTGCTGTATCACTGTATTGTACATGTGGACAATGAGACAAAGTCTACAGCTAAGAGGTCTAATAATGATAAAGCGCTGGAAACTGCAAGGGCATGGGAGGCCTTGGTGTTCACGCTACAGATCCTGGAGGCGGAGTCAGACAGTGACTCGACACTGAGCGAACCGCTGAGGGCATCCCAAACCGAAGGAGAATGAGGGGAGATCCTAACATTCCTGGGGTACAATGCTATGAAATTGGGGAATGTCAGATTGGAATGAGCAGTCTGGGGGTTGAAGTACTACACTGAGCCAGAATGAAACAACATATTGTAATTTCCTCTGTGCGTACACTGGACACACCGGCGGCAAAATGGGGGGGGGGGGGATTATGGAAGTGGGACTGGCTTTTCTGATGAACATAGACTTGAAGTTCGGTACAAACATAGATGCCTGCTTAGGAAAACGGACAGAGAATACAAGTAAATATGATTGCAGGATACTTCATGGTGAATGGGACATACCAGATAGCTATGTAATGGCGGAATGTGGGGTGATGCTGAATATGATCAAATCTGTCCAACGTAACAAAATAGAACGTATATCGAAGTCCATAATGGGTAATATTATTGTGCAACAGATGCCGGATGTTTGCTGTTGTTGAAAATCAATAAAAATACATTAAAAAAAAGAGACAAAGTCTACGCCAAGCTAAATACTTTTTATAACATAAATAAACATTACAAATTCCCGTATCCGGAATATCCTTTTACTCCACTTCCTCTTCCCACAGATCTGACTTGTCTTGCTGAAACAATCTGTAGTTTCAATATGAAAAAGTCCTGGACATAGGGAAAGGAACACCTTGGATTGCTGGCCCAGATGGCTGAGCTCAGGACAGACCCTCCTAGGCAGGGTTTTAAGTGGTACGGCTTCTGCCAGTGTTCAGTCCCAGCAGTAATAAAAATGTGACTATGGAACGGGTCCCTACTAGGCCCTATGTCCCCACCATTAACTTTACAGACAACAAACCTGATCATCCCTTTAACGATGACCTAAAAACCCTCAATATAATGCATGTCAGCCATTCAGTCCCTGTTGATGGTTGTAATGTTTTACCTCATCTTGCAGTCCCTAGGACAAAATTGCTTTTTCCAGCTGTTATGTTTCTGTAGTTTTTTCCATGCAACATATGACTGGTGAATAATGCATGCTTTCAGATGACTCCCCTCTAGATGTAAGGGTGAGTTCAGGTAGTGGGTAGTTGTTCATGATGGCAAGGCCAAGAGCTCTGGAATTAAGGACGTGGCAAGGACTGGTACCATTTTACGTGGAAGCGTGATGGAGGTATACACAATATTGACAGCGCCAAAAGAGAGAGAGAGGTGAGACTGTGTGTGGTCAACCCTCTTCTGCTTTACAGGGACCAACCCCCATTTGTTTGTGCAAAGAGGAAGGAGTTGGCATTTAAGAAAGTGGATTTCAGAAAGATGTGTCTAGTAGAGCATGGCGCATCTAAAGGAGTGAGAGATTGCAGAGGAAAGTGACATGAAAGGGGGACGGGAATGAATCAGATACTCCAAAGACGGTTCCTTGTGTGACATTCTCCTACAGCCCAGGTTTCTGAATTTGAATTCTGGGATGTGTAGTCCGGTTTTATTATGGAATAAACAAGACTACAAGTCCCAGAATTCAAGGAAAAAACCTGGACTGGAACAGCACATCACGCATGAACCTGGGACCTTTGTCACAGCTGAATAGAATTACATAGACCGGGCCTCACAAAGTCTTAGTTAAGCTTCTTGGACCATGCCCCTCTGAAAACCCCCTCTAGCGGGCCTGTTTCATTGCACTTAAAGCCTGCCACTAGGAGAGCTCAACTGAGATAAACACAAATTATTCCTTAACCCTTTGGGTGCTGGTGACGGAACCACTCCGTCACCAGCCACGGACGGGCTGTGCTAATGACGGAGTGGTTCCGTCACCGCCACGCCTGCGCTGTAGCGATTTTGCGCCTGTGCTGAGCGTTCTATTGAGCGGGCGGGGCCGAGACGGAACCACTCCGTCACAAGCACAGTGCGCCCGAGGCTCGTGACAGAGTGGTTGCCGTCACGAGCATGGCGGCGCCGCACGGACCCCCCCCCTAGCGCTGCGGCGGAAATACCGCCGCAGCCAAGGGGTTAATCATGAATAAATTACCTTTACCGAAACAAGCTACACTTGTGACATTGTACACTGTTTGCTGTTAGAAACATATGAGACAGTGTATCTTTTAAACAGAATCAAGGATATTTCAAGTTTTCTTTGGAACATAGTGTCAGTTGATTTTTATTCATATCAAGATTGGGCATTTTTCCTTTAAATAACTTCAAAATGCAATGGTCTGATAAAGGAAATAAGTCCAGAATGTGTGAACTTTGTGATGCTGGGACTCCAGACATTTAGAAATTTTCTTTTTCTATGCCGGTGAAGGAAGCTAGAAATTGCTTTTCAAAACCTTTGTGTCTTAAATATAAGATACGCAAAGCCAACTACCCGATTGCCCTAGCAAAGTCACCCCCTGATGAATTTGTTTGCTATAATTTGCACACGTTTTTTAAATGTAATAATTGTTTGCACTGAGACTGTCAGGCCACTTTTCTTCTCTTTTGTTTTTTATTTCTAATTGTAAATATTGTTGATCTCTGGTAAGATCTAAATCAATAAAAATGTGAATTGAATTGAAGTACCTTTGAATAAAATGCAACCATATCCTGTGTACACCTTACTTGAGGCAACACCTGCACTCTTTAAGGTAGCAATGCTCTGACCATTTAGCACACTTTTAATGAGTATGGTGAATTCTCAGAGGCTGCTGTGGAATTAAATCTAAATTACTTTAATAGGTGCGGGGAAATTATGTAACACCGGGGTATTTATTTCTGAGATCAGGGTGTTGTGTGAGGATCGGAGGGGATCAGGGGTGTAGCTTTCATTGGTGCTGAAGGTGCAGTGGCACCCGGGGTCCAGAGGATTGAGGGTCCTGCTCACACCTGATCATTGCTGTACTTAAAAGTCCAAACAGCAGCTGGGGATTGGGCGCCATTTCCTTCCTTGCACTAGGGTCCATGACACTGGCTATACAGATGGAGGGCAGAAACTGGGGGCTCCCAGTCCTGGATTACCAAATAGGCAAAGTAGGCACCGGCCTATGGGTCCCACTCCTTTTAGGGGTCTCGCGACAACGGATCAAAATAATATTGATTTGATCTTGCAAGAAAACTTATTAGGAGATAATTTGCGAGGGCCCCCTGAAATTTCGACTGCCTAGAGGCCTCCACAGGGTTTAATCCAGCACTGGTGGCGCCTTTCTAAATGCAGTCAGATGAGGGACCTTGTGGCTGCCTGTAAGACAGCAGGGTATGTGACCTTCAGTCAGGCCTTGTCAGTTCCCTCCGAGCACCGCCAGCTTACATAACGCCATTACTGCCGCTTTCTAAGAGCGTCTAATGCACGGATCAAGGCAAACGCAGCTTTTTAGGAGCTCCTGCTCTGTTCTCTCTATTATTAGCCACCCAATGGACCAGTGCTTTCTTGATTCATGTCATACTTCTTTTTAGAATTGTTCTATGCTTTTAGCTTAATTAACTGTCTTGCTCAGTGGATTATAATCGATGAACAACCTGTCACATGAGACAGAAAATGGGAAATACCTTCGTTTGGGAATGGCCTCATCTTGTGTTTTGGTCTGCCCGCTTGCCCTACACGCTTTCTGTGACTCGGTGCCTTCATTAGTTCGAATAACTTTTTTTTTTAATATCCAACCCCTCTGGTATTTCTTATCACTGTAAACAATGGATTTTACTATTAACTAAGGTAATGCTACTAAATGTACCAACCTATGACGGATGGAAGGTTGAGACTGTCTTGCTTATAGGGCTTTTTGGCAGTGCAAGAAGGGCTGGGATGACAGGTTAGTGTGTGGGGCATTTTCTGGCTGTTTGTGACCAGTTCTATTGTGTCTGATGGGGCAGTTATTGCTGTCGATTTCCCTGGTACTACCAAGAATATTTCCTCCACAGGCACAAATGCATGCAGTCGCTCAAAGCTTTCAAAAAAGTCTGTACCATGTGCCTTTGTGAGTTCATACACACCAACATTTTAAAACTGAAGAGAGGGAGATTTTAAAAGAAAATCGGGGGATTTTTTCCCCATTGACTCATATTAAAACGGGGAAATTTTTGGTGGGATGCAACTAAAATAGAGCACTTGTGGCTAAAAAAAATTGGGTGTCTCCACCTGAATCAGGTTTGTTGGTATGTTTGCAAGCTCGAAACTACTCTGATATACAAAATTTGGGCCACTTTTTTTTTCTATTTGATTCGCCAATGGAGGCCACTTTTATTTTAGTGGATGGACCTATTTTCTGCATTAGCCCAACTCTGTTTGCCAGGATACAAAGACCACTGTATACAGACAAATAAGCATTTAACTCACTAAGGCGTGGTGGGATTCCATACTTGTCCAATGCCTGCTAATAATGAAATTGTCTTCCTGCTCCCTACACCATTAAGGAATCTATGTTTCCCATGTGAACCAAATCTTCTGCCCTTTGAGTGTTCACCAGAGACCCTGGGTGAAAGGAGATCTAGTTTGCAAGGTGTGCCCAATGAATATTGAAGCTACTGTATCGATGAGACAAAGTATCGAGGACAGAATATCGAAAATAATGTATTGATCGGTAAGTGTAGATTTTCTATCCCAAATGCCACATTTATGTACCAACACCGCGCATATATTTTCACGGTACATAGATGTAGTGTTTGGAACAGTAAATCTATGTTTGCATATAGGCACTTACTTTCTGATAGTTTGTGCTTTGATATCCTGTCCTCAATGTTCTTGTATCACAATATTGTCGGTATCGATATTCAGTAGTAGAATCAGTTTGCAATTGTAAATTAATGATGAAGGTACAAATGAGCTAAAATGGCAGCCAGGAAAGACTTCATTCTTGCTCTTTGCATAAGATTTTCATTGAGATGATTCAGTCTAGGTATAGGTAGAACGTTTTGCAGTATGCTCAGAGTTAATCGCGTGTTATTTAAGGTCACCAGGATCATTGTTTTCAACGCACCCCACACTGCCCACTTTTCAAATCGTAATTTTCTTAGTGTCTCAAGAGAAAAAAGATGCTTTTTTGCAATTATTATTTTGCATATTTAATCATCTCACATTTGTCGATGCATCATTGTTGATTACAAATGAATTTTTTCTACAACCAAGAAATGGAGACAAAGCTATAAAATATAAAATTCTGGACACAGTTTTTCACGTGTGTATAGTGGTGTAAATGTAAAGACAAAGCCATACACGAAATGTGTATTTCATGGATCCATGAACTTAATATATTGTTAATGAAGGGGGAGGAGGTCAGAATATTGCAGATGAAATATTGATTTGTAGAAATATTGGAACCACAATGTGGATGCCTAATGCATCTAGTTAGATGGGGAGTAAAGAATAGTAAATTTAGATTTCTTATTACAGGCATTTCCTGACCCTTTGAACTCTTCTGGAATAAGAAAATCATCCCACCCATTTAAATTCTATAGATATTAAGTATGTTGAGTTATCTACGTTCTCAATTATATAGCAGGTAGGGCCATTCTTAATTTTCCCATTGCTAATGCTCTGTTCACGCAACCCTAATCTTAGCCTCTCGCTAGCACAAGATGGAAGGTTCACCAATGCACTGAGCAAGACCACTATTATGTTGGGGATGTGGAACATCCCACATAGCACAGAGAGAGAGGGCAGTTTTGTGGGGCAACCCCATCACAAAGGAGTCGAATGGTATGAGCTCATGACATGCGGGGGATTTTAATAAAAAGGCCCGGGGGGCCTGTACCTCATGGTCATTACCACGCAGCAAAACTGATGTATGTGTCAATCCTTAAACACGTGCCACTTTATGCATAGGTCACATGATCCGGCATAACAGGCACTTTGCACTATTGCTCATTTTGCTCCAATTTACTAAGGTGCAATCTGCCCGTGAGGCTTTTGCTTTTTTTTCAAAACTAGAAATTCTAGAAAAACCATGGTGGACGACTCATGTTTGTCCCACACTCTCCTATACCCGGTTTATCTGCATGTTTACGTCTGTAAACAAAGGAAAAAGAAGAGAACTGGTAAAACTTCGTCGTCTTACATTCATACACGTCCATTAGGAAGGAATGTGGTTTAACACAGATCAAAGGATATGGATAGTATACTCTGCAGTCACGTGTTGTTCCCAGGTTAAAGAGGACTTTTATTTCAGGTTGTTGTTGAAGGGAGCCATGTGTCTTCAAGGGTCCGATTGAAGGTTGTCTGATACAGAGAAGGTGGGGATACCTGGTCCCCCGGTCCGGAATGTTTCAGGCCTTTATGACTTTACAGGCCTGAATGGGGAATAACCTGTGACATCCGGCATTTCCTGAATCCCTGCCCTGTATCTGCTTGCTCTTTCCGGGTACCTGTCCACACCCTGTAAACTTGTAACTGTGTGAGCTTACATCTCCTGATGACAGTAGCACAGCTAGTGTCATGGTCTGTAGTACAAGGAAGGATATTGGCTGCTGGCTACTGTTTGAATGATAAAATACAGCAATAATCGGGGTTCAGTGCGCATCTGAGGCCTCTTTGCCCTGGTGCCTCTGCACCTTCCACACCAGTCAAAGCTACGCCTCAGCCTGTTGATATACCACTTGGTACAAGTTGTAATTCGCCCCTACATAGACATCCCAAGTGCAGTTACTTACATTAGTTTTGCAAGTTATCCCTAAGCATAATGCTCAAAGAGGCTGTGTACCACATGGTAACCCATTTTAAAATCGAATTTAGCAAAAAAAAGTGCATAGCTGAAATGCACATGTGGTAATGACGGTCATACTTCCCTACATAGTAAAAAAAATACCAGACTTGTGGGTTACCTGGATCGATGGATAGGACAGGGGAGAAAAGCGGACAGATGTTACTGGTGTGGTTTAATGCGTTCATTTTCAATCCAATCATTGCAATCGGGGAAACAAAACTAGGCCCCCACGTTTTTGAGATGTAGATACCTAGGGATACCACAAACCTGAGACTCCTATTAGGTCACATGTTTTCCATATAAGCCAAATCCTTTTAATGCCTCTCCCTAAGACCTCAGGCGCTCCGCTGAGTTTATCGCTTGATGCTTACATTTTGTGTGCAAAATCTTTGGGACTTGTTGTGTCTGATACATTTAAAGGCCTCAAAGTGTAGTCTTGGACATTAAGTAGGCTTCTTGACATGACCCACCAGTGCGCATCAACCCAGCACTAGATATTTTAAAAGGTACCATCGACGCCACACTCATCATAAGTTACCAACATTCCACCTCAAACCTAACACGTTTAGGTAGCTCCTAGTAGGCCTCATTGAAGGTTGCAGTCTGTGATTTTCTTAGGATTCTGAGGTATTTGTCTGCCCACCAACATGGCCCACATGCATTCTTCTCCTCTGCTTCTGTGAACGTCTGATGTGACTTACATATGCCCTTGAGGTACTGGTATTTACATTAGCCCATTGTATCAGCCCCCCCCCCCCCCCCGTTGTGATCAAGTCATTCCCTCGACACCCCAGGCAAATACGTATGTGATGGAGCACAATGCACATTTTGTCTATTACTCTATTTTTAGATTCCTTATATCTAACACTGTCTAGGTAAAATCACCGAGGATAACAGTATTCTGTGTTTTTTTAAATGTTATTTTGATTTTGAGTATTTGCATAATTTTTCACCGTCAAGGGTATGCTGCAGTCTCTAAACGTTATTCCTTAATTTGATGATGGCACCTACTACATTTAAGTTAGTCTCTCAAAAGTATGGCTAACTTAAAATGTTTCCACTCCTTTATATTCCATACAGTTTGTGGCAAGTTTCCATTGCCGAATGAATTTGAAGTGTTTGTTTGATGCACAATACCAGAGGTAGCAAGCTTTAGAAGCAACCAGCAAGGTTTCAGTGTCTGCCTCTAATATCTGAGGCTTTTGAGCCCCTTGACAAGCCAAAATCATGCATTATTTTTCTGTGAAGAAATCTGATTGGTCACAAAAACTACTTACACTTATTTCACAAATAGTGTTATCTTCTATTATTTTATACTAATTATACTTCTTTGTCCGTAATTTACAGTTTGACCCATAGAGTTTTATAGTTTTAAATGCGCGTGCCGCATGTTTAGACTGCAAAGCAGCCACTGACTTGGCTCACACAAAGACTTTAGGAGCCAAGATAAACCCCTGGCTTGGCTTTGCACCAGAATTTTCTGGCTTCCCCACTTCTCCGCATGAGGCGAACAGAGAAGAACACGCTGCCTATGTGAAGTGAAACCATGAAGTTTTCTTGTAGCATGGTTGTGTGTTGCGACTTTGCTGCAAGAAGAGACTGTCTTCTAGCGCTCTGAAGACATGGGCAGTTGGCATGACCAACAGGATAAGCTTATTTTGAATATGGTAGGCTGTACTCTGCGGCCCAGCGAAAGTACACCCTTCCAACTATTAAGCTGTGATGGACACCCTCCCTTGCAGCTGCTCTGTTGAAGGCACTGAAAACTTTCTGAGCTGCCACTATGTTTAATGCTCAGCAAAGTTTTTTGTTTTTCAAAAACAAACTCACAAAGCAAGAGTTTGTTGTAGAAAAAACAAAACAAAATACATCCTTTACACGCTGGGAGTTTTCTCCTAGCATATGAGGTAATTTTATTGTTGCTGCTCAAGACAGCCAGAAGTTCCTTGGAGGTCCTGAAGAGCAAACATAATACATTGGAGCATTCCCAATAAATTGGGTGGATAGCGTGAGATACTTTGGTTGAAGGCCCATGTTAATCAGACCCTCTTTCCACTGTCATAGCCAGTAGAGGCTGAAACATTAAAACATGGCTGTTAGCCTGATTCTAAATAGGCAGAGGGAATTGCAAGATTGATAGACAGGGTGTCACAGCACTTTTGTGGTGGAGTACTCGGACTGCCAAACTCTAAATAAGTCCATTGGTCGTTAAGTGTGTGCCTATCTCTTGCAAACGCTACCAAGTTGAACCCAACAAGGTAGTCTCAACAGTAAGGTATGCCAACAAGAAATGGCATGATCCATCATAGAGCTACTCCTTGTGGGGCAGGACATCCACTGCACATAGCAAAATGGTGGTATTTATGATGCATTTGTATGCATGGGAAAATGTTCGTTCAAATCCCCCCCACCACCAATCCTTCGACGGTGGTGCAGAAATTAAGAGTTCTTTTGGACAGCACCCTGTACCTGGGAAGCAAAATTGACTAGTTTCATCCACCTTTGCCTTCTAAAAAAGATTATTCTCTTTATCGACCCTTCTTTACATATGCCAGTAATAAGCACTATTCTTCAAGTGCATTTTGGCTATGTTTTTTCAGTCTACGTTGAATTTTCAGACAATTTTATGTCGACTGCCACTTCCTCAGATATCGTGGCACGTGTCGTCACAAAAACGGACACAGAAAATCTCATATGTCACCAGTACGTTAATCTGTACACTGGCTCCACTTTGATCTCAGGTAACCTTAACCGCATGCGTGCGGGCGGAATTCCGCTCGCACGCTGAGATTTTTTTAAACGCACTTTACATGATGAGCTGGGCTCGTCATGAGCGTGCGAGGAGGCTACCTCATGACGAGCCCAGCTCCTCATGAGCGTGGAAGGGGTTAAAGGCCTTAACAATTTTCCATAAAGCAGTACCCTCATTTGAGGCTAAAATATTTTCTTCTATCAACCCTCAAGCTCACTCAGGTCAGCAAACCAATTCTTGCTTGCCACCACTGGGATCAGAACAATCACTTATAGAGACAGTGCTTTTCTATAGCAGCACCCAAACTGTGGAACTCTCTCCCTTTGAGTGTACAGGCAGAAAAAAAGCAGTTTTTTACAGGCTAGCGAAAATCTGGCTTTTAAATAATTAATTAGCGTCCAGCCTTTTTGCCTAGTCACTGTTAAGTTGCAAGTCTGTGTCTTCTTAAAGCACCAAGAAGAATCTACGTAGGCTTCTAAAATAAATTACTAAATGACACCTGTGGACAGAGTACAATGCATCTCAAAAATTCTACCCTAATAAAAAGTTCCTACAAAGTAATGCAGAAAGATCTAATCTACACTAACCAGAACTGTCGCTATCATATTCTGATCTAAAATTAAGTGTTTAAGAGAACCAGATGTTTATTCTATTCCCGTAACCACAAGTTTGAAAATAGCGCTGGTGTATTAAAAGCAAGCCCCTAAATTTCAATTAACATGTACATGATTCAGCTCAAAAAAATATCCATAAAGAGTTGTGTTCATTCATATACAATACCGATGGTGGATACAGGCTTCCATCCCACTGCTCTACTAGATGAGAAGTGACTATTCCCAGCACCTTGCTTTAAAAGGATTTCACTATGATTCGGAATTCCTTGTAGTGCATACTGGAAAAGTCCTTGTCCTTGTACCTTAAGCTTTTTCCACCATGTTATCATGATCTGACCTGTATGCACTTTTCTTGCCCTTCCTATCCAATGATCTACTTTATTCCCAAGAAAATATCAGAATTTCAACTAGTATTCTGCCTTTCAAGGATGTGAACTCTGAGAGAACCGGAAGGGCTAAAATGTGAGTGAAGCTATGAAACTGTATACCTTACCATGCCACACCATAATATATTACAACATTAGAATGTTGACTGCTCCATTGAAAACAATGGAGTGCTCCAGATTTGTAATGGCCAGTAGAAGCTCGGAACATCAACATTCAATGTTTAACAAAGGCCATACGGAGCCTGAGGGGACTTCAACCCCCTTGGAGTCCAGAAGTCCTTTGCTTTATAAATTAGAACATTCAGCCTTCTAGGGGGTGGAATATTCTAATAGCCTTAGAGCCCCCGTTGCCGGCTCTACTGGCCATTAAAGGCCAGCTCCCTTGTTAAGCTGGAGCTGGACTTTAATGGCTGGTAGAGCCCGCTATGGCGGGCTCTGGGGCTATAATATGTACATACTTGTGAAGAGCATGTTCAGCCCAAGGGATCCCTTGGTGCTATATACAAGATGGTTATTATTAGCAAACTCAGTTGTGCAGACTTCGGAAGATGAAAATAAATTTCCCCCCAATATTATGGGAGAAAGCTGAATATTATTCTAACCCCAGTCCTGGAGAAGGTCGATATAAAAATGATGGTTGTGGTTTTATGCAGACCAAGAGGGCATGCTCTGCACGGGCTCAAGCATGTCACACTATGTTATGTCTATTTGTATAGCGCTCTAATCACCAGTGAGTGTATCCAAGCGCTTATGATGAGTGGGTTCCTGAAATGACGCTGAGTTCAGGTGCAGCGAGGGTAGAGGGGGCGGCAGAAACGAATGGCACAGTCACACCACAACTTGCACCTCACATCCCAAACACATCCCATAATGTTTTACCTGGCTGCATTTAAACATTACACATGTTGCGTTTGTTTTTGTTGTCTTTTTAATGAGCTGTGGATCATCTCCCATCTTCTAACGATTGCAATAATTAGTGCTCTAAACAAACAGTGAGCTTCTGATTGAGGCACCAAGCAAATGTCACGGAAGTGTAATTGCCTCGCAGCTGCTGAGCTGGAATGCCTCTTGTAGTGTTTTAGCACTCCATGACAGGGTATGGTACTAGCAGGAGCATAGCTCCGGGTAGGGGGTGGGTGTTTGGGATGTTACATCCCCTAATAAATGTATCTTCTGATGAATAGTTGGGTAAAGGTGCTTTCAGTCGGGTATGGTGCGGTGGCTGTCGAATTTCACCTGGGATTTTTGCATGCACACACTCACAAAAACACACATGCTCTCTCTCTCTCTTATCTCTGTTTTGAACATCCTGAAAAATGTTATTTGACAAAATATTGTGTTTCTCTCAATTGGTACTCCTACCAATCTGCATCCCCCCTCCTCCACCCCTAATCTTACTGACCAAGCTATGCCCATGGGTACCAGAATGTTGTGGACTAAATATCGTTTGACAAAAATATTGTTTACAAAAATATTGTACTGTAATGGAGTTAATCATATAAAATATACACCCATTAGGAAGATATTTTAGTAACTACATTAACAAACAAAATGTATATCAGATGATGTTTTTGTCAAAAATATTCTGACATACAACCCAGGGGAAAGGATTTGCAAGATGGCTTCAGGCAGCTATTGGCACCTGGTAGTAATGCTCAAGAAAACAGCATGTACACATGAGTTGGTTGAGTAGGTGAATAGTAAAATCCAATCAGATTCCCAAGAAAGCTGCAATAAGTAAATTAATTTAGGCAGAAAGTATACATTTATTAGCCATTCTGCCAACACAACTGTTGGTTGGCAAACAAGGCAGACCCTACTTCATTACACTGAAACATTACTACTACTTCTAAAGGTCAGTATTTGGTAGTCCGTGTAGTAATTTTTTCTTTTTTTTAATGGCAGTACCTCGAAGAAGGCCTGAAAGGCTCACAATCTTAACCCTCAAATATAACAAGCAAGGGCACAGCCAATGTCCGGCTTGCAGTTTGAGACTTGAGTAAAACATTTACCAAAGCTTGCAGCAGTGTAAACCTAAAACATAAATAATTGCTGTGAGTGTACAATGCTGCTAGGACAGTGGTTCTTAACCTTTTGACGTCTGTGGACCCCTACTTAATCATCATTGGACTCTGGGGACCCCGACATAACTAATTTTGATGATCTGAACTGCAAAACAATACACAACATTATGGGAAAAGCATTTATCAAATCAGTACAAATGTTGCTTTTTTCTCTGCATTCACTTTATTAATATGTATATATTATTGTTGTTATCTTCTAAGCTTTCGCGAACCCAATGACTGGGTGTAGCGGACCCACAAGTGTGCCTGGACACACGTTAAGAACGACTGATCTAGGAGGTAATGGAATTTAGTGTATGATGCTTCACGGTCCTTTTGTAATGTAAAATAGTATCTAATGTATTGTAATGCAGGCAGCCAGAAGAAGGTGGAATGATGCACCAAACAGCCAATAGCATGAGGTGAGAGAGAAATATACTCTTCTGCGCAGAGCCAAACCCTACTCAATGTATATTTTAAACAATTAGTAGCAATAAGTCGTACGATAGCTGTGCTACAGCCAGACCTAAAAAGTGGAAGGTAAACAATCGAACCAATCATGTTCTGTGTTCCCATGTACTTAATTTATTAGATTAATTGAGAATAGACATGCAACTCTTTGTCTATATAAGACACCTTTCCTAGGCCCTCATTTTAAGGTCTGTGCAAATTCTTATTACAGTGCATACTCATACTGACACCCAAGTTGGGATTTTAAACTGGTGTCTAACATTAAAACCTGGCACACATTGGGTGGTCAGAATGTGTGCAATTCAAGTATATGCATCTCAGAACAAGAGAAAGCATGTGTTACCCCCATTATGAGGTCCAAAACTCAGAAAACTGCACATTAACCCGTTTGTTGCTTAGAACGTTCTGCGCCAGTGCTGAATGTTCGAATAAACGGGTGCGGCCGCGTCGGCCAACGGACGTGCGCAGCACTGGCAAGGTAGTACTCGCGACGACCGTTGGCCGACGGCAGCACTAAAGGGGTTAAGTACATTTCATTCCCACGACCCTTTCCGATTAAGGAAAAAGAATTAAATATAGATCTTGTGTGTTTCTGTGTGATCTTTGGTGGTGTCTATCTGAACGGGTTCCTCTATAGAACACCTCACCTAAACAAGATATCAATCAAAGGCCCTCATTTAGGAGGTCATACATAGCCCAGTGCAGGCTCAAATTCCTGTTTGTACCGTAATCGGGATTGTAACCTGGGTGCAAATTGTGCTCCCTTGAGTGTTTACCTGCATGCGTTTCACTACTGGAAACCTGGTGCAAAATGCATGGCCAACTTGCGGGAAATTTTAGTTTGCGCATATCGGTACTAGTGAAGCCATGTGTGGATATATATGGGATTAAATACCCCTGCCATACATGTAACTGAGGATTTCCATGACCACGTAAAGGAACAAGGTCAAAAGTGAGTTCCTTTATAAGAACATAGAACTCCGAGGTGACATGCAATACCCTTCTAATGTAAGGTGAGGGAACATTATTCTTTATAATACATGCCCATACCCTCACCCTTCCCACAAACTGCTTATGTCCTTGGTATCTTGTTCTTTTATGTTCATTGAAGACCAGAAGAATAAAAGCAGAATCTACGTTGGGAAATTAAGCACCCCAAAAAGCAGTTAGCAATTTATGCAAAAAGATATTAGAATCAATTTAATGCAAGTCGGGTAAAAAAGTGCTGTGGTTCAGATTGTGCATAAACATGTAGAGACTCTATCTTTCCTTCAATAAACTGTAAGGTAGTAAAAATAAACATGTTGCCATAACGTCTTTTAAAAACGTATCTGTGAAAGGAAAAGGCGACATGCCTTTCACCTTGGCAGCAGGCATTGGGACCTCAGAATACAAATATAATAGCGTATTAAAGTTAAGCAGCTATGCCATTTCCTTATAACAGGCGACTAGTGATATCACAAGTCACCTGTAATAAGGAAATTGAAAACAGGCTTTTATAATAAGGATTTCGGGCTCCCACGTAGTATGGTGTGTTATTCACCGTTGCAAGGTACAAATTGGGGGAAAGTGTGAAAATTGCTCTCCCCTCACTATCAGCAGATAATGCATTTTCAATTTGCATGCTTCCTGTAATGGGCCTCTGTAGTGCATGTCATACGGCTGAGCCCTTTAGCTGCAGAGTATTAACATGACTCAGTTCAGTGCTGAATTATCACTGTTGGGGTTGGGTGTCTTTGCAATTGCTTCATATGTGCAGTGTTTAGACCCCTACGAACGAGTACCTGCTCCAAACTGCTGTAGTGCCAGAGATGGCTGCGATTTGTCATACCCTCCGTTCAAATGTATGTAGCTGACATTTTCTGTTGTTCGTGGGCACTTTCTGCAAGCTTTTGTGTTGCACTAGTGAGGACAATAACCTAGCAGCAATCAGCAGCCCTGGGAAGTATTTGAACACCAACTCCCTGTTGCAGTTTGTGAGCGCTGCTCATCAACTTTATTCAGGAACCTAGAACACTTATGTAAAGCTTTAATAAACTACAGTGGAAATAAAACCTAAATAAATAAATAAAAGAACAGAAGGGAAGCAGTTATTTTTATAATGAAAATTCCAAAGTCTATTACCAGAAAGAACTTGTATTGACTGCTTTGAAGAGAAACCCATGAACTATTCCACCAGATGGGATCTGGCACAGCTCCCCATGTTTGGACTGTGTCCCCTTTGAGGTTTTGCGGGTGACAGCACTTTCTAACATATCTTAATGTTATCACATAACATACAAAGCGCTCCAATACCTTCGGGTCTACCTAGCGCTATATAAAACTCAAAATAATAATAATTAAAAAAATATTTTTTCTCTGCAGCAGCTAATTTTCTAGATAATTATAATTACAACAAACTTTTTGCCGATGCGTATGGTGGCCTATGTGGATGGAACTAAGGGATTCTGAACACATTCAAGCTTCAGAGCATCTCATTGTCTTTCAGACTATTCCTGGTTTTCCTTCCAAATCCTAAACATTTTTCATAGCGGCTACTACACCCCTGAGAAATCCAGGTTCTGCACTTTATCACATGGCTACCGAGCAATCAGGAAGCAATCCGGTTTTTCATCTTTTCATAAATCTTTTACTGGCGGAGGAAATCAGTGTTTGGCCTCATTCATAAATATTCTCACGTAACTCCTCGGTGACTTGCAATATCCTTATGATGTGCAGCGGCAGTACTTTATCCTATATATTACAGTTCAGCTGTGACGTGTCTAGTCACCTGTGATAAAGAATGACTTTGCTGCACAACAGTAATGACTCATTACAGTTGAGTTGTGACATCCTGCTGCCGGAGCATGCAGCTAAGATGTAATGCAGACCTCAGAGCACCACTACCGCTGTAATTGAAGCAGTACACATGGAATCTGGCATGTCTTTCTTCTAAACTCTTTTTATAAAATGAGCATTGATCAGCACTTACGTGATATTTAAGCAAACAGGCTTGTTTTTTGCACTGCATAATTACAGGCAGCCGCTGTCGGCAGTAGGAGTTCCTGCAGGGCGGTGACGTGGGGAGGGGGAGGGGGAGGGTTGGGTTTAGTATTGTATGGATTACAAAGTTTAACAGGTAAGTAAACATATAAATAAAACGAATTTTGTTGCGCGCACTGCATCGCATTTGGTGATGCAGTGCACTCAACAAAATTATTTGTTTTATTTATTTATATGTTTACTTACCTGTTAAACTCAGTAATCCATACATTACTACCCCTCACCCTGCCCCTCCCCCTCACCACGTCACCGCCCTGCAGGAACTCCTACTGCAGACCGCGGCTGTTTACAGGACATATAGCCTTCTGCATGTTTCTACACATTCTGCGCTACAGGGTTTCTTAAAACCTGATTTACATTCACCTGATAGTAATATTTTTATTATTAAATTATTATTAAATTCAATTTATAGGGCGCGCAGCTACCCGGAGGTTTCCCGTCGCCAAGGACACAAACATCAGAAGTCAGGATTACTGGTTGAATAGCCAGGTTTTAAGGCTTTTACGGAAACTAGAATGGTTCGATTCATGACGAAGAGAGATAGGGAGGGTGTTCCACAGTACAGGTGCCAGGTAAGAAAAGGAGCGGCCTCCCATATGGACAGATTTGAATCTTGCGACATAGTATTTGGCATGGGAAGATGATCTGAGCGGGCGTGTAGGGAGATAGCGCTGGACTAAGTGAGGAGCTATACCAAGTTTAATTTTATGCATAAAGCACAAGGCTTTACATTTGGTCCGATTTTCAATTCTCAGCCAGTGAAGGTCCCGAAGGGTGCCTGAGATGGATTATGTTTTCGGGACGTGACAAAGCAGTCTCGCCGCAGAGTTCTGTACAATCTGTAATCGCTGGATTATCTCTTTGTTGGCTCCTAGGCCAGGATATTGCCATAGTCCAATCACGAGACTATCAGTGCTTGGATTACTGTTCTCTGAGTCGAACTTGGCAGCATCCATAATATCTTCCTAAACCACCTCAAAATGACAAAGCAAATAGAAGCGGTTTTAGTAGCCTGTTGCCTCATGGAAAGTTGATCATCAATCATCACAATCATTTTAGCAACAAATTACTAAATGCTTTTTGATGGGTTTCACTTCACACTATAGACTCTGCTTTTATTGTTCATGTCTGCAACGATACTATCAATTTCATATGCAAGTGCAAGAAATCAATGGATTAAGCGGTTGTTTAGGAAGGGTGATGGTGTGTTCTCAGGACACCCCCGCGCCGCACGGCCACCAGCTGTAGCGTGTGCTTTCCTCCCCGCTGCTGCCCTCAGCCTCGCTGAGCCCGCCCCGACGACCCCGCCACCCGCTGTAGTTGCGTGCTTGTGATTGTTCTGATTGTATTTTTTGATCCTTTGGCCTGCTACTGTACTGTCCCCATATTATTTGTTTGTTGGCTGTTTCTCACTGTGCCGTTTCACTCTCTCTGCCCCCTGTGCCCCCTGCCCCGCTCCCCGCTTCCCGCCGCCGTGCCTGCGGCCACGCCTCCTTTTTCCTTCTGTGCCCTCCCCGCTCCCGCCTCCCAGCTGCTCCTCCCTCCCTCCTACTTGGCCATATATGGCGACCGCGCGGCGCAGGTGAGTGTGACCTGTTCTCAGGACACCCCCCCGCCGCACGGCCACCAGCTGTAGCGTGTGCTTTCCTCCCCGCTGCTGCCCTCAGCCTCGCTGAGCCCGCCCCGACGACCCCGCCCCCCGCTGTAGTTGCGTGCTTGTGATTGTTCTGAGTGCATTTTTTGTTCCTTTGGCCTGCTACTGTACTGTCCCCATATTATTTGTTTTGTTGGCTGTTTCTCACTGTGCCGTTTCACTCTCTCTGCCCCCTGTGCCCCCCGCCCCGCTCCCCGCTTCCCGCCGCCGTGCCTGCGGCCACGCCCCCTTTTTCCTTCTGTGCCCTCCCCGCTCCCGCCTCCTGGCTGCTCCTCCCTCCCTCCCACTTCGCCATATATGGCGACTGCGCGTACGCGCAGCGTTGACGCACAGCGGGCGCGCCGATTGTGCGCCAAAGGCGCACCAAAGGTAAGCCCGTCTGCGCCCGTCCGCGCCTGGACCGCGCCCAGCGCCAGAACCCCTGGCCCCCGCAGACACCAGCCCACCCGCCGGACCTACGACGCCACCGAACTCAACGCACTGAACACCGGCCGGATCCCTGGATGCTACCAAGCCACCCCGAGACGGACCCACGGCCCCTTCAGCTGCCACTCCTGCAAGTTCTCCTGCATCTGGACCTGCATCGCACCCGCACCCACCAAGCCGAGACCCAGCAGCAACCACCTGAAGTGCATTCTGCTCAACACCCGCTCCGTCCACAGGCACGCCGTAGAGCTCTGGAACCTCCTCGACACAACAGCTCCAGACGTCGCCTTCCTCACGGAAACCTGGATGAACGCCTCCTTAGCGCCCGACATCGCCATCGCCATCCCAGACGGGTACAAGATCACCCGGAGGGACCGCGGCAACCAGACCGGAGGAGGCATCGCCATCATCCACAGGAACATCATCCGCATCACGACCAACTCCGACGATACCCTCACAACCGCCGAGCACCTGCACTTCCAGATCCACACCGACCCCAAGACCACCCTCAGAGGCACCCTCATCTACAGACCCCCGGGTCCACGCACACAATTCAGTGAAGACATCGCCGACTTCATCAGCCCGCACGCCCTCCCCTCCGCTGACTACATCCTCCTCGGGGACCTCAACTTCCACCTGGAGAACAACAACGACCGCAACACCGCCACCCTGCTGGACAACCTCGCCACCCTCGGTCTCAAGCAGCTGGTGACAACCCCCACCCACTACGCCGGACACACACTCGACCCCGTCTTCTCTTCCAGCAAGGACATCACCTTCAGCCACGCCACCGGACTCCACTGGACGGACCACAGCTGTGTCCACTTCAGCTACAGAAAGAACACGATCCACCACCACCAGCAACAGGTTGCACGCAGAAGCTGGAACAAGATCACAGCCGACCAGCTCACCGCCTCCCTGAGCCAGGACCCCCCCGCCAGCTCAGCGAACCCCAGCCAGGCCGCCAACAACCTCACGAAGTGGATCAGCAACTGCGCAGACGATCTCGCCCCACTGAGGACCCCGCCCAGCAGACCCGGCAGTAAGAAAGCACCATGGTTCACAGACGAACTCAAGAGCTCCAAGAGGAACTGCCGAGACCTCGAGAGAGCCTGGCGCAGAGACCCAACACCAGACAACATGACCACCCTCAAGCTCGCCACTCGAAAACACCACCAACTGATCCACACCACCAAGAAAACCGCATTCAAGGAACGACTGGACAACAACGCCCACAACAGCAAGGAACTCTTCAACATCGTCAAAGAGCTCTCCAACCTCAGTGCCGGAAACAAGACATCTCCCCATCACAAGACCTCTGCAACTCCCTCGCCTCCTACTTCCACAACAAGATCGCGGACATACACAACAGCTTCAGTACTCAGCCAACGCACCCCACGACAGCACCTGCACCCCCCACCACCACCCTCCGCGCCTGGACCCCGATCAACACCGAGGAAACCCTACGCACAATGAACTCCATTCACTCCGGATCTCCAACCGACCCCTGCCCTCACCACGTCTTCAACAAGGCCGACTCCATCATCGCGCCCCACCTGCGGGACGTCATCAACACCTCCTTCGACACCGCTACCTTCCCGGAGAGCTGGAAGCATGCCGAACTCAGCGCTCTACTGAAGAAACCATCAGCGGACCCCACCGAACTCAAATACTACCGCCCCATCTCGCTCCTCCCGTTTCCGGCCAAAGTCATCGAGAAGACCGTCAACAAGCAGCTGGCCGCCTTCCTTGAGACGAATGGATCCCTCGACTATCCGCAGTCCGACTTCCGGGCCAACCACAGCACCGAGACCGCCCTCATCGCAGCCACTGATGACATCCGAGCCCTGCTCGACAACGGGGAAACAGTGGCCCTCATCCTCCTGGACCTCTCCGCGGCATTCGACACTGTCTGCCACCGCACCCTAGCGCAGCGCCTCAGCAACTTCGGAATCCAAGAGAAGGCACTAGAATGGATCATCTCCTTCCTCGCCGGAAGGACACAGAGAGTCCGCCTCCCCCCCTTCAGATCAGAAGCCACCGAAGTCATCTGCGGCGTCCCTCAAGGCCCCTCGCTCAGCCCCACCCTCTTCAATGTCTACATGAGCCCCCTTGCGGCCATCGCACGCCAACACAACCTCAACATCATCTCTTACGCCAACGACACCCAGCTGATCCTCTCCCTCACCAACGACCCCGCCACCGCCAGAGCCAGCCTACACGAGGGAATGAAAGACGTAGCCGAGTGGATGAGGAACAGCCGCCTGAAACTGAACTCAGACAAGACGGAAGTCCTCATCCTGGGATCTTCGCCCTCCGCCTGGGACGACTCCTGGTGGCCCCCTGCCCTGGGCAGCGCACCCAAACCAACAGACCACGCACGCAACCTGGGCTTCATCCTGGACTCCTCCCTCTCCATGACCAGACAAGTCAACGCCGTCTCCTCGTCATGCTTCAACATCCTACGCATGCTACGTAAGATCTTCCGGTAGATCCCCACCGAGACCAGGAAGACGGTCACCCAGGCCCTCGTCACCAGCCGACTGGACTACGGCAACTCCCTCTACGCCGGAACCACTGCCAAACTCCAGAAGAGACTCCAGCGAATCCAGAACGCCTCAGCAAGACTCATCCTGGACATCCCCCGACACAGCCACATCTCCGGACACCTGAGAGACCTGCACTGGCTCCCGGTCAACAAGAGAATCACGTTCCGACTCCTCACCCATGCACACAAAGCCCTTCACAACCAATACCTCAACAACCGCCTCAACTTCTACACTCCTGCTCGCCAGCTTCGATCAACCAACCACGCCCTCGCCGCCGTCCCCCGCATCCGAAGATCCACCACAGGAGGAAGGTCCTTCTCCTACCTGGCCGCCAAGACGTGGAACTCCCTCCCGACCCACCTCCGCCTGACCCAAGACCACCTCGCCTTCAGGAAGCAGCTCAAGACCTGGCTGTTCGAGCAGTAGCGGACCTCCTCTCCCCAAGCGCCTTGAGACCCTCCGGGTGAGTAGCGCGCTATATAAATGACTGATTGATTGATTGATTGATTGACTATGTGTTATAAGAAGTAATATACACTCTGCCATTAAAATGATATTTTATTGACAATGTAGTGGAGGTCATGGGGAGGGGAATGTTTAGTTTACAGTTATGGAAATCATTATATTGTAACAGGAAGTGTCATTTTTATTCTAGACGGAAAACTGTAAGATACCTAAAACGGGTTGTGAGATATGTAAGTGCATATAAGTCATGTAACATTGATATGAACATGTGTCACTACAAAAACCAATAAAAATATGAAGAAAAAAAAAGATATTTCAAGCCACCTCAGAGTTCCAGGGCCTTTTAAAGGAACATGTTGATGACATAGAATATCCTTTAAAAATGTGTCAGTGGGTACTTTATCCCATAGATAAGGGCATAGAACACCTAAGCAAGTTTTGACTGTCATGCATTTGATGACCATCAAACAGTTTTTGAAGCTTCTATATTAGGGGCTACAAAGTTCTTTTATGTTCCTTTTTAAGATGGCAGTTTCCTAGTTTTTCAGGAGCCAAGGTGTCAGGCATACTTCCTAAATGATTATCATATTTCTGAAGACATTACAACAGTTTGCCCAGTTGATATTATGTCGAATTTCTTTAAGTGAGGTTTGACTTTCCCTCAGTGGCGGCTCCTCTGCTAAGGCGGAAGAGCGTTACCCCACTGCTTTACAGCATTGAAATAAAGGAAAAATAAAATGATAATTACTTGAGGTTATTATCATTTCATTTTTTCATGCTGCAGCAGCTTTTTCGGGCTGGCAGGCGGGGTTGGTCTGATGACAGAGGAGCAGGGGGAGGAGTCGTGGCACACTGTAAGTGCGTATGACTGTTTGGGCGGCCGTCTTGTTTCAGTGTCAAGAAGCATGAGCAGTTGTAGGTAATTTAATATTGAGGTAGTGTTAAATCAAAATATTATTTCAATGTGAATTTAGTGTTACTAGAGAGCAAGTAATGAAGTCTTTATCTAAATCAATGCCATAAGCGAAAGTAGAGAATACACAAGCCAAACAAATAGTTGTTCGAGAGATATCATACATTGTTTATAACATTTATTATTTGTCCCCCTTTTTTGTTCATCAGTAATTATAAGAGACTGAACCATATTCACACTTTTTGTTTAATTATAATATACGAAAAATGTCCATAATGTGCAGACAGGGGTTTGCCCTTAGAAGATCATTTAGGGAGGAAGAACAATGGTCTCAATGTCAGGGGTGGCTCACAGGGAATGGAGTGGGGGCGGGAAGGTGGGTGTCTGTAAGTCTTTAAAAAAAAAAACAATTACCTCCTCACGCCGCAGCCGCCTCCATATCTCCTCCATCGTTGCTGAAGAGTCCAGAAGAACACAGGCTCCCATAAGCCAACCAAAACGCTGCTATGCAGCATTGTGATTGGCTCCCCATAGCCAATTACAATGCTGCAGTGCAGCGTTGTGATTGGTCTGAGCACCGTGTATTAGTGCTCAGATGGGGACTGGCGGCCTGTGCATGTTCTCCACCAGGCTGTGTAATGAAGCCTGGGGGTGAACATGCAAAGTACGCATGAAGGTTTGGCTGGGCCAAGAAGGCCGGCCAAGCAGTCATGCACACTTAGGGGCCAATTACGATGTCACCGGAAATTCTTCAGATTGAAACGGTTTCAGAATCGTTTCTGACAGAAATGTGTTCTACGAGTCCAACGGGCCGATTACGATGCTTCCGAACATTGTTCAGTCGGACTTGCATTGACTTCAATGGGAGCCTGTGTTCCAAATGAGAATACAGGGTCCCATTGAAAAAAAGGGTGGTTGGGGAAAACCGCGCACCCTGTGGTTATAGAAAGGGGTCCCATGGGTACCCCCACGGACCCCATCCATAGGCCTACGGGAGAAGGGGGCTTGCTACGGGCCCCCAAAGTCAGATTCTAACAGCCGTTTTGTGTCAGACAAACTGATTCGGAATGGCTGTCAGATTCTGACATCATAATTGCTCAGTCAGAAAGAGTGTCCTTAGAGCTTTACGATTCGGCTCCGAATGACCCGGTCTGTCTGAATGCCGATCAGAACCGATTTGGACAGCTCCTAACAGTTTCCTTGCATCGGACGTTCAGACATGTATCCGATACAGTTGGAAACGTAGGTTCTGAATCGGAATCACCATCGTAATTGACCCCCTAGTGTGCACCGTCCACACCACCTCCCTGAACAACCAGCCCGCCCCTCTAACCCAGCCCCGCAGCAAAGAAAAATAAAATGATAATAACTTTGTTATCATCATTTTATTTTTCCCTTTTCCACTGCTCTGAGAGCAGTAGGGTGACGCTTCTCTGCCTCAGCAGAGGAGCCGCCCCTGCCTGATATGAAAAACTATTTTGCAGGCATAAAGTTGCGATTCACAAAATTGCCACCTTTGCGTCTGCAAAACAGTGTTGTGAAATGTACAAAAGTTTTTCTGCAAGTCGCAAAAGCTTTTCCAACTTGCAAAGTAGCGGTTGTGACCCTTTGTGAATTGAATTGGCATGAAAGTTGCACACCCCCTTGCGATTCGGAACGCCACCGAACAATAAATTGTGACGGCAGTTGTGTTAGCAAACTGTAGGTCAGTTACTGAGCCATGAGTTAGGGTGGTCCTCTTTGACAGCCACATCAGGTGACCTCTGAATGAGCACACAGTGGCCCAGGAGCCATCGGATGTTCTGGAACATTGTGTTTTCAAAGTACCCTGTGTTCCTTTAAGAGGCCGGAAATGGTTTTAAGAAACAGTTTACCTATAATTAATATGAATTCAGAAGTTTGTTCCTGCACTCCTTGATCACTTTATTGACAGGGAGTAACAGGATGGCTCTGGCCTAATAAACATGTATTTGGTCTAATGATTTGCAGTCTCCTGAAAATCCATATTTTGTAGTATGAAAGATAAGTACATCAGTTGCATTGCAAAATGAAGCCCACATCTCAAAGTAGTTTCAGTGAAATTTTCACTTGCTGATTTTGATTCGTAGTTCGTGTCCAATTTCACATATCCAAAAAAGTTTTATAAGCTCTGTTGTCTTGACGTACATGATCTTACTCCTGTTCTGTTTATTTTTTTGAAGTCTTTGTTAAGGAAATATTTAAGTAACAAGTTTTTGAATAACATCCAAGGCAGCAACATAATTCGTGCTTTTATCTACATCATCTATGGAAACTTAAGATACTTTAAAGGTTTTATGAACTTCTATTCAAATGTTTGTGCTTTACATCTAAAAATATACAATCTGTGTTTAATCTAATACATTTATGTCTGCTGTAATTTAAGATTTATGTACTCATTTGTTGGTGAGAGTCTGTCCAAATAGTCACGGAGTTTAGTTTCACCTTTCTTGTATTTGCCAGGCTTATTCAGTTTTAAATGAATTTGTCTGCTTTGAAAAGCCAGCACTGCCTACTATGCCTTGGCTGTATGGAAAATATAGGTAGGTGAATGGACTACTTCAATCCTTATTTGCAGTGAAAGGGATGATCGCAGGTCACTGATGCCTGTTCAGGCCTCTTTTATTCCAGATCATAGATCTGTGAATGTAGAAGCCCTGTCTTCTGCCCTTTTCTTTCTTGCAATGAATTATCTCCAGTTTGTCCATGTCCAGGCTCGTGATGTGACTCCGGGGCAGTCCTCCATTTGAGCGGAGGAGCATCTCCCCACAAGCCCTAGAGCTGAAAAATAAAACAGTAATAAAGTTTATTCATTACCTTGTCCCGAACCGAGTGTCAGGACGGGGTGGCGCCAGTGCATGCCATGCCGAGTGGCAACAGAGAGCTGTGTACTTTAAAATGTGCATATCTTTGTTACGGTTGTCTTGGGGCGGCCAGCCAGACATGCACATTTTAAACTTCTGTAGCCTAGCTGTTTAGACAGCTGGGTGTGGGAAATCGCAGGCCTCCAGTGGTCGTCGGAGTGCTGCGAGAGCCAGCTCTATCCAATCCTGGTGCTGCTTTCATGCCGTGAAAGCAGTGTCAGGATTAGGTAGTGCCGTTTTCTGCATTGGGAGCTTCCTAAAGACACCTGAGGGAAAAGGACGTCGCGCTGCTGCAAGATAAGTGAATTTATTTCATTTATTTATTTTAGTTTTGTGCCCCCAACCCTTGCCCCGACACCCTTGGTGCAAGCCAGCTGCCGCTGGTTTGCCCCTCCACACCCGAGGCGGTTAACTACTCAGGCAGATAGTCAGGAATGCAGTTTAGTTACTACATACATCAGTACTTCCCTCAGTGACCCTGCAATTTCAGCAAACATGCAAGGGTTTGCAGGTATTTCACAGCGGGACTCACTCCAACACACTCTATATTCTGATATTGGTCCAGCGGCGTTATCCCAGACTCTTTTACCCCTAATGTTTGCCTCCTCCTTCTTTCTGAGCATGTTTTTTGCTGCTCTTCCATATTCTCCATGGAAGAGCGACTACTTTAATCTTTTTGGAGTGCACTATGACCCGGATGTGCAGGCAAGCTTCTGCGGTCTTCCTTTTCTTCCTTCTTTTTACAGCGGGTGTCCGCCTGTCCCCTGCTTTTCTTTTCCTTTCACGGCGGATGCCCCCATGCTCTTGCAAGGGGGACCCTATCTCTGCTTTTTCACACTGCTGCCCCCAAGTTATGCTGCCTGCTACAGCTGCACTGTGTTTAGGTCTCGCCTACGCAGCATGCATGAGCTGCATAGGCAAAAAGACCTTTTCCAATCGATTCTGTTTTTCAGTCAAAAACATGCACGCATTGCATTGCTTTGAATGCAACGCGTGCACGTTTGGCAATTCCATTGCATGAGCGAGCTTTAACATATGTTTCCTGCTCGCTCCCGCAAGGGAAACAGCCACAGGCCTCTTCCTCTCTCCCCTCCCCTTGCTGCCTCTTTCATTGCGAGGCGCGCTGGTTCTTTGTATGATCAATTTCACAGGGAAGCAACTAAATGAAAGAAGGAAAGAGATGTTGTGAACCGTTTCTTTAAGTCACGGTTTTCAGTAAGTGAGGAGCGAGGGGCGCGCTGGTTGTTCCTTTGTGGTTGCTAGGATGAAGTACAGTAGGGCACACATCGGCGTGAATCAGTCCACTGTGTTTCTTTAATTGCATTTCATATCTATGCTCGAGTAGGCCATTTGTTTGTGGCCGCGTGGCCGTGCTTGTTACTAGAAGTTGCAGACACCACTGCAATATAACCTTACTTTACCATGGCTGTAAAGCTGTTAAAAAGCTAAGGGCCTTTTCCTCTTCCACAAAGAGGCTCCGTTCTTAACCCTTCTAGCCCCAAATTTTCCTCCATTCAGACCCCAAATTAAATATGTATTTATTTGCTTAGAGCACCATGTGTCCTCTTTCAGATACCTCAGAGCACTTTAAAGAACAAACAGGCCCTCATTACGAGCAGCTTGGTTAATTGTGATGTGAGCGGTAACTGCTGTCACAGCTGGACTCACAATTATCAATTTTATGATAAATATCGGTGGTTCAACACTGCCGATATTTATCAGGGAAAATGGCTGGTATGTACTGAAAAAAGGCTGTACGTTCTCCCCTAAAAAGCAAGCAGTGTATTTCTAGGTAGCCAGGAAGAAAAAACATCTCTTCAACAGACATGTGCCTTATTCGTGCGCCTGCTCATTCAGCAACTGGATAAATGGATCTGAGAAAGTTAGTTCAGTCTTAATCCCTGAAAGAATAGCATGTTTTTCACTGTGTCTTCAAAAAGCATCATATATATTATATCTCATGTACTTGTACGGACTCCGGCAGAAAAAAAAGCCTAGAGTCTGGGGAGTTACAAAAGATGGAACTCCCCATTTCACGCCCATAGCAACAGAATGTATGTTTTACTTAAGATATCTCATCTTTTATTCTTTGCTAATCACCTGACATGGTCATTAGTGTAGCTATCCGCTAAAAGCTAATAATTTAAATACCACCTAAACCAAGCAAATATCAGAGATCAAAGCACCGCCTTCATATCATCTTAAACTCACACATAACGCATATCACTTTAATAAGATGGAACTAAAATTATAAGCGTTTCAAGTGATACTATGGGGAGTATTAAAAAGTCTTACCTGTTTATCTCCATTATGCTTAATAAAACACAGAAAATACCATGCATATGTCCTCAATTTGCCTGTTATACATATTTTTACAGACATTCCTACAGTTTTCAGTGGGATCTTACACCAGATCTAGCAATGTTCTCATCAAACCAAAATCAAACGTGACAGAGGTGGTGGAACCCAGGGAGAGAGAGAACTTACCCTGGTGACGCTACAACAGTGAAAACCAACTTTAGTTTCCCACTGCTGTTATTTCATAGAAGTGAATACATGGATTTCAACCCAGCTATTTATGTCGATGGCTTCCAATTGGAAAACAAACTAGACACAAAAGCGTGTCGTTACATAAGAAACAATTTCTAGAAAACTATGCCACACTAATTCATAGAAGTCTCCTTTTAGGATACAAGAAACCCCGCCCACCAAGGTGGGATGCTTCATCATTGGGTCATGCACCATGTCAGGCTTGGTGTGCAATACCCAACGGACTCCATAATTGGAGCACTTTATGGAGATCTTTTTACTTTTTATAAGACAACCCAAAATATGGTGTCTGGAGAGAGTTGTTTGGCAAAGGCTGGGCAATAGGTTTAACATTTCCTTAGGATAGGACAGAAGCAGCTTATTCATTACGGTCACTATCCACAACAAAATAAACAAGCATTGGCATAGCCAATAGGTCTCGCCTTTGGGACCTTATAAGTGTTTAGTTATCCAGCACAATATCCTTGGTGCAACAACATCAACTGTTGCATGGCTAAAAACGTATAAGGTCCCAAAGGCGAGACCTAGTGGCTATGCCAATGCTTGTTTTATTTGGCGCAGTGCAGGCTGTGGAACGTGGGGCACGGCAGCAGACACTGGAAGAAGGGTACATGCCCTTGCAGCATTAGGCATGAAGTCTTTGTGAGGGTTGAACACCATCTCTCCATCCAGCAAAGGATTCACGCTATATTTGTCTTGTGCATGCTTTGAGGCTATTCCTTTCGTTTATATTTGGTTAGATCGAGATGGATGCACCTTATTTCAGAGACAATCCGAAATGTAGAACACCAGCCTCATAACCCCACGGTGGGGAACCCCCATTATAGTGAATTTACATCATAAAGACAATACTTTTCCTTGATGACTAGTAAGAATGTCAACAAAAAGCACACACCAGGAAACCGGTACAAAGGGGCAAGTAAATGGTACAGCTCAGGGAGCTGATAGTGGCACAGGTAAATGGGCCTGCCAAAAACAATTTGCTTGCATCCCACACCTCAGGGCTTGCCCACTTGTCAGAATGGTCCATCTGACAAAGACTAAATAAAAGTTGCTTTGTAGTGAAACCCTAAACTTTGTACTAAATTCCAATGTCTGGAAATGAATCAATCGGGCATGTGAAGGGTGTGTTTGAAGTGGTGAGAATCAGGGAAGACTGTTTGTGTTTCTGAAACCCGCAGTGAAACCCTTTCTGAACCGGCCACAGCCTGTCAATTGGTTCAAGGTTTTGAAGACACGCTATCTATGGGTTTTGAAAGGGATGCAGGACTGCATGCATTCGTGCTTTCTGCAAGCAACATTTGTGGTAACATCAGAGAAATCGACAGACCATAGAAGAAGCCCACAAACAACCAAGACAAGCATTGGCTTAGCCAATAGGTCTCGCCAATGCGAGAGCTATTGGCTTTTTCCATATCTTTCATCCATGCTGTACAGCAGCATGGCAGAAAGGTAGCAAAAAATTGCCATGATGCAGCTAGTGCAGGCCATGTCATAGTGCTTTTTTTTGTTGATGGGACGGGAATAGTGCTATGTTCTGGTTGGAGGGGGGATGGGATGACGAGACTGGGCAAGCAAGGGGGAAAGGTAGACAAGCATTAGCAATGCAATCAGTCTCATCATTGGGACTGAAATATTTAGCCATGCAGCACATTATTGTGGGTCAAGCAACATTTACTGTGCATTAAAAGTGCACGGGCTCCTGAAGCCGCCGTAGCTCCCGAAGCCGCCATAGCTCCCAAAGCTACTGAGTGGTACTTGGTCTCACTGTGGACACTGCAGTGTACCAAGACTGCATTTTCTTTTCAGTTGACTCTGCTCTCTGACATGGGTTTATAATTGCCCTTACTTGAAATGGACTTAATTATAATAGTGAGCTACATTAGGCCGAGACATTGAGAGAGAGGCGACCTTTTCTGAAATGGCAGTCCTGGCTTATCGATTCCAGGCAGAGTGGTGGTCTGGCCGACAACAAAGGCGCGGTCTCGCTAAGCAGGCAGCTGGGCTGGGAAGAGCATAGAATAGGCAGGTTTTTTGGGAGGTGGGCTGGAGTCCACCCCAAGAGGAGATACAGTGCTGAAGCTGTAAGTAAAAGATGAAGAGCGGCACTCGCTGAAAGTCAAAGTATGTTCGAAGTTATTAAAAAAAATGGAGGTTGGCAAGCCGTGCCATGCACAACAAAAGAAAGGCGCGGCTGCCATAGAGTTCTCTGAAACAACAAATGAAGAATGGAAGCAACAAAACAACAAAAAAGGGTGCACAAACCCAAAAGAAAAAACACTCCACAGAAAGGATCCCATAATAGGCCAATACTCCTAGGGAGGAGAAACACTTGAGAATTTAGGACAAAAAAGTATAATAAAATATAGAGAAGTAAGCCTTTTGGAACAACACACACTTTAACCAATCAGCAGCAAGGGCGTGGCCAAAGCTCTTAGAAGTGAATACAGCATGCCTCGCAGAGCAGTGCATGCACTGCCCTGGCTCGAAAAAAAAAAAGTGCTATGACACGGCCAGTGCTGCCCATTTCAGTGTTATTTTTTTTTTCTGTTGGGAAGAGGTTGATGGAAGCATCAGCATAGCAAAAAGGCAGGTGGAACAGAGCAAGCAAGATTCTGAAGAGATGCAAGGTGATTCTTTAATAGATACAAAGATGCAAACTGCAGCGTTAACAGATCTATGGCACTGTGTCAACAGATAGAAAGTGCAGCGCAATTAGAAGGTGCAGTGCAAACTGTTTAACCCCTTCGATGCTGGCCCGTTTCCGCCGCTGTGCGGTAAACAAACGAACAGGGCGGGGCCGTGACGAACCCCAGCCATCATCAGCACACGAGCACCGCGGAGCGTGACGGCTGGGGTTCGTCACCAGCATGCAAGGGGTTAAAAAAGACCCTGAAGCCGCCTCAAGATGCTGTAGAATAGAACGTCACCGTAAATGCACCCAAAGCTCTGCCTGTGCACATTTTATGAATATTTCCTCATCTCAGTTTTTATTCACACTGCATAAACAGGCAAGGTTTTTAGTCAAATGAATTTTTGTGATCATAGGGAAAAGACACCCTTAGAAAGCTGAAATGCTGAGCCTGCTAGCACTAACTGAACCATGCCACACCCTCCTGGAAGATGTGCAAATAATGCTGAAAATCTGAGCTAAACATCACCAACTAAACCATGCTTTGCCTTCCTGGAAGATGTAACTTTACTGCAGGAAAGCTGACCCCGCAATCAGCAACTAAAAAAGACCCATCCTTGATTCAAGACCAGCATAATCAGCTAAAATGTTGAGCTCATTTTCACCATATAAGCACGTTATACCGTCCCAAAAAAGTATCTTGCCCACTGGGTCAAGGGTTTCCTTCTGTGTAAATGATCGGATTAACCGCATCGCTGCGGCGGCTATTCTGCCGCAGCGCTAAGGGGGCGGGGCGGCCGCATGCTGGTGACGGAACCGCTCCGTCATCAGCCGCGGTTGGGCTGTGCTCATGATGGAGCGGTTTTGTCATGGCCCCGCCCGCTCAATAGAACGCCCAGCACAGGCGCGGAATCCGCGCCGCGCAGGCGCGGCGGCCGGGCCGTGACGGAACCGCTCCGTCATCAGCACAGCGCCACCGCAGCTGATGAAGGAGCGGTTCCGTCATCAGCATCCAAAGGGTTAACTGAATGACCTGGTCAGCTTCACAGAAGATGGCGCTCCTCTAACCTCGCTCTGTTTCTGCAACTGAACAATTCCCAGAGTGATTAACCGAACTGAAGCCCATTCTCAGATGTTAACATGTATAGGTCTACCCCTAGCAGAGATGGGACCCCATGGTGGCCGGGTGCACCCCTCATAAAAGGAACCTGGGGGAGTAAGCCCGCACAGCCAGCAGAACTGACTAAAATGTCTTGGAGAAACAAGTAAGAAAAAAGTCGTCTGAGACTGCACAGCATTTGGGTTTAATGTTTCATGAGTAGGTTTATAAATATATGCAAGATGCTTTTTATTAACGTAGAAGCTGAATCGCCTGCAGCGAAGACAGTCATTGAAGCCCTGGATATCTTTTCTTTTCATATGGAATCTACCATACCTGCAAACTTGAAGAACAATTTCACTGTGTGAGGAGGGGACGGCCTTGAAGGGGGTGGGGCCTCGTGCCCAGGAGCACCTATGAGATACTTTTTTGAACAGCATCCTACCCCCAAAGCCTCTCCTCCTGAAAAAAAATTACACATGCTGAGGCTGGTGCTGATGTCCTGGGGTGTTTTCACGCCCCTTAATGGAGGCTAACGTATACCTACATTGTGAATAAATAACAGTGTAGGTTAATCAAGTGTTTCTTTATTCATTGATATTGATTGGTTTGAATGTATTGTTGTTTGCTGGGACCCCCTTTTTCTCAGTACCCTTAATGGACGGCAGCAGTTCAAAGCCTCAGAAAATGAGTTGGAAACCCTCTATTTACAGTTGTTTTCGGCTCTTTTCCCTGCCACCGTTGATATCAGCTCCTTGCCAGGAGACCGTGTGATGGGACCCGACATTGTGTGTGTGCGCGCTCTGGCTGACGAGTAACAACTGCACTTAAGTAGGCGGTACACTCCCTTTTCACTTTTTCACACTTTAAATCGGATAACTGAGGAATGAATCTCAGTTTGGGACTTGAAATTGTGGCAGAACTGTTATCTTATGTCTACTTGTTTAGAGCATTAATCACCCGTGAGGGTATCCCTTGAGCACGTGTGTTGGTGAGCCCCCCAGGGTAATTCGAAGAGCCAAGTCTTCAGCTTCTTACGCAACTCAAGAAGTGAGGAAGCGGCTCTGATGTGTTGTGGGAGGCCTTTCCATGTTTTTGGTACAATGTATGAGAACGATGACCTACTCTGCTCCTGTGAATGTGGGAACCGTGTGCGAGTGAGGCTGAGCATAGGTGCGTTTCAGTGAAACTGAGTGTGGTGGTTGAGATATGCTAGGCCAGTGTTGTATATGACTGTGAGCGAGAGGAGCTTGAATTGGAAGCATTGGTGAATGGGGAGCCAGTGGGGCTTTCTGAGGTGGGGTGAAATGTGGGTCCGGCAATGGGGGGCAATGGATGCTATTCAGTAGGGTGGCAATGTGGGAAGAAACTGGGGGTTAGGACAGGGGGATATGGGTTCTTTCCTGAAGTAGAAATGTACTCCCCGTGCGCCTGCAGCTTCTCAACCATGTTAAAATAAAGAGTGCAATGACACTCATCGTGGTGCACAAGATGTTCTTCGCAAGGATAGGAAAACGAATCACTTAACCTCTGTGGAAAACTTAGATGGACTAAAAATATATATATTGCCATGCATGGCATGGGGAATGCCAGAACTGCTGACTTTGGAAGTGGTGAACCAGGGTATCGAGTCCTGGCGTTGGGTCAAAGTCCTCTGACTCTGGGGAAAATCACTTAATCTCCCAGTGCCTTGAAAAGAAAATGAGTGTGACCTTGTGGAATGAAATTGTTGCTCATGTAAAGCGATCCAATGCCCCGGGGTCCAGTCTGCGCTATTTAAAACCTTTTTTTTATGTAAATCCTTGACGTTTGACTATAAAGTGTTGGTCAAGATAGTAGGTCGGTTCCGTTATGAGACTGCAAAATTCCCCTCTCTGCACTAGTAAGAGATTCCCACTGAGAGGACATATAACCAGTACATATTACAGGCCTGAAACTGACTATCTCAGGAGGTGCTGCAAAGTCATGGCGAGGTCAAACATCCCAGTCATATCTATAAGGGGCAGTAGAAGGCACCTGTAAGAGTACCCCAAGTCTTCTCTTGGATTTCAGGTCCATTTAAACATCGATTCAAGTTAAATAGGACTCGAATTACAATGTCAGGGGAGCCTCACCTCGTAGGACTAACAGCGCAAGGTTGTCTCAAGGAATATTTGTAACTCAAGAGTGTGCCTTTCCTTAGGCAGGGTTTGAGGCAGCCGCGGCCTGTTCAGGTAAGAGCCGTGTGGCGGTGGGGCCGGGTGGGGGGGGGGGGGGGGTGGAATATCGACGGGCGATAAAAAGGGAAAATGTATTATTTATTTAATTTTCCCTTGTCATTGTCTGTCGAATTTCCCCACCGCTCTTAACTGCATGGGCTGCGGCTGGTTTGAGGTACAAATAAACTATCAAGAAAATACTTTACTCCTGATGCAAATGAAGTGCTGAGCTGCACAGTTATGTATCGAAGGAACATATTACACCCTGCCACTGCAGCACAAAAAGCTTCTCAAGTTTCACAAGTCGATGGGTGAGGAGCTCCGCACTCCTGATCCGTATCTTCATATTCGGTAATTTAGCGTTTTCTATATGCCTTCATTAAAGCAGCACTTCAAGTCCCAGAATGCAAAGAAATGCGTCTGTATGGGTGCACCCAGACGCGCATCGATCTAGAAAGCTGGATTTTTGCAAGCATGAAATGAAATGAAATGAAATATGATTTATAAAGCGCATGGCTGCCCGGGAGCGTCCCAGCGCTAATAGCATGAAGAAACATATCTCTAGAATACAATGAGAAGCAGGGTTAAGGCTGGAGAAAGGTAACAGAAGGAGGACTGGACAACTCTGGCACAATGGGAAGTTCTCTAGAGCCACCTTCTGCATCACTCCTTTATTAGTCATTGAAACAACTCTTTGCACTGGCACCAAGAGCCACTCTGTGTTACTTAAAAAGCAATAAAAAGCGTCAACAAATGTCAACATTACCTCAAAAGAGCTGCTCACAGCTTTTCCATTGTACGCCACTCTGGCAGATCAAATATAACCAAAATAAAAGTATTTATGTACATGAAGATGTAAGAGGGCGGGGCAGCCAGGATATGCGAGTCTGCGCCTCTTCGCCATACAGACGTTTTTCGAGCTGCTGAAATCCACAGAGGGAGAGCATGAGCCTCCCTAAGAGATGCTGAATTACAGAATTGTCAGCCATTAAAGCCAAGCGACGGGAGGAAATGGGGCAGATGGAGGAACAAACAAGGCGGGAAGAATGAGGGCAACAAGCTACTGAGAGTGCTGGAAGGGGGGCAGCAACAATCAACAACACGAGAGCGACGGTGCAACAAGCAACAAAGGGAGAAACAAGGAAAAAAATGCATTCGGTTTTTCCCATGTAATCAATATTATGCTGTTTTTCGTTGTAAGTTGCAGCTTGCTGAGCAGTTGTACAATATAAGTTACAGAAAGTCTGTTAAAGTGTTATGACTTGTTTATGTACAAAAGGCAATATATTGTGCTGTTTCTAGTGGTATAGTGCTGGTAAGTAATAGCAAAATTTGAAAAACGAAAGAGGGAAATAATAGAATGAATTGATGTAATAGCAATATTATGTGTTTAGAGGAGTTCTGACAACTTTTGGGCCTGGTGCCACTGCACCTGCAGCCCCATTGAAATCATCCCCCTAGTACCTGCTAGATAACTGCACTTGTGACTGCCTGTTTAGGTGTAAAATTTAGCAATATTCTGCGTTTAGTGGGGTCCCTAGAGCTTTTGGCTCCGGGCCACTGCACTTGTTGCACCATTCAAATCAAGCCCCTTTAAATGCAAGACAACTGCAATTGTGCCTGCCTGTATAGTAGTACAATATAGCAATATTAGGTGTTTAGAGGAGTTCTGACAACTTTTGGCCTCATGCCAATGAACCTGCTGCACCACTAAAATCATGACCCTGTTGTCTGCAAGGTAACTGCACTTATGGTTGCCTGTTTAGGAATAAAATGTAGCAATATTAGGTGTTTTATGGGGTGACAGGAGATTTTTATACCCCCCGTGCCACTGAACCTGCTGCACTATTGAAATCATTACCCTAGCACTTGCTAGATAACTGTACTTATGACTGCCTGTTTAGTTGTAAAATATAGCAATATTAGGTGTTTAGAGGAATTCTGACAACTATTAGTCCTGGTGTCACTGCACCTGCTGCACCATACAAATTATGACCGCGTTGTTTTGTAAGGCAACGCACTTGTGACTGCCTGTTAAAGTTGAACATTTTAGCAATAATCTGGGTTTAGTAGGGTCCCTAGAGCTCTTGGCCCCGGTGCCACTGCACCTGCTTCACTATTCAAATCAAGCCCCTTTTACCTGCAAGGTAACTGCAGTTTCAACTGCCTGTTCAGTTGTCAAATAAAGCAATATTATGTGTTTAGAGGAACTCTGACAATCTTTAGGCCTGGTGCTGCTTCACCATTCAACTCACGAACCTGTTGTCTGCAAGTAACTGCACTTGTGGCTGCCTATTTTGTAGTAAAATATAGCATAGCTCTCCCATATTTTATACTTTATTTTTGACGCACAATGTTTATTACAAAATTTCAAATTTTAACATAATGACCAAATAGATTAAGTTGAAAAAATCAAACCGATTATATCTACAAGGTGCAAAGAAAGTTACTGAGACATGACTAGGAAATGCCACCAAGGTTCTAAAGCTTACGCTTCTGCTTTACACAACTAAGTAATAAAAAGCAAGCATTCCAGCATACTGTTAGAAGCTGTCTGCCTTTTCCGTGGGAAGAGAAGTTTTTCTTGACATTGTGTGAAGCTTAAAGAGTGTGAAGAGCTTTAGTAGAAGTATCGTAAATATGTGCAGCCAGGAGAAGTAAAAAAAAGAAGTTCCACAAAAAAGAGAATGAACATAGTAATTCAGCATTGAGAACTGATTAGAGCCCCTTTTAAGATATATTAAATACAAGAGATTTCACAAGCACAGCGCACGCGCTGTGCAGGTAAAAACCTAAAAACGCTAATGAGGGAGCAGCAGTAGTGGGAACAAATAGAACCTTCATAATGTCGGGAGCAGCGGACGGGCATTGATTAACTTAAATCAATCTGCATTTGGACCGTGTGGCACTGGATGCACCTGAAGTGATGTTTTGGCAGGATTAGTCAACTAGGGACGCTGGAAAGGAGAGTGATGCTCAAGAGCACAAACAGTAAGCAGGGCGAGGGCTCCAAGCCCTTTTTGTTAACAACAGTGTCTTGCAAGCGCAATGCAGGCAGTAGGGTCGCTTGACCCTAAAACGGCCCACAGAGCTGTTAGACTAGCCCTTTGGCACTACCAGATTGCTGTGTAGTCCAGTACGACCCAGGTTCTGTTGAACAACCTATCAGAAAAGCATGTAAATATGCTAAAATGCTGGCCTTTTTCAGTCCATCCTTTGATCAATATTCGCACATGAAATTAGATCGATTTGAGCTCTGCGATTTTAATAGTTCCTCTGTCTACTGTGTTTTTCTGGCGGTAAAACTTGGGAGCAGAAGTTGCATTTAATATATATTTTTGAAATGCAGTGCTTTAGTATAATCTTTGTTGTGCTGCATAGGCAGTCAAAAGTGTTCTGAAGCCTCTGTAGAGGAGCAAGTTTGCGCTACGAAATTTACAGCAATATTTATCTAAAAAACATTGCATTCATTAGTTGTCTGCTCTGGTTAGAACACAGTTTACATTGTGGTCAGCATATCGTATGACATGCAGGGGCGTAATGCAGGCCCCTGGGGCAGGGGCTGAGGGAGAGCATGACCATATGGGCAGAGTCGGATTGGTAAAATGGGCAATCGGGCAATGGCTGAGGGGCCGGTATCTGAGTTATAGCTGTGGGCTGCTTTTTTGGGCAGTGTCTGTATTGTTAGGATGTTGCCAGCAGCCCAGTGGGTTCCTCAATGGCCTTTCTGAAGGCAGATGGGCGTCCATTACCTCTTTTTTATCAATGGACAGAGGCGTCACTCCCTTTCTCCCATTAATGTATGCATATTGAGCGGGGGCAGAAGGCCTGAGCAGAAGTGGCGTTACTAGTTTTCAGGCGCGTTTCATTAGTGTGAACTAATCTGTGCATTCTTTTTATCTATGTAAAGTTAAGAAAACCTGCTTCTGTCAGAGATCCCCCCCCCCATTCTTTTTATGAAACTTCGCCAAAGCAGTGTTTTGCCAAAAGGAAATATGCAAATGTGGCCCCCTTTTTGTTTTGCGTGCCGTGGCCGATTTTTAATCCCAATCCAACCCTGCCTATGGGGCTCTAAACCCATTAGGGAGCCTCCATTCAGTCCAAGGCCAATGAATAGCTATGCGATATGCGAGACTCGGGGCCTCTCATCACATTCTGCGGCGTAGGGGGGACATTATTTTGAGTTACGCCACTGAAGTCAGCCAGTTATTGCTGGTGATAACTACCACCTGTAGGAAGCAGTGGGGAGAGAGAACTGCACTGCTCCTTCTCAAGAATGCTAAATAGCTTGGGTTTAATCAGAAGCAAAGAACACAGATGAAAGTGAGAAATGCTAGTGAAGCAATTTGCAAGGAGTTAATGTGTGCGTGGGTAAACTGGAGACGGATACATAACTTTCCTCTGAGGAGCTATTGTGGAATGAATAAACAAACACTCCAGAAGGCTCTAAAGGAGATTAATTGTAGCAGGACTTCCACCTGTGAGAAACGACAGCCCCTGGAGAGTCATTGGAAATACGCTTTTGTCGCAGAATACATTTAGTCTGCACTGCAGCATGAGCTGTCTGCTGGCTCTGGAGAGGCGTGATCCCTCGCCAGCCCTCTCTTCACAATTGTAATGCTAAAATAACAGTGTGTGTGTATATATATATATATATATATATATATATATATATATATATATATATATATATATATATATATACACGAAAACTCCACGCCGCTTCCAATCCCACACGGACCAGCGAGGCGTTCACACAAGAGACGGACCACAGGATCAGTTACAGGTTTCTTTATTTTAACAAGTACAGCTGGAAAAAGTGCATTACGTGTTTCGGGCTAAGCAAGTTTTTGCTCACATGCATATGAACAATTCAGCTCCTCTCAACTTCCAGCAAGCAAGCATGCCACGCCGGCGACGAAGGAGACGGACCACCAGGTGCAGGTACGATGTTTTTATTTTACCGCAAACAACAGCTACGCGTTTCGGGCTAGATCGCCCTTGTTCACACTGTGATTGTCAATAAAATTAGTCGCTTTTTTATCTATGCGTAAAGTGAAACACACCCTTATCCATTACATCATAGATCACATGATCATGGAAAGTGAAAACATACATGTGCATTATTTTCGTTTTTTTGTATATTATTAGTTTTCTAACAGAATAATTCCTAATATTAATCATGTTTGTTATAATAACAAATTAAGTGATTCTAAATGTATTTAAAGTATTTATAAATTAGTACCTTTATAATTACTAATATATATATATACACATATATATATATATATATATATATATATATATATATATATATATATATATATATATATATATATATATATATGTGTATATATATATATTAGTAATTATAAAGGTACTAATTTATGTATTTAACATAGAGTTGCAGTTCTTGTATTATACAGATAGAATTAAAATTAACTGCAATTTTTCTCTAGATGCATAACAAATAAATAATGGGCTATATATAAATACTTTAAATACATTTAGAATCACTTAATTTGTTATTATAACAAACATGATTAATATTAGGAATTATTCTGTTAGAAAACTAATAATATACAAAAAAACGAAAATAATGCACATGTATGTTTTCACTTTCCATGATCATGTGATCTATGATGTAATGGATAAGGGTGTGTTTCACTTTACGCATAGATAAAAAAGCGACTAATTTTATTGACAATCACAGTGTGAACAAGGGCGATCTAGCCCGAAACGCGTAGCTGTTGTTTGCGGTAAAATAAAAACATCGTACCTGCACCTGGTGGTCCGTCTCCTTCGTCGCCGGCGTGGCATGCTTGCTTGCTGGAAGTTGAGAGGAGCTGAATTGTTCATATGCATGTGAGCAAAAACTTGCTTAGCCCGAAACACGTAATGCACTTTTTCCAGCTGTACTTGTTAAAATAAAGAAACCTGTAACTGATCCTGTGGTCCGTCTCTTGTGTGAACGCCTCGCTGGTCCGTGTGGGATTGGAAGCGGCGTGGAGTTTTCGTGTATATATATATATATATATATATATATATATATATATATATATATATATATATATATAGATAGATAGATAGATAGATAGATAGATAGATATAGATAGATATAGCGATAGATTTAAATAACCCATACTGTGGGGACAGGCTCGATCCTCATAGAATGGGCTAACCTTGCCAGAACCTGAAAAACACTATCTCTGTGAGGACTGGTCCTCGTAGTGTGTTTAGATGCTTCTGGGCAAGTGTATCAAAAATGAAAGGTGCAGTTATATTTGCCTCAGTCTGCTTTATAACCTACCCTTTTATCATCGTGTGAGTGGAGTTGGAATAGTAAATACACACTTCATTACGGTCAGTGGCTGGTCCTCATAATAATAGATATGGTATGTTGTATGTGTGTTATATGTAACATGAACTAGCCTCCTGGATGCATTCGAGTGCTCAAAGAGGTGATGCCGCTGGGACTTACATTTAACTTGGTCAATGCACAAAGAGAACATTTAGGAATAGGGCTGATAAAATTGAGTTTAACTCTAGTGGCCTTTAAAAGGGTGTGATGGACCCTTTGCAAGCAAGAAAGTGGGCCTCCTTCCCTTGTTTGATAGCATAAAATATCCATAATTCGTATTCAGTGGGTCCGGCACACATTGGGCCCGGGTGTCAATGCACCTGCTGCAGAAGTGATAGCTGTGACCCTGTATAGCACTGATCGTTGGATTGGGATTACTGTAAAGAGTACTGGATGGTGTCATTACGTCAGGCATTGAATTTGCTGACCTATGCACACCCCACCTGCTTCCAGAGCTCTAATGAAAGGGTCATTAGTACACAGTGATTTTGATCCAATATTATGGATGTGTCTGTAATACTCATTTGAGCCTAAACTCTCAAAAAAGTGACTTAGTCGTCCGGATGTATCAGGAGGGACCTCCCAGTACAAAAGCTGCTTTAATGCCTTCCCACTTTGTATGTGTGCTTTACAATGCAGTACACATGCTAAGTGGGGAATAAAGTGGAGAAAAAAACATTTTTCCTCATTGCAGCCTTCTCAAGTAGGCACAGGATGTTGGTACAAATCCCTGTCTACAATTCTTTGTAGATAGGTATATTTAACAAAACCCCTGGGTGGTTGCATGGGAGCGCCCAGGCACCACCCATGGAACGCCACCTTGACACAAAGTAACGCAAGGCAGCACATTGTGCAAGTAACGCAAACCAGACACAAAGCATTTGTAAATATGGGCCATCATGCTTTCACATGACTATGTGATGTGGCCTTTACGATAATTGCATATTTGTATATGATCTTCTGAGAAAAAAACAACTATTATTCCAGAACTTAGAATCTATTTCACCTAATCTGTTTCCTTGAAATATCCAAAATAAATATCATTCACAACATGCTAGAATTCAATTTAGCAAATTCATTTCCTCTCAAAGTTGTCTTCTGTCAGTTTGTTTTTCTTAAATGGTCACACAAGTGCCTATTTACTTTTGTGCTACCACCTTCTCCAAGCAGCTATTATCATCATGTTATTTTTTTCCTTACATTTCACGAGGAGACTCCCTACAACCGCATCTCTGCTTTTGTCCCATTATTCGTCTGCTCCTTGTTGTTATCCCCTGCTCCTCTTGCCTCCCCCTTCTTTTATCTTTTCTCGTTTTTACTTCTTTTTTGTATTGTTTGGTGGGTGAACCCTTGCCTTTTAGGAAGGGCTTTACCACTGTAAATTTGACCAGGTGTTTTTTACCCCACGAAATCCGATGTGGGAACGCTGCATGGGTGTGGTCATTACCACTGAACTGGAGACTAGAATTTACCCCTGAACCCGGAACCAGGCAGGCTGATTTAAGATAGTTCGACCACAGAACCTGCCTTCCTAACCTAACTGTGCATGTATCCCCATTAAAAGTCTTGTGTATGCAGGTGTAGGATCTGAACCACAAAGAAACCCAATGGTTCGAATTCTTACACACCCCAATATTTTAGTGATTCGAGTTTGTTTAAGGTCGGTTCACTCAGAACTACTTAGTGTCCCTGACGGTCAATTAAGGTAATCAATAATTTAGACTGGTCATGGCATGCAGCACCCCATCCAACCTGTGACTAGGAATGATAACGTATTATTTCAGCAATGGATATTTGTAGGATAAAAGTTCCCGCATTCCATTTCTGCCTCCATTCCCATCAGGATGTTGCACGTGAGCTGCAGCCCTCTGCCTGCACCTGGCTGTGTTTTTAAGCAGACTTTCATGTATGAGAAATGCGAGCAACCTTTTGTTGACACATAGTAACGGCCTGTGCACCTCTAGTTGTAGCTAGCTGTGCAAGGTGTGGAATACACTCCTGACCCCGGTGACTAATGCATGGGTTATGATTTATTATGCAATTACTCGAGCTCTGGCGCATAATGTCGATAGGCACCGCCAGGGATGTGAGAATGAGCTACATTCTCAATACAGGCATAGCTTTGCTGCAAGCAGGCGGGGCCCGAGACTGAGGCCAGCTCTTTGTTGTAGAACACATGTTAGCAGCACCAAATGTGTGACCTGGCCCTGTGGTATGACGCAGTTATTTTTTTAATGCAATAGACCTGGGGCCTTATTTATCACTGTTTGTGACGCACCGGCGGCATAAAAAATGCACCACGTTGCACCCTATATACAAAGTGACGCATCTATGATGCGTCACTTTGCAAATCCCTGCGCTACATTAAACCTTTGTTAGGTATAATGTATTAGGTTGGGCATTCCTACGCAAAAAGCCTCGTAGAAGAGGTGAAGTGAAATCTATCAGATTTCACTGCGCCACTTCTAGGACGCCACTGCATCAAAACCTTACGGTTACTTCACAACAGGCATAAGACTCACGCAGGCCCTTTCACATGGGGCTTGCTCCATGTAAAAGGAAACGTTGCTGGAGTTGCATCTGTTTTTAGACGCACCCCAGCAATGCGTCACTTTTGCGCCTACACATACGTCAGGAATACTGACACCTGTAACTCCTTGCGAAATGGAGCACCGTACATTAAATACTGCACATCCATTGTGTCGCAAGGAGGGTGCAATGAAAAGTGTTGCATCGCTGTTTTCAACCAGCAAGGCAACACTTTTCATAAATTAGGCCCTTTATCTGTTTGAAGAACAGCGTTATTACCAGTGCTGTAGATGGGCAAGTACTGACAGGTACTCAGTACCTGCACTTCTTAAATTTGGAAAGAATAGTACAGTCTCCTCTAAGCGCTGCTCCAATGCTTTTAATCAGGGAGTACCCCTACTCGGCAGCAACAAACCGATACTCTGGTACAAGGAATACCTGCACTTCTGTATTTCCATTTCAAGCCCGGATTATTGCGTAAATCATAATATACCATCGATACTGCAAAGTGATTTAAGAAATCGATCTCACATTAATGCATTAAAAGCTACCTCAGAGGTATTTTCAAGTTGTTGAATGATGTGCCATCTTGTTGGTGCTCTGACCTCGCAGAAGGATACAGCACTATTCAATTACATCGGAGCTGAACATGGCTATCTTAACTACAGCCAATGTGCCCTCTTCAACCAGAAACAACAAGCACTGGCAAAGCCAAACGGTCTAGCCTTTTAAAACTATTAGCTTTGCCAATGCCTGTTGGTGATGCTGTGCAGCATGGCTAAAAGATTTTTTTTTTAAACTGCATGATGAGATGGGCACTATTTTTTTTTATTTACCAAACCGAGATGGATGAGTAAATAAAATAAATCAAAAAATAGTTCAAAAGTGCTTTGTTAAGGCAGAGGGTCTGGCAGTAATCTGCTGCATGGTCCTCTCCAAGAAACAAAAAAACCATTTATAAAACCAACAGTGGGTGGGGGGGGGGGCAATGGAGGCGCAGGTTCAGCAGTGGCGGCTCCTCCACTAAGGGTTTCTCCACTGACTTCAATATGAAAAATAAAATGATAACGTAATTTTATCATTTTATTTTTCCTATTGAAGCGAGTGGCTCTCGGGGTGGGGAGGGGCTGGCCAGAGCAGGGAGAGGAGTGGTTTGCACTCCTTAAGTGTACATGACTGCTTGGCCGGCACTCTCGGGCTGGCCAAACAGTCCGGCACACTTTGCATCTCCCCACCAGGCTTGCTTGACACAGTCTGGTGAGGAAGAAGCAAAGCCTCTCAGTTCCTGTCTGAGCACCGTGGTTCGGCACTCAGACCAATCACAATGCTGCATTGCAGTGTTATGATTGGCTATGGGAAGCCTGGGTGCCCGGGTGCTTCCTGCTCCTTCTTGCAGCCGGCGGAGACTGGAAAATGAGGAAGAAGAAGAGGCGGCGGCCGGCTGGCCCAGGTAAGTGTTTTTTTGTTGGTATTTCGGTCCGTCCCACAGCCCCTCCGACCCCCACCCCGCCTCAATACTCCGGATCGTTAGCAGCCGTTACTGAGGTTCAGGGGAAACAACTGGAAGTGAGCACGAAAGAGGAAAATCAACACACAAGGGAGAGCAATAAAGGAGGTGGGGAGAAGCATACTAGCTAGAAAGCAACACAGAACATGGGTGAGGGAGGGAGTTTTGTGGCGAAGAAGCACTTGTAAGACAAACCAGACAGCAACACGGAATGTGGGGTGAATATTTGATAGGTGGGGAGAGAAGCACGCAAGGAGAGCTGGAGAAACACACACTCTAATGTCGTGCTTAATGAAAATTTAAAACGGGTTCCCTAAAAGTGAGCAATGGAAAGCTAGCAGCCAGTCAATCGAAGAGATGGTAAAGGGGCTTTGCGACAGACCGAAGATGGACAAACACAAGATGGACTAAGAAAGCCATCAAACAATAAGCAAACAAATAAGTGACAATAAAGCCAACCAGTGGTAAGCAATGGTCGTGCTGTATACTCCTTTAAGTTCTTGGTAAACCCACAATACATCTTTTACAACCAGGCCGCTCTAGCTGTCTCATAGGCTCAACCTAAAAATGATATGACTTTTGGTGCTTAGTCTGTTATGGTTCACTTAACCTAATGGTTTGTACTATTCAGCTATTCCACAATCAGTATTAATGGGAGCGTTGATCACCAAAACCTTCAGGATACAGTAATGTGAGACACAGAACACGCACTCTTCTCTACTCTTTTGCTCGTCAATATATCTTATTGTAACAGGATTATGGAAAGGCACATATTGCTGCTGGTGACGATGGCTGAGGCACATTGACTGAGCTGTTTTGACTCCAGTAAGGGAATAGTTGCTTCTAGTCAAGAGTGTGATGCATTGACAGAGATGTTTTGGTACCAATATGAGACTAGTTGCTGTTAGTCGCGAGATGCATTGTCAGAGTGGTTTATAGCCCGCTGCTTCGGAAATACGTATGTTACTGCTAGTTAGGATTATTAAAGTGCATTGACAAATGGCTAGAGCTCCCTGCATTTGAAAAACAGTAGATGCAGCTAGCAAGATAGATGAGGTGCCTTAGCAAAGCATAGCAAAGACGAATGGCTGCAGGATCAGGATGGCAGAGGTGCATTGGCGAAATTATTTATAGCTCCAGGTACAGAAAAAAAGTGTTGCAGGCATATTTGCGAGGTGTAGTTGCAAAGCAATTTTTATCTGTACTGGAAAGATGAGAGGTGCTGCAAATCAGCATTTAAGAGGTGGATCGGTAGAGTCATTAATGTCACGAGATGCTGCTTCAGTAGTGAGGCGATGGGAGCTGTTTACGGTGACAATTTTCAAAAAGGTGCTTATTGATAGGTTTGAGGTGGAGCAGACTGGACAAGTTGCTACTCTTTAGCATTTGAGAGGAGCTGATCATGCTGCAGGTAAGGTTTGATGGTGCCCTTGGTAGTGTGTACATAAGGGGCTGTATTATGGTAAATGCGCATTTTCATTGTTTGCGCCGGGCACACCTTTAAAAAGGTGCGCTGGGCGTAAACAGAGAAAATGCGCCATTAGCATAAATGCACTGCCCCCAGGGCAGCAACAAACTTGTTCTGTCTTGAGGGAAGCACATTCCTGTGAAAAACAGAGCTGCTACTTTACAGCCGCTCCATGTATTCACAGCCCACCTGGACTTTTGAAGGGGATTAGAGATCCCCTTGCAGACGGGTGCAGCCAAAGACTGCACTCGCCTGCAAGGGGATGTCTGGGGGGTCCATGGGACCCCAAGCCCAGAGAGCTGCCATCAGGGGGCACACTGACAGTGCGCCATGTTTTAGATGGCTCACTCTCAGTGCGTCTCCTAAGGGCTTCTTTGCCTCTACGCCCATGTCTGTAATATGGCGCGGGCGCAGAGTCAAAGGGATTCCCTTATTTGCATGAGGAACGTCCCCATGGAAATGAGGGAGCCCCCCCCCCTGCAGATTGTGCTGGCGCTTTTTGTGTGCCAGCACTATCGGTATTGCAGAAGGGACCGCACAAGCGTCTGCGGCCACTTCTGTAGTACCCAAGTTCCCCCATGGGCACTCAAAGCGCTCTCAAAGGCCTGTTGCTCCTCTGGGGCACTTTATGCCAATAGGCCCAAGGTGCGCTACTTCACAGGTTATGGGATGGAAGAGACTTATCATTTACTGAGTAAAGGAACCACCACTCCCCCTGATCAAACCTCCCCCCGCTGCCTGTGAACCTGGGGTTGGGTGGGGGGGTGGATACGGAAACAGCATGGAGAGGGCCAGAGGGATGTGAAAGCAACATGGAAAGCGCGGGAGGAGGGTGGGACTTTATGCCATGCAAAACTTGACTTGGGAAAGAAGTCAACATCGGCTTTTGCTGATGCTATACTGTTGGACTTTACCAGCACACAACATGTATGAACCCTTCTGCAGAATTAACAGGTACTAGAACACACTGTCTAGATTTCTGGCTGGAACAGATGTTCTGATTTGGCTTCCTTCCTACAAAACTGGAGGATAGGGGAGCATTTCCAAGGAGGGCCCGTTGAACTCTTTCTACATTTTAAGGGGAGGCAGCATTGATCGACAGGGCAACCAGACCGAGATACAATAACTTTGTGACATCTGGTCAGTACTTCAGGTATTAGATGTAAAAATGCCAGAGAGAAGCCATCAGAGGAGCCAAGGGGTTGAGCTTGCAGAAAATCCATTCCTATGCCTGACCAGTCACACAAGTACACTCCTATGTATTCTGCCGCTGACCGCGTGCCCCGCAGGGGAACATGGGCGGGGCAGCGCTCTAGTCCCACCCGGCAAAAATGCCAGCCGACACCGGTGGGGCGCCCCGCCCCGCGCCTACCAATCACAGGCCAGGGGAGGGCCTCCAGCCCCTGGACTCCTTCATTTTGGCCCCCTTCTCTTGGTCCCTCTCCCACTCCTGCTACCTCAGTTAAAACCCTTGGCATCAAAATTAATTCCCAACTGTCCCTTCACTCCCAGGTTAGTTCTGTGGTTTCTGCCTCTTTTCTTGCACTGCGTACTATACGCAGGGTGTCCCGTTTTTTTTCCTTTTCTGCCCTCAAGCTTATCATTCTGGCCATGGTGGTGTCCCGCCTGGACTATGGTAACGCCCTATATGCGGGTATCCCTGCATACAGTTTACGGCGTCTCCAACTCATCCAGAACCAGGCGGCCCGCCTGGTCTTTAATCTTCCGAAATTTCATCACTCCACCCCCCTCCTGAAGTCTCTACACTGGTTGCCTGTACAAGCCCGAGTCCAATTTAAGATCGCTTCCATCGCCTTTCTTGCTCGTCTAGGCTTAGCCCCAGCTTTTATCTCTTCTGAGATTACCCATTATGCTCCATGTAGAGAGCTCCGTTCGTCCTCCCAGGCCCTTCTTATGGTTCCACGTTTCTGGAGAAAAAAGTGGGGAGGCTCTAAATTTGCCACCCTGGCCCCGTCCCTGTGGAACTCTCTCCCTTTGGAAATTCGATCCCTCACTCTGTATCCACAATTTCGGAAACAACTCAAGGCCCATCTATTCAGGAAATCTTTTGAATAACCCCTCACGGCCCCCTTCCTCTTTCTTCTCTCAGTAGTTTGTTAGTGGTAGCGCCAAGAAACCGCTGGTGTATGTGCGCTCTTACAAATAATTTTAAATTCAAATTCAATTCAAATTCAAATTCAAATTCAGGGCCTACATATGGGAGGGGCAACCCCTATATCTAACGAGGTGGCCAAGGCTCGGCCTCTCTCTGCCCAGTTTCCCGCGGCTCAAGCGCTGTTGCCTGCTGCTCGTTCGCCAAGCTCGTCATAGGAGTGTGGAACCGTCGTCGTCTGTGTTCTAGGTAGGTGCCACTCTCTCGCCTCCCCCCGGCCCGTCCCTGGCCTAATACCAGGTTGCACAGGGCCCTGTGGCAGGATGCCACGGGGGATGGAGAGGTGGCCGCAGCAACAACCCCGGGTTCACAGGCTAGATGCGCTCGGATATTTATTGTACTCGGTCAAGCGCTCGTCAGGAGGCTCTTTTCGCAAATAGGCTATCGGCAACCTCCCTGCCGTTTAGGTGCGGGAGGGCGCGTCTGGCCCAGCGTAACGACAATGCCTGACCAGAGTGGCTTGCTGCCACGCAGCAGGCCGTAGTCCCCGGGATCTAAATGGCCGGATGTTTCACCAGGCCCCGTGGCACGGGGTAAAATGGCCCCCATCGGTAGAATCGCATTAAATGCAAAGTTAGCGGTCCACCCCGGGGCTTGGTACGATCGTGAGGGTCTCTCGGTCATTAAACTGGTTGTAGTATTTAAAACATGGAGGGATGTTAGCAGACCGACACCGCCAGGGTATGGGGGAGGGGGTTTAACCTTCTGTTACCCCCCGTCGCGCACCCGCTAGCTTCGTGGCACAATGTGGGACTGTGAGCGGCCCTGGGCTCCTGTGCCGATCCGGGCGTGCCATGCGGTGGATCAACGTGTGTCTTGCCGCGGGATACCCTGGGCGATTATGGCACCATGTGAACAATAGACGTGCCTTAGGAGTTTGTCTCGTCCGGAAACCTGAGCACGCCCCCCCCCCCCCTCCCCCCAACCCTGCCCGCCACCGACGGTCAGGGCAGCCGGGGAACAGGGTTCATGTTGCAGCAATGACGCTGTATATCTTGCAATTCTGGGCGAAGCACTTAAGCTCCGTGCATAGAAACAGGAATGTGGCCTCATGTGACGTGAAGGTGAATGGTGAATGATAAAGCGCTCCAAAACCCGATACCGGGTCACGTCCCCGCTATATAAAAAACTTCCTCTCTTGACCGCTGTGTGGTGCTTGCCTTTGGGTGGGGGGATTTTCCCAATGATGCTGAACATCTTGCAATTCTGGGCAGAGCACTTAAAGCTCCGTGCCTAGAAACGGGAATGTGTCCTCATGTAACGCGAATGGTGAAAGGTAAAGCGCTCCAAAACCCGATACCGGGTCACCTCCCCGCTATATAAAACCTTCTCTCTCACCGCTGGGTGGAGATTGCCTTTGGGTGGGGGGACTTTCCCAATTTTTTAACGTGCCTGACTGGGATGTGCGGGCAGGCAGAATTGGCGCATCGGATGGCAGATATCGCGCGACTCGTGACCCCCCCCCCTTGGTCCCCCCACAGCCGGCGCTCAACTAGCCTGGGTCGCTTGCCCGGCACGGCGCGTTCAAACTGTTTTCAATATGTTTCAAACTTCCGATAAATATATAATTTTAGTAAATATTATATGACATGTCTTCATAGTGCTGCATTTCATGTAGCTCCGATACATAAACCCCCCACTTCAAATAGCTGGTGTTTAGACACGACTTATGCCAGCCAAATGCAGGAAACCTCAGTCACTACCGTCAACTTGTTTAACACGCTGGCCTGCTTCATATAGCTAGTGTTTAGACATGACTCATGCCAGTTAAATGCGGGAACCTCGGTCACTACCGTCAACTTGTTTAGCAATCTGGTCTAGTCTTGCAATCTGCCTAGGTGACCTTGCAAAACCAGAAATACTCCCTTCATCCTCGTTTAAGCAACAAACTCCGATCATTCGCATTTGCCACTCAGTGCGTGCTTTATGCCTTTTAGCATATACAAGGGTTCAGATGATGTCAATTTTGGAAGCCTTGGCGGTGAAAAAGGCTGAGGAATACGTATGAGATTGTCAATAAGGTATTGCTCTCATGCAGTCCGCCAAGCAAAACACGGAGCAGGTGAGCGCGAAAAATGCATTGGTGGATTGCGCAGGCGCCAAAATTAGAGCGGCAACGTTGGAAGCAATTAGAATTACAATGTCATTTTAGTTGGTGTGGGCGCTATCCTTTATAATACTGAAGTATAGCAGTTTCTGCATCCCATGATCGCTAAGGGCAGCCCCCCCCGTGCATCATGGAAGGCTGGAATATTCAATATGTGTCAAACTTCCGATAAATATATAATTTTAGCGGCCACATTGTGTTCGTGTTTGTCGCAGATGGTTTTTGCAACTGTTCCTACACACTGATAGGGAATTAATTCAATCTCATGCGGCTGCTTGATGCGATCTAATTTTATTCATCGGAAGTGTTGAAGCACCTTTTGAAGGCGGCACTTATTTCCCACCGCGGCCGTGGGCTGAGGGCTAGGGCACTCGACCACGGACTTGGGGAGTTGGGTTCGAGTCTCGGTATGACGCCAGAAACCATCTTATCGACCTCGGACTTGGGGAGTTGGGTTTGAGTCTCGGTAATGACGCCAGAAACCATCTTCTGGTTAGGCCAAATCAAGCTGCGCTAGAAATCGCGAGACCCGCTCTAAACGCGCAAATATTTTCTGGGTCTGTGAATGGGGCTTCCGTGGCAGCTCCCTCGTGGGTCCGGGGAAGTCGCCAATAACACGATAATTTTGATATTAAGAGAATTCCATTCACGTCCGCAGTTACACGTAACACACAAATGTTCTGGTTGCGGATCCTCGTTAGATTGACATCGGCTAATGCCAGGCGGTATGTTACAATGGTTAAACGTGGTTTCTGCCTTGTTTCAGATCACGTGTCTTTCTTTATTCCAGGGTGAGCTGACCTCATATGTATTGGTTTGATGCGCCCGTGGTCTTCCATTCTCATGTGAAATGGTTTCTTACACATGTAGAATGTGCCAGGAGCTGTTGCAACACAATCACAGAGTACAGCTTGCTCCACTGCACAGCTCCTCAACAACCCAGTCTGCTCTCCAACTCGCGGAACATCACAAGTAGGAATGGTCAAATATATAGCAAACTTTGCAGTGTCAGGGAAGAGAAACAACGAATGTAATGTGACAGACGGGGTGCAGTCCATCCATGTCACACGACTTTAAGGACGTCGAAAGAAGGCGGCAATAGGAGGATGATGCGCGAAAAGCACATTGTATCTACTGGGATGCAGCAGAAATAATAGTATCAGTAACCAATAATCAATTGCAATGCCAACACGCAATAACATTGCTGGCATTGTAGATAGAGCCTAATGTTACTGCTTGGTCGCCTCGAAGCACCACAGCAATGGGGGTTACTGTTATCTAGTACACTGGTACACGTCTCACCTGAAGGATGAACGTCAAGGATGGCACAGTCGGGATTCATACTCATACCTGTCTACAGTTTAGGCGTCCATGAGGAGAGTTCAATTTCTTTAGTACACAAACCACCACTTGAAGGGGAGTCTAGCGTTGGACTTGTGCAGCCGATGCTTTCGTTGAGCCTCAAAGTTACAGAAGAGCTGTTCGGGAATACACTCACCTGACACTCTGATAACATGGCCAAACCATCATGTCTAGCTTCAACAGCAGTTTATGAACTGACGGTTAACGACTCTATTAAGGACTTCAATTGCTGGCACATTGTGTACGCTCCTGAGAAATAGATGGCAGGACAGATTGGACATGTGAAGGGATGTTGGCATGCATGACTTTGGTAGCCCGTCCACGTCGCACAGACGGACTTGTGACACTAAGCTTCTGGGTAGGCTGACCCCTCCCATTCTCAAATGTTGAAGCACAAATCTACCAAAAACAGAGCAGGTTTTAACAATTCAGCCGTTTACTTCAGCATCGATTGACGCTGATCAAGGTAGCCTACTGTCCAGGTATGGGAAGTGTCCACTGCCTGCAGTATCTGTACAATTACATCAATGGATGGCCCGGTGTACAGTGGGGCAGCTAGCTTACTGCCTAATGCTCTAGATTCATACTAATGGTACGGCATCTTCATGACCATTGATGGCCCGTGTCTTGGACGACGGGGAAATAGCGAGGCCTGCCCAGTCAACAGCAGACGCAAGCGAAAGCGTGTTCTAAGACCAACACTGTCCGACAGGAATTTTCAGCCGATGCTTTCCGACGCCGTACTGAAAGAGGAGGCCTGGAGAATAGAAAGGTCGGGGGGCTATTCAATTGAAGGCAGTATGTTGCACCTCATTGTGATTTGAGCGCAACAAATATATATACAATTTCTAATTTAACAAGTTTTGGTTGCTCAGTTCCCCCTGAAAATGGCAAAGATTGGTTTAATTGATAATTCAAATTAAGATACGACCGTTATATTGGTGGGTATTTGTGATCTAGGGCCCCTGGGGGACTGCACATTGTGCTACCCAAGGAAGAAGCAGTTATAGTATTTAATCAATATGCCTACGGCATGTTGGATAAGAAAGTGTAAGCTAACAATGTGTAACTTGGGTAAGATTAAGCTGCAGACATACCTATATGACTGTGTAAATTTAAACTGCGAGTGAGGGCAGTAGTTACAATTGTAAGTGCCTTTAAAGGAGGAGAACTTTGAGGTCAGTTTTTAAAGCCTGGGAGGATGAGGTGTCTGTGAGATGAAGAATAAGGGGACGAGTTGAGCGGTGACACGAAATCGCGCTCGCCAACCTACAATTGTCATTGGCAAGATGCGGCATGTGAATAAGTGACCTAGTCAAGATGCTGCATTACTGCATCTGGCTCCAAACAGGCTTGACCAGGGTAGCGAGTGGGGCATTGTTGATCCCAGTGTCATTGCAGAGAATCGTATTGGTGGACAAGGGGGGGCAGGGCTTCTAATGAATGTTTTCTGTCCCCAATGCAGGAACCGCACTGGGAAATCACCCCACTCACATGGCTCAAGTATCGCCTGATGTAGCAGTTGGTAATTTACAACCTCAGATGGCTGTAGGAGGTAGACTCAGTCAGGTTACTTTGTAACGAATGTGACGAACATCCAATACACCTTATTGTAAGTCGTCTAGGATATAATGCATTGGTAATAGGGCAAATGCATGTGTGTCATATGTGGGAAGGGGTAATCCATTCACGAAACTCAACTCAGGCACTAAGTGTAAGTCGCTAGTGACAGGTGGAACACTGCTAGCGCAGGGTATACAACCAACCCAGGGGGCCATGCACAGGGCCAATTTGCCAGATATACATGAACATTGCGATTCACGAATTCTGCAGGACATACACAGTCCAGGCGCAGGCCAGGACTTCTCTCTCAATGGAAGGTAATTCAGTTCAGGTTGGGATAGAGTTGCAAGGCGAAGGCTATAGTAACCCCTTCACCTGATTTAAGTTGACTAACAACATCTTCCTTGCCAGTAAGATATAGCTGTTCCAGGTAATGTGTGCACTCCAGGTGGGTAAAGTTGCACATATCCAAGGATTACCATGACCGATCTTGTTCCTTGGCACACTAAAACTGTTTCACGTAATCTTGTGACCCCAATATGGTACTTCACTAGACTAGATGCACACTTCTTTAACGGAACTGTCATGCCTTATCCTAAACGTGAAGGAATATGCTCTAGGACGGCATTACTCCTTGCAAGCCACTACCCTCCTGTATTTTCACAGCAATAATGCAGTGTTTGGAAACCTGAAACGTCATGAACAAGGGGAGTTCTCGAGGTGTAGGGGGAGGGCATGGAACAACTATATGTTATTAACAGTGGTACTTCAAAACTTGGATAGGCATCTAGCAATTATGCCATATTTACAAACCGGAAGGACGATTGGACTGTAAATCCATTGTCATAATTACTACTGATGCTGTGCTCACACAGCAAGAAAACGATTCTGACTCAAGGGTAACTTCCACATTTCCCATCACTTTTGCTTCCTGGGACTGACATCACTGGTTTTCCATTAGTATCAAATAAATCATGCAAAAATCACTCGCCGATCCCCTGTATCTCATGCCGAAGGAAAACAGCTACCTTAGTGCATAGTAAGCGAAACAAGGACAGGTGAACATATATGATAATTTGAAATAACACCCTTTACCCTTTCAAGTTACAGAGTGAGAAAGAGTTAAATATCAGACTGCAGGCGAGCAAAGTAATAACCTCTGGAAAAGAGCCAGAAATCAAAATTCTGAGTGTTAAATTTCGAACTGGGGTGACCGTAAATACCTATAACCCCTGGAGTTTACAGTATGCCTATTAATTTAGGGCAGGCGAAGGGAGTGCAGGTTTAGAGCTACTCAAACACGCAAAGTGATAGGAGGAATGATAACAATTTGTCTAACCACTGGCAGTCGCTCGGTGTAGTAGTCAACAGATCCATGCATGAGTTCATGGGACGAGAGGCTTGGGTCCATTAGGCAGTACCAAGACAAGAGAAAACTGAAGGGTACTACGACAAAGACATGGTTCACTTGTCTAGATTGGAGTGGACAAAGGGTACTACGACAAAGACATGGTTCATTTGTCTAGATTGGAGTGGACATATTCCTCCCAGACGTACAAGAGATACGAAACAGCGAAGGGAAGTAGCTAAGTGGGTGGGGGGCTCTGTCATCGACGGAAGCCTCCTCCAGAGCTGTGGCGGAGTCACAGGGCGATCTGGAAGCAGACGGGTACAGTAAGGGTACCTCTGCGGCAGAAGGGTACAGTAAGGGTACCTCTGCCTGGCACAGTAAGGGTGCCTGAGCCAAGGACCAGGAGCCGAAGGAGGTTCCGGGAAACCGCGACGGCGCACCGTTAGTCCTTCGGGCGGTCGGGGGGCCTGAACCGACCGGGGGTGGCCCACACTGCTCCGCCCTGACAGGGGGGGCGAGAGTATAACGAAGTTGGTAATGTGCTGCACGGTCAGAGCATCGACTCGCCGTGCAAGATGGCTCCTTAGGCATGCGGGACAGCGAGGGCCTGCCTGCTTTGGACCGCCTGTAAGATGACCCACCTTAAAACGTCATACGTGTGTTGTATGAAATAAACCTGCGAAAGTTCTTTCCCATAAATATGTCTCCAGAGTTTCATTGGGGAGGAATTGTGTATATGTTCAAGCAGGCGGGCGTGAATGGCGGTGTGGGCACTATGCGATGCTAGCAGAGCAGAGCATTCCGACCTGGTTTCAGCGTGTCTGAGGAGAGAAAGTGTATATCCGGGTTACGTAGCAGCAGAGAGCGGCTGCACAAAGAGCTGCTAATCTCACAAAATGGTGCCAAGAGAGGGAATGAGTGCAGTGGGCGGTGCCTTTGCTGGCCTAGCCAGAGTGGCAGGCATCCAGAACGTGGTGGTGTGTGGGTGACAGCTAAATGGGGTGTGGGTCACATTACTACAGATGGGGACAGTTGCCTGGGGCTGCACCCGAAGGCACAGTACACAGAAGCACGAAGAAGGGGGGCATGGTGGTGCAGGAAGGTTACCTGGGTGTGGAAGGTTGCGCTGCCTTTCCTCCGGCATCACCTTTGCTCCTGACCACCCCTGGCCTTTTTCCTTGCTTGTGGCGATGTTGATGGGCTCCTTTCCATGGAGTGAAAGAGCCAGGTTTGCTTTGACCACAGAGGAAGGACTTGGTTGGGAGAGGAGCTGCTGTGGCTGGGTGGTGGAGGGGGCTTGTTGGAGAAGAAGAAGAGTGTGCTTTAACGGGAAATGGCGCACGCGGTACTCTGGCTCCGCCGTGGCAGCACTCGGGATCTGCACGGGAGCATTGCTCTGTGCTGGCAGGAAACAAGCAGCTAGGAAACGACAAACGAGCCAATGCAGATGCTGAAGAGCACAAAACAAAAACAATGGCAAACACAAGCAGGAAATGAAGAAAAAAAAATCCCCGAAAAGAACACATAAACATAGAAACGTAAACATATCAGTAATTGGGTGGTGCTCCATGGGAGGGAACAAAATACAAAAAGGAGAGACAAAGAGGCAGGATGAACCACTAGCAAGAAAGCTTTTTTGAAGGGCGATCAAAGGTATGATTAAAAAGGTAAAGGGAGGGCTGTAAGCCCACAGAGTGGATACATCATGTCTTGAAGAGACAGCGCATGCGATGCCTAGTCTCCACTTAAAAATGGACACTGATGGTACCACTTTTTTTCACCAGATTATGCAATAATCCTGTCCTGGTATTTCTTTGTGCTGAGCCCTGCCATCTGGTACCGATGTCCCAAAATATCCAGTGAAAAAACTCTTAAAGGGTGTAGATCTGTACACAATTCGCTTCAGCTGTTTTACTACCGAGTGGAAGACCCATTCAGAGAGTCGTGAGCGTTCATCACAAGGTGCCATATAACACAACTCCTGCCTTAGGGGACAATGTGATTTATACCTCTGTTGTTGGGAGGTGCTTCTGACTTTTATTCTGTGCTGTTCACTGCAATTCAGGGCATTTGTACCCATTATCACTGATCCAGACTTCCAGATAAATTTAGTCTTGATCCAATTGAGATCCACTCAATATCATGTGTTTCCTTGTGGCACCTTCTCGCCAACCACACTAATGGCCATCAGTAAACAATAAAATAATGTAGATTGCCCTCAACATCCCAATCAACTTATGCACCAATCAATTCATGTACTACATTGGATTTGTAAAAAAGATCCACTTGTAAACTAATTTAAAGGGCATTGATGCACCCTTGTTCTGACCAGGATTTCCCTTACTTCTTTGAAATTCTGGTTTTCGATGGTGCCACTTTGGGAAATTAGGCTAACCCATCGAGGTCTTTTTCTTAGACTACATACTTTCGAGAGAATTTATTTGACTAAACTATTCACCAAGGCTCTTAATCATAGAGTTCACTTTTAATAGATTTGTTGAAAAAATATCAAAAGAGAACAAAATAAAGTATTGTGGTAAAAAGGTTTGTTGCGCTATTGAGGTAGTCCAACTATCGGTAGAAGTAAAAGATATAAAAGTAGAAGTGAGGCCAATACCATAAGCAGCCCATCTAGCAGCGGTAATAAAAGGGTTTGCAGTATTACATGTTGCCGAAGTGCTTGTGATAGCAGAAGCACTAGCAGCCATGTTAGCGGTATCTTTAATAACAGTAAAGATTGTCATAGGATTTACATTAGCAGTGCTAGTGCTTCCAAAAATACATGGTGTACTACGTCTACTAGAAGCACCCAGAGTAGTAATTACAGTAGTAGTAATAGCAGTAACTATAGTTATAAAAGTAGTGCTAGTAGTTTTAATTCTAGTACTTGCACTTAGTGTAGGGCTGCTACTATATTCAGAAGTGGAGACTTCAGAACACGTGGTGGTTGTACTAGTCATTGCATTATGTGTGATTGTTCTATTAATTATTGGAGAAAGTAGTACTTGAAGAACCAGTAGATGTACAAGCAATAGCCCTTGAAACAGTACTACACGTACCATTACCAGCCACAGTGAAGAAAGACTATTTTAGGATGAGAAACCTTTAAATTGTTTTGATCTTTATTTTGAATGAAATGCTGCACATTTTTCCATTTTCAGTTTACAAAAGTAAAGGAAATGGGACTCTGGAAGTGGCTCGGTGCAATGGGCTTCCAGTACGTATGTACATTTTAGTTGAAAGGAGAGTAGATGAAATTGACAAGATGAGTTTGGTGTTTGGTGAACTTAGAGCATAGGAAAAAAATGTCCCTTTGTGGCGTCGCAAGGATTTGGAATTTCTGGCCCTTCCTCATCAAAGTATTAAAGGGGCCATCTGGTTAATGACGTCACAACAGATCTCAAAACCCCAGCTGACATCATGAATTAAACATTCTAGAATGTGTATTATTGATTGTTGAAGATGCGGGATTGGGGAACGGCTTTTCTCTGCATTGGAGGGGTCCCTTTAACGCACGTTCTTTTTTTTTTTAACTTTATTTATTGTTTTTTCAAAAGAATACATAACACCAGAAACTAAATATATCACGTTGTGGAAACAAAATTAGTACATACATAGATCTAATTCGAACAAAAAATAACAGCCTTTAACTTGCAGAACAAATTGAAATTGAAGTCAGTGGAGAGAACACAAGACATAGAATTAATACTCACAAAAAGTAAAGTGGGAAAAAAAGGAAAGAAAAAGAGAGAAAGAAAAATGAAAAAGGAGGACCAGGATATCAGAAATAAAGATGATAACAGATATTTCAAATAATTCAAAGCGAAGCCCACTGCTCTAAAGGCACGTTCTAAGGAGCATTTGCTCAAGCTATTTGTCTACCTCCCAAATGATGCATCCCAATTCAAGGGATGGATGCCTAACGAGGGTGGAGGGCGATAATCTCACTGCTAACGCACCTAGCATGTCTAATCATGATATTAGAGCATGTTTGCCGCAGCTACAATGGGGCTGAAAATTCCTGCTAAGGGTTTAGCTTGTGTGATCTGGGTGCTTCGGTCAACTTAACTTCAAAAAACAGCTAAGCAGCAGCAGGAAAAGTTTGCAGTCATATTCTGATTGGCTGATGGAACATTATTATATTGCAAGCTTCAGTGATGGGCAAAGTCCGACTTTACAACTACTGGAAGCACTCTATGTGAGCATTCGGATTGGTCACCCAGTTAACTACTTGCTCTTCTGTGCCTCAGTACATTACAAACGAGTGAACTCCTTGATAACAATACTTATCAGATTCACTCAGTGATGGGAGATAAAGGAGATATAACAGAAATGATATGACTAATTGGGCACCAAGACCATTAAGGATAATTATTCTTTAACTGTCGGTCGTTTGGCTCTTAATGTAAATGTTCTATATCGAATTACATTTTAATGAGTAAATGTTTATATATTTACTTATTTACAGAAAGCAGGAGCTGCCATTTCCACCAGAAACGCAGCATTATAGGACACGCAGGCCGCCATGGCAACAGGCAGGATGGATGGTTTACATGCACTGGTTTTAATATTGTATGGTCGAGTTAGAAATAGGTTGAATGAAGAAAAATTGCATAAACAAGCACGAAACCTAATAATACTTCCAAGTTAAGCATGTGGTGTGCGTAGTTTTGATTCCCAATAGTGTACTGATTTACATATTAACAAGTTTACACTGGTTAGCAGGTGCAGAGAAATGAATCGTATTTATTGCCTTCTAGAAGCTAGAGGTGATTTGTGGCCTTGCTGGGAAATTGAGCAGTGGATGGCTAGCATTGATTGTCAGTGGAAGAGCATATTAGGATTCTTTAGGGAATACAAAGAATTGACATTACATATTTTATTAATAGTTCCCTGGCTTTAAATTGTATTGACCTTTATTTTGAATGAAATGCTGTACATATTCCCATTTTACAAAAGTAAAAGATAAAGGCACTCTGGAACTGGCTCAGTGCAATGGGTCTCCAGTATTTGTGTAAATTTTTGTTGAAAGGGGAGTGGATGTAATTGTCAAGAGAAGTTTGGTGTTGGGTGAAGTTGAAGTATAAGAAATAAAATGGACCCCTTAGTGGTATCTCAAGGATTTAGAATTTCTGGCCCTGCCTCATCATCATAAGAAGTTCACTGAATAAAATAAGCTCTCTGTTATGAAATAGGTTTGGAAAGGGGCCAGTCGGATGGGCGGGAGGTTGCATTTATTTTTGCACATATGTAACTTGTCAGAAGAGGTTGGCCTCTTGTGTCTGATCGCATGCGACAGTGGTTTTACATTGATTAAAACCTATCCGCCCCCTATAAAAAAGCAACCAGGTGCGCTACAGTGGAGCCAGGGTGATGAGAAGCGGGTGCCGTAGCGAAACCGTGATCGAGCTACGCCAGCCGTGACAGCATTAATTTTCTGATGGCTAAACATAGCAGTAGAGACGGAAAGGTGGTAAAGCAGCAAGGCTTTCATCCTGACAGGTGGCCTTTGAAAGCCAGCGAAGTTTGTACACGGTCTGGAACATCTAGGGCTATATTACATATGCGGCGCATCTTCCTGGAAAGCGCTGGGTGCACCTTTGAAAAGGTGCACCCAGTGCTAACCAGAAAAATGCACTGCATTATAGAGAATATACTGCCCCCAGAGCAGCCGCGAACTCCCGCTATCTCGGGGGTAGGGCATTCAGGTGAAAAATGGAGAAGCTGCTTTGAAGCCGCTCTGTGTTTCTCTGTGCAGGGGGCATCCTGCCTGCACTTTGAAGGGGGATTAGAGATCCCCTTGCAGGCGGGTGACTGAACACGCCTGCAAGGGGATGTGTGGGGGGTCCATGGGACCCTTTTTTCCCCTCCAGAGGGCTGCCGTCAGGGGGCCACGATCAGTGTGCCACCTTCTAGGTGGGGCGCTGTCAATGCGCCTCCTGAAAGCTTCTTTACCTCTGCACCCGCGTCTATAATATGGCAGAGGCGCAGAGGCAAAGGGATCCCCTCATTTGCATGGGGCCAGGACCCATGCAAATGAGGGACAACCCTCTGGTGATAGCGCTGTCGCTATATGTGCGCCAGCGCAATCGGTATTACAGAAGGGGACGCACAAGCATTTGCGGTCCCTTCTGGAATACCAAAGCGCCATGCGGTGGAGAAAGTGGGCGCAATTGCCGTTGAGCCCCTTGGGCACTTGAGTAATGTGGCTCCTGATAACCAAATGACACGAACTTGAAAATAACTATAGTTAATTTGTTGAAAAAAGACTATTTCTGCCTCCTGTGCTCTCTCGTTACCTAGCCTCGCCTCTTCTTCCTCACCCCACTCTCTTTACCTGTCTTTCTCTCTCCTTCTACCTCTAGATCTCTAAGCACCTACCCCTCTCGCTGTCTGCCAACTCCCTCTACCTCACCTATGTCTACCTCACCTCCATCTACCTAATTTGTCTACCTAGCCTCCCATCTCTATCACTACTGCATCATTCCCTGCCCCAGCTCTCAATCTACTTAACCTCTCCATTTACCTGCCCATTCGTTTGCTGCCTTGACTCACCACCTCCCTTCTGTACTACCTCTCTCCTCTTTCTACCTCTCTTGCCTCTAGCTCACCTCTCTCTTTACCTTACACTTTTTATAACGTGTAACTCTTTTTCTTTAACTGTCATTACTCCCCATCTCTGAATCCCTTTCTCTATTTCAACTCAGCCTTCTACCTCATCCATTTCTCTCTCCACCTGTCATTATAAATCACTCTATCACTCCTCTCTGACTCTACCTCTCTCTCTGCCTCTCAACTACCTCTCTGTACTTCTCAACGACGCATCAAATTCACTTCTTTCTCATTTGTTCCTTTACTTTGCCTTTTTTCTATCTACACCTAATCTTTCTTTTTATCCTGCACCTCCTCTCATTACCTTTTCTCTGCCTCACTATTCTCTTTACCGTACCTGTTTTTATGTACCACTTCTTGATTTGCCCCTCTGTATCTTACCTCTCTCTCTCAAACACAACCTAGCATCACTTTATACTTCACTTGCTACTTCTCCTCTCTACCTACCTCTAGTTCTCTTTGCCTTAGCTCTCCTCTGTCTCAACCGCACTCTAAAATCTTAAGATTGCATCAACCTTTCATTCTCTACCTACCCGTTCATCTTTCAACGTCTCGGTATCTGTATTTCAGGATACCTCACATTTCTCTCTTTACCATATGTCTCTCCCTACATCACCTAGCTACTTTTCTTCTCCCTCTCCTTCATCTCTCTCACTTTACCATTCTCTTGACCTCTCTGCCCTTCTCCTTTCTCTTATACCCCTTACTGAGGAGAGTCAGAGGTCACAGACTACCCAGAGAAGTGAGTACCAAGGCATGGGAAGAGAATTAAAGAGAAGGATTTCACCAGATAAGATGATGAAAATCCTCCAAGCATTGTTTTGTTTTAAATTTTGAAGTGAGAATGTAGGTTGTAAAGGGGAACACATGTGTGATTATCTGTTAATTAAAGCAATCTTTCAAGTGCTGTCTGTATATTATTTTTTTTATTTAAGAGTATCCTCTAGTCTACCAAGCATCCACTAAGTCACCAATGTGGTGATTTTCCTTCAATGGGAAGAACATGCTGGCCAGATACTGAATTTCATGTAAGATAATGTTGTAAGACAAAATGCAGATGTAAGTGGAAAAAGAAATATCTCTATTCGTGCTTGTTCATGCTTTCCCTTGGCTGGCAGGTGATGGGCAGCTTGAGCTTTTGGCATTTTCTATGCACCCATTTCTGGGCAATACATTCAAGTTACTCTGAAAAGAAGACCCCAACATATGGCTAGCCCAGGGCCCTACAATTATTGATATGGCCCTGTTCCAATCTCATCTATTCCACTTGCCTCCTTGTCTCGTGTATTATAGTTGAAAAAAGACAATTTCACTCTTAACAGGTGGAAAGATATAGTACTGGGAACGATACCAATATTTTGATATAAACATTTATATAAAATGCAGTTCTTAAAAATGTTTGAAAAATTGTATAATGTGGAGCATAGCGTTTTACTCCTATTCATTTTCCAATGTTTTGTCCAGTTTTTGAGCGGCTTGCGTGGGAATTAATATCGAGTTATCACTTCTGGTGCCATCATAACACTTCAAGGCTTTTAGGGTACTTTTTTCACGACTGGCTCATTACCTCTGAATCCCTAGGACTTTTGTGCTGCGGACCAGTATCTTTGCTATAACAATGGGAGGTTTCCTTTCTAGATTTCTACTTTTAAGGTTGAAAGCTTGCTTTACAACTAGGCATTATCTACCTATTTAAAGGCTGGATCCAACACAACAACAGTTTCCTTCATTGTCTGGGTCAGGTGGCTCAGTGGACTAATGCGTCCCTTGCAGGGGGCCATGTTTGACCTCATGGTCACAGGTTCTAATCCTGGCAGGTCCACTCAGCCTTTCATCCATCTGAGGTCGATAAAATGAGTACCGTTGAGTTGGGTAGCAACAAACATCTGTTATTCAGCGCTGAGATGCCTACGGGTGAACGTACATTTTACAAATACACGTTATGTTATTGTCAAAGAGAAGGGCGCCAGTTGTTTATCAATATAATTCAATGGTCACCCCTTAATATAAATGTTATCCTTGGCTTAATTACCAGGTAATACTACCAACATTTTCGAGTATTGATTTCATTGACCTCAGAAATCTAAGCTGAATCACTCCTCTCGATTCCATAACGTGATCGATCTCTGTATCTGGCACTCAAGCCGCTGAGCTATCTTACCTTTTAGTCCATATGATTTTTCTAGAAATGCCTAAACTTTAACGTTTGAAGAGCATACCAGCAGTGGCCTTCTCATTTCATAATACAAGGTGTCAATAGGAGTTTCTTGTCATTTTGCTTGAGGTTAATGGATGTCTATTATTCCTCCTACTAAATCGACAAGACAAGGGGAACTAGTTTAGGAGCCAATGCATAATGGATAAATGTGAAACTTTAGGCAGATTTCTCAAATAAAAACTATGATCAAATGCTTTATAGATGGTCACATCATTGTTTCTCCGTCAAGAATCTGCAATTCCTGAATAAAGGGGTTTTGCCTCCATTCTTTACATTAGACTTTCAGATGTGGCTATACTTGACTGAATGGTCAGGCGCTGGACCCATATTATGAGCGCTGATTTGGACTTCATCATTATCATATACATTTATTGTAAATTAGGTACCTATCATAAAAAATCCAATGCAAGGCAGGATAATGCATACTTATCTGAATTAGAGTAAAATAATCAATGACTTACTAAAATATTTGGCATCCTTTGACAACCATAAAGTAGAATCTTAGGTGGGCTGAGTAAGGAGACAACCACCTCCCTCTCTGCCCAGGACTGTCTAAAAATAGGCCGTCTAAGGCACACGCAGTCGTGGCTGTACGTTTTGCTACAGGAAGTGACCTATTGCCTGCACTACTTCCTGATCACTTGTATCAGCTACATCATTGCTTCCCAACCACACTCTCTTTAGTCTTTGGTAAAAAACACCAAAGAAAAGTGCACCATCCACTCTTCCACAGACTAACATCTCAGGCTCTCATCAAAAGTGGGAAATTAATTCTAATGAGGCTGGTAAGGAGAACTTGGTGGACTTTTTCATTTTACCAGAGATTTACACTTACCTTGCGCTCGCCGCATTGTCTAGTCGGGAAGGGGTGGCGGGGGGCGGTGTAAGTGGCAAACCACAAAATAGGGAAAATGAAATAAATGAATAAATCCACTTACCTTGGCATCGTCGACTTGGCGATGCCAAGGTAAGGGGTTTTATTTATTTATTTCATTTTCCCTATTCCGCCGTTTGTCACTTACACCACCGCTCTACCCCCGCCCCGTCGCACTTTCCTGCACGGGCCGCGACTGCTTGACCCAACTGTGCTGTGGTACGCCAATTATGCACCATCACGTCCCCACAAGCACACATTTCAAGGATGCAGCTTTGACATATGTGTGCACCCTACCTTGTGCAACACAAACTTGTGCACTATCAGTGCATACGTTTGTTCGACATTGCACCAGTGCAATCTATCTAACCCTGCCACCGAGCACCCTTCAAGGCTGCCTATCATTTCTTTAGAAAAGGGGTTCTTGACCTGTATTACATAGACCCTGGGGGCTCCGTGACTCCTTCATAATCCAGTATATATACCATTTTCTTTCTGAATTAAATACCCTTTTTCATCAGTTGTGCAGTTTGTTGTATATTGTATTGTAATTGCATTTATATAGCGCTTAATACCCCCTGACGAGGCGTCGAATCTCTTTTTCGGCGGGTAGCACGCTACTCCGGGACCCATAGAGGATTAGTGTTGAATTAGTAAAGTGGAACATGCAAGTACATTTTAAGTGGTGGATAGGTTAGTAGGTTAATGTTGTTTAATATTTATATGTATAGGTTTGAGTTTCTAATCATAGAAATTGCTTAGCCTGGGATCCCCCAACTTCCAGTAATAACCCTGGGCTCCAGTAATGATTCAGTTTGGGTCCACAGAAGGGATTAGGTTAAGACTGCTGCTCTAGAATCTGTCAACCAATGACCTGCGAGGGGCCTACACATGCACACCGATCTTTCTAACATTATTTCAGGCCATTGAGCTATTTTACTAGCAACATTATTCAAACAACCAGATAATTCATTTGTATCAATAAATCCGGGCTGTGCATATCTATGCAGATGTGCAGAGCTGCATAACGACACACAACAACATTCAAAGTGTGACCTTTTATGACCTTCCATTTTGGGTTTCTGGCTCGTTAATGACAACGGAGTGAAGAAATCATTTAAAGGCTCCCGCAACCAGCTCTTAAAAATATGTGCCAGTGACGGCGAGGCTCTTGGCTACGCCTTTTCACTGTGAAATCAGTTTACAAACTTTTACAAGTTTTCTCCCAGCAATAATTTACAAGTAAATCAGGAGTGGTTCACACTTATGGCAGAAATATTTGTTAATCATGACCTTTATTGGGGGAGGGGGGGGTCAAAGGATACCGAAAACGATGCTGGTAGCAGAAGGCTAAAGACGTGTCATTGGGACTAGGATAGAGAATTCGAGGTGCTCTGGTTTTACGGCTAAAGATCCACAGGCTACAGGTTCATACGAATTCTTATGATTTCGATTCCTAAATACCTGTGACTGAAAGGCGCATGCTTCATTTATTTTTTGAGGGTTTTTGGTTTGTTTCCTGGCAGGGGAGGTGCTTTGTCTCTCTGCCCTACCAATTTCAACGAAAAATAAACTCTTTATCGGTGTAGTAACTATCGAGCTGTGGACAGATGGGCACCATGTCATGTAAGAGAAGAGTTTACACCATTAAATGAGATTTCTCCAATACATGCCCAGGTGCATGACTCCGGTGACTGAGTGACAGCTGTCACTGTTTACTTGGGAAGTGTACTTGGGATAAGTACAAAAGAAGAAGTAGCACTTTTTTTTATCCGCAGTAAAACAAAAGACAGCTGGTAGAATGACTGCAAAAGTCTCCACCTCTGGTAGTTACACAGGTTGCATTCAAGTCCATCATTTTTTTGCCCACTGTAGCATCCCAAACATTGAACAACATTATGAAAGACTATCGCATGCGCCCTTCAATAGGAGCTGTCCAGTCAGAACTACGAGCTGCCCCCGAGCATTTTCAGCCTCTATTGGTCCCATCAGCATGTCTTCATCTGCACACATGCACTGGCAATTTGAAGAAGCCTACATGTTAAGTTGAGCGAGTCTAGGTACAGAAAAAATATAGATGTGGCTCATCTTGTAGCAATTAATGATCGTCTCCATGTTTTCACTTGTAATATTAAGATCTGCATTGCATTACTCTCTCCTGTAGATTTGTTTCCCCACCAGGAGACAATACTTTCCAAACATCTTTTACATTTTTTCAGATCACAGTTAAAGTCTTACACATTTTATTTAGTGTCTGGTCCTTTGAAATTTAGGTTGTGGATATTGGCTCCTTTGAGGGGCTCTCTCCTCTGCCCTGACCTTTATGAAAGTGACAGTCTGCCAAAGCAGGTGTGACTGATCCTCAACTAGGCCTGGGCAGAGCTTGCGGCGTTTCACTCTGCGGAATTCAGCAGAGTTGCCTAAAAACTCCACAAAATTCTGCTGCGTTCGGTGAGCGGGCAGAGAATTGCTCGGCCACCCCTACGAAGTCACCTTGGCTGCTGTAGGACGTTGGGGGTCAAGAACCGCTATTGTTGCCACAAGTTAGTCCCCTACAGCAGGATTGCTGATATGTAGTCAGAGGCCCCCCCTTTCTCAACCACTCTGCAAAGGGGCCCCCTGGCACATTACTGTTTGGGGGATGAGTCCCCTTGGCTGCTGAGTGTTGTTGGGGACCAAGAACCCCTATTATTTCCACAAGTAAGTCCCCGGCAGCAGGTTTGCTGAGACTAGGGTTGAGCGCGCTGGTAAACTCCGCTCTGCTGGCAGAGTTTTTGCTGAACTCCGCATTCCAAGCAGAGCGTGGAGTGGCAAAACTCTGCAAACTCTGCCCACAGAGTGGAGTTTACCACCCACCCCCCTCCACAACACATGCAAGGGAGTAACCCGGGATCACACCTGGCTGTCAGCCTCCACTGAAATATGCCTCATAAAGGTTCAAAGATCCAAGCTTTCCCCTCTTTCATGATTCCGTGGTCTTATAGTGCTAACCCTATCAGACACACCAGCTCCCTGACAAGGAGCCCAGGCCCCACTGACCAGTAACTCTTCCTGGAAACAAATAAACTTTTAATGTGCACAGAGGATGCTTTGCACATCTTCCTCCGGTGTGTGTGTTTTCTTACCCTACCCATCCAGAATGCCAACAATCCACTTCTCCTGTCTGTGGGTTGCATTCCTCACCTTCACTAGCCTTTCCATGCCCTGGGCTTACAAAATGTAACCCACAGGCCTCTATGTTATGTACCATGCACAGGCACATATATATATTCCAGCACACACATGCAGGTATCTCATGCTGTCCGATTCTACACACATGCACTATGTATGCAAAGGGGGGGACCATACACAGTCACACATACATCCCAGCACACACACACAAGTATCATGTGATGTTAACAAGGGTGAGTTAAGTACACAGCGGAACTTTACTTGAGTAGGCCGATAGGCACACTCCAGTGACACAGGTAGAATGGCCTGTTCAAACTACTTCCACTATTTAACAAAAAACTGTTATGCTCCCACCACCATGCTTGTCACTTAACTCCAGTAGCCCTCTACCACTATGAGGGTAGCACCTGGCCATCCCCTCCTGGACTAACAAGACCTCTTTAACAGGCCTAGGACATGGTGCACATGCATGATCTGTTTACCCATGACCAAAAATTAGTACCAGGGATTCAGATATTCATGCACCTGGGGCATTCAGGGAAGAGGTGCATGCCCATCACCATGCAGGGGACTTTTCTGCCCCAACAATCAATATTTGAGTTTTTGAGCCCACATAGTCACATGCGGGTGTAAAGTAACTAATGTAAAGGAAAGGAGATGGGGAGGGCAGGAGTTGGCTTGGCCAAGTAAAAATAAACCTTCAGGAAGCAAATAAAAAGCCATGAGCAGTCCAAAGAGAGTGAGAACAAAATCTGTCACAATTTTCACTCCTCTGGATTTCACAAAGTGGCACTGTATGAGAGCTGTAGCATGCGGCAGCAGCGGGTTGCACTGGGCGGGCGGTGCAGGTGTGGAGAAATAACTAGACACCCACACCCTCATGCTGTACTCAAGAAAAACTAACGCGTAGGTGGAACTTGTCTTTTATTTACACGCCCTGACTTCCAACGTGGGGTCAGGGCATGAATGCATGTATGCATAACAATGTCCAGGCATTAACCCATGCTGTGTAATATTCCACCAAATCTTTCAACAAAGAAAATGGTTGCACAGTTCTTTTGCTACAAACTGGGCCCACAGGGGTCTTGCAACCCAGTTCGGTGAGTGTGATGGCAAGTCCATGCGTCTGATAACACACATAGTCCTTGAGCCTTCTTGGTTGTGTGATATTGTGCCTTAGGTTGTAAGGGTGACTCTTGGATGGTTGGAGCGTAGGGGTTAGCTCAGGAGTTCTTGCTGGCCCAGCCTCCCTTTGATCAGGTGGTGCCACAGCCTGCAGTTCGAGGCCGTCATTGAAATGTCCAGCTTCGGAGTCTGGGTCCTCTTCATTGTTTCTCAGGATAGGGTTTGGGACTCCTAAGCCCAGGGTGTGAGCTGCCAGCCGACACCACTTGGTGAAGGCAGACACATTTCTTGTTACGCAGTCCAAACTGTTCTTTGCTGTCATCATTGTTTCCTTCCTAGCAATGACTTGAAGTGGGCGTACTTTTAATTGGAGTCGAAACTTCCTACCGGGTGCCGGTCTCGCAGTAGGACGCAGACTGCAACCCCGATGTCCAATACTCTAGCCCTGCATGCTTGACTGACATTGATTTTGTTCTTTACTCTTCTCTCTTGTCTGGCTGTGATGTCAACATGCTCTGGGTTCCATGTTGTTGTATGAGGTATGCTGTCCTGGATGGGGCGCACAAACAGGACGTCAGCAGATGCTCTTTGACTTGTACTGTGAGGAGTTCTCCTGTATGCCTGAGGGTTTGGTGGATCGCCTCTTTGATGTCGATTTCTTGTGTGAATGCAATGCGTATGGTCTTGTTTAGTGATGGCATCAGTCTTTCTACTTCCCCATTGGTTTAGGTCCACGGGCGTGATTTTCCTGTGTTCAGTGGTTAGATTTTGGAGATATTGTGTGAAGTTTAGACTCTGAAACTGGCCCCCCTGTCTCTCTTGAGATTGTGGGGGACTCCGAATGTTGCAAAGATCTCGTCAAGGCCTTTCCTGGTGTGGCTGAATGATGTTGCTTGTATCACTTCTACAATTGGAAATTTGCAGTAAGCATTATAAACGACTAACATGTGCCGGCCGTCAGACAACGCTGAAGTTGCACCACAGCCTCACTTGGGATGTTGGTCAAAATCAGAGGGAGTCTATCTGGCAATTTGCTGGCCTGGCACCAGTGGCATCTGCAACCTAGTCATCAACTTCGGCATCTAATACGGGGAACCACACCTCTTGTCTTAACTATGCTTTGGTTTTTGTGGCACCTTGGTGGCCGGTGTTTGCGTGAGCCAGCATTGCACCACACAATGCATGAGGGATGAGGACTCTGTGGCCAGGCAAGAGGAGCCCAGGCAGTGTGGTGCTGAGTTTGTGAGGGACATTCCAGATGGGAGCCAAGTCTTATTGCGTTGAGTCATTATGCTTCTTTATGTCCTGAAGAACATGCTCTCACTTTTCTGACGTGGTGGCTTCCCAAGTTCTTTGGATGGCTGGATCCAAGGTCATGACATCGGCAATATCCAGGAGATGGGAGGTGTTAGGGTAGGAAAACAGCGTTTACAACGCTGTCATTACAATGACCGTGGTGTTAGAACACAATGCCTTTACAACACAAGTCATTAGATCGACTTGCTGTAGGGGTACTCTAACCTAGGGAATAGCATAATTTACTATTCCAACAGCTTCCTTATTGTTGTGCAGGCTGGAGTTGGATTAGTAAATTATGCTATTCCTAAATCCAGCCCGCCCCCTACAGCAAGTCGATCTAATGACTTGAGTTGTAAAGATGTCGCGTTCTAACAACTTGGTCGTTGTCCGACAGTGTTGTAAAGGAACACGATGTAATAGCATGCAATGTAACATGCTATATTCGTTAGGGTACACAGTTTCCACCACCCAATCGATGTACCTGTCTGGCGTGAGAGAGAAACTGGGTACACCGCTCTGTCTGGAAAGCTAGCCAGCTGGATTGCTGCAGCCACGTCAGTAGCCTATGTAAGGTGGTATTTCTGTAGTTGCAGGGCATATTTCTTAATCCTGGGTGCTAGATGTGGGGCATTGCCAGCAAATAGAGATATCATCAGATTGTGATCAGTGATTACTCAGATTGGGTGTCTATACAAGTAGAGAGGAGGATAACCCCACTTAATGGCTATCACAGTGTCTTGAAGAAGCACCTTCTTGATTGCCTGGAAAGCATCTTCTTCTGTTAGATACCAAACGCAGGGGGTTGACTCTTTGGTGAGGTGTCTTAGTGGGCCAGCAAGTGTTGCTAGGTTTGTGATGAACCGCCCACAGTAAGTTGCAAGGCCGAGGAAGCTCTGGACTTCTGCTTAGGAGGAAGGAGTGGCTGCTTCCTTGATGTCAACACACTTAAATGGGTCGACCTTGACCCCTTCCTTGGAAAAGATGCAGCCAAAGAATGCCATCTCTTGCTGGAAGAACTGGCATTTCACATGGTTGAGGGTGAGGCCCGCTGACTAGTCCGCAGACTCAATCCTTGAGAGTGCAGATTGCAGGCAGTGGTGTTGGCTGTAAGGGGGGGGTGCAGGTACTGAGATGTCATCACTGATGTTGAAGACACCTTCTAGGCCCATCAGGTCTTAGTGGATGGCATTTTGAAAACCTCTGCTGCTGACAATATGTGAAAATGGACATGGCGGAAACAGTGGAGGCCAACATGTGTAAAGAAGGTTGTGATATATCTGATGTTCTTGTGGAGTTCAAGCTAGTGATAGCCGGAGTTTAGGTCTAGTTTTGAGAACCAGGCTGAACCTTTGATGTGGGCAATGAGATCATCAATGGTGGGGGATATATGTCATTGCCTTTTAATTGCTGCATTGTTGAGGTGGATGTCAATGCAGATTTGGATGGTATCCGGCTGTTTGGGTTTGCAGGCAAGTACCATGGGAGACACCAATGGGGTCAGTCCGGAGGACTTTTTAATGACTTCAGTGTCGTCCAGTTTTTAGAGCTCCGCTTCGACTGCCAGACGGAGATGAAAAGGGATTCTGTGGTGCCACACTGCAACTAGGCGGACTGTAGGGGTCCATGTGCATTAAAATCGAAGGGCCTTTCAATCGCCCAGACTGAAGGATTGGGCCAGTGAAACCACTAAGCAGCCTTTCCACATCTTCTGAGTAGTCGCTTAGGGTGGCGTCAAAGTAGACTAGTTCAAGTTGCTTGGCTGTGTCGCAGCAGAGGAGGGTCTTAGAATCCACAGAAGGGGCAAAGAACTTTGCTTGGCATAATGGGGTGCCATCTGAGGTGATGCAAGAGAAGATGCCAGCTAGTGGGATGGGGGTTGTACTCCCACATTTAAAAGTGCGGATAGCTGTGGTCCGCCGGCTAGATCACAGGACCAGGATGTGGAAGTGCTGAAGGCTGAAGATGTTCATTGAGGTACCCGTATTGATGAGTGCAGGGGTCAGGGTGTCATCAAGGCGGACTTGGCAGGTGGGGTAGACATGCTGTGTCGGTTGCCCTGGCGACAGGGCCAATGATTTGAGGCAGATGTCATCATCTACTCCATGACATCCTCTTGTCCGGGTTATGGGTTGGTGGAGCATTCTCTAGTGCAGGCGTAAGATCTTGTGTAACTGCTTTTATCTCTTGGTGGCAAGGTGTGCCATAGCCTCAGATGGCAGCGAATGGCATCTGCTCAGATAGACTTTGGCAAAATGGTTGGCTCGAAGGCCCACCGAGCAGGTCTTGCCCTCAGTTGGGCACTCATGGAGTGGGTGAGGGGGCAGAAAGCAGTATCCACAGTGATATGTTGGGGCCTCCGTTCCTGGAGCAAGCCAAGAGGCATACCGGCAATGGGGGGGCCTCTTGTGATGGTTGCAGCCATTTCCACCTTGATAGGTCGAGAGATGGGTTCTGGAGTAGCTGGGAGTTTCTGGAAGGTGAGTTCGATCTGCTCTGCATGATCATTTGACGGTTCATGGGATCTGTAAGTGTGAGGATTTTGTCAAAGGGCATGTTGGGCCAACGGAGTACGTGACGTCTGAGCACGGCAGAGTGGAATCCCTGTATGATCTGTGTACACACTTCTTTCTGGAGGTCATCTGCAGAGCATGTGCTGGCCAGCACACGCAGGCGGGCGTAGAGCAGGTCAATGAATTTGCCTTCGCACTGGCTAGCCTGCCTCAATTTGAATCGTTCAAAATCAGGATTGATTTGGGGTCAGAGTGTGCACTGAGAGGTGTGATGGCTCCATTGTAGTCGTCGTCAGTGCCAGTGTTGGGTAGATTGCAAAATAGGTTGAAAATCTACTCCCCTGCATAGTGTAAGAGGAGGGAGCGTTTTGTCTCCCCGTCTGTCGCCTTGGTATCCTTTAAGTAATTGTTGAGGTGTTGCATCCACGTGTGCCAGTGGGGGCGTGGCGATAGCCGGGTCATTGAGCTCACTGTAGGGGTGCAGTGGGTTCGACATATCCCCAACGGCGTGGGCCAACCTGAGGCGCTATGGTGGCATAGCCTGCGCGTTCTCTTGTCAATCTTCACTCATTAATCAGGGTGGTGTCCAGGAAGGTAGGTAGAAGGAAACCAGTCGGGATGAGCCAGGCAGGAGGGTGTCATCCTGACGTAGATGCAGGAGATACAGTTATAACAGCAGGTAGAGGTCGATGAGGCCAAGGCGCTGAGCGTTGCGATGGCACATGGTGCAGGTGCCCTGCTGATGGATGGTGGCAGACTTGCAAGTGCTGCAGGGGCTGCTGAAGTAAAGAGGCTATGTCTGGTGCCTGTGGTCGTACCTGAAAAGCCCTTGGTGGGTAGACAAAGGCACCACTGACAGGGATCAGGGTCGTTGCGCATACCTGTTGTCCGACAGAGTGGGCAGCACATGTCTGAGCCGGCAGAGGGTGCAGGTACAGTGGCAGGCAGCCCTGGATGAGGGAGATGAGGTTGCAGGTTTTGCTCCATCCTCATCACCGCTGTAGTGTGTGGCAGAAGCAGGCAGCATTGGGAGGGCGGCGTAGATGTAAAGTAATAATTAGATACCCATACACTTGTTCCGTATAGTTCGCAAACTAGCGCGTAGGCGGGAAATACCTTCTTTTATTAACTTGCCCAAACTTCCAATGTGTAGTCTGGACTTGTGTGCGTGTAAGCACACCAGCGTCAAGGGGGTTACCCTGCACCATGTTACAAGAGATTCATTGATAAAATTAACTGGAAATGAGAGCAGAAAGTCTGATCATGAAAAGGACATTCCATCTGTCTGGTAGAACCATCCATCAATGCTGGCTTCTGCACTGCCCCCTGCTGGACTGAAAAGGAAGTATTCACTGCAGACAGTTTACTGGGATAGTACTCTTATAGCATCCCTTTTTGGGACAGTCCATCTGTCTGGCAGAACCATCCATCAATGCTGTCTTCTGAACTGCCCCCTGCTGGACTGAAAAGGAAGTATAGACTGGAGACAGTTCACTGAGCAAGTACTCATATAGCATCCCTTTTTGGGACATTTTTTTTACATCTCACGTTGCATATTACCTTCATGCGTATCTCTAGGTTCACTGTAAGTAGCAGCTACGCTATATGTGATGTTTGTGAATATCGAATGTTGTGGAAATTGTAAGCATGCCTTTTGTGGTGATCAATTGCAATATTTGCCACTTTCTGGGTCTCATCTCTTCATGCAAATTGCCCAGAGGTAATGCAGATAGGTCACCTAAAGACCTTCAGAGTGCTAAGGACGTTTCTTTTGCCCCTCAGGTTCTGAGGGCCACTGCAGGGCTGGAGCAGTAACGAAGGGAGCTTCTAAGTAAATGCAGTTGCCGTGGCAGGGGCAAAACCACTGAATACTGCATGAGCCTTCCATGACTTCCTAAGTACTGCACTTCATTTCAAATTCACCCATTGATAATTTATACAGATTTCATTGGCGTAACTCGTGGTGTGGGCCCCAGTGTAATACAGCACACATCACAGCCTGGCTGGCCTTGTCGGGCTCTTGTTAGAGAAGTAAACCGAGTGCAGGAGAGACATTGGGATGTCAAACACGGTCTGATGCATGGCTTTTTACATGCACTGCATAGAGATGTTTGTCTCAATCTCCATGAAGCTCAATTTGAATAGCAATTCTCCTTATTGAACATTCTTCAGAGTTTGCTCTGAAATCTGAGTGTATGCAGCCAAAACGAGGCAAAAAGCCCCTAGTCTCTGGCATGCTCTGTTGCCTCATGCAAGATCAAGTGACAAAAGCCCTCAAGTATTGACTTTGACGCTAAGGTCCAAAGCTCAATTTTCCCTCAGTGAATAGTTTTCGTAGCCCAAAAATAGCAGACAACCTTGATGATTGATTAATATGAATTTGAGCTGTTTCAAAGACATCCTCTCTGCCTCTTACTGTCTCTACTGCCCTACCAGGTCAATTTCTAGGTTGCTATTTGTAGCCTGTATTGTGTCACTAATCCGTGTGTGTTTGCGCGTGCACATGGGTGTGCTACCTACATCCCACTGTTGCTATATCTTTTCTCCCAATCCCTCACTCTGTCTCATTTTTTTTTCTGACCCAGTCTCCCACCCGCAATCATCATTCACACTTCTGCCCTCAGTCAGTTGTTCGCTTCCCATCGAGTTCATGTTTTAATATCTATTCACCCCTCTTTCACTAGCTCTCCTCTTCTCCATCCTCTGCGTCTCCTCCTTTCTCCTGTGCCTCTTACACCTGGGTCTTCATTTTGTTTATCCTCTTTGCTGATAGGTTTATACATCTTGCTTCCATTTATCTCTAACCTTTTTTCTTTACTTTCAGATCTTACCTTAAATGTCTCTTTGTGTCACCCCCCCACCCCCCACACTTTTTGCAATCATTTCCCTCTCTCTATTTTTTTTTTTTTTTAAACGTCTTGGTCTCCCACTTCTCTCGTTTCTTATTTCCCACTGCAGGTGTTGTTCTTCCTTCTGCCCCCCTCCTTAAGATCCTTCACCATGTTCCCTTTTCCTTCCGCCCAATTTCCTCATTCACCACACCTTTCAAATGTCCCTCTTCTTTGTCTCTCCCTGTCACCCTTTCCTGCCTCGTCTCGCGCTCTCCAGCCCGTGCTTGCAACGCAGGTTTAAATAAATCATGCGCTGCGAACGCGTCGGCTCCGCAGGAGGTGGGAGCGCGTGGGGGCGAGGGCTGGAGCCTGCAGGAGCACAGGGGAGGAACAAGCTGTTTGCAAAATACCGCGGTGGAGCTCTTCAGCCTCGCGGCCTGTCAGGGGGGAGAGATGACTCATCCTGAAGGGCAAAGCTGATTATTCAGAACCGGACTGCGCGACGCTGAAGGTTTGACTGAAACGGCCACCGTCATATCGCCCCAGACCCCCTTAAAACAAATAAGAACTGGCAGGCCCTGACGTCGACATTGTTCCGCGCAAAAATAAACAAACTACATTTAAGCAAGCATGGACAAAGCCAATAGGTCAGGCTTTTAATTTCGAAATTGGAAATTTACAGAATAATAGATTCATGTTGGAGCTGGTGCCTTTTGACACTGTTAAAACCTAGGTGACAAATGCAAAAAGAAAACTTGATGGACAGAATGCAGTACAGAGATCTGGGCCTAAATCCATCGTGTTTTTGCTCACCATGCCATTCCCGTTTGGACCCCGCCATATGCAAATCAGTCTTGACCCTGCGCCCAATGGGAACAGTCCAGCCGAACTGCCAAGCCAGGTCTTCCCTGAACTGGAAACAAGCATCCTAGGACTGGGTTCGGGCTTTCAGCCATCATCAGCCAGGATAGCTTGACTCCAGTGGCATGGAGAGGACGGGACCCATGTCTGTGCCTACCCGTTCCACTCGAATGACAAATGCAAAAAGAACAATTGATGGACAGAATGCAGAACAATGTCATACATTCACTCTAGTACAGAGATCTGGGCCTAAATCCATTGTTTTTTGCTCACCATGCCATTCCAGTTTGGACCCAGCCATATGCAAATCAGTCTTGACCCTGCGCCCAATGGGAACAGTCCAGCTCAAACTTCTCCTTGTGTTTGCACTGTTAAAATCGAAGCAGAGCATTCATGTTTTTAGGACGTTGATTTTTTTGTCCGGATGTATTAGTTTGCTCCATTGCTCAGTAATTGTTAGTGCCTGTTCATCACTGCCCCATCGTTCATTAATCCGTAGAGCCTTTTCAGATTTGCCCCTCGCTCAGTAATGCCTTTTGCGTGATTATAATTGCCTCATAACACACACATACTTAGTTAACGGTCTGATTTGCACCAACACTCCGTAATCTTTAATGCATATTATATTTGCACCAAACCTCAATCCTTAGCTACTGGCCAGCATTGGATTTTAGTTTTACTATTGTATAAAAGAGCACTATAATCTGTAAAATGGGAAATGTGTTTGTAGGGCACATTGCAAGCCAAGAGGCTTCCCACATAGGCCACACTGTAATTTAACATTCTTCCCCTATGTACTCGCCCACAGTGTGGCATGCTTCCCTTCTTCTAGTGCACTTTTGCGACTCGTCAGTAGTATGAAGCGCTATATAATAGCAATTACAATGCATTTTATGGAATGAATCACTTCTGCTTTCAGTGTTATCAGAAATGAGGCATATAGAGGTAATTTCCTTGCTCAGGTTCATGAAATGGGCTTGAAAGGGAAGCTGGGAGTTCCATTTAGATTTCTGGGTTCATGCTGCACGTTATCTCCTTCTGACTTTACTTTTACTCTTATAGAAAATTAATCTATACATTCTTATCTTCATACAGACAAAGAAGTACTCTGTACTTAACAGAATATTTAGAGCTCTAATATTGAAGTCCGTCACATTGGGTAATAGTAACACCTTTTAATTCCAGTGCCTGGAAACAATAGGAGTGTAGTATAAAGCATTAAGTTAAAATGATGGGGTATCATGAATTGATGTCTTCTGAAGGCTAATAGCAGCCTAGTATATTGACCAGTTTATGTGACATCATTTTTGTGGAAAAGGGATCCTCTTCGGTTTTCCCAGACACTATAACTGCAGTAGTCAGTAAAGAATTTGATGTAAATGTTGTAATGAAACTGGTAACATAATGTTTTGCCACCATTAATGTTTATCTGTAAATGGAGTAATCCTTATTGTATAAATCTCTTACTGTCATTAAACATATTTACAACAAACATAGGCGAGGCAATAACCAAATATAAAACCCTTATTTGACTGGGTGCATCCAGGTGAGGACATAAAGTAAACAATTAGAAAATGCTGCTGTTATAGTGAGAAGTTGAACCAGTGCTTAATATGTGCAGGTGTTTTCCAGTGGTTGGCACCAGCACATATTTCTTGACATCGCCACATATTTATGACAGTCCACCACATGGTGACGCTGTCTCTCCACTTTTAAACAGCCACAGACGATTTCACAATGGACAACACATAAAACATGATACCAGAATCTCGAGGCAATTCTTAACGTTGTTGATAGGCAAACTAGTTAATATTATCCCATTTGTAGGAGTGTGATGGTAAGTAGGTTGCATTGGGACTGACCTTTGGCAGTGCCGGCAATGAGAGAGGGTGTTGGAAGCTGCAGTGCCTTCCTGAGAAATCTATTTGGGCCCTGGTACTTATTGTTTCACAAATGAAGCGCTGAATTCAATGCTTGAATCAGAAACCACTTGAAATACTTCCAATTCTCTGGTTTTTAGCTGCTGGTCCATAAAGGTGGTGAATGGATTTTCAGGAAGAAACTTCAGGCTAACCCATGGTAAGCGAGCAGGTCCCAAATCAAGGCTGCAGCTAGGAGGCAGGGTCAGGCATAGACTGCAACTGTGTGTAGTGGTTCATCTGTGAAAAACATAAGTGGAGATCCCCAAATAATTTCTGAGGATAAATATTACAAGTGTCCAGTGGAATTAATTGAGCAGGCTACCGCTAATGAACTGTGCCTATATTAATTAATCACTCCCTCATAGTTCAGTGTACGTTTCCCACACACACAATAAATGATCAAAGAAATATACATAAGACCACTCTTTTCTGAAAATTCTTAGAATATTTATATGAATTATTCTGAGTAAATTGTAGTATTGTAATTAATATCATGAAAGTACCCTAGTTGGGCACACAGGGTCTTGTCTATTTCAGAGGCGGCTGACATGTACCGAGGGTGGGTTGGGGGGGGCACAACAAAAAAAATGAACTAAAACAAACTTACCTTCCTTTCTTCGCAGAACAAAGTCCTCCTCCATCAGGTGTCTGAAACTGAACTACCCGATCCTGGCGCTTCTTTCACAGCATGAAAGCTATGCCAGGATTGGATAGAGAAGGCTCTGCCAGCGCTCGCTCCTAAGAGCACTGGAGAACTGCACTTTCTCTAATCCAGCTAGATTAGAGAACTTTAAAATGCACATGTCTGGCCCAAGTCAGCCGGCCAAAGAGACATACACATTTTATAGCGCACAGCTACCTGCTGCCAATCGGCAACACTGGCCCTGTCCTGTCACTCAGTTCGGGACAAGTCTGTTGCTGAAAAATAAAATGGTTACAAATAAACTTTATTACTATTTTATTTTTCAGCTCCAGGGCTTGTGGGGCGACGCTCCTCCGCTCAAATGGAGGAGCCAACCCTGGATCCATTTTCTAAGGACAATGCAGCTGGTGTTGCGGAATGTCGGAGTTACAGTATATCACAACTACGAAGTCTTGATTCCACTTCATGCCTTTTTCTTCCACCACCTGTACTTCCTGTCCTTATCTCACTGTTCCAATAGTCTCTTTCCTCCTAATTTCTCGCTTTCCCGCTCTTTTTCCACCTTAAGTTTCCTCCTTCTTTCGGCTTTATCTGTCGGCTCTGACTTGATCAAGGTCTGATGCTCAAAAATAAGTCATGGTCCACAAAAATGAGCGTGGGTGACCACCACCTGCAAACACAGGCAGACATTAAACACTGCCTGTGTGGCAAATACCTACAGAATATCTTTGCAACAGCCCCAAAGTAACATGGTTATTGTCTAGTCTCATCTTTGCTGAGGTGCTCCAGGGGCTGCCTTGTCGACAAGAGAGCAATGGATGTCCTGCAAAGTGAGATTCTCCACAATGTCTATGAATTTCTCTCTTTTGTAATCTAATTCATTGAGCTCCCTTTGCAATTGGAAAACAGGACAAGTGTATACTTCCCAATTGATGAAGTTCTCAGACCTCTTCTCTGCATCTCATTCCCACGTGGCTTATTACAGATGCACATTTTGTCGGCCATATTGCCAGGATTAGAGCTTTTTAATAACAACAGATGGAACTGAACTGAAAAAATTGGCGTAATGCTCAATATAAAATTAAAGGATTTGACCTAGTTAGATGTTTACAGTATATCATATTTTAAACAAGGCATTTGAAACATGTTCCGATAGATGGAAATCTGTGATAAATGTATATTCTATACCAATTTACAGTTTAGTTGGAACACAGCTCGTCATGCGTAATAAGAAATCGCCTCAAGTACTCTATTTTAATATTTTATTACATTTCAGTTGTGATTCCACAATACTAACCATTACAACAAGCTTCCAACCAAAGATTTAAATGGAATATTCACTGCACCCAGACAACTGATGATCCTACTCAAAAGGAATGTTATGAAGAACAAGGGAACCCAAACAAGGTTGGTCAGGGACCTTGGGTAATCAATTATTTCCAAAGACAGTGGTCGCTAGGCAAGGATTAATGAGAGCAAACAATAAACATAGACCCTATCATTACTATATTTTACAGCTGTTCAGCCGGACAGGTGTTTTTAATATATAGTTGCTTAAATATACACAAAATTCAGCAAGAAGCAAATAAAGTGGGACACAAGCCTGTATCCAACTTCCAATTTACTCTGACTGAGCCTTTTTCTTTCATGTTGTATGTCCTTCCCACTAAGTTGGATACAGGCACCGCAAGCTTAAAACATGCAATCTAATTGAATGGCCGCAACATAAAGAGAAAGTTGCTTCTGCCATTTTATGATTTGGGACTCAATTCTTCTGTCATTGAAAACAAATTAAAAAGCAAACTCAATAAGAGGGCAGGATAGGGACACCCAGGCACACGTGGGGAGGTCTCAGAAGGACTCCCGCAATGTCTAATTAATGTAATTTTTTCCACGGCACCTCAATATGGCAGCACGGCAGTACAACCCCAATGCTCAGAGCGGTCCCTATATAATTTGTGGTAGTACTGTGGACCTGGCAAATGTTACATTTTAAACTACAAAAGGACTGACATTTGCTAGTTCTAGTTGGCTGAAGTAACTATAACTTTCACCCTCTCCATGCAGTGCTCATTAGCTCACATACTCACTCATGACATGTTCTATGAAATCATTGATAATATCAACGCAACGTCAGAAATTACATCGTTAATGGTAACACGGTGCAGAAGCGAGTTATAGTTACTTCAGTTAACTATAACAGTTGAATTTCAGTGGATATTTTAGTTTAAATTGTTATATTTTCAGCCAAACTATAAGATCACTTTAACATTTGTATTTTTTTCAGTGAATATTCAAGTTTTCCTTCCTGACATGTGATCGGATACCACCAAGGGTCTGAGCTCTCAGAATTAACAAAAACATCTCTCATGTTAATTAAAAACAAGAAACAGGCGAAAAAAGTAAAAATATTTTATCCTGTGGCTGCAGTAAATACCTAGCTCTTACTAGCCATAATCTTTAAACTGATGTGCAAAAAGCTGGAAATGCAGCTGGCATTGGTACTGCGTGCCTGTAACCCGCCAGTGACACGTAATGCAGTGGTTAATTTGTAAAAACATAAGTGCTGGGGTTCTCATCAGCAGGCAGCTTGCACCAGCTTATTTCTACTGTTAGCGCCGCTTAAAACAGAACCAACTAATTACCGTGAAAGTGGGGAGAGGATGTGGTGTAATGGCTAGAGCTGATGACTTCAGGGCTGGGGAACCAAGTTCGAGTCTCGGCATGGGCTCAACATACTGGGTAAATCCCTTAATCTCCCCATGCCTACCATATATGAATGTGTCCTTATGAAAAGCGCCGGTGTTGATGAGTAAGTGCTGGTGCTGAGCACTGGAAACCACTGGCTTAAATTAAGCACTGAGGTAATACCTTCAAAAATAAATAAAGTTTTTCAAGTAAGTGGCGTTTATATTTTCTCTGTGTCTAGGAAATGTGCTCAGAAGGTACTAATAATAATTGCATGTCCAAAGCCACATTTCATGGGATTGAATTGCAAATTACTCCTGTCAAATTTCTTAGGAACCATGGAGAGGGCAAGAGTTGGGAACTCTAATCTACCAGGATCCTTCCAGAAGTTTAGCCCAAATGTTGATGGTGCACATCATTCACCATCCCCTCTAAGAGCCACACATCATTTATTTGTGTGTTTTATATGCATTAAGACAGAGCGAAGTGGATGACATGGCTCTGAAAAGCATAAGGAGGTCATTAAAAACAATAACATATACAGGGTTAATCCTTTCTGTACTCAAGGTCTCTTAATGGTTGATGTTCTGAATTCTAATCTTCCTGAAGCTTCTTCTCTAGCTCCATGATTAAATGCCAGAGACTCAATTACAAGGATAATCAGGTTTCACAAATGCACCCAGACACCTCATCATCATTTTAATTGTTAATTAGAAGTGAAAAACTCAGCATGGCCCTTGCAACAATGTCAGAGAGCAAAGGGCGTGTCTTCTTGACGTCACCCCGAGCCTCCAGACTCATGGAGGCACTTGTTATGGAGTAAGTACCATGTTAGGTACATTGCACTGTCAGAGTAATTGCTGCTATCCGCTAGGATGTAACGCAGTAAGTAAACATTTCAGAAACCCTACAATTTACGATATAGTGGAATTAATGCAAAGCAAGGGTTGATAACACTGATGCTTCATTGCATTTGTTTTTGCACAGTAGTAGTGTTCGTTGTCATTGCTGTCCAGGCTTGGGCTCCGCTGTATACATTTCTGGTACAGATTTTTGCCATATTTCACAAAACATCAACGATAGACTGTTAACAATGCCACTTGAATTAATAAAAGTTTTTACATAATTTAATTGAATTTTAATTTTTAATAAGATTTTTCAAATTTTTTATGTCTCTTCCATACTTGCTTATCATCCAACAACTACTCCATAATTTACAGATCTCTATAAATAAAATATGCATTTATCCCCCAAAAAATGAAAGGTTCCTGGAAATCTGCGTGCGGGATGTCATGCAGATCACAAATGTCTACTTGCTTATTGTTGTATATATGCCCCAAATAGGGATGGCTATTGCCCAGTTGGACTTCGTATCCCCTATCGCCATAGAGAAATTAGTATAGGGGTTTCTTCCTCAACAAGAAACCAAAATCTTGCACATTTAAATTTAAAGCATACAGGATAACAAAATAGTTCCTTTCCTTGTCTTTTTCTAAGGTCATCAAAAAATAAGCCAATAATAAATATCTGCCTTTAATAAACAGAAAATAAAGCATTGTTAACAGTATAAAGTACAATAGAATTTTATAGAGATTTAATGAGAATAAACCTATCTAATTAAACATACAATTTGAAGAAAAACAATGGACACAATGCAGGCATATTAATTGAAAAAGAGAATTGTAACTACAGAAAGATAAAGCAAGGAAGAATGAGAAAAGGAAAAGAAATATGCACTAAACGTAATCGTAGAGCTAAAGATTCAAATAGGAAAGATAATTAAAAGAGAAGGTTCTGAAAAGAATAGAATCAAGAGTGTGACCATTAAACTGAAAGAACAAATTAATTATTAGTATAGAATAAAATGTCAGAATTCTTACATACATTTTTGAAGAAATAAAAACACTGAAATTGGTCATCAATAAGTAGCAGAATTATGGTTAACATCACACTTAATCAAGTAATCAGTGATGGGTAGTTACATGTTCCACACTTGGCAGCCAAGCAGTGACGCCTGCTCCTGGCAAATAGTAGTGGTGCACGGAGCAGTGGCGTAGCAAAGGGGCAGCGGGGGGGTCAGCGTCCGCCCCTCCCCAGCTCTTACCTTCGGCCATTGCTGCGGGGAGGTGGGGGAAATCAACAGCACACACCCCCGTCTTCAGAGGGCCGCCGTGGGGCGGCAAACTCAGTGGCCGCCATGGGCGGCTGTAGGTCTAGCTACGCACCAGGCAGGGAGGGGGGTGTTTTTTTTTTTCAATCACTTACCGGCCGACTGGCTGTTGCCTATCCTCAGTCCTCTCTTCTTCCTGGCTTCTGTTTGAACAGGAAGCACCCAGGCTCCCCTAAGCCAATCACAATGCTGCAATGCAATGATGTTATTGGTCTGAGTGCCATGGTTTGGAGCTCAGATGGGGAATGGGAGCCTGGGCATGTTCTCCACCCAGGCGGTAATGCAGCCTGGGTAGAGAACATGCAAAGTGCGCATGACTGTTTGGCCAGCCCGAGATGGCCGGCCAAACATTCATGCGCACTTAGAAGGGTGCCCACTACTCTTCTCCCCTGTGCTGCCCAGTCCAGCTACATCCCACCAAACAGCCTCAGCATGGAAAAATAAAATGATAATAACCGTGCATTATATCATTTTCCTTTTCCTTTTGTGCTGTGCTGAAAAGCAGTGGGGCGACGCTCCGCCACCTCAGCAGAGGAGCTGCTCCTGCAGCCAAGGACATTAAACTGAGATTGATCTATCAAGTCTATGATTCTGACAAACCATATTTTTAAACAAATTGTTTCCAGAAGTTATATATGTGAGGACACGTAAAGCGTATGCAAATATGTACCATCCATTCCTTCTCTTAATATTTTGCTGCACTGTTCATGCAAACTCATGTTAACACCACAGTGTTCTCAGAGATGCAGACATTTTAAGAGGTTAAAAGAACTCCAAATAGTCAGCATTCTTTTAAAGGGCTTATATCATGAGTCTTAAATTGCCTCCTCGTGAGGTACTTACACAATTGGTGTGTACCACTTTGCAGGGCTATTGCTGCTTGATAAAAAATACTTTTAAAGACTCTATAATGTGACAAATAAATATACCTGTATTTGATCTCCAGAAGATATGATTTTTAACATAGTTTGTTGCTAAAATAGACTACAGAGTTTTTGTGCAAAAAGTGTTCACATTTAAGCTTTTTCCTTGTGAGTAAAGCATAGTAAATTTTTTAAACAAACCTTCATACATATTTTCCATTGTGTTGAGATCCATTTTGAATCAATCACCTTTTAAATTTTAAATGTTATTATCGCTATGCAATAGTCACAGATGATGCAAAATTCCCCTCGATTTCATTATACACTTTCCTTTACTTGCCTTGCAATTTAGTCAACCCAATTGTGTAAGTCAGGAAGGTCTCAAAACCCACTGGTTCATAATCTTCCTACCTTCATTGACTGTTTAATCCCTCTTCACCCTACCTCAGTGTTATATTTTGGATCCCTTCGGTATTCGTGTGCTATTGTGGTCTTCAGTTCACATTGTAAATGCACCTGCATCTCTTGGTAGACACACATGTTGGTTACGTATCCTGTTGATATGTAGAGCTCTACTCTGCCGTCCGGGACTAGGTTCACACTTCCAAATATCCCCAGTATAATAGTAAATAACAATAGAGTTGATGCTCAATTATTGCATCGTTCCAGCGGCTGCAGCTCCAGATAGAACATTTTTTGTTACAACTATGAGATTTTTGTGTCACTGTAGATCAGGGTTCTCCAAAGTCGGTCATGGAGGGCTCGATCCATCTACATAAACTACATTTATGTAGATGGTGATATGCCAAAAATCTGGCATGGATCCGGACTTCCAGGACCGACTTTGGAATGCCCTGTTCTAGATCAATGGCGATTCTAGCAATTCAATTTTAAGAACTGCTGGTGCTGAGCAACCTAAGGACCCAGCCCACTTAAAGCCCTGACTTTTTTTAAAGCTATATTGTAAATACCATTTATATTATTTTTAGTCTTTTGGCGTAGAAATTGACTTTTCAATCAACAAGGTACCTTTAATGATACAAAATGATAGGCAGCCGCCCTTTGGCTCTCTCGGATATTGACGGATCCCAGGAAGTATTTCAATAAATGCATTAACCTCACCTGTTAGCAGTTAATAGCATGTCTCTACCTTTCGAAATGGGGCAACTAAATCACTCGGATGAGACCCAAATGGCTGGAACGCATCTGAAATTGTTGCTTCCTCGTCAGAGGTGAGGATGTCGGCATCTGCAGATCAATGCGTGCAGCAACATTGCCGCAGAAGAAGTGTTTCTCAGAAACCAGGACCAAATGTAAAAGAAGAGGCTTCAACAGTGGTGTAACAAAGGCCCCCGCAGTGCGGGGGGGCTGAGTTCGGGGGGGGGGGGCATCAGCACGGTCTCCTAGCCTGAGACCTCCTGAGTGAGTCCGGAGGATGGCCCCAGTGGCGTCACTAGGGTTGGTGTCACCCGGTGTGGGTAACTCATGGTGTCACCCCCTCACAACTTACCGGATGGACCAACTCACCCTCTGCCTTCCCCATGTCCCCTCTGCCTGCACCATCTCTCCCTCTGTCTGCACCATCTCCCCTCCGCCTGCACCATCTCTCCCTTTGTCCACACCATCTCCCTTCCGCCTGCACCATCTCTCTCTCTCTGCCTGCACCATCTCACCCTCCGCCTGCACCATCTCCCCTCCGCCTGCACCATCTCCTCCTCAGCCTGCACCATCTCCTCCTCAGCAGCCTGCACCATCTCCCTCTCTGCTTGCACCATCTCACCCTCTGCCTGTACGATCTCACCCTCTGCCTGCACCATCTCCCTCTCTGCCTGCACCATCTCCCTCTCTGCCTGCACCATCTCCCTCTCTGCCTGCACCATCTCCCTCTCTGCCTGCACCATCTCCCTCTCTGCCTGCACCATCTCCCCCCTGCCTGCACCATCTCCCCCTCTGCCTGCACCATCTCCCCTCCGCCTGCACCATCTCTCCCTCTGTCTTCACCATCTCCTCTACGCTGCACCATCTCACCCCCTGCCTGCACCATCTCTCTCTCTGCCTGCACCATCTCTCTCTCTGCCTGCATCATCTCACCCTCTGCCTGCACCATCTCCCCCTCTGCCTGCACCATCTTCCCCTCTGCCTGCACCATCTTCCCCTCTGCCTGCACCATCTCCCCTCCGCCTGCACCATCTCACCCTCTGCCTGCACCATCCTCCCTCTCTGCCTGCACCATCTCCCCCTCCGCCTGCACCCCCTCCCCCGCCTGCTACTCTTTTAACCCTTTCCTCGTCGCCTTCTCCACCCCACCCCCCCATGGTTTCTCCTTCACAGTTCTTGGCTTTTCTCAAAGTGACTAAACACATGCAATGTGCTTTGAATTTGTGCGCGCGCCGCAGAGGATAAGTTTAAATAGACACAGAGCAGAGGCGAGGCTGCAGAGCTGTGTTACATACACAGCGTAACCAGATGGTGTCACCCCATGTGAGGGTGTCAACCGGTGCGGTCCGCACCCCCCTAGTGACGCCACTGGACGGCCCCTCTGTGTACTTTGCAGGGATGCCCCACTTATGGTTCGTTATTCCACTGCTTCAAGACAGGCTCATGCCTGGTGACCTGAGCTTGCATTCCGAATATGGAGGAGTCATTTGAGGAAAACCTTTCAGATGTTAAAATACCTACCTTCATTTCTACTCTGAGAGGTCCATTTGTTTATTTTGGGGGCTACCACAGGGAAGCATTCTCTCTGTCTTTCTATTATTGATCACTCCACATCCACAGAAGCAGAACGGGAGGTCAATTATTTCTCTTACCAAATCCGTAAATGACCTCCGTCAACACATCAGGGCCTCCTTCTCACTTCTTGAATTCTGCAAGAACTGAAGGCCTGGCTTTTCAATAAGTCTTTTTCTGGGGACTATCCAGACTGCCTGTAATCAGGCCCACTCTCACCATACGCCAACTTTCCCCTACTCAGCACCTGGATACCCTTGCGAGTGACAAGCAGCGTAGAAATCCACCTTAATTCCATTACATCATTTTTTGTCAAATGTATATGCATTTTACTTTCTTCTTCTTTAAGCCCTGTGGTACTGCATATTACAAAGTATAATTTCACGTGCTGTCCAATAAAGTGAGGAAAAGCAAGCAGGTGTTATACCCACAGGCACCTGGACCCTAACTTCCGATTTGAGGAACAGCTGAAAATAAATGTACTCATTTGATCGACCATAGAAGAAAGGTGGAGTTGGTGATGCAGAAATCAAGGTTACATGCAGATTCATGCAGCAAGGAAAGCTAATGATACATCTTGCTGGGGTTGGACCATTCGAAGATGGAATGTGTAGGAGCGGCAATGGTAAAGGCAATAGGCTGGTGATTGCTTTTAGATTATTAGAGGATGTGTTGTTTTTGCTAATGCTTATTTTTATCTGTTAACAGTACCAACTAATGCACAATATAACCACTAATCTTCATTGTGGTCTGGACTTGTGTGATAGTATACTTTTCTAAAGAACGTATGAAAGGAAGGCGGCATGTGTGGAAGGCCACAACCAGCAACATTGAATTGCGCGAAAATTTATGCTCAACATTTTGTTTTTTAGTATTTTGTTTTCACCTGCTACGGCCAACAGTAGATGCTCGTCTCACTGAGCTAATATACCATCTTCAAAACTCACAGAAGATGTCATTGCAAGTCTAATCAAATTTCATTTGATGACTGTGTGGCTGGGAAGCAGATAAAGGCAGTGTAGCTGTGATCAGATTAGACTTTAGAAAATGCTATAATAGTCTACAGAGAATATTAGTCCACAAGTCTAACAGCCTTAGGCTTAGCTAGCTAATTTCCTAAATTGAGTTAGAAATGGATTGATTGGTGGCAAGTAGTGCTCTTAAAAGGAGTACACTCTGGGGAAAACAGTTCTAAGTTTCATTTCACGACCTACCACTTCCCAATGCATTCGTTAGCAGCCACGGCCCATGCAGGTAAGAGGTGTGGGGCCGGGTGTGGGCTGATTATGACTGACAACGACGAGGGGAAATTATTTCATTTCACCTCGTCTTCGTCTGTCGAAATCCACCCCACTCGGCCTCACCTCTCTTACCTGCACGGGCCGCTCCTGTGCAT